>NC_083342.1:116268407-116915085 GCF_019175385.1 Lycium barbarum
GGTGGAATTTATTCTGGGATTAAAGATGATTTCTTTTAGACAAGGTCATGCGTGTGTAGGGTCAAGCTCGCATCGAACCTTATACAAACTATACTACTTTGTGAAACTCGTTTTTGCCATTATTGGATGATTAAACTTATTTTTCTAAAGGTTGGACCTTAAACTTGTTTTGTTGTTGAATGAGTTTCTTGAACTTGAAATTGAATAAGAGATTTGAATAAGATTCTATATCGGTTATGACTTGAAATGCCTCCATTTTGAGATGATGACTTGAGAAGTGAGATTCGGCTCTAAGCCATGATTGATGATTCAGTAATATGCCATGATTTGTATTTTGTTGGTGTTTGGGCCTGTATGGGCAAGCTGTGCTAATCCAGAGGACGATTAGCCGTTATGGATCCTAACGTATCGATACGAGTATTGTTGTGTCAGTCCAGAGGACGATTGACCTCCGTTACTTCCTAGACCGGAGTATCTATGGCTGTGCTAGTCCAGAGGACGATTAGCCTCCGTTACTTCCTAGACCGGAGTATCTATGGCTGTGCTAGTCCAGAGGACGATTAGCCTCCGTTGCTTCCTAGCGCGGAGTATCTATTGATGTGCTAGTCCAGAGGACGATTAGCCTCTGTATCTTCCTAGACCGGAGTATCTATGGCTGTGCTAGTCCAGAGGACGATTAGCCTCTGTTGCTTCCAAGGCTGGAGTATCTATTGCTGTGCTAGTCCAGAGGACGATTAGCCTCCGCAGTTTCCTAACCCGGAGTATCGATTGATTGATCTACCTGTGAGTGGCTTGTTTCATATCTTGTTGCCTGTGAGTGGCTTATGGTGATTTGAATTCGTCAGTGAAATACTTGGCTTGGTAAATGGTAAGGAGTTAAGTTAATGTGTCTATCATTGTTGGGTTCTTTGATGACTCTTTAATGTTGCTGACTCACTTTATTCCTGGGTTTGAACTGTTATTTTCATTGATATCATTTTATTGATTTTATTCACTATATCTTGTTTTGTTAACTATTGCCCCTTAGACACTCACTGAGTACCCAATACTCAGGCATACCATTATTGTTTTTGATGGTATGTTAGGTATCATTGAGGAGCAGGTTCGTGATACGCCTACGACTTAAGAGAACTTGCTGCTTTCGAGACTATTCGGTAAGCCCACATGATTGTTCGTGGGGCACCATTCTATCTTTACTTTTCGTCTTTTAGTTTCGGGTTGCGTCCCGATGATTTAGACATTGCTCATTATCTTAGAAGCTCCATAGTATACGTTCTTGTGGGTAGTTATTGAGTTATTGATTAACTCTCGGGCACGTTATTACGCTTGACTAAGGATTTGGTGAATAAAGACTTCCGTTGATTTAATTTATATATTCATGATTTGTTACATTTACTTTATAAACTGTTGGAGGCGAATGTTGAACCTGGCGGGTTCAAGTGTTATTGTTGTATTGTTTAGGTTCTTCCGATGTTCATGACGTCGGATGCCGGTCACGTCTAGGGTGGGTTTTGGGGCGTGACATATACATGCATGCAGGGGGTCGTTGGGGATATGCCTATGGCTATACTAGAAAGATTGACCAAATGGTACTATCCGGTCAAAAAGGAAAATGCAAAATGTTCTTAGAAATAACTTAGTTGTAGTAAGTTCATTCTTTTCTACCAGTTATTTCAAATTTTCATCGAGCATTGTCTTATTTAAGGTTGTGCAACTTTGCTTTCAAGTATAGATTATTCTAACTTTTGATGTTATTAAAATATGTATTGTGTTTATGTTTATGATCGCTTAGTCTTCGCTTCACTTCTAAATAAATAGCAATTTTCCTATAAAATTTAATGAGGTTTTATATTTTGTTACCTTTATGTTTGAAGTGATACTATTTTTTAATATTGGGTATTAAAAAAATTAGTTCGTAAACTCAATGCGGATTTTTAGACCACACAAATCGTGGGCACATTCACTAGTATATATATCAGAGCGAGGTGTAAACTATTTGAAGCTAGAACTGGAATGACAGGTGTAACATTAGAAATCTCTTCATCATTAATTAGAGTTTTTTTTTTCTTTTTTCTTTTTTAAGAACTCCAAATATGGAGAATCTCGTGTTTTACATTTCAACCCCTTTAATTAATAGGCTTATCCACCACAAATCGGAATTAGTTAGACAACTGGATTTCTGGATGGTTATATTGAACCATAAAATTTTACTACTTTTACTTATTGTATTTATACGTTTCATGTGCATTTGTCTGATGGTGATAGAGGAGAATCATAAACAGATATTAAGTTATCCTAATCGGGTCTCAATTACTACAAATTCATAAAATCGCCTAAATTTACAAGTAGATGACCATCTAACATCAAAGATAGAACAAGCACGATTGAAAATAAGTTCAAACAGTTTTTCTGTGTAAGAATTTAGTACTCGTGTGGGGTAAACAGTGGTTCATTAAATATACGAGGGGTTGCCTACTCACATGCAGTGAAAAGAGGAAACAGACAATTATAGCACATAGAAAGCCAAATCGCTGCACACTTCTCAGTAAGAGGCGGAGTCAGGATTCGAAGCTTGTCGGTTCGGGATTCTAATTCTTTAAAGTTACTGGGTTCTTAATTAATAATTTGTACATATTTGACAAAATTTTTAATAAAAATATATGATTCGGACAAAAGCTACTGGGTTTTGCCGAACCCACAACCGAAGGGCTGGCTCCGCCCCTGTTCTCAGTCCTTATCTCTACAAAGTACACAGACGTTTTTCGTACTACAAATTTAGCAAAACATCAAAGTATGGCCAATAGTCTTTGCCAAAACATTAACATGTAAAAACTTATTTGGCCCGTACTTTAGTAAACACTGTACATGTACATCTGCATGGAAACAAGCTATACCATTCCATACAATACAATGTTGTCTTGGCCTTCCTAATCAATAGCCCTTCACAGTACTCTATGCTTTTTTTCTGCCACAAGAGAGTGGCATCTATATAGCCTTACAGCTACTCAATTTTTTTTCCTTACGTACTCTTTTTGATGTTAAAAGAAGATGCTAAAGAAATGGGTGTTAGATTCCAAAACATTTAAGCAGTCTTGGCAGGTTTATTAAATAAGCTTAGTAACTTTATTGGTTTCCACCATGTTTGTTTTCACACACTTGGAGGGCTCTGCTACCATGTACAGTTTCTAACATCTGTTGTAGGGAGAAAGAGATGCCCAAAAAAATTGGTAGACTTCTTTTTTTTTTTTTCCATAGATTGTAGACTGCTCTATAAATGTACCTTGTTGGCTTTGCTTAAATGCAGAATGTGCGTATCCCCACGAAGAAACAAAAAATTAAAACGAAACGTTGAAATTATATCACTAAAGTAAATAAAGTTAGACAGAAGTTCTGAACTAATATGCTCGAGTCTCGTCGCTACACACCATCAAGAATTAGGCCCACACGTGAAACGAGTGTTGAAGATATAATTAAGTAAATAAAAGTGTAGTTTCTTTAATAGCTTAAAGTATTAGATGAGATGTTCACACATTTCAATAGATAATGTAAATCCACTAATGTATAACGTGCTATAGCATATAAGATATCTTATTTTTACGTTATTAATTTCACTTTTATTGGATGGATACTTGTAATTATTTTTTCTATAACGTGATCGTTTAAAAATTGTTTTGCACGATTAGTGCTGAACTCAAAATGAAAATAAGTAGAAGAACCACAAAAAGTACGTACTGTATGCTTAATCAACTTTCTGTGGGACATCAGTTGGCACTTCCATTAGCTTTCTACTCATAAGCTCTAGTCTAGGACTAAAATTAGAATATAAGTTGATTAACTTTCAACTTGCATATAGGAGAAAGTGATCAGCCATTGTAACCATTTCAATTAAAATAGAATCCATTTTATTCAACCCTATCCTACTCTTAGAGTTGCTCTTTACTCCCAGCTCCAACAAGCAGGCCCAATTGATTTGGCATAGT
This sequence comes from Lycium barbarum, assembly GCF_019175385.1. Lineage (NCBI taxonomy): Eukaryota > Viridiplantae > Streptophyta > Magnoliopsida > Solanales > Solanaceae > Lycium > Lycium barbarum. The sequence goes on from NC_083342.1 coordinate 116,272,388, forward strand.
TTAAGAATAATATTTGAATAAATTAATACATCGAAGTTTGTGTAAAACATTTTAGAAAAAATATAATTTAAATGCAAATTGGAGAAAAGTTAATTTGTCAATTTAGAAAGGTAAAAAATTTCTGGAGTGGAAAGAAAATGAGAAGTTATTTTCATTGGGATACAACGAACATAATAATGTTAGTAAATGAGACTTAGTTGAAGTGCCAATGACTCTATGGTCGTCTACTATATATTTTGCTAGCAATATACTCTATTGTCATGGACAAATTCAATTGATTTTTAAATGATTGAACTGATCAGAAGTGATTTATTTCAATGTAGCTGAAAAGTTTGTATTTATATAATTGGCAGTACATGATACAGTTGTTCTTATTTACAAATAAGCGAACAAAATTTAGAGCCAACAGTAGATCTTCAACAATAAAAAACTTCCTGCACTGATTCCACAGTAGGGTAATTCTAGTGATGGGATGTTAATTCGAAATTCCAGTACAGTAGTCTATATTATTTCATTTGTACTTCCTTTCACATCTAATTGGGTGATGAGAATCATGAGATATTGATCGAGGATTACACTACACTATTACATGGAGTATGTCAGTAATATTATTTCAATATCAGTTCAAGAAGAGTGTTTTGTTCTCTTCGTTGAAATGTGTGGCCATCCAGTAATAAATACTACTAACATGTATTATGCATTCACATAATTAAAAAAAAATCAGCAGAACTAGTAGCTTGTGGGAGCTATCTTTTTTGTACTAACATACTTCTATACATACCTAGTCATTGACATCCTCTAAAAGTAACGCTGTTTAAGTATATTATAGTGTTTGACACGACACAATCTTTTAGTACAGCTTAAATATTAATCCTATCGAAGATGTCTTGTCACCTCTTTCCTTCTTAAATAGGGATGAAGGTTCATGTAAATACTAATTAACTTATTGTAATTAGATGACTTTCCTAGATAAAAGAATTACTTGTTTCAAAATTGAAGGTTATTAAAATGTGAGAACAAACAAAGTGGCATAAGAACAATAGTTGGAATCCTATATTATAATCTGTAATTCGTGAAGGATTAAATAGTGGAATTTAGAACTTCCTAATTTGTCCAACTTTCAGAGTTCATTACTTAAAGGGTCATAGATTATTGGATATCGGCGAATAAAGTCTTTTTTTCTTTTTTTGTCAGTGAATTTACTCAAGCCTGAAAACGATATATCCTATCACTTTTTAATGAAACGACACTTAATTCTAAGCCAGAAAATAGAAAACACTAAACTCAATTTAACCAACAACTTCCTATCCGACGACCCAATACCCAACTAGTAAAATTTCTCTATATGCTAAACAAATGCCGAAAATTGTCCAAAATTGCAGTGTTGTAATTTCTTTTTGATAGCTTAAATTGATGTAGCTACGATTCATCTATTTCTAGGAGTTCATTTCTAGTGTGCTTATTCTATATAGGAGTACATCAAAATTTTGGAGTGACTAAAGAAGGCATATATAGATTCTCCTTCCAAGCAAACTATTGATCAGTCCATGGGAAGCTGCCGTTCTGTGGATCTAAGGAAAACCACATGAAGTGTAACGTTGATAAGGAACATTCAGTTAGGAGTGGACCACAAATATATGTAACGGAGTCTCTGAACAGCTTTACCTTAAAGGGAAATCTTTGGTATGACAAGACCAACTTAATTTCTCTTTACTATACATGTTTGCTGCTACAATGTCATGATGAAAATATGATCAAGATGTGATAGTTCTCAATTATGTTAGGGAAAAAGAAGTTGACATCAATCTTTTTCAGCAACCATACTTTTTGAATTTTGTTTTGTGCTTTTAAAACATCACTCACTTAGCTTCTTCCAATAATAATGCAAGAAAATTTAAAGGACCTTTTTATTTTCTTTTCACCTAGGAAAGATTAAAAAGCTAGGTCTATAAGGTTAACTGGAAATTGCTGGCTGTAATAAAGTTGCAGAAATTAGCGTAAGGACAAACAGCTGCATAAATTAATAAGATCAAAGATATCTTTCTGCTTCCCTCACAGCTACGTATCTCTGTGTTTCTGCGTGTGTGAGTGTGCGAGAAACAGCCTGAACTGTCAAATCATTCTGCCCCTTAAACTTTTTTTGCTTACTCTAATTACCTTGCTTTAATCTCCTACTTATTAATCAGTGACATGCTTTTTTCTCCTTTCTCAAGCACCATACTTGTAGCAGATAGGTGCCATTTTGCACTGCTTAATGTTATATGCAATTGTTTTGTCAGGGTTTAGAAGAAAAGTGTCGGCAATTAATTGATGGCCTCATTTATTTCAGCTTAATAGAAATTTGAAATCTAAATTTATCTAGGGAAAGATGCAGCCAAAATATCATTCGGCTATCTAGTTTATAAAATATGTACACAGTGTATAGGCAAAATTCTTGTCATGTGACCAGGAGGTCACGAGTTCGAGCCTTGGAAATAGCCTCTTGCAAAAATGCAGGGCAAGACTGTGTACGGTAGACCCTTATGGTTCAGCCTTTCCCCGACCCCGCGCATATCGGGAGCTTAGTGCACCGGACTGCCCTATACATATAATTTATTTACCTATACATATAATATACCTACATATACTCAATATATAGCCGGAGTGTATAGATAGTGTATACTTCGGCCATACTTGATAAAGTAATTGACCAAAGGGTATATTTACTTAAGTTTCCCATTTATTTATATCTAAATAATTAGGCTCATTTGTATTTTCTTTTCGAATCGCTTACTAGTTTTTAAAAGGTTTGAATCATTCAAATCTTACATAATCTTAAAATGAATTCATTTAAAAATTACCACTAGCTACCACCAACCACCGGCCTCAGCCGCACATCCACCACCTTTGGCCACCATAACCATACAACTTCCACTGGCCAAAACTACACATCCATCATCTTTGGCCTCCACCACTAGCCATCACCTTGCAACCATTCTCGTTTTCGCCATTAACACCATCAGTTTCAACTGCTACTAGCTTTTAGAGAATAAGTTATTAAAAAATAATTTATTCAACACCATGTAGACTAAAGTAGTCTATTTTTAATATTGTCTGGATATAAGATTTATTATTTATTTATCGGAAAAGGGCCTAAAATTCCCCTGAACTATTGGATTTGGTAAAAATGCCCTTCATCCACTTTTCCGTTCCAAAATACCCCCGACGTTAACCTATTGGGTCTACTTTGCCCTTATTTTTAACGGTCCCATTAAAAATAATTAAATATTTATTTATTACGTGACCAAATCTGATTGACCCAAATTTAAACCCTTTCCAGATTAATCACCAATGACCCGACCCAGCCCGTGTGAAAAATACCACCACCATGTGATGTTCTAACTTGAAGCTTCAAGCTTCATTAATGACTTCCATGGAGTTTTCTGCATCTTTCTTCAGGTTCTAAGCCCTAATCCAATAGTTATTCATGCTACCAACTTTAAAAATAGTATCACCCAATTAATTTAAACACCCAAAATTTACAGATTTAGAAATTTAAAGCAAGCTTCGAAAAGTTCCTTCAATGGTGGCTTTGGTTCACTTCTTCAGTGAAGTTTTTTTTACAAATATACTCAATCATGTTTGAGCTTAAGAACCAAATTCCAACATACCAAGTTCAAATCGCCAACAAATATCAAAATTAAATTTTCAAATTGAGGTCAATGTTCATCAATGAATGTCCAAATTTTCGGAGGTTTCATGAGTTTAAACAATTTTTTTTTTCAGTATTCAACTAAATTTCAACACAAATAAAATGCAAAATTGCTTGGATTTTGTGGAATCCGACTGTGGTTGTGCATTTTGGGGGTTGAAAAATAGGGGGCATTACATGTGTCATTGCTTCAAATCGAGTTTTTGATTATGAGTTTTTTCATTTTTGCTTTTTCTTTTTCTTTTTGGTTCTTCGAATTTGCCAATTTGTGGAATTGCTTCGGATTTTGTGGAAATTTCGTTCTGTGTTGAAGCATTTTCATCGTGGGTTTTGTTGTTGTTCCTCCGCTTCTCTTATTTATCTTATTTCTTCTTGTAAATTTGTGTCATTTTATGGAGAATTCAAAGGGTAGAGATTTGCTGCTATAGCACTGATGAATTTGCGATGCATAGGGTGTGAAGTTTTCAGAAAATCGGCACCGTTGTACTAGTCCAATTTTAATTTTTTGGTTATAGGTTTCTTTGTTCTGCTTTTTTAGGTGCTTGAAATTTTCCGATTTGATCAGATTAATTCAATACAAATGGTGATGAAGATGATGAACTGTAACACCTCGTGCATTCGAGCTAAGATTGGACTCATAATACGGGGGGTATAATGAACCCAATTTGAGTAGTGTATAAATGGTGTTTGAAACTCAATCAAGACATGAGAAGAGTCCCTGAGCAAAGGAAAGTCAGAAGCTACCCTACCGAGCGTGTTTTCAAGTGAGTTTGCACCATGTCTCAATTAAATATGTAAGTAATTTGGGAAAATTTCCTTCTTGAAATTGTAGATCTTTGAAATATCTTTCCAACGGTATATTATGGAGGTCAAACAGACATCTCTACAAAAAGTTATGCCCGTTTTACTAAAATAGTGTTATGCCGATTTACGATGGAATCTACGGGCCATGAAAATTATACGGGCTGGAGATTTAGGCCGTAAAATTGGTCCAGAAAGCCCAAATCACTGTAATTGATTTACGATGGAATATATGGTCCGAAAACTTTTATGGGTCGTAAAATAGGGCGTAAAATGGGTCCAACAGCTATTTTAAAACTTCGTTTCAAGGTTTTTTCACTTCATTCTTCACACCCCAAGCCCTAGAACGACCTTCTATTCTCTCACATTATCAAGAACACCAAGGTAAACCTATTCTAATCATTCCAAGTCAATTCTAATATATATCCTTGTAATCTAAACAAGAAATCATTATTCCTAACCTAGGGTTTTCAAGAAAACCCATCTCAAGGTTCAAGATTCAAGATTCAAGATTTTGGAAATCATCTTCAAAGTTAAAGTCTTTAATTCAAGTTTGGAGCATTACCAGGTATGTCGAGTTACTATCTACGTGTGGGAACATCATTGTTTTTCCCCACGCCTCTTAATCCATAAAGTATATCTTTACGAAAACTAGGGTTTCTATACCATGCTCATAACAACCCTAGGTCCATGTCCATGATTATATTATGTATGAATTTCTATTATTCTATCATTGTGTTCTTAATAACTCCATATGATTATTGAGAATCAGTCCGTAATCCATGAAAACCCATATATCTCATTCCATGGGTTCTTACATGCAAGTTATGATATGCTATGATATTTTTCAAGAAAATACTATGTTTTACAAGTTTATGCAAGCAAGTTATAATCCATGATATCCACGTACAAGCAAGCTATGATTCATGAAACCATGGGCAGCAAGTGCCACTTATTTTTACATGTTCATATTTTTGGGAGTTGCATTAATTACCGAGAAAGCTTCAAATAGCCTGAAACTACGTAGCCACTGTAGGATGAGGATTGCTCCATCCATGCTTAGGACGATCTCTCATAATGATTGGATCCTTTCATAATATTATTAAATCTCATGTCCCTAGCAAGGTATGAGTGTTCTGCTGGCAGGACGCAAGTACCAGACCATGTTGTCGGTTATATTTACTGCTCTCCCTACTCACAATACTTTACACATGTTATATATGTATATGTACTCATGTTCATGATCATGTTTCAGCTCAGTATCTGTTATGTTATTTTCATGTCCCATGTTATTTTATTCAGTTGCTTTACATACCAGTACATTCAATGTGCTGACATCCCCTTTTATTGCCCGGGGGCCTGCATTTCATGATGCAAGTATGGATTTACAGGACGCCACATCTGCTCAGTAGGATCTGCACGTACCATCTTATTGGTGAGCCCCATCTCATTCAGGGTTTAGGCATTGTCTTTCTTTATTTAGTTTTACATCTAAAGGTATGCTGGGGGCCTTGTCCTAGCAAGTATGTTACGTGTTTCAGACTCATGTTAGAGGTTTCATAGACAAGACAAGTGTCATGCTAGACTTCAGAGTTGGTTAGCCGGTTTGGCTCATTTATGATATTGTCCGCATTCATGACTTAACCAAGTATTTGTCTTTAATATTATGACTTACTATGTTTTACAAAAGCTCATCATGCACTTCACTTTATAATTCCGCTCATGTATGCCTCATGATGATTCAGCAAGCCATGTGGTTCGCTCGGTCACATGCAGTCAGGCACCGAGTGTCGTGTTACGCCCAGACCATGGTTCGGGGCGTGACATGAACGGTCTAAGGAAGATGAAGAACAGGGAAGATTATTGGCAATTCATTTTAGTGTAATGGGGCATTTAGGCGGCGGGGCGGGGGGGGGGGGGGGGGTGGTGTCTGGGTCTTTGGTGGATCCGGGTATTGGGATGGAATTTCAATTAATTAATTTTGTTTATTTTAAAATTAGCCAATAAATCGTGTCACGTAATAAATAAATTTTATAACAATATAATATAGACCAATTAAATGAAAAAAAAAAATGATACAAAATCCGGTGAGAAGTTTACTTGTATCCAAGGTATCTATTCTATTCTTACTATAATACTTTGTTTTAACTGTATCGCACTATGTATCATTTGATAACCCTCAAAATCTTCCATCTTTGGTTCAAATGGAAGAAATCCAAAGATATTTACAGCCAGATAGCTCGAAACAACATAACTTTCTATATCCACTTATCTTTCAGGAGTATATTTATGCACTTGCTCATGATCATGGTTTAAATAGAAATAGGTCGATTTTGTTGGAAAATTCAGGTTATAACAATAAATTTAGTTTCCCAATTGTGAAACGTTTAATTACTCGAATGTATCAATAGAATCATTTTCTTATTACTACTAATGATTTTTTTTTTATAACTAATGATTCTAACAAAAATCCATTTTTGGGGTGCAACAAGAGTTTGTATTCTCAAATGATATTAGAGGGATTTGCATTTATTGTGGAAATTCCATTTTCTCTACGATTAATATCTTCTTTCGAAGGCAAAAAGATTTTCAAATCTCATAATTTACGATCACTTCATTCAAAATTTTCCTTTTTAGAGGACAATTTTTCACATCTAAATTATGTATTAGAAATACTAATACCCTACCCCGTTCATCTAGAAATCTTGGTTCAAACTCTTCGCTATTGGGCAAAAGATGTCTCTTCTTTACATTTATTATGATTCTTTCTCCACGAATATTGGAATTTGAATAGTCTTATTACTTCAAAGAAACCCAGTTACTCTTTTTCAAAAAAAAAATAAAAAATCAGAGATTCTTCTTCTTCTTATATAATTCTTATGTATATGAATGCGAATCCACTTTCATCTTTCTACGGAACCAATCTTCTCATTTACGATCAACATCTTTTGGATCCCTTCTTGAACGAATCTATTTTTATGGAAAAGTAGAGCTTCTTGTAGAAGTCTTTGCTAAGGATTTTCAAGTTACCCTATGGTTATTCGAGGATCCTTTCATGCATTATGCACTATATTTTTAAACGGGGCCATTAAAAATAAGGGCAATTTAGGCCCCATAGGTTGACGGCGAGGGTATTTTAGAATGAACAGCTAAACGGAGGGCATTTTTGTACCAAATCCTACACTTCAAGGGCATTTTAGCCCTTTTTCCGTTTATTTATTCATTTTAATTCTTATAATTATTAGTAGTTAAATAAATATAATTATATACCTTCAAATGTTGAGCATAAATAAACAATTTTAGTTATTCAGCGTTTAAATCTTAATACAACATCTTAAATTAGGTGTGTGTTTAAAATAAACAAGACCTAAGTCTCTTTGATTGATTCAGAGAGTCGTTCCGTCTTACAATTAGAACACACTTTGGGGGCCTAGAGGAAGAATGGCTGAATGGTAAAAAATACAAGAAACTAATTTTGTAGAAGTTTTTTTTTTTTTTTTCTTTTCTATTTTTTATGTATGTTGAAATCATACTTTTTTATCGCTTTGTTTGTGGTAGACTTCAGAGGAGAGAAAAAGACCCTTTTTTAGTTTCGAAAAGCCAATCAAATGAAGTTCATTCTTTTCTCTTCAATCGAACAAAGTTGATTCTTTTTTTTTTTTTCCTTTCTTTCTTTCTTTTGTGTTGAGCCGAGTGTCTATCGAAAACAGTCTTTCTATCTCCCAAGGTAGGGGTAAGGTCTGCATACATTTACCCTTTCCGGACCCCATCATGTGAGAATATACTTGTTGTTGTCATTGTCTTTCTTTCTTTTGTTTAAACAATATCTTGAAGTAAAATTGCAACCATATAATAATTAGAGGCATCTACATGTGCCCAAAATATGAATTAAATTAACAAGCCTATGTTTCCACGACTCAACTATCCAATATATCAATTATTTTTGCGCTAATTTTTTCTTTTATGACCACATTTGTTGCCGACTAAGGAATTGGAAATCGTTCTCTTGTAACGATTTATGTGAATCCAATTTTCATTTTATTTCCAACCAAACGGCCATCGTTCTAATCCTATTCGAGGAGCGAGTTAGGCTCAATTAAGGAGATTTGGTAGGTAGGATTTTATTGATGCTTCTAAAAGCACATGTTTCATAAAAATTACAAGGATTCACATGTGGTACTATTCAGTTGTATATTTGGCCCAAAAAGTGTACTATTTTTTCATATTTAGGGTTGATGCTTAGACAAAGTCAACTAATGTAAATTCTGGAGAGGTCGGGCCGTCAGGGAAAATGCCGATGAAGGCAAATTTGCATTACCCCACCTTGATTTCTACAATATACATGACAATTCGTAGTGTTGTTTTCTGTTCAACAATAAGTCAAATATTATACTGTTAATGATTTTAATCTTTGTTTTTTAGTGTTGGACCATTTTCAAAGTCCAGTTGTGTAATCCAATTCTTAGCGCAAGTGGAAGAATTGTAAGGGACAAAATACCCTTTGTATCATTTGATTTATACACTATGATTCCGAACTTAGTTCATGTAATATCATTGATATTCTTCTTAACTCGTTTGCTATATATTATGTTTAGCAAAACTTGAACATTCATGAGTTTTCTCTATTCATGAGTTTTTCTCTCTCTTTGCTTCTTCCTGTAATTTCTCTTTGTTAATTTAATTAAGGGAAATTCATAGCTATCTCCCGCAGGCTATTCTTTAGATTGTTTCACTTATTTAGGAATACTCATGCAGTTTAATATAATGAACGTATATAATAGCCATGCAATCCAATTGGAAGTTAGGAGTAGCCCACTGGATAGGCTGGAGGTCAATAGTAGTTCAAAGATGAATATCTCTGGTCAAGTCCTAGTTAGGCATGAGCACATATATAAGCCATGCAGCTAGCACAAGCCTATACCAAGCAGGACCCATAAATAGGCAGCAATTAATAATAATGCCAAAGACGCCCTTAATTTTTTTTTCAATTTAAATAAAAATAATGGAACTCATAAATTTTTTTATTGATTTTGGCCCGAAAATAAAAATACACAACTAAAATAAATAGTCATTGCATCTAAAGAAGAAATACATATATAGTTGGCGCTTCATTATATATTTTGGATAAAACTAATTTTAGTTTGCTAAAACTGACGGAGTTTGAGCCAAGTTTTATTTTACAATTGTCCCAGAATAGAAGAAATTCACAATTGAAACAAATAGTTGCAACAAGTAATATACTACAAGAAAGAAGACATTTGCCAACAAATTTATTTTTGTTGCAATAGTTAGACTATTATTGCAAAGAGTACTTTTGGCAATAACATTTGTTTTGTTGTTGCATAAACCTTTCCCAACGGCTGTTATTGCAACGACGTGCAACAACTTTTTTTTTGTTGCCAAAAGCACTTTTTACAACAATAGTCAATACTATGGCAACAAAAAAAAATCATTTATAAAAGATTCATCATATATGCCAACAACAAAACAAAGTCGTTGCCAAATATTGAATTTTGCCAACTATGTTATATTTGTTGCCAAAAAAATTGTTGTCATTTCTGTACTTTCTTGTAGTATATTAAATTAATTAATTATATACAGTAAACACATTTATTTTGGACGCTTTATTCTGTCTCCATTTATGAAAGGCCAAACCGACACAATAGACATTGCGATGCGAAGAGCTTTACTTGGAGAAATAGAAGAAACATGTATCACTAGTGTATATATCATTTCATTTAAAGAATAAATATACAATTGGGATAAATAAACCATTGTATATAATTAGGTGTCGATTAATGGTTGGAAAATAACCTATCTGGAAGCAGGTTTTTAATTTTCTTTATTCATCCCCACACATCTAAAAAAGAGTATAGCCACTCTCTTTGCAGCATCAGAGTCTAAAGACTATCAAATATCAAGTCCAGGGAAATAATTAAAACTATATTGATAGTTCAAATGTGCTAACTTATAATTTATGCTTGGAGGTACGTATGATATTGAAGCTAAAATGGCACTACTATACCAAAATGGTCATAATAATTTGGTGGAGAGGATAGGTGCCCGCCATTTATGGCTTTTATTAACCCTCCTGTCTCTAATAATAGTTAAATAATGAAGTACTGGGAAACGAAAAAAGAAAGGAAATAAATGAAGATATGGGAACCAAGAAAGAACCAAAAGAAAAAGGATAGCACCTTGCACGACTCTCATAACTATGAAAACTACAAGTGAATGAGGGAAAGCTAATCCGCCCATGCAAACGTCCCTTTCATACTCCTTTCCCCCACCTCTGCCGCCTCTGCCTTCTCCCTACCCCCCACCCCCGCAAACCCACCCCACGCACCCCACTCCAATGCCTTCAGACACAGACAAGCACAGCCATTGGGATTTGGGAATTCCAACCACACATTTTTTTTTCTTTCACACCAAGTATGATGCATCAATCAATAAGTATTACCTAGATGACTAGGGATAAGTCCTTCTTCTTTTCAGTGGTGCACTCATATTCTAAAAATTCTAGATTTGTTTATGCATAAGTAGGGGCATATTTATGGTAGAAATAACGGTGCACGTGAATCCATGACCATTTCGCAAAATTATGTATTTTATGAATTTATGTATAAAAAAAATAGAATTGATCTGATGTATCAACGTGGCATTCATGTTATAAAAAGGATAAAGGATGCATTTGGTTGAATGCTGAGTTATACCTAGAGTAACAAGGATCAATTCCAATTGAACACCTTCTTTTTCCTCATTAATTTAGTGGTGCACTCATATTTTAAAAATTCTAAATCTGCCTCTGCAATTAGGTTCACAATTACAGGACTTAAACCTGTCATATCCATTTGCTATTTTTTTTTAATTTCCTAGTTCCAGTTTCACAACCACTTATTTTTTGAAGGCAGAATACATCAACAACCCCTTCAACTTTTGTCGGTAAATTTTATTTATATAGACACACGAACTCCTATTCCGATGGAGTACCTGAACACATGATAAAATGTTCTACGAGGCAGGGGCGGAGCCACATACAACTAAGGTGGTTCATCCGAACCCCTTTCAGCGGAAAACTACACTGTTTATACATGGTTGAAATATTTTTTATGTATAGATAGTAGATGTTGAACCCCCTTGGGCTTTTTTTGTGTTTACTTCTTCATATTTTGAACCCCCTTATAGCAAATCCTGGCTCCGCTACTGCTATGAGGTACTTTCGACCCAAATTCTTGACAAGTTTATGTGTGTGTTCTCAAGAACTCATCACATAGATAAGTTAACTACGTAAAATATGTTACCTCCCTTAATTATACATTTTAGTCTCAATAAGCCATAAAACCTCAGTCATTCCAATTGAGGCTCTGATGTGTATGATTAAGGATCTTTTATGTGGTTATATAGCTTATTTATGTCATATGCGATTGAGAACATGGGAAAAACATTTCAAATTTGAGCCTAAAATATCTCATAGAATCATTTTATCATTGTATAGGTGCTAAATCGGAACAAACAGTAGCTTGAATGTCTAAATAAAATATACTGACAAGTTGAAGGGGCAGTCGATGTATCCAGCCTTTTTTAACTTGTGATGTATGTTAGCGTGAACTACTGATAGTGGTAGCCGTCTATTTATGAAAAATGATACAAAAAATGATTTAATTTAAATTATATACATTATATTAGCAATAAAAAGTTTTTACATGTCGGTGTAGTTTAATTGTTGATAGCAGATTAGTTTATTTCTATCATGTTCGAAGTTGTACTTATCATAAAATTAGAACTTATTTGTAATTACCTAAGTAACTAATTTAATTGTGCAAAAATTTATACCATCAGAACATAAAGTTAAACTAGTCCTACATTTTGAGATCAATTGATTAGTTAAGGAAAAGAAGAAATGAAATTATAACATCCAAATCGGTCGCGCGAAGAGGATGCTTACTATTGTGGCAGTACTATAGTAATATTGATAACAGTTTTTAAGAAATATGAAGCGTCTATTGGTAATTCTAGAAGTGCAATAATGTGAATAAAGAAAAGAAAAGAAAAGAATATGTTGATCCATCAACTGCCCCTGATCTGTTACATTAGGTCGGTTTCTGTCTCTCTCCCCTCTTTTTTTCATTTTTGATTTCCCACCCATTTGATATCTGCACTAAAATTCGACAAAATTTGAATCGTGTACTGTAGGGGCTATTTCTGATAGCGACTCGCCCAACAATTTTTTTTTTCATTTCTAGAAGTCGAACTCGAAACTTCTAATTAAGAATGAAGAGATTCCAACCATTTCATCATAATTCATATCGATGAGAACGCTTAGAAGTGTTGAAGTAAAGCACCTTCTATTGAGAAACTATTTTTCCCCTCTAATTCTCTCTTACCCACGTGACTTGATAACTCCCCAAAAGAAAAGATTAAAGAAAAGAAAAAGCACAGAGTTAGGAAGGATGGGATGCTATCCAATATAAAAGGCTCACCCTCGATCAGTCAATCATCAATCAATCAAATCAAAAAGAGAGAGAAGTCTCAAATCAGGCAGAGGAAGGAATCACTCATAAAAATGTCGGCTTCATCTGCTGCTTTTGCTCCGGACCACCACGTTCACCACCATCACCTCTCTCCTCCCTCAGGGGAACAACTTTGTTATGTCCAATGCAACTTTTGTGACACTGTTCTTGCGGTACTACCTATTATACTCTCTACTCCATATCATTTTCTTCCCTCTTTTAACAATATTCCTCCTCTCTTCTCCCCTTTCACTATATGTTACGTTGAATTTATTCCTAAGTTTTGCCTCACACTCTTTATAGATACAAAATATAGTAGGTTGAAATACTTTCACTAAATCTTTTTTTTTTTTTTGGTCGAAATGATCTTTGTTGGTTTTTCCCCTTAATTTCTGTATGGTCTTTCGTTATTGCTCAATAATACTTAGTCCCTAATAGTAGTGATCTTTATTCTCAAGCAAATGCTCCCTCTTTTGGATTTTTAGCTTTCTTCTTGAATTTATTCATTTTCTACTTGCTATAGTCAACAACATTTCATTTTTTTGATATGTTAAGTTTTGTTGGCTAAACCCTTTTAGCTAAAGATTGCATTTTTATAAAATGACCATTTTTTTTTTAATTTATGGTACAGGTGAGTGTTCCTTGCTCGAGTTTCTTCAAGAATGTGACAGTGAGATGTGGTCATTGCACCAACCTTCTGTCTGTCAACATAATTCTTCCCACTGCAGCTAATCAGCTTCATCTCCCCCATTCTTTCTTTTCTCCTCAGAATCTTCTGGTATGTATTTTTTACATTATATTTTTCCCATTGAATTAATCTAGGGTTTTCATTTCTATATGTGTCTATGTTAATTAGCTATTTCTAACATCAATATATCATTCTCCACGTTTTATTTTTCTCAATTTGAGTGTGTCAATCCTTGCGCACAATTATTTTAACAGTTATTCTTTCTGAATATCTGGTAATTTTAACATTAATTATTCCTTTATACATTTCAGGATGAGATTCGGAATAATCCACCAAGTTTGTTGATGAATCAGCCAAACCCGAATGAGTCACTCATGCCTGTTCGAGGAGTTGATGAACTTCCTAAACCACCTGTCGCCAACAGACGTAAGATAAAAATTGTATGGACTTAAAAGTTTAACAAATGGAAAGAGTACTTATTACTAGTAACGCAGTTACTGAACAGTGCCAAATTTTAATTTCAGCATATGGCGTGCTGTACCTTTAAATAAACTATCCAGCTCTAGCCTTTCCAGTGAATAGGGGTTTCTTATCAAATGAAGCAAGAATATGCATGATATTCTGTTTGCTTTTCAACCGTGTCTAAACTTTTCCCTTTTCCATAATTAAATGTCATTTTTGGCGAAGGGTCTTCTACCATTTTCAAATATAAAGTATTTCCTAAAAAAGCCAAGTTTAGAAATTGCAGCTAAAACGTGTTTGCATTGTTCATCTACAGATTCTGCATTAGTGAAATATAAAATGTGCCCACCATGATGATGTTATTAAAATATCTTAACAGTAAAATCTGGTCAAATCCAAGCTCTGAGTAGAATGGATAAGTTTAACCATTCATATGGACTTCTTCTCTCTTGGGTCGGGCTGGGAAGTGTCGAAGACATAATTAAGTAAATAAACAAAGTGCTCCTTTTAAGAGTTTAAGTTACTCAATGAAAGAGATGGTCACATAACTTCAATAGAGAGAAGGGAGGATTTTTTTTTTTAAAGGAGGTCAATGAAGTTTCTCCTTCATCGAAAAGTTATGTTGTGCATATAGGTTGCAGGGTTCCAATGTCAAGTTCCTTTGACACGAGGAAAATTTCTACTATGCCAGTATATGAAACTGAAAAGTTGCTTTAGGTTGTAGATATAATTGTTGAACTAAACGTCTAGTATACTTATAAATATAGTTTAAAAACTGCTTTAGGTTATAGGTTAAACCTATTTGAATTTTGTCTGTTAAAATTCTTGGCTTTGCTACTTTAGCAGTGTTGCGACTATGCAGCGGTTAACAAAAATCTATACTTTTGTATTTTTGATGATCTCTTTTCTTTTCAGTTTATATGACATTATTTCTTCATTAATTTACAACAACAGCATATTCAGTGCAATTCCATAAGGGGATTACATTTGGGGAGGATGGAGTGAATTTTTTCATTTTTTTTTTTTTAAATGACATATTCCTATATTGGAAATATCTAATTATAAACTTTTCATTTAATCTTTAAGGAGACGTTTTTACGGCCACAAAAGTGTTAAGATATATTTAAAACCGTAAATTTTAAAAAATTACTACATCTTTACTTAAACTCTGTTCAAAATCAAATTATGTTACACAAGGAGTGCCTTTTTTCTCTCTCATTCCTTCATGTTATGGCTTCGGAGATAAAAGAGAAATGTCGCCCGGAAAGTTAGATGGCCACAGAATCTAGATGAATAGATAGAGAGAAGGGTAGATGATTAGATAATGATCATGAAATGATTTGATTGACCCAAAAGTATTCTCTTTGGTCCCGTGTGGGGTGGGTAAAAGGGTACTTACCGGTAATCTACAGAAAGTCATCCAAGTGTTTTTAATGCATGTTTTTGTTTGTCTGCATGTCTCTGTACTCATTCTAGCTCCGGAGAAACGACAGAGAGTGCCATCTGCTTACAATCGATTCATCAAGTATGTTCACATCTTTTCTCTAACTTTATTTTAGAGAGACATCGACATATATTTTTTTTTTAAAATATTTGAATGTCAAAGAAGCATATATGAAA
Organism: Lycium barbarum; assembly: GCF_019175385.1. Taxonomy (NCBI): domain Eukaryota; kingdom Viridiplantae; phylum Streptophyta; class Magnoliopsida; order Solanales; family Solanaceae; genus Lycium; species Lycium barbarum. Next base: position 116,288,160 of record NC_083342.1, read on the forward strand.
TTCCATTGACAAATAAAACAATGAAAATGAATGACAGGGACGAGATCCAACGCATCAAAGCTGGAAATCCCGATATAAGTCACAGGGAGGCCTTCAGTGCTGCTGCAAAGAATGTAAGATATTCCAAAATACTATTTTACTCATGAACAAGAAATAATTTTCAACAAGTAGAGGAAATAAAGATTCTATTCTTATAGGCAGAGGCGGATCTAGGATTTGAAGGTGGCGGGTGTCACAATTTTTTTCAATGTACATCTTGTTAAAAACGTGTATTTGGGTCGGGTCCATCTCTTTTTAGTTTATTCGGGTCAACTTAATAGGGTTTTTTTTTATTTGCAAATATGAAAATTACATCTCAAAAATCAAGAAATGAACATAATTAGCATCTTAAACAAGGAATCACATTCATTAACACTCATTAACAACAGAAGTAAAATCAACATATTCACCGAGGAACTTGCATCTCTTATGTATATTAAAAAATGAATTTACACAAGTAAAATAACATCTTCAATAAGGGAATTACACCAATCAAAATAAGAAAAATAATAGAAAAACTCTTCAATATGTAAATACACCCCATAAGTAAATGTAGAATTAGATAAACTACAAGTTCTCAACAATAAATCATAAATTTCATGTTTTTTCTAAGCAGTGCTTACGAAGTTTTCATCACAATTTAAGTAGTAGAGTGATTTAAATTGAATTTAACAATTATAGAATAGCAAATTTTTTTATAATACACTCCCTCCGTCCATTTTTCTTTGTCCATTATAATAAAATTATATGTCCACTTTTACTTGTAAGTTATATAGTTTGAAAAACCAATACATAATTTACCATTTTATACCTATTTTACCCTTATTAGTAAGCACTCCAATTCATTTCTCATTTTATTTATTGCTTATTAAGAGTGTCCCAAGTCAAATATAGACAAGTAAACATGGACGGAGAGAGTAATAAACAAAAGAAATTATTAAAAAAAAATGAATTTTGATCTCAATCCAAAATTCCCATTGAAATCCAAGTTTTTCGATTTAAATACTCACAGATTTGAGATTAAGAGAAATGCTTAATTGAAGGGATTTTGAAGTTTCTATTTGTGTGTTCTTGCTAAAGATCACAGATAAAATAATAGAAAAGAGAAAAGACAATATAAATAATAAAAGATAAATAGAAAATTGGGAGGGCCGAAAAGGGAATTACTGGTACAAAGGAAGTAAAAAAGCGCAAAGAAAAACGGGCATCGGAAAATATTAAAGATATATTCAAACTTATGTCTATCAGCCGTGTCACCTTTGTCTAATTTATGACTGGGGGTGGCAGAATCGAATTTTTAACCTAATTTAAGCAAATTACAACATAAATATATAAAAAAATTATTAATTGAGGGGGTGCCATGGCACCCCCACCCCAAAGGATGGATCCGCCCCTGCTTATAGGCTACTTTCAATTCCTTCTAACTAGGGTTTTGTTTTACTAGGGTTTGGTTCGTTCATGTGTTGCTTTTTTCGAACAAGTCTATATAGCATGTCGTTGAATTTTGGTTTTGTTTGTTTTCTTGTTCTCAGTGGGCCCACTTTCCACACATTCATTTCGGACTTATGCCTGATCAACCCGTGAAGAAACCCAATGCCTGTCAACAGGTATCCTACAACTCATCATAACCCTAGATTTTCACACAGTATATGTTTCTTTGACTGATTTAATTAACTAAAGCACACTTTCCTAATTTTCATAAACTTTACTAAGTTTACTTTAAAGTGTTATCGTACCTTCTTTATTTTACGGAGGTTTATTATACAGTTTTAACTTTTAAAAATTGGCTGTGTAAAAGAACTTATATACTATCAGAAACTACAGGTAATCCGTCCATAATATATGAGATTAATTAGTGACATAAAATAAAGCAAGTAATCCGGTACAACATGTTGAAGCATTATGCTGATTGTATAATTATTTCTTACATTGTTAAATATCATTAAGTAGTTTCGCGTTAGGCAGCTTGCTTTAATTTCCATTTTATTTATTTTTGTTGTGTATTTTTTTTTTTTTTTTGGGAAATGTGTAGGAAGGGGAGGATGTTCTTATGAAGGAAGGGTTTCTTGCTCCGGCGAACGTGGGTGTATCTCCTTACTAATTAAGGAAGTGATGAAGTCACCAGTGTTTCTTCCTCTGTTGGAATTAATTGTCTTTTTATTATCTAATGTTAATTAGTTTTATCTAAATATTAGGGTTCTTGTTCGATCTCTGTTTTCTTTTAAGAACACTCTGTTGTGTCTTTGATGAAGACATTCTAACTGTTTCAGGTTGCTTAGTTTATAGTGAGTACTGAGGAAATGATGTTGAACCACTGTTTGTTTGTTAATTATTGCTAATAACTAGGCTCTCTGAAACCCCCAATGGAACTGCTACATGTTGATAAGTGTTAAAGAGTACTATCGTATGATGAATTTCGTCTCATTAATTAGTTTTTTGGGTTTTTACTGTTTTGGGCGTTTCCTTTTTGTCTTTGGTATCTTCTCTTACAGTCTCTATCGATATATTGTACCTTCATTCACGAACTGTCAATTTCGTTAACGTGTCAAATCTACTATGTTTGTTCGTTTGCTTATAATTATACAAAGCAAATGAATCTGAAGATTCATTGACTTGACAGCCAAATGACCTACTATATATAAATATCCGATTGTTCAAAAACTCTCTGATACATGAGTAGCATAATTAGCCACAGTACATGCAAGATATAAATAAAAACCATGCTAGTTACGTTATTGAATGCATAGGCTCAACAAAAGGGGATGGTTGAATTTCTTCTCCTCAATTATGTACATTTAATTATGACTTTGTTAAAATTCTTGTGTACAATTCAACTAGAAAATTTGTGTTTAGACCAATGTGTCCTGAGAATCTGAGTTTTTGATTATGCTATAGAAGTTTTTGCTAATTTACAGCACGACGCTTCCGGCATTCTGTTAAGATCAATTCAACTTTTCTCAATCAACAAGTCATATGTTGTTCTTCTACCAGCTGCAGAAGAACATGTGCGTTGCATCTTCTGCAAGATTCGCTTTAGAAAGTTACGTGTATCTTAATATTGCGGGAAAGTTGATTGCACTAAATTAACAACTATTCATTGCTTCCCCTGTAGTATATACTTAATAGTACACTTATGATCTTTTATTCTTCTTCACATGCCACAAATAGGTAAAATGTCCTTTTCCCTCGAGTTTTTTCAGATATCTAATTTAGGTTCTTCATATTTTCAAACTAAAATCTCTGTTAGACCAGCATTCCAATATGTCGCCAATGACGTATACTTGATGTTCCAATGACCTAACTCTTGACACCTTAGACAAATCTTATATCGAAATGGAAGAGGAACGTGAAATAGCTTTATATGAACCATAACATGAGTTTTGGGCACGATGATGGCATTGCTCAAGAGACAAACCCCGTAAAATTTCGCCGGCTGTCCCTTTTTGGTATAGGTTTTAATTAGTAAAATTCCATCGTTATTTCTCTTGCTTATGGATCTTTAGACCACTATCTAAAGATTCATTTTGAGTAAACTAAAAATCTTATGAGAAAATGTAAGACCGCTGCCTAAAATTTTGTAAGTAATGCAAATTTTGTCTTTAAGGTTAAGCAATATATGAACAAACATTAGCTCAAGTCTAACGCTATTTGGAAGGATCATTTTCCAAGGGCAATATTTGCATAAAATTTTAAAATAGGGACAAAATCTAAATTGTGAACTAAAACGGGACATTTGTGTAAATCAACCTACAAATCTGTAATATTTGTTGGACCAAGACGGACAATACATGCCATGAACTTGGGCATAATTACAAAGATAACTAAAATATGCCTTAATTAGTCCAAATTTGGGCTAATGAGATGTAATTTAAACAAAGTTAAACCCAATTAGCTCTACCTGCTAATTATTGTTTTAATATTTCTTTATATGATTTTAAGGAGATTACCTTGCTCCTAACATTTTACCCATTTAAAGACAGGAGAATCTATGTTGAGAAACAGATAAATGCACTTAGAACTTAGAAGTAGAAAAAGATAACCAAATTAACAGTTTAAATAGAACTGGAATAGCAGAGTACTAGCTCGTATATGTTTGATAGCATATGTTAAAAATGGCTATTTACCAATTTTTCATGCTGGATTGCCCTCTTGGGCCTTAGCCTTAGGGATACTGGTTACAAGGGCAGCTTATTAGAATAGATGCACTACAAAAAAAAAATAGGTAATTTGTGAAGGTTAAAAGTTGTAATTCGCGGAGGTTTTAGCCTTTGCTAGTTGCTAGAGGAGGCTAAAATCTCCATGAATTGCAACTTTTAACCTCCACAAATTACCCATTTTTTTATAGTGATGATCCAAAGCCAAAGAGAAATTTACACCGTGGGTCAGGCTTATAAAGTTATAAACATAATTAACACAATCTTTAAAGTACATCAAAAATAGCACTTATTTAAACTTTTTCAGCATTTTAAGATAAAATAGGTATAGTTAATAATCCCACTAAATTAGGGGATCAATTTTATTCTCTTGCTCTTTATTATTGTTTCTCTCTCTTCTTTAAGTGATACACCCCTATTTTTCTCACTAATCTCTTCTCATTATTCTTTGGCTTCTTCTTCTACACCCTCTTCAATCTTCAACCAATTCACCCTATTTTTTTCTAGCTTCTTGTTCAACCAATTCGCCCTCATTATTCTAGCTTCAGAGATACATAGAAGAGGATGAAAGACATTATTTCTATTCTGAATGTATTTATAATTCATATTTTGTCTAGGTTGATCTACTGCTAACATTTGAAATGTAGTTTTGTTATTTTCAAAACCAGAATTTTCTTAACAGAATTATAAAAATCATTTGATTTACTTCTAATTAATTATTTCTGAACGTATAATGAGATCTAGAGGATTTTGATCTTTTTTTCCATATAAGAAGTCACTGGAGTTGCAAATAAATAACATATATATCTTATTTATTTTTAAAGACTATATGTATAATATTATTAGTTATACGTGATCAATTATTCCCCATTTTGTGTGCTATGAGCCTATAAACTTTATCATAAACACACCTAATGTATATAACAGATATATCAATATTATTATTAGAGTTTAATAAAGTATACTAATAATTATACCAATAAGTAGTGGTAATATTATTATTATAATTAGTGATATACTTATAAATATTATGAGTATAGTTAAACAATAACTATATACATAATGAGCATAATTATATATATTACTATTATACTCATAAATATATCTAATAATATTATGAGTATAATTATGTATACGATTAATTATACCAATGATTATAGTATAATTAGTGGTACACTAATTATACTCATAATATTATAAGTTTAAATAATTATACTAATAATATTATTATATATTATAATTATACTAATAATATTATTATATATTATAATTATAATAATATTATGAGTATAATAAAACATTAATTATATACATAATGAGCATAATTATATATATTACTAATTAGACCAGTAATATTATAAGTACGATAATGAATATATTATGATAATTAATATTATTGATTATTAATTATGCTAGTAATATTATAAGTATAATAGTAACAATAATCTATGATTATAAGAAGAAGAAAAAGAAGAAGAAGAATATGTATAATTAAAGACAGAAGGCTGATCGAAGAGAGAAAATAGTAAAATTTCCATTACCGATAAAAACATGGTTTATGCTAGTAGACAAAACCATTTTTTGAAAGAAAGAGAAAAGATAAGATTCATGTTAAGCATAAAATGAGGAACTACACGAAAGTTTTGAAAAAGATAATACTGATTTTTCGGAGGGAATTGTGATGGGCATACGAAGATAAAACGATAGAAATGTAAATAAAATAACTCTGCTAAGAAATTGTAAATAATTTTAAAAAATTGTACAGTTATGTTTTTTCCTCAAATTTAAAAGCGGTCTTCAATTTTTTGGTAAAATCCGTATTTATTTTAGGGGAAATAACTCATATATACAACCCAAGCATTTAGTTTGCAGTCGATGAAGTCCATTGTATCATAGGTGTATAGATAATGTATTTGCTCCGTATAACTATACAGCCCACACATCTAGTTTGCAGTTGATGTATGTAGCCCATATCCTCGGTGTATAGATAATGTATCTATTTTGTATAGCTATATATAAACATTACATATACTCCGTATATATAATGTATATGATTTGCATAATCATGTATAAACATACGAAATCAACTCAAATTACAGTGTATATATAATGTATATATTCTGTATAGCTATATATGAACATTACATATACGACTGCGCCAAATATGAATCCTAACAAACTATGACACAAGGCGGTAGCAAAACCCATCAGAAGAGCTCCAGCGAAGAAGATCGCCAAGTACAACTCTTGGTAGTGGCTCGCCGGAATTAACTATCATTCCCTAACTAGGATCTGTACAACCTAAAAGAACGTTACAAAGTCTAGAAATAATTTTTAATCGAAGGAATGTGTTATGTGGTGAAACTAGCTCGGAATATGCAAATATTCATTTTCGTACATAATGCATTTTAAAATTTCACACAAACCTAGCATTTTTTGAATCCAAGAGTCCCAAATAAATTACTTGTTGGAGGAGAATTAGAAAATGAAAAATAATAGCAAGCAAGCAATTGATAATGGATTGCACGGGTAATAATCAAAGAGTTAGGCCAAATTTGGTAAGTTAGATCACCGAGAAGTACGGTGCCGTAATTATCTCTTTATTTTATTTGAAGTTTATTCTTCTAGCTTTTTAAAATGTAGAATAGTTATATATTTTTAAAATCTATTTTTTAGTTGATCGAATTAGTCACTTAGATTTCAGCCAAGAAAAGGAAAAGAAATACTTAGCAAAATAGAGAAACTATTTCTAGGAAACAGCAACACCTGGTATAAATAAAAAAATTAAAAAAATCAATGTTGTAGGTGGTCTTTAATTACAGACTTCCCAGTTTGATTACAAATCTGCAAATATACAAGCTTTCAAGTATGGCTAATGGTTATACATGCAGGCTTTAGAATAGCGCAATTATGGATGGAAAAGCCCAAAACAGCCCCATTACAGATGGCTAGACCCAACCCAAACTTCCATTGTCTTAACGTGCCCACATGGTAACAAAGTCCTCGTCCTTGAAAATTGGAGAGGTCCAATTAGGAGTCAATACTTTATAAGAAGATTATTAGATTCAAACTTGTAAAACTATAGAAGATATCTGATTCGATAGTGTTAGGATCGGGAGTCCGGGATAGTGCGGAATTAGATAAAGCTGGCAATATAAAGACAATAACAAAGATAATAGGAGACAAAGATTTAACATGGTTCGGTCAAATATCCATAACCAAAAGAGGAGCAAATTTACTAACACCAACGGATACAAAAGAGAGTACAAACAACAAAAGAGAGTACAAAATTAGAGTAATTAAATACTCTAATATCCCAAAACCCCCAAGAGAATAACCTCACAAGATCACTCCAAAGAAGGGTTCACACAAGTGTTTCCCAACACAACTCTCTTACAAATACTCTCTATATAACAACACAAACTCACTAAGTTCTTCTCAAATTGGTGTATTTCAAAGGAGGAGAAGTGTCCTCCTTATATAGGGGCAAAACTTGGCCTCCAAGTTGTGCAAAAAGAAAAGAGAAAAATTGGCAATTTTTCTCCTCCACATCACCAAACTTTGGCTCCAAGAAACAAAATTTGGCTCCAAGAAACAATCTCTACCAAGAGATTTCCAATTAGGCTCATGCCTATTACAAAGGTATAATGAGCCAAAAGATAACCATATTACAGATAGATATCAACAGGGATTATGTTTGATGATGATTAGATAGATATCAACTTAATTGGGACTGCCTAGTTATCAGTGAGTTGTCTTTACAGGGATTATGTTTGATGATGACAATTTAGCTCAACCACAAAGCAATATAAAGAATTCTTTTGTCATGTAAATTATGTTAATGTACTACACTATATAACTCAAATTTAACTTTTTTTCATATACACTGTGCAACTACATCTTCAATAACCACTTTCATATTAATGTATTATGATATTATCTCCCAACTCCGCTAATGTGTTAAGTCGCACAGCAGTGGTTTAATGATATTTTGTCCCTTTATAAAACTTTGGATAATACTCTTCTTTTGAGTAATATTTGCAATTGAATTAGAGTCAAGGTCCATTTTTTTGTTATCTTAATGCTGTATAGTCTATAAAAGTTAACTCCATTGAGAGTTTGGCCCAAAATAGTTTTCGGTTAGGCTTTACCCCTTTTGTAGGTCGATGTCAAAAAGAAATGATTCTCCGGTTTTAGGAAGTTAGACAAACTTGAATAATGAAAAAACGACGAGCATGGACAAATATGAGCATAACCAGGCTACTGCCAACTCCATCAAGATACTAGCCAAAAGCAATTTAAAGAATGTTTTTTATTAACTATATAGAAGAGTGAGTTTTGAAGGAGGATCGACATAGTTGCTTCCATGTCAATAAATATAAACTACGGCCATTTTTGTCATCCCCTAATAGCTGATATCGCATTAAATATTTTGGTTATTCAACGTGGCTTCTAATCGTATAGATAGCGCATATATTTAATTCCACCGCACGGGATTTCATCTTCTTTGCTTCAGAGATACTGTTTGTAATACTGATCTGATAATCTTCAGGTTAGCTGTTCTTCATCCTTTTAGCAACATCTTCTGAAACATTCTTCCCTCTTTCTTCCAGTTAAATCTTTTTAAATTTAGGATTTTGTGGTTTCTGAGTTTGAGATTAGTTCTCAAAGGGTTTTCTGGGATAAAATCCTCAAACTGCAACCTACGAGCATTCTTGGAGTTTTCGGACGGTGGAATGCGAATATACTGAGGTATAACCCCTTGAATTTTATACTTATATATAAGGGAGAATATGCAAGTTTTGTAGTTCTCACATTTTTTATTGGTCAATTATGTTGCACCAAGTGTGTTCCAATTGTTGCATTTTGGTTGGTTATTCCCAATTCTTAACACCAATTATTTTTCTTAAGCTCATTCCCTCTTTAATTTGTATATTGATATTGTAATAATTTTTTGTGTTTTTTTTTTTTCTCTTTACTCCCTCAGTTTTGTATTATAGAGCAATATTTTTAACTTTTATACTTAGTTCAAAATAAATATTACTATTATAAATAAGGGACAACTAAGAGGCTTTTGTAGTCCTCACAAAAACTTTCAATAAAATGTCAAATTTTTCAATTAATTATTTCTAGGTCCTAATCTTATTTTAAAAATAAAATTTACTTTTTGTTCTTAAGGTCTACTTTTCGAAAACTGTTGAACTTTCTACCTCATTTTTTCTTGTTTTTTGATTTTCTATCCGGTGCCCGATATCCGCATTTGAGCCCGATTAATCTAGATAATTCGCATTTTGTAGCGCCTATTCGGGGAAAGCGCTCCCTCCAAAGATTTTTTCATACCAAGCTCAAACCCTTGACCCCTAATTAAGGGATGAGCAGCCCCATCCGCTGCACAAATTTTGTATTTGTCTTAAAAGTTCATTAACTATGTATAGATTATGAATGAACAAAATAACTTTAAATAAATTAGGATCCAGAACTCATGACCGTCAAATTCTGATTCCGCATTTGATTTGAAGTAAATAATTTCATCAAAATGAAAGTTAAAATATTAAAGGAGTGAAATGAAAGTTTTGCTTTTATATATTGAAAATATACTTATATGAGATTTAAATATTACTAACATAAATTATATTTCTTTAATTAAAATATCTACTTTTATATATTAGGTTTGGGCCCAAGCTTAGCACGGGTCTTTTTGGTTCCCCCATTTTAATTTATTGTTAAGTCGAAGGCCGATTCTCTTCTAATTTAGAGATATAACCTCTTTGAAATTTTTTATTTTGTTTTTGAGGTAGGTATGACAAGTGTGAAAAGGAATGTTTGTTGGACACCCACTCATTGTCCAGTTCCGGCTAGCACTCCTCGTTGCCTTTGTTTGCACGGTCTCATCACTTAGTGGTCTGGCATGCAGTTAAACAGGTTGACCCTGGAAATCACTTTCTTAAGTATGCTGTACTAGGGGACAATGTAGGAGGACGTAATGCTGATCGAAAATTTGAGGTATAGTCCCTTTGAAATTTACCTACGTCTTCTCCTTTTTCCTCTTCTTCTATGACTTTGTTCTTTTTCCTCTCTTAGGGGTTGTATGGTAACCGGTTAGAGTTATACAGGTATTAGTAATATCAGTATTAGTTATGCGGGAATCAATACATATCATAGTACGAAACGATTGTATCTGGGATCAGTTTTAGTTTTAGTAGAAATAAAACGTCGAAAAACTAGAATAGGCCTATTTTGTTGGGGAAAACTAGCAACTCACCATATTCTTCTTGATGCTCATCGGATACTTACATCTATTATTCGATTTTGCATTACTTGCTTCAGCCATTTGATACTCAAAAAAAAAAAAAAAATTGTTAAGCTGCTTAATGGGCTGCTGCTATCTGTTTATCCCTTATCCTTTTGTGCTCACTAGAGCTATATTTAATTTTCTGCTGTAAGGTTCTCCCAGTACCAAGTATGGTAGATGCAAGATTGATCTACTATTAGCTTTACTACAAATTTGCACAATTGTCTGCTTTATTTTCTTTTGTAAATTGAAATCAAGTAGCTGCTTTCTGGTTTCATTAAAGAGACTCTTGTCTGCTTTATATATAGGTAGAAACCAACAAACTTTATTAGAACAAAAACTAAGTACTACTTAGAGTTAACTGCTCTGAATTTATAAGTTGATCTATAAGCATAGTGACATGTTAAAAAAATTTAGAATCTTTAGAAATCAATATCAACAAATTAAAAATGATGCACAATGCCGCAAAGGCTTGCATAAGCACAACCTATATAACTCAACATCAAAAATCATCTCTCCCATAGGGTTTGCAGTAGAAATACTAGAAGTTTATCAACTAAGAAATTAAATGCATGTTGATATGGATCAAGACTGAGAAACGTCAACAATCAATGAGCATATTGTCACAACAACTTTACTAATCCTCAAAGTGCGAGCATGTCTAATGTGGTGGATTGCATAAACACTTCACTGGTTTTTAGTTACTAACATTGGTAGATTTAGTGCTTTTTTGGATTAAGTGAATTTGGTCCATAGAGTTTGTACAAGAGAAATCTTTTCATGACAATATATAGATGTATCTTTAGATGCTAACAAAAATGGTTTTCAAAAAGATCGAATTACTATGCTTTATGATTGCATAAACGCTTGATTTTTGTTTTTGTTACTACCATTGGCAGATTTCTTCTACTTGAGAAACATGAATTTGTGTTCATAAAATACGTGACAAAAAATCTAATTTTTCAAGACAGGACACATACTTGTGATTGGATGTTGGCAAGTGTTTGTTTTTGTAGAATCTGATCTGTTTATTCCCCGATTCTCTGTCCAGTATGGGTTGGTATTGAGCTACATCACCTCATTAGTATAAACCTGGAAAAACTTGTTGATTCCTTGGAAGGTAATACACATTTGATAACTGAATATTGATGTCACAAGTATATGCTCTCAATGACAAAAGAAATTAATAGTTTTTGGACCTCAATATTCAGGACATGCTGCTGAAGAATTTCAGAATAGATGGCAGTAAGAATTTACATGTGAAAGATTCAGTAAGAGATTGCAAGACTAAAAATGTGTACTTAATTCTAAGGCTGCTAAAGATACCCCAGTTTTTAAGAGCATAATATAGGTGTAAGTCAATCTCTTCCCCCCACTTTTAAGGTTTATAAGAGAGCTTATGCAATTCCTTCACATCACCTGATATTACAGAAACTTATTTTACATTGATGTATAAGTATATATCCATGTCTCATGTTAATATCAATGTACTATATGTACTACATGTATTTTAGAGTGCATGGAAAGTTAAAAAAAAAAATCCTTTTCGTTTTTTTTTTTTTTTTTTTTTTTTTGTATCATTTAGCAGGTAGGAGTATTAAAGTTGCACATTAAATAAGTAAGTTGCTGTGATCTTTGAAGCTCTTGGGGAAGTATACCTGCAATTGTCATTGCCATTTTCACAATTTATTTTCACTAGAAATTGGTCCAAAGATATTCGTCAAACATTTACATGACTATATGTACCCAATGGTATAAAATTTATGTTGCAGATTGGTAAAAGCTAAATGATGCAGAGACGTATGAACGGAGGAATTGTCTATTGGAGTAAAACCCCGTGTTGAGTGGACAGGGATATCTACCAGATTTTGGTTTCTTCTAATGCAGTTGTCAAAAACGTTTAAGAGTATAATTGTTTAATTAGGTTCCTCTTCAATGCTCCTACAGCAAATTTAGATTTTTAGCTTGATCATGTCTATTTGTAACATCACTCAAGACAATAAATTCATAATTTTCTTTTTGTCCATTCAAGATCAGTAAGTTCGTGATTTCTTGTTGTGCAGCTCTGTAATTTTGATTCAAACATGTAAAAAATACTCCAAGTCACATGTGCACAGGCGTCAAACATCTAGTTTATTGAAGAAAAGCGAAAGAATGAATTGGATAGAGAGTGATAAAACCATTGGGAACATACAGCATCTATAAAGTGGGTTCAGTGGTTACTCAAACCTTTTCTGCAGGTGACCTACGGGTAAAGTCTAGGTCCATAAGCGTTTGGACATGCGATTTCATCTCATGAGATGAAATAAGCATTTGGACATGTGATTTCATCTTTCATCTCATGAGATGAGATGAAAAAATCATCCAAAAAGACATGATTTGGGATTCCAAATCATGATTTCAAATTTTTTAAATGTAAAAGTTGACTCATAAGTTTATAATTTTGTAAAAATAGTCCATAAGTTGATAGATATATTTACCAATCATTTTTACCAACCATTTATATCAAATATTAAACATCTACAAGTTGGTACTATATTTATAACAAATTTACTCTTACCAACCATGTGGGAGGATTATATTAAAGATTAGTTACCCTATAACTCATGTTCAATTTTCCATTTTATTGAACTAAAGTTTGATCAAATGATGTTGTATTTTTTAGAAAGGTCTTCTAGTAGTGTATTAATCTTGTTATGAAATATGACTTGCTCATTTGGTAAGATTGTATAAAAATTGGGAAAGTTTTGACGGTTTTCACAACTTGTGGGGTTTTATTTCTATAAGAAAAAATACAACTTAAGAAATTCAAATTGCATGTCCAAACATGATTTCATCTCATGATTTCAATTCATGTCCAAACGGCTCCTTAGGTAGAATGAAAATAATATTATTTGTACCCGTCAGGCAAAAAGTTTGTGAATAATTGACTAACACATACAAGTTTTGTCAATTCACATAAATTTATGAACAATTTAACAAAATAGGTATAATGTAAATAGTATCAAGTAATGCTTGTAGGGAGAAAAACTTGTGAACAATAAAGATAGGTAGAATGGAGATAGTATCAAGTCTTGCTCATCAGGAAAAAAAAAAAAACCTGTGAACAATTTAATAACACAAGCAATATTTGTCAATCCAGAAAAACTTGTGAACAATTTAACAAGATAGGTAAAATGAAGATTATATCAAAGTTATGCCGGCCCGGCATAACTTGTGAACAAGGCAGACTTTCTGATCCGGTAAAATTTGTGATCAAATTTAACAAGATAGGGGAATGCAGATTATATGAAGGCTAAACCCGACATAATTTTTGACTAATGAAAGATTTGTTAATCGGAAAAGGGCCAAATACACCCTTGTACTATTGGAAAAGGGCTACATATACCCTCTTTATACTTTGGGCTCAAATATACCCCTGTCGTTATACAGTGACACAAATATACTCATTTTAACAGAGGGACACGTGTCATTATCTTATTAGTCTATTTTAAACTTATCCCTAATTAATTAAAATTTAACTCCTAAATTTAATTAAAATATCATACCTTGAAAATTTGGAGCAAGCTTGAAAAAACTTCTTCAACGGCTGCTTCTGCACATAAAATTTCAGTCTGCACAACCTCAGAAAGACGGAGAGACACTATTGTGTTCTTAAGGCTACCAATTTGTGTGCAGTTGAGTCTAGAGAATCTAATGGATACAACCAATTTACATTGACTTTTTAACCCATTTAAATAATTCCTCGTATTATTGCTTTTGTGTTTTAAATTCACCCGAATCTAACGATTCCATGTACCAAGAAATCAATGGTTAAAATCTACAAAACCATAAGATATTTAAATCTGGGATAAAATGGTTCATTATCACACCAGAAACTGTCATCATTTATTAGTATTTTGTTTTTTTGGAGACTTGATTAGCCCTTTACTCTTTAGCATAAGCTGTTATACTTGATGAAATCAACTGAAATATCAAGCTTAAGCTGATGGGGTAAGCAGCTTATAACTAGAGACGATGTAACCGATGGAATACAGGCATAAACAGTGGAAGCAAATAGCCAGGATCGAACTTACATGTAATATAGATAACACATAATCAAAGATTTTAATCAAACATAAGATCGATATTTATCTCTTGAAGCGTGATCGCAACCACGACCGCGAATCGAACCTTCAATCACGAGCAGATCATCCTCCAGTTCCACGATCTGTAGTCTTCTGCTATGTAACCTAAATAGTCTTTGGACTGTGAATACTTGTGTGGCAAGTATTAAGGCTCATGAAAAAGCCTACCTCTTAGGGCTGAAAAAGCGCATTATATATGACCACATTTTAGGGTGCAAACCTTGCGTATTATATATGACCACATTTTAGGGTGCAAACCTTAGTCCAAAACGTGTGGACTTGTTTTTCCCCAAAGAATATTATTTTTCAGGTCCAAGAATAATTAGGCATAGCAGGGATCACAAATTTAATAACGAGGCTCCAATTGTGGTATTAATTCGGAATATGAATGAATTAATCCTAAATTACAATTTATTCCATTAAAAAACTGTAATTGCACTCTGTAGTTTAATTTCGAAATCTTTCACTTATTTAACTCCTGATGTTAAGATTGCAAATACCAATCAATTAAATTAAAGTACTGACAATTTAATTCATTGACTAATTAGATCCTTTATATTTCCGCTTAACTTATATCGTGTGACGGATACAAAATCCATCGACAAGGTTTTCACACGAGACTTATAAGCATTCATAAAGGGGTATCGTCAATCTCAAAGTCGAGACGTGTATTCTATCAACTAATTATTATTTCACAAATGTATTTTGCCATTATCTAATTTACCAGGAATACATAGACCCGCAATTGAGTCGTACCTTTAATAAATCAAAATAATGAACAAATCACATTGATCGTAATAATTATATCAAGATTTAGAGTATAAGTATATTTAATGAACTAGAGAATTTGTTTTATATATTCAGTACAAAAACACTTATTTCTATTTGGTCCGCTCAATACATACAAAATGTATTAGCACAAGAAGACGGAAGTATACCGTCCCATAATGAAGATGCCTTATATTTAATCTTGTGCTACAATCATACCGATGGCTTTGTCCAATTTTCATCTTAGATTGTGAAATAAACTTTATACTTATAAGAACCGATGATTTAATCTTCCGTGTATAAGCTAAACTCTATACACTAAATCATCTACTATATAAGTAAAGGACACGCATATTAGTACATGATCTATTTAACTCTTTATTAAAAATTGAATAAACAATTGTTCTTTAATAAACACTATATCCAAACACATGGTTAATAGTATATATCTCAATAGTAACAGATTTTTTGGATCTCCTCTGTAGATTCTTCACTATTGTTGCAATCTTGGTCTTCATCTTCGTCTTGTTTCTTCTCCTCTGCACCTAAAAGAAGTGGCTGGATTGAAGAAGTAGCCATTGAAGAAGATGTTCCATGCTTGCCTCTACTTTTCTGGGTACGGGTATGGGTTTTATTAATTGGATATCGGATTATGGATTAAATTTTAATTAATTGGGGAATAATTTAAAATAGACTAATAAGATGATGACACATGTCTTTCCGTTAAAATGAGAGGTATATTTGTGCCACTGCATAACGACAGGGGCATATTTGAGCCGAAAGTATAACTGCAGGAATATATTTGAACCCAAAGTATAACGAGGGGTACATGTAATCCTTTTCCAACAGTACAGGGGTATATTTGGCCCTTTTCCGTTTATTAATTCGCTAACCCTCTGTTTGGATGGTTGTTTCTCGAGGTTCATTAATGTACAGTATGGTATGGTACAATATGGTGTTGTATTGTATTGTACTGTATTAATGAAAACAATGTTTGGATAGACTGTATCGTTTGTTGTTGTTTAATAACATTTGTATTGTTTGGTTTGATTGTATGGTACTGTATAATAACTTGTAAGTTTACTAAAATACCCTTGACTCTTAATTAAAAATTAGTTTATATATATTAATAAAACTCAAATAAAGAATAAAATAGGAACTTTAAAAAATAAGTAGGTAGTGAGTGGGGGTGGTGGAGGGGTGGGTGGTGTGAGGTTGGTGGTTGTGGGATGGGGGTAGACGTAGTGGTTGGTAGGGTGGGGGTGGGTGGTGGTGAGGGGTAGTGGGTGGTGGAGGGGTGGGTAGTGTGAAGTAGGTGGTTATGAGATAAGGATAGGGGTAGTGGGTGGTGGGGTTGGGGTGAGTGGTTGTGGGGGTGGGGTTGGGTGGTGGTGAGGGGTAGTGGGTGGTGGAGGGGTGGGTGGTTGTGTGATAAGGGTGGGGGTGGGGGTGAGTGGTAGGGTGAGGGGTGAGTGGTAAGGTGGGGGTGGGGTGGATGGTGGAAGGTGGGGGTGAGGGTGAGTGGTAGGGTGGGGATGGGGTGGGGTGAATGGTGGAAGGTGGGGTATAATGGGAAAATGAAATACATAACTACGGAAAAACCACCAAATCCGTGGTTATAAAAATTGAGACTTTTCATGGTTATATAACCATGGAATAAACCACGGGTTTACAACACTATACCACATAATTTTAAGAACAATGAAACAAACATGGTTTCATACAAAACCATACATTAATGAACTATGGGAAACCACCATCCAAACATGGGGTAAGACATGTGAAAAATTTAACAAAATAAATAAAATGAGAATTGTACCAAAGTTATATCTTCCCCAACATAACTCGTGAAAACATTATTTTTATTTTTATTATGGTTGTGTGGCATTGAAGTAATTTTTGCACAAATTTTCTTAAATTCAAAATAAATTTAAATGGCGTCCTGAAGGCAAATTACACGTTATATAGCCCACGGAATGAGATGCAAATGGACCGTTATATAAAGACAAATATGAAGCCTAGCCCATCCATGCCTTCCCTCTTCAGAGCAAGCAATACTCGTTGACCAATTTGTACTGTAGACATCCAGCCCAGTATAGTTCTCTGTCCAAAAAGGCATTTGGAGCAATATCTGGTTTAGTTTATTTTTAGAAAAAGAAAAGAAAATAATATTTGGGGTTGAAGTTGAAAAAAAGAGTAATTGAGGGTTTGGATATAAAATTTTACTACAGAAGAAAATTATTTTGTGGTTGAAAAACCTTTGCTTCACTTGAAATAATCATCCAACATCATTTTAAATATTCTATTAATATTTCAAATATTGACGTTCGGTATTTGCAATACGGAAATAGTACTATTTATTGCCAAATAAGGCAATAGAATAAGGTAAAAATCAATCATTGTCCATTAACGGTATGTAACTTCAATGTTCAAACGACAGGGTCAATTTTATCAAAATTTTACTTACTTCTTATAATTTCCATAAGTGAACAATAAATTTATATGCATTTTTTGCTCATCATATATAATTAAACTTAATTAATGTGTATATATGGTTGACTTGGTTAATCTCTGGTATGGTCACTCAACCAATAATTCTCTTTGAATAAGAGTTATAAAACTTTTAAATTCTTAGATCAACTAACTATACGGTAAAAACTACAAATTTATTCATCTCACCCCACATTATTCCAACACCATTAGTCCAACCTTTATCCAGTAACAATCAGCTAGTCCCTCTTCTGTTTCTTTTTCTTTTACAGAGAAATCCGCTCGTCCTCACTAGTCCTAATTCAAACACGACTATTGGCTTTGACAATGAAGATATCTACTTATATTTGAATTTAATACTAATTCATGTTAATTTATCACGACAAGTGTTAAACACGCGTTGGAATATATGTTAACTAACTATGGTTAAATAATACGTTAATGTGAAGACAAATGATAGAAACTTGTTGCTTTGACGAAATAATTTTTATGGTCAGTTATAATTTTGACTGAAGAAAATAATTCTGTAAAGATCTCCCTTAAGAGGACTAGCAACGTTAAATTTTATAAATCTCCCGTGTAAAAAATAATATAGTAACAATGAAAATATTAGGAATGAATCATCAAATGTGAGAGAGTAACAAGGCTAATCCTTTACTTAAGATTGAGGATGTTTAGTAGGTGAAGTAAATCGAATTTCACTAGGTATTAAGTTCAAATTTCAGTGGAGGTAAAAATATTTGGAAACCATTTGGTGTGAGAATTATTCACTTTTTTTCGGAGAAAAGGATAATTTTTCACTTTATTTCAAAATTGTGTTTAGCCACGAAAATTCCAAATCCAACTTGAGGTTGGATTCCAAGTTTAAAAAACAACTTCAATTCTAACTTGTTTTGCGACTCCATCTTCATAAATTTCAATTAAGATGGACTCTTCTCTCCTTTAGAAAAGTATAACCAAACAAAACTCTATCTTCGACTCTAATTTCATAAAATTTCATAAAATTCAAATAAATATATTTGGAATCTATGGTCAAACGCCTACTAGATAATTTCTACTTCTATCTAAGTATTGATAAATAGAGTTACCCGATGCATATACTATTGAAAAGTCATCGACATCCCATAAAATTGGTTGAGATGCGCTTATACTGACCTCGACACCATGATCATAAAAAGGTAAAAAACCAATAGGCTACTCCTTTTTTGTTTCCTTTAACGGAGAAATATACAACTCTACAGGTCTTCAAACACAACGAATGACAATTGAGTCAAAAAATACAATCAACATATTTATTAAATTCGTCTGTATATGTAAGATACAACAGCACAGGTATGAGCTGTGTGTAAAAATGACTAGTATAGTAAATAGGGCATGGTTCCAAGGCTGGCTTTGGAGTTCATGCGACCATTACAGTATGCTAAAATTGGGAAAAGTTAGCTGGCTTTTTCTTTCTGTCCCTGCCTTCATCATATATATTGCACAAGCTCAATGTGAAAGCTACTTTGACTTCTTTATCATCAATTATTGGTTTTCTTTTTTCCTTTTAACAACAGAATTAGTAAAATGATAAAAAAGAATGTACATTAGAATATCTATTAGTGATTCACAAAATCTTTTTGAAATATCTACTTCTAAATCTTGAAAAACAGTGCAAGTCTAGTGTGACTTCAAGTATTCTCTTGACTCCCTTGGGAATTTCCGCTTAGCAAATGCCTTCCAATTTCTACCATCACTCGTTCTTTTCCATATTTTCTTCAAAAATTTGTCACAAAATAGTAATGTAGATTTTTTATAGGATCATAATAGGCTACCTAACAGTGGTCTGGCTATCTGATAAACATAGCTCAAAATTGAGCATATCCCAAAACGATTATGCTTTATCACCAAAGTTAAAAATTTAACGGCAAAGGTTCATGTATGCCCGCGTACTATACGAAATTACAAGCATTTACCCGTCGTTTAAAAGTCAGTTCGCCCATGCCCCTAACGTTACGTTTTGCGTCACCCATGCTGTTGAGTTAACAGAAACCTGACAAAAATATTGAAGGGCAAATTTGTGCAGTTCCGCATAGTATAGGGTCATATTTGATCCATTGAAATTCCTAAATTATGGCACAAAAGCAAAAATATGGCACAAAATATCACTGTATTCCAAAATATATAAAACATTTGCAATTACAATTAATGCATCCACTATTACATTACATCTAAATTATACAACTAAAAGATCAAATGCAATTACAACCATCTTTTAAAGATTATTTTGCACAAACAAGAGCACCATTTTACCTTTTCAAAAGATTTATTTTACTAATGATAATATCTTTTTTTTTTTTGGTCAATTGATGACCTGGATAATTCTTTCTAGATATTTTTCGTCTTCCCAGTCCCAATATCTACACGATAATGCATGCAACAACTTCTTCTTGTACCAATAGTTCTTAGATTTTTTTTGTAGTGCACTTTATGCTAGCCAATGATTTTCTGGTACTGCATTTTGAAACTCCACACTTATCGTGCAACCCACACTTTGCACTCTTATTCTTTCACTTGTTTATGAAATGTCGGAAGCTTCGAGTTCTTCAAATAATTGTGGAAGGGTTCGTCACTCCATCTCACATCATGGACTCCAAATAATTTTACTAAATTTATGTTTTGCGTGGAATTCGCGAAAGGGCCAGACCACATTAAATTTTATGTAAGACCATATAAATCCCTAAAATGTAATATTCTCTCAATTATTGCTATCAAAATTTCAGCACTGCAGGAGACGTTTTTTCAGGTGTCATAAGTCTAATGTAAGTTATCTCTTTTTCCTTGTGATTTTTTTGTGGCAGATCTGTAATGAATTTTTTTTTATGTTTATGTTTTGTGCGGCAGTTGTTGCATGCATTATCGTATAGATATTGGGACTGGGAAGACAAAAAATATCTAGAAAAAACTATCCAGGTCATCAACTAATTGAAAAAAGAAGAAGATATTATCATTAGTAAAACAAATCTTTTGAAAAGGTAAAATGGTGCTCTTGTTTGTGAAAACAATCTTTAAAAGATGGTTGTAATTGCATTTGATCTTTTAGTTGTATAATTTAAATGGAATGTAATGATGAATGCATGGATTGTAATTGCAAATGTTTTTTATGTTTTGGAGTGCAGTGATATATTGTGCCGTATTGTTTCTTTTGTGCCATAATATTTAGGAATTTCAGTGGACAAATATGACCCTATACTATGCGGAACTGCACAAATTTCCCCTCCAATATTTTTGTCAGGTTTCGTTAACTCAGGGGCATGGGTGACGCAAAACGTAACGTTAGGGGCATGGGCGGACTGACCTTTAAACGACGGGCAAATGTGTGCAATTTCGCATAGTCTGCGGGCATATATGGACCTTTTCTTGAAAATTTAAATAGGGTCACTTCCTAATTTCCATTAACGAGTCCGACACTTTTGTAACCCAAAAAAAAAAATTGGAACCAAACTAACCCAATAAAAAAAAAAAAAAAAACCAAACTAGGCTTCACACACAGATTCTGTGCGTGAAAGGGCCAAAGTGTACATTTACATTTTTTCCCTTTCACGCACAGATTTTGTGCGTGAAACCCTTACCTAAAACCCCCGACCCAACCTTTATTCTTTCTTTTCTCAAACTCAAAAATTAAGGTTTTTTGCGTACTTTGACCGAAGATTAGTCACGTTCAAAACACCGGAATATAAATATTTTATATAGAACTTAATATTTTTTTTTAGTGTACAATAATATCGGCTCATTACATCAAGCATAAATATACATTTGAATTGTCGTTTTAGGGGTTGTAAAGTGCTCCGAAGTACGTTTGAAAACTTGTTATATTTAGGTTTAAGTGCCATATTTTATAGGGTGCGGATTCTTTTATGTCTTTTTTATTTTGTTATTGTATTGTGTAATCCGCACTTTTTGAATGTGCAAAAATAAATATAATATTTAAAAATAATTCATCCAATACGAGAGGTTCATAATAATTGAAAAATATTTCATTCCATTAGCAATGAAATACATCATTAAATTACAATAGACTAAAAAAAAAGTTCTAGACACTCTTCTACTTCCAGATGTGCTGCCACCATGAGAGTTTTGCCCACATGAACGCTTATCATGCCCAAATTGCTTACATGTCGAGTACTTGCGAGAGTAAGTCTTTTCGCTAATATCCATTTGATTGTGATAGCGGGTTAGCTTGTTTTTTTCCAATTTACGGATATGGTTCTTGTTCGCAATCATAGAAAACGGCGCCACTAGCCAATAAGCTTGATCACCAAGGGGACGGAATTGGCTGGAATATGCTTTAAGTTATTTTACGACCTTATATTCCTCCGCCACATAATCAGTTACATTTCTGGCCATTCTCTCAAAGCACTTAACTGCATGAGAACATGGCATGTGGTACATTTGCCACTTACCATAAGTGCATGATTGTGTACGCTTAATACCGATATGTTTGTTTCCTCCTTTGCCGTCGCAATAACCCGTTCTAACTTCATACACTCGTTGAACGACGTCATCCTCGGTCATTTGGTGACCCTATGCCTTTCTTCTACAGTGCTCCATTTTTTGTAGGGCTTTGGCATCCATGTTTCCTCGTCGGCTAATATAGCTATGGCCTGCCTTGTCCTATCCGCAAATCGCTCCACGACCTGCCTGAAAGTTAGTCTTACCATTGTTGTGACAGGTAGTCCTCGAGCAGATTTGAGGAGTCCATTGAAAGACTCCGAGCTGTTCTTTGTGAGCATGCCCCATCTCCTTCCTCCATCAGCATAAAGAGTCCATTTTTCAACTTCTAATTTCATCAACCAAACATATGCCTCTTCACTCACTTCCCTTAGCAGCTCCATTCTTGCAGCCCATTTTCTTTGTTGATGCTGCATCGCAGCCCCCACATCAATTTATTTATAGTGCCATTTCCAAACTTTGTTTGCAAATTAGCCTTTAAGTGTCTTAAGCAATATCGATGGTAAGCATGTGGAGGCTGCCACCCTTCCAGAGTACGCATATTGTGCAATATGCCTTTATGACGATTCGATAGGACACATATGTCCTGACGAACCTTAATAACATGAGTTTGTAGATGAGTCAAGAACATCCCCCATGTCTCGTTGCTCTCGTTGGCGGCAATTACGAAAGCAAGAGGGAATATTGACCCATTGGCATCTATACCTACTGCAATTAGGAGCTTAATGTCATATTGGCCATACACATGGGTCCCATCTATCGATATCACATTCTTGCAGTGAGCAAAATCATCAATACTTGGTTTGAATGCCCAAAAGACGAAGTCGAAAATTCTGCCCTCTAAAAGCCGCCACTGTACAACAGTTCCAGGATTAGCATGTTGTAGAACTGCCATATACCCCGGCAACGCCTGAAAAGAGGATTCCCAAGTTCCAAAGATCGTTTCAAAAGCACGTCGACGCCCGAGAAATCTCTTTCTCTTGCTTGTGGTTTTACCATATTTTGAGTGGTCCATGCCAATACAAGTTTTGATAGGCATCCTGCATAAGTTTAAACAAACAACATTTAACAATGATATTTTAATTGCTATAAAATATATAATGTAAATGGTCAAATAAATTACCTTGGAGTTTCCTCACTGTGTTTAAGTAACACATGAGTAATCATGTTTATATCTAGATTACAATGATTTGCTCGACTTTGTCCCATATCACAAGTGTGCTTCGGGTGGAATTTTGTGATTTCCCACAGACCATCCGGCTTAGCAATTTCCCGAAGCAACCACCGACAGCCTTGAGTATGTCGCCTACAAATCAGCCTCCATATCGATCTGTTTGAGTCATCAACCTTAAACTCCCTCATACCCTTTACACAATACATTCTGACAGCCCGTTGCAACATCTTGTTTTATGTGAACTGCATTCCTTTTGCAATGACGCATTCATCAGTCATGGGATTTTTCGGTTCAATCCACATTTTTTGGTGACTTTGATAATTATCTCTTGTGAAGACAAATGCATCCTCACGACCTTGGAGACTGTCAAGATATGGAATATAGTCAGAATGCCATTGCATTGAGCTGTCAGGAATTGGGTTTTCGGCCATCGGAGGTGGTACGTGTTGTTGAGTTGGTTCTAGTTGGTTTTGGGGACTACAATGCGTATCTTCATCCCCTTCACTATCTTCATCATCGGTTACCTCTGCATTATTAGCTGGTTCATCGCCATCACTCTCTGATGTATCAATATAACTTGGACAATCAACGTCATCTAAGAAAGGCCTCCTCCTACACGATAAAAAACATATGTTAAATTCCAAATTTACAAATATATATATATATATATATATATATATATATATATATATATATATATATATATATATATATATATATATATATATATATATATATATATATATATATATATAAATTATTTAGCATCTGGGAGATGAACCTACACATATTGATTATGAGCATGATGTGGAGAATGATCAATTCCACCAAACTGAGAGGACTGCCTTTCATCCACAGTTAGTAATACTGGCGAGTTTTGATAATAATCAGCTGCACCGAACTGGAAATTATTATAATAATCAGCTCCACTGAACTGAGAATGATTGTAATAATCCGCTCCACTGGACTGAGAGTTCTGATAATAATGACTTGCTCCACTAAATTGAGATGACTGCCCAACATTACTCGTATCAGGTCTATAACCCCTACAAAGATTTAAAAATGGTTATTTATCAATACATACAATAAACACGTGCTATTGCACAAAATAATAATATAAGAATGCATATTTACCAAGTTTGATTAAATTGTTGGGTAAGATTTTCCAGCGGCACCTGACTACTCAAAATACCCCCGTAAGAACTAAAATCTCCATACGTGTTAGCTTGACTGGGCTGTTGTTGCGGGACCTCTCTGGGTATCTTTTCAACATACATCTCCAGAACATCAAGGGCGACTAAATATTTTAATTCTTCTGGCGCATTCAAATAATCCCTTAAAGAATCATCATCATTGACATAATGCCTACCATAAAGCACTATACCATTGGAAACTGATTGTGGATATCTGCCTGTTATAGAGATTTCATACTCATCTGGACTAACCTTCATTTTTTCACATATGTAAGTGACTAGTGATTCATAAGACATTTCAAGTGGACATTTAACATGAACGTTTGGTCTTTTATTGTAACGAACTGTACTATTGTCATCAAGGATAATACCATCCCAATGTATTGAAACCTTAACTGGTGGAATATCTTGAGCCATTTTTTGTAAGACTTAGGATAGGTTTTTTTGAATGACTTAAGAAATGGATGAGTTTTTACCCCGTCCAACATTCTTCTTAAATAGATTCATATTTACCCCTATTGCGCACAAGAACATTACGTAATATGAATTTAATTCAAATAAACGGTCAAAAATTCAGCATTGTGTTGTCCAATCGGTCTTTTAGGTATCATAAAAAAGCTGAAATTGGCATGCATGATGTGTTGTCAAATCATGTTCTATTGCGCACAAGAACACGGCGTAATATGAATTTAATTCAAATAAACGGTCAAAAATTCAGCATTGTGTTGTCCAATAGGTCCTTTAGGTGTCATAAAAAAGCTGAAATTGGCATGCATGATATGTTGTCAAATCATGTCTTATTGCGCACAAGAACATTGCGTAATATGAATTTAATTCAAATAAACGGTAAAAAATTTAGCATTGTGTTGTCCAATCGGTCCTTTAGGTGTCATAAAAAAACTGAAATTGGCATGCATAATGTGTTGTCAAATCATGTCCTATTGTGCACAAGAACATTGCGTAATATGAATTTAATTCAAATAAACGGCCAAAAATTCAGCATTGTGTTGTCCAATCGGTCTTTTAGGTGTCATAAAAAAGTTGAAATTGGCATGCATGATGTGTTGTCAAATCATGTTCTATTGTGCACAAGAACATTGCGTAATATGAATTTAATTCAAATAAACGGCCAAAAAATGTAGTGCTATATAACATGATTGACAAACAACTAGTATTCACTTTAAAACGAGTTATCATGACATTCTACGACCAATTTGGAAATCTTGATTCTATTACATGTTTTACCGCAGCAAAAATATTTGAAGCAATCGGTAGGACATGGGAACTAGATGATGATGATTTCCATTACTCAAATAACCCTAACAAAAGATTCAATCAAGAATACAATAAAACAATGAGAGAGGAGTGAAATTGGCGTGTTAGGGAGGCTGAAGCACTGGAGCAAAAGTTAGCTTCAATAGGGCTTAAACGCCCAAAAAAAGGTGCTATGTCAATGCCTCGCGGAACTCCACAAGAGTTTAATTTTACTCTTAATAGTTTTCGCGAAGAGAACAATCGGATGCAAATACGTTACCATAGGGTAAAATGTGGTATACATGGTAGCACAAGATTT
The DNA here is from genome assembly GCF_019175385.1 of Lycium barbarum. Taxonomy (NCBI): domain Eukaryota; kingdom Viridiplantae; phylum Streptophyta; class Magnoliopsida; order Solanales; family Solanaceae; genus Lycium; species Lycium barbarum. The sequence continues at coordinate 116,314,461 of NC_083342.1, forward strand.
AGATCCAAGTGGGATTCGGACTGTGAAATGTCCGATGAAGATTAATATTTTTCTTATAATAAGGTAAGTAGGTATGGTCATAAAGACCCCCCCCCTCCCCCCGAGGGTACTTAGGGGTTTGCAACTATATAAGTAGCCCTTTCTTTTGTTATTAGACTACACCATATTCAATATCGAGTAGTAGAAACTTAGCTTGGTCTTTACTCCTTCCAAAAGAACCAAATAGCAGTGATGATGAGAGTTCAAATCATAGCAGTTTTTCGAATGATACAAGTGATTTCAAACTAGACGAGATAAATCCGCACCTTCTTGTAGAGCGTAATGATGATTTCTGCAGTGTGAAGTATTCAGATCCGCGAGAATATTATTGCAGTTTACGCCGAGAATGGTCACATCGGATTGCCGAATCAGAACGTCTTGTTTGTGACTTGGAAAATCTCAACGTTCCAATCCCAACAAAGTACTCACTAACCATGCCTCGAGTAGGTCCAGCAACTTGCGAGATGGCCGTACAAAGGATTAGAAAAGAAAACAACAGAATGCTGGCAAGACGTTGTAGATTTTACATGCTAAAGTTGGCTGAAGAACAAGCATCATCAACCGATAGAGAACTAACATCTCGTGGAAAAAGATGTGTGTTAAGAGACCGCCAATATCGTTCTGAGGATGATATTGAGGACTTCTATTCTGATGACGATTAGGGTCTATTTAGGCTTACTGTCTTAGATTATGGGTCATTTAAGTTTCAGACTAATGCTGTTAATTTGTATTTTTATTTTATGATGAAGTCATCAATTTGAATTAGTTTGACATGTTTTTAATTTGCTTTTATTGTTAAAGTCTATTATTAATTGACAATTTAACAAAGAAACACAACTAAATTAGTACATAAAGGGTGCAGATTACATTACAGGGGAAAAGGTACAACTAGTAAAAAACATAATCCATAGGAATATTAAACTTAATAAACAAAATACATATAAATAATGAACAACAACAACATAGCACAAATAATCTTCCACAATTTAAGTTTTTCTTTCAAAGCTATTTTCTCATGTTGAGCCTTCAGCAAATTTCGTTTTTTTTTTTTCGGAATCGGTGAGCAACACCTCCAAACCTTCAATTTTTTCTTCAGCTTCCACAAGCTTAAATTGCGAGTCCAACTTAGCGGTATCTCTAGAGATACGTGAAGTCGCGGTATCTCTATCCAAAATTGGATTTTTAAATTTTGCCGCCACCGTTTTATCCACGTGAATGCTATCTTCCCATCAAAAGTATTTGCAACCGCTCATATCCTATAAACATTACAAGAAAATCAGTTTTTTAAAGTAAAATATATGGATAACGTGAAAAAAAAACACTAAAAAATGTAAAAATACTTACTTCGGGCACTTTACAACGCCAAAAACAGCGACCCGGATTATCTTGGGTCTTTGATGTTTTTAGTTTACGGTAATAACTGCATTGACAAATATCGGGTTGTATAACAAACATTGAAGTTTCAAAACTTTGAGACATGTTTTTGGAAGTGCAAAAGTGTGTTGAAAGGGTGAAGATGGAGAAAATGAAAGAGAAGAGAAAGAATAAAGGTTGGGTCGGGAGTTTTTGGTAAGGGTTTCACGCACAGAATCTGTGCGTAAAAGGAACAAAATATAAATGTACACTTTGATCCTTTCACGTACAGAATCTGTGCGTGAAACTTAATTTGATTTTTTTGAATGAATTAGTTTGGTTCCAATTTTTTTTTGAATTACAAAAATGCCGGACTCTTCCTTTAACCTGAATCTGTCAATTTTTATTGTTTTTTTTACCGAGATGTGAGAAAAGAGTCACCATCTTAGGGTCTTGTCATTTAGCTAAGAAGGAAAGAGGGAGAGATAGATCAGATGAAGGGACTCAGTTTCTGCTTAGTGCTCTTAGCCAAGAAACCTACCATACATAAACCCCCAAATGCTCATTTCTTATAGGCTCTTTGGGGTACGAGCTCTTTTACTTGTAAATAGTGCTAATTATTACTATAAAAATAACAAAACAATAATCGAAACAAAACAAACCAGAGGATATCAATCTGTTCTTCTTCTCCTTTTTTCTTTTCCTTTGAGAAGAGACAAATTTTTAGACTCCACCTTTTATTTTGACTTAGTTCAAGATTTTACACAAAATTGGTAATGGTTTCAAATCAAAATCTGCATTGTTTGGGTAAAGCAATTTTGCAAAGAAAGAGAATAGTAGTACTAGTACATACTACAAGATAAGAGAGAGATAGTACTAGTACGAATTGGAGGGAATTGTAGCCTATAAACCATTAGCAAATTGTCACATATACCGTACCATACCATACCACTACACTATTACTACTACTACTCTTCTTCTTTCATTGGTTACAGTAAGGCCACAGTCTTAATATTTTTTGCAGGCGCCGTCCTCCTCTTTTCCCTCTGTCCCCTCAATACTCCATACCTTTTTTCTTCTCTTTCTAACCAAAACACTATTTTCTTTTTAACTTGCAAAAACCTTATATATCGAAGCAAAAAGGAGGAGGAATATTCACATAAACATGGTGGGGTCTCTTTTTAGTTGATTTTATTCTCTAGTTCTATTACAACAAAGTGATTACATACTGATGATTCTTTTTTTGTTTTTGTTTTTGTTTTGTTTTTGTTTTTTGCAGTTGGAATATGCACATTTGCCTCAGTGGCTTGTTGCACTGTTGACAGAGAAATTCTTTAATGCTTGCATAATTCACGAGGATGCTAAGAAGAATGAAAAGAATGTTTTTTGTTTGGATTGTTGTGAGGGTATTTGCCCCCATTGTTTGACTCGTCACCGTTCTCACCGTCTTTTGCAGGTCTCCTTCATTTCTTTTTCAAAATTTCACCATCATAAACATGTTGAATTATGTTCATAATTCTGAAATACTATGATGTTTTTCTATGCAGATTAGGAGGTACGTGTATCATGATGTCATAAGGCTTGGTGATGCTGATAAATTGCTGGATTGTTCTTTTGTTCAAGTGAGTATTTCAGAAAAAAATGTCACCTTTTGAATTGTTTCTTTCTTCTTTGATTATCTGATAGAGTGCTAAGATTTTTTTGCTCTTTTTTGGAATGCAGTCATACACTACAAATAGTGCAAAAGTGGTATTTTTAAACCAAAGGCCACAAACAAGGGCTAGTAGAGGCTCAGGTAATTGCTGCATAATCTGTGACAGAGGCCTTCAGGATCCATTTCTCTTTTGTTCCATCTCTTGCAAGGTTAGTTCTACACTTTTTAATTATGATAATTCATAACCCCCCAAATCTTTTTTTGCTAATTATTTAGAATTTTGACACTGACCCATTACTTACTTATATACAATCTTTTTCACCTGGGTACGTCTCTTTTTTGCTAGTGGTTCCAATCTTTTTTTGTTAATTATTTTGAATTTTGACACTGACCCATTTTTCATGTACAATCTTTTTCACCTGGGTATGGCTTGTTTTTGTTACTGGTTGCAATCTTTTTTTGTTAATTATTTTGAATTTTGACACCGACCCATTACTTATATACAATATTTTTTCACCTGGGTATGTCTTATTTTTGTTACTGGTTGCAATCTTGTTTTGTTGATTATTTTGAATTTTGACACCGACTCATTTCTAATATACAATCTGTTTCACTTGGTACGTCTTGTTTTTGTTACAGGTTCAACACATTTTAAGAACAGAGGGCAAACTTACGAAATACATCTATAGGTGTGACTACATGACACTACCTGAACCGGGTTTGGATGATGGTCAAATGACACCTGATACAATTCTTGAACCGGTCGGTTCGGTTGGAACCGAGTCCGGTTCAAGTGGAACCGGAGAAGTGGGTTGCCATACGGTTGGATGTACTGCAACAACTGAGATTGTAAGGAAGAAACGTAGTACTTTGTCGGCTTTCCGGTCTGTTTTTCAACCGGGTTCAGGGATGAACCGGAGAAAGGGTACACCTCAACGGTCTCCACTTTACTAATTTTGTGTTTTTCTAGGGAGAGAATTGAAGTCGGGAGGTAGAATTGAAGGATATAATTGGAAATTCAAATAGTTTATTTTTAAGGGTAATTTAGGAAGAAAAAGAAAATTTACCTCCCAATTTTGTAGAATGGCTTTTTTCTCTCCATTATCTGCTGACATAGAGCTTATTATGGAAGCTATATTTCCTTTCTGACCTAGAGAAACAAGTGAATACGAATTGGATTAGTATTAATGTTTTGAAATTACTGTAATAGTTATACCTAACATTTGGTTTTACATGTACTTGCTTTTGCCCCTATTGATGCTTATTTTGTCGATTTAATTCAATGATTAGTCTTAATGTCTTACTTAGTACTTGCTTTGTCCCTGCTAATTTGTTAACATTCCAATTTTATGGTATATTTACAGCTTGCAGTATGATTGTAGTTGTCGTCATTTCAGTTGAATTAGCAAGTCTTATCTCTATAATAATAGTAATAATAATGGAGGAACTTCATTTTTTATTAGGTGAATTTATAGGTCGTTGCATGTGTGTATTTTTTGCTGCTTGTTTTACTCTGCTGGAATTATTATGTTCTAGGGAAGAAGAAAAGAAGGAAATAAACAAACAAAAGAAAGAAGCCAGCCTCCTTTGTGTTTGTAGATTTACATGAATATGAGCAAAGGGTCCCTACAACCATCTGGTGCCACTTGCCAGATTATGATTAATCTAGTTTTACAAATTCGTAACAATTAGCATGCTATAATATTTTGATACTCCCTCCCTCTCAATTTTCCCTATTTATGTGATGTAATTTAATTAAACACAAAATTTATAAAATAAAGAGAGCCTTTTAAATATTTTAATTTAAAACAAATTAAAGATATTTATATTTCATTAAGCGTAAAAAATAATAATTTAAAATTAAATTGTTATCAAATACTAAAAAAAAATGTGTCATTATTGTTGTTATTTTCGAAACGTGCACACTTCGGACGCAAAAACACAATTTACGCATAGTCTAACTGGCAAAAATGCAAATTTAATCAGCTTTTTTAACGTAGGATGCATACGCCTTTCACTAATCAACGTGGAAACTTGTACGTGTAATAAGAGCAGAATCGCGTGGGAGCTTGAAATGATGGTTAGGACTTGGGACTTAGGAGCTTGATTGATTACGAGGTGATTAAATAGTAACTAAAGTAGTAAGCAAGAAAAAAGTTTCCCTTGTTCAATTTATATGATACACTTTTTTTTTTTAGTCATTTTAAAAAATAATGACACATTTGTTTTAGTATTTGATAACAATTTAATTTTAAATTTTTTCTTTTATGCTTAATGAAACATAAATATCTTTGATTTGTTTTAAACCAAAAAATTTAAAAGGCTCTTTTTATTTTATAAATTTTATGTCTAATCAAATTACATCACATAATGGGGAGGGAGGGAGTATCAAAATATTATAGTATGCTAATTGTTACGAATTTGTAAAACTATATTAATCATAATCTGGCAAGTGGCACCAGATGGTTGTAGGGACCCTTTGTTCATATTCATGTAAATCTACAAACACAAAGGAGGCTGGCTTCTTTCTTTTGTTTGTTTATTTCCTTCTTTTCTTCTTCCCTAGAACATAATAATGGCAAAAGCTATAAATATTTGAGTAAATGAATTTTCAACCACAGCCTGTTTCTCTTCCCTAAATGTTCTTCATCGTTTTTGAGAAGCCAAACTCTCCTTCCACACTAGTTTAATATTGATAAATACTTAGTCATGCTAGATATTTACATTAAACTATATAAAAATATAATAATTAAGTGATTTAAAGAAGTGAGAATACATGCTAATTACTTAACCATAATTACGTGTTAAAAAATTGTGTATGAATATATGTCATGCATCTATTGATTTGGTATAAACACAAGTTTGGATAAGTTTTTATGGGTGATTAATCTTGTTGTATTTTCCTTTTTGTGTAGTCAACTTTTAGCCATTAGTCATGATATTTCTTATGGGCTATTGGCTATCCTCAAGATTCAAAACTCGATTATTGACATTCTTTTTTTTTTTCCGTTGTTAATTATTTGGATGTATAAAATTGTACTTAGTCCATGTAAATTCAATGTTGTAGATTTTCTTCTAATTAATTGATTAATAAGAACAATTGTCCGCCTAATCAGATAAAAGAGTTCTTTCTTATTTTGAGTTCTGGTAAAATAGTTAGAATATGAATCTGTGATTATCAGGATGAATTTGAATTGAATTATATAAAGTATCCTAAATTGTACGACAAATGACACAATCATGACAAAACCCAGAGTAAATTTATCGCTACATATGAGTATGAGAATTTCAACCTTGCTATAAAAAATTAAACCAAACCAATATAAAAATAATGGAAAAGGCTCAAATATGCCAGCGAACTATCGAAAAGAGCTCATTTATGCTACTCGTCAATAGTTTGGCTCATTTATGCCATCGAACTATCAGAAATGACTCATTTATGCCACTCATCAATAGTTTGACTCATTTATGCCATTGTCGTTACCAAAATGACTCATCCATGTCATTTTTCATTAACGCCGATTTTACAATACTAGATCTGACACGTGGCCTCCAACTAGATTATGGTTGTGGGTGGATCGGGTGTATGGGTCAAATTTTTTATTAATTTGGGATTTAAAATTGGGTTAGTTTAATTAAACGACATAAACCTCTAATTGGAGGCCACGTGTCATATCTGGTATTATAAAACCGGCGTTAATGAAAAATGGCATGGATGAGTCATTTTAGTAACGGGCGATGACATAAATGAATCAAACTATTGATGAGTGGCGTAAATGAGTCATTTCCGATAGTTGGGAGACATATTTAAACCTTTTCCGTAAAAACTATTATAGTAATTTTTTGAGCTCCCATATATATACGTGGAAGGCGAGCTTTAAAACAACAGAGAAGTGCTCTCGGTTTTCTCGAGTGACGAGGGTTCGAATTTGGTACCAACCTCTTCAAAGAGGAGGCTAAGACTGTCAAGAATTTTTTTTCAGAAGTGCTGCGGAGAACTGAAGATTCATTGCTTATTTGTAGCTTGTTTGATTTAGTTTGGTTGAAAGAACTGGAAAAATATCACTACCGGGTCTAGTTAAACTTCATTGTTTAATAAACAAAGTGAGTATTGATATTTAAAAGTTTGAGTCATTTGAAGTTTCATGGAATTGCACCACCAGGTTTTGTTAGGATTAGTATTATAATGTTGGGTATCAAATGTAGAGTCATTTGAAGTTGATTTGGATCAACTTTGAAGCAAAAAAACAGGTTGGTGCAATTTCTATAAAACTTCAAGCGATCCGCTAGAATTGTTAACAATTTCTTTAAAGTTATAAAACAATTTGTACTGAACTTCTGGTGATCCACCAGAATTTGTGAATAGTCTGCTCCAAAGTTACAACACAACTTCATGTGGCAAGCGCATCAATAGCGGTCTGCCAAAATATTTTTGTATAGAAGTCATGGTAATTCTCTGTTAGTGGCAAGGCATGTTTTCTGGCTATCCGTCGTGAATTGAAGACTCCTCAAGGCACAAAAATCCACGTTATAAACTAAAAGGGGCTGCCTTCCACTATATACTAAAAGGGGTATAACGTGGAGGGCCAACGTTATGCCCCAATTTTTTTTTCCAATTGTCAGACTAAAAAAAAAGATTAAAAAAAAATTAATAGTATAACGTGGACTGATCCACGTTATACAAATCAGTCCACGTTTTACACTATATGTTGTAAAACGTGGGCCGATCCACGTTATACAAATAATTTTGTATAACGTGGATCAGTCCACGTTTTACAACATATATTGTAAAACGTGGACTGATCCACGTTATACTATTTTTTTTTTTTTTTGGTCTGACAATTGGAATTTTTTTTTGGGTATAACGTTGGCCCCTCCACGTTATACCCTTTTGGTTTATACCGTGTATTTTTGTGCCCTTTAGGCTCCGGACTCTGAATTGAACTCCAATTTCTAAACGTACAGCTAATTTTGCACCACTTATTTAAGTGTGATCAAAACTTAAATACTGACATCAAAATAGCTTACATGCATAAATGGCAATATATAGTACTATATTGTTTGGTAAACAAAAGTAGTGTGTGAAAAGATACAAAATTTACTTTGTTTAGTTGCAAAAAAGAAATAAAATCAATAGGCAACTAACCACAAGGACATGATAAATTCAAAAGCAATGGTTGGTGGTTTTGATGTTGATGGGAATAAATGCAAAGGATCTTTGTGGTCATTTCATTTGATCTTCTATATATTTTTATTTTTCCTAGTAGGGTGAAGTATTATTCTGCTCACTTTTTATTCCCAAAAACATCCATCATTTTACACTGATTGAAATTCTCACTAAGTCACTATTTTATGTAAAAAGAAGCTGTCACTAATAATTACGAGGTACCATTATTAGAATTGGAGCCATTAGATGTTCTTTGTTTTTCGTCCGCACATTCGTTTAGTTTGGTTTATTGACTTATTGGTTCATGCACTTCACATTAATCTCTTGCTCATAATTTCAACTGCTCGTCTAGTTGAAGCAAAAAGGCAAAAATAATAGAAAATGAAATTGGGAAAAAGAAAGTGAGGAGCATAGAAGCGGCGCCATTTCTTCTGCGCTCTCCGTCCCAATTTATATGACACTTTTCGTTTTCGAGAGTAAATTTAACTAAACTTTAAAGCTAAATTGAATTAGATTAACTCAATATTTTAACATTAAAATTTATATATTTGAAAACTACATGAAAAAAATACTATAAGTTACAACTTTTCTCATATTATTTTGGTGAAAAAATACATCTTAAAATATTAGTCAAACTTCATGCGGTTTGAATCTTGAGAAGCGAAAAGTGTCACGTAAATTGAAACTGAGGAAGTAGTTATTGCTCGTAGGCAAATGGGAGTCCTTGAATTCTATTCAAAGTAAAATTATGCACCCTACACATTTTTGTACAAGTTGTTTGGTCAATTTTTTTGTATTTTCATTGTCATCTTCCAAACTTTTGAGCTACTCAATCATTTAATTACCCAAAATATTTTTTTTCATGCCCTTACTTTCTTCGATAAAGTGATATTTTAGCTCCAAATAAGTTGAGATAAGCTATATAAATCCTTGCTTCTTTATTGAAGCTCATTTTATATCATCATACTAAATAAAAATAGAATTGAAAAAATTACTTATAACAATTATTTAACTAAATTTATCTTTTATATATCCTCAAAATTAGTAGCATTGTTGAGAATTGTATAGATCATTTACTGGAGCAAAGGTATATATGAAAAAGAAAATATTAATACGTACCTTCCGGATTTTCTAAATCTCCTTAAAACTTAGAAATTTATGATTTTAAAATAAGATATTTTGGATCCAAAATTGTGAAATTATTATATCTCCTACATTAAGTAACTATTTTAGACAACAAACCATAAGCACTCAAGTAGAGGCAGAAATTAGGCTTTTGACTGCGTACGTATTGAAGAATAATTAAATCTCACGTAAACAAGTGTCAAAGACAACCATAGAAGATAACCATTTAACAAGATTTTACTCCATCTGATCCCCTCACCGGTACCATCGCAGCCAGGCTAACAGAAATTTTATTTTTGTATATGTTAACCTAGGATCGTCATAAGTTAATTAATTAGTAGTACTATAATATAAACTCATGCATTCACGTCATAAAAAGTGGCGATGTTTATAAACAAATAACTTAATTGTAGTTGGCTTATTTCTCTGAAGAGATTAATATAAACTCAGCTCCTGCATTCTCATCATCTAGAGAAAACCATATACTATAACAAGCAACTTTAATTGTTGTTGCCTTATTCCATACCAAAAAGATTGTAATTGTTTACCCCGAATTTGGATAATCAATTAAATTTGTGAGTGAGGTATAGGATATGTGGTTGTGCCTTAATCTATTTGATAGAAAAAAGAAATATACAAATATGCTATGGAGAAGCAACTGATAATCAGAGTTGTGCTATAGATTTATATGTCTACTCATATGAGTATCACCTGATTGAATAAATTTAAGAGATGAACACCATAAATTTAGACCGAAATCAGATATTTGGGAGAGAGAGAGAGAGTTTATATATTTTTTGCTATTACAAGAGTTCTTGATATGAGGAAGCCAACCCCTCAAAAGTGGGCAATGACCCTTATTTATAGTGTTACTTCATGGGCTTCATACAATATGAGAAACTAAAAAATAAAGAAAAACTCTGAAATGGATTAGGTTGGGTTAGGTTGGTCGTACGGTCTGACACCCGTACGATTGGCAGTTGAACATGGCAGGACGTTACCGACGCGTGGCAGTCGGGCAACGGATCTCTCGGACCAACGGCCACGATCAAACGGACTAACGGCCACAATCAAACGGAGCAACGACCTTGATCAAACGGAGGAACGACCTTGATCAAACGGAGGAACGGCCTTGATCAACTCGGCTATGGGAAAACCCGGACCAAATAATGTCCTTCCCTCTCTTCCTTCGGTCTCTGGTCATACCAGTTTAACACACATCCGGTTTTTACCGTATACAGATAGTCCCCACACTTTCCGGACCGTAGTTTTATCGGAATAACGGGAAGTGGATGAATCAAGAAACTGGCGTCTCAATCTATCCGTAGTTATCTTTCCATTTTGGCGGGAACAGTTGCGTCACGTCCCTCTATTATCGGCCACGTGTCTCATCCCGGATGGACAGCTCTGACAACCGCCGTAATGCACGTCGCTTCAAGTCGTTTCTCATTAATTATGGGACACGTGGCAACGCCCGGTTGGATGGGGTTTGTAACCGCCCCGTTTTCATGCCTATATAACGTCCCTTACTTCCTCATTTGAACACTTTCGCCTCTTCCAACTTCTTCTCTGCTTTCAGTTCTTCACTTGCTACTTTTCAATTCACATTTAGTTCTCATTTCTCGTTGATTCACTACTCATAGTACGTAAAAAAGGGAACGATTCTGCCAACTTCTCCACTTTAACCATTTTTGTTGAGTAGGCTGTTTCCTCTTCCCCTTGTTTTCTGCCATTTTTGAATTTTCTGTTTGTTCTCTCACTCCCCTTTTTAACTTCTCTTTCGAATTTTGCCTAATCTTTCTTCGTAATCTCCAAATGTCTGCTAACACTGAAATCACTTCCCATGATATTCCCTCGGTTTCGTCTCAAGGAACCGACCCAACTTCTCTACCTAAGGCAAAAAGTACCTTCGAGCCCACTGCCTCAGACATTATACCGGCCAAACCAAATTTCAACAAAGATTTCGAGGTTGAAAAACCTTCCCCGGTGTCCGACAGAGGGTATGATGTGAGACGGTATCCCTCATCCATTACCGAGGATAAACTTGACCTAGTCCGGGCTGATTGTGGGTGGAACACCCGTTCAGTTCAAGTTTTTTCCCCCGGGCCAAGTGAATCAATCACTGACCATCGGGAAGGTTTTTTGTACGTTTATACTTACCCTTTCACTCTCAAGCTCGACCCCCCGGTTGATCCGGTCATCTTAGAAATGTGTCGGACTTATAACATAACCTTGGCACAGATTGGTCCGATTGTTTGGAGAGTCGTGGCCTGCCTCCGGCTGTTGGCTAATAATACCGGGAAGGAGCTCTTGCTGGCCCACTTGATTAGCTTATATTCCCCGAGGTTGTTCCGGGGTGGCGTAATAAAACTCGCAAAGCGTAGCCGGAATCCATTTTTCTCAAAATGGACGAAGATAGAGACAGGGACTGGTTGGAGCGATATGTCTGGGTGCGGACCTTGGACATTATCCCGGACAACTACATGCCTTTTTCGGAAAGGTGGAATAATAATCATAAGTCTGAATTCTTTTAATAACTGCTTGTGGTTTGTTTGATCTTAAGCTTATCCACCTTGTCACTATTCTTCTTATCCATGTTAGCCGTGGGTTGGATTCCTCCGGTCGTCCGGGATCTCAACGAATGGATCCCAGGCCGGAGTTAGCAGCAGAACCAGCAATGTCGGCGCTCGAGTTCGATTCGACGAGTGCCTCTCGTATCCTTTCTACCGCCGCCAGAGAAAAAGGCCCTCGGATAAAGGGCAGAAACCAAAGAAACGGGCGAGGAGCGTCGTTAGGACTCTGAGGGATGAGGCAGAGCCCGAGCTCCTCGTTCGAAGTATTAGTGCGGCCCCTCCCGTGGCTGTCATTCCGGAGGAGGGTATCGCCGCTTCACCCCTTCCTTCAACCGGGGAAAGACCTTCGGTTTCGGCATTACCTACAGGTGCGGAAGAAATTTTTACTCGACTCCTCTAAGGTCGATTGAATTCATCGATATTTCAGGTGAAGCATCTTCCGAGGAAACCCCTTGCAAAGGACAAGAAGATCCGTGAGGGCAGCTGTGGCCGAAGCGTGTCAAAGAACTGAGTCGGTCCCGGAGGCCGAAGTCCCCACAGATGTGGGTCCGCTGCCCGACTATGAGACTGCTGCGACTACGGAGACCCCTGCGTTTGCTAAAGCTTCTAAGGCCGTTCCAAGTTCTCCAATTCCGGCTTCAAGGTCGGATGAGTTTGAGGACATGTTCTCGGGCACTCCTCCCGCCACCGGCGAAGCTGCTGGATTCAGATATCTCCCGATCCCTCGGGCCACGAGGGCGGCTAGTCGGACCACCGAATCTGGTGCCAGGGACAGCTTGGTACGCATCTATTCGGCCCCAAGTGTGGATCCGAGGAGGACAAGATCGGCTACGATCACCGTTCCCGAGGATTACAGCTTTCTTTCTCGCCCGGTGGGTGTGGCAAGCTATTTGAGGCCTCTTATCTCGGACTCGGACAAGCGAAAGATGAACGGGGTCCCTTGGCAGTGCCTCATTAACGAGGGTATGCACGCGGGCAACCGGGTAAGTTTATCAGCCATCCTTGCGTAATCCCACAGAGAATTTTTGTCTCGTTTGTTCAAGTTTATAACTTGCTTCATTTGCAGAGTGTGGTGCTCATCAACGAGGCTTTCGTCTGTGCCCAGCAAGAGGTGGACGATCTCAAGGGCCAGCTAGATGCTCAAAGCCGTGAGACCGAGAAATTTTTGCACCTTCTGCGGGTGAAGGAGGATGAGTTGAATTAAGCAATTGCTCTTTCCAACCTCCGACCTGAACTCGACGCAACAAAGGCCGAAAATCGTCAGTTAAAGGGTGAGCTGGCCGCGATGGCCGAATATAACAGGAGTCTGGAAGTTGACAAGATCGGCCTTAGCCGAGACAACACTCATTTATCCTCAAGGCTTGGTGAGTTTGAAACCACCGTCGCTCAACTCCGAGAGGAGCTGGACTCTGTCAAGTCCGATGCTTTGAGCATGGGCGAGGGGCATCGGAAGCTCGAATCCGAGAATTCCCGGTACAAATAGCGCATGAGGGTGCTCGAGGAGAAGGCGGAGAAGAGGGCCTAGATATGTGCTGATCTAAGAGCCGATATCGAAGAGACAGCTGATGCTAACGACACTATCAAGGCCGAGCTCGAGTCGGCCATCCAAATGCAAAATGTTCTCGGAGAGGCTCGGGATGTTCTGGCGGCAAAGTTAGCCAAGCCGAGGCCTATTTGGAAGAGGCTCTGAAGAGCGTGGAGGCCGCCGAGGCTCATGCTACTATTGCTGCTGAATATGAGAACTGGAAGTCTCATCGGATCACCCTCGAGCAAGCCGAACGCGGCTTTACGAATCTTCCGGCCCTGATTCTCGAGGCTTAAAGAGTCGAGGAAGAGGCTAAGGGTGCCCTCGGGTCTGACTCCGATGACTCTGAGCGGACAGTGTCCGAACCCTCCGGATCCAGCCATGCCGGATAGATTAGGGCCTGTACTTAGCCTTTTTATTTTTTTGCCTTTGTAGGAGTCTCCGATGTAAAATCCTTCGTATAAATAAAACATGTATTTTCCTTGATTCTTTACTTTGTTTGAATGTTTGTTGTGACTTCCGACTGAATTGCCGGACGTTTTAAGGAGTAATTATTTCTGACTGTGCCTAAATATCAACTTTTCTCTTTATCCGGTACATTTTGTCTGAGAGTTTTATGCATTTTTTGACCGTGGGACTTATCTTATGCTTTGTGAATTCGGACGTCTTTGAATCACGACGGGCATTTTTAGGGCCGGTATTTTTCGGCTACCTGAATCTCAGCCTTAGCTGAATTTTGATATAAAAGTCCCTGTTCGTGGGATTAATGATTTTGGCTCGGATCACTATGACCTTGCTGCCTTTGTCGAATTTCTACCGTAGTGCCCGGTATCGGGTATATGAATGAAGTAGTGCCGAAATACGGCGGTAATCATCGGGGTAAAGTGCTTTAACAGGAAGACATCCGAGATATCATTATCCAAACTTTCGATAATTTTTGCATTGCAAGTATTTATATACATGAGAATGAACTTTTTCCCTCTGCCTTTGCCGTACCAAACACTAAATGAACACGATTCATTTTGATCGTTTGGTCCTTACATCTGAACCTAATGCAGAAGGTTCGGTTCTTGGTTTTGCCGTAGCAAATATTGCGTGGACACGATTCATTCTGATCGTTTGGTCCTTGCATCGAAACCTGCTATTTTAGGTCTGGTTTTGTTTGTTGAGCTCCTCCGATTTCCTCTAACCGGGGTAAACTTTGAAGTGGGTATTACAGTCCCCTAGCACTTATCCGAGCTGCAAGATCGGGTGAGTGCTATTAAGTCCCCACTCATAGGGTGCGACCCCGAGTATCTGGACGTTTGTCCTTTAGCTTCGTCGAGTAACACGTTGTACTTGTTGCCTCATTAAAAACCTTGTCGGAAAACCCATTTTGGGACAAAACCGTACTAAGGAAAAGGGTGCAACACGTGTTTTCAGATCTAGATTCTTTCTTTATTCGGTACCCGACTTCCTGCAAAATAGAGGGGTCAATAGAAAAACACGGGGAGTCCATACCTTAGCAATAGTATCTTTTCAGATGAGACACATTCCAGTTATTGCACAACCATTGCCCGTCCATGGATTCCAGCTGGTACGATCCTTTACCCGTTACCTCGGTTATCTTGTACGGTCCTTCCCAGTTCGGACCCAGTTTTCCTTCATTGAGGTTCTTGGTGTTCAAGGTAACTTTTCGAAGCACCAAGTCCCCAACTTGGAAATAACGAAAATTGGCTCTCCGATTGTAGTACCTTTCCATTCTGTGTTTCTGGGCTGCAATACGGACCAACGCGTTTTCGCGAAATTCATCTGCGAGGTCGAGTTTTACGGCCATGGCCTCCTTGTTTGACTCCTCGGTCGTATATCTGAATCGAAGAGTCGGTTCACCAACTTCTACTGGAATAAGGGCTTCGGCCCCGTTGACCAACGAGAAAGGAATTTCCCCCGTGCTTGATTTCGATGTGGTTCTGTAAGCCCACAACACCTCAGGTAATATTTCCCTCCAGTGATGCTTTGATGCTTGGATTATTGTCTTGTTCGTGGATTCTGCCTGTCCGTTCGCACACGGGTTGTTACACCTCGGAAATTTTCCGCGAGCCTACAATGAATAGACCAATGAAGGGTATGAGTGTGCGATGTTTTACTAAGTAGCGAATGACTAATTATGAATTTTTGGAAATAAGAAAGTTGCGGAATTTTATTTCAGCCCAGTGGTCGTAAAGTGATTTACGGCCCGTAAAGTGATTTACGGACCGTAAAGTGCCATCGTCCTTCAACATTTCAAAAATTTTGACTTTCTGTTAAATGTTGAAATGGTAAAATACGACCCAGAATACGAACCGTAAATCGAAATACGGCCCGTAAACTGAGTCGTAAACTGCCATGATCTCCAGCCAACCTTTCTGTTTCTGATATGTTTAAATACGACCGTGGAGGACGGACCGTAAACCAGTATACGGTCCGTAAACTGTGGTTTACGACCACTGTACACCCCGATTGTTGTTCATTAAAAATCAAATTTTGAGTATTAAAAAGGGACCCTAACCTCATTTTATTTCATTTCTCATCTCCACAATTCAAGAACACTCTAGAATATTCTCCAAACACTTCATCCAAGAGAATCAAAGGAACATCAAGATCAACAACATTAAATCCGTGAAGCCAAGTGTATAAAACTCAAGTGAAGTTCATCCAAACCAAGAAATCTCAAAGGAGGTGAAGTAGGGTTTGGTGAAAGAGGAAGGAATTCCACTCTAGACTTATTCCACCATCATCCAAGGTAAGTTTCATGACCATTTTATGTTGTTTAAGGTATTGGAAGGTTAAGATACCCGAATTGTAGAAGAACATAGCAAATGGATCTTTCAAGAGTGAATAGTGTCATGAGTGAGTGGTAGTTGAATTGAATCATGAATGTTAGTGTGTTGTGAGTATGAATATGTTATAAATGACATGTAGGCCATGAGATAAGTGTGATTCATGGGAAAATACGATAGCGAACCCAAAACCATAAATGTGGGAAAAAATGAAGAGAAATGGTGGATCGTGGCCATTGTATATGAATGATAATTGTGATTTGCTATATTATGATTGTTATTGTGGGTGATTGGGAGTTGATATGGAATACGGGAAAAGTAGTATAAACAAAGGAAGAGCTGCCCAATTTTCTCTAGAAATAGTAGTGCGTTCTTATAGTTGGTTAACTAATGATCGTACGAATCCTCTTTTTGAAGGTAAATGCGTGACATTGAAGGAGAATAGGCAAATGCTAAATTGCTTAAATGACAAAGGTATGTGAGGCTAGTCCCTTCCTTCTAATGGCATGAATCCTATAGCATAAATTCCTTTCCTCTTCATGAGTTCATGTATTCCGAAGAAAGCTAAAAGGCCTATAACTATAAATGTCTATATAAGATAAGAGATATAATACTAAGATGCCATAATGATGAAGATGTTATTGATTACCCATACTCACCTTATGTGCTAATTCCTTCAAGGTGAGGTAGAATGTCAATAATTGCTCCATAATGAAATCGGGGGATCACGACCTTACGTCACCCCGATAAAGTATAGTTGATCTTGAGCTTTACGCATGTACTATAATAATATGAGCATGTCATGATAATATTACACCACGCCTAGTTGGCTGGGCAGTCACCGCTAAGGCGGGCGGCTATACGGATACACCATGACCATTTGGCATGGGCAGATACCACTAGTGGGCGGCATGAGATGGTACCCCGGATGCGGGAGCCCTGGACGCGGGCTATTGTTATTGATTATCACACCGTTTCATTATGGACGGGCAGCTTACATATTATGCATATATGATATGATGATAAGTATGAGTAAGACAACATGCATTACTTCTCTTATGATTGTCATTCAGATCCAGATGTTTCATATTGATGTTCTCATTATATTATTGTTGTCTTCTTTCGTTGTTTATACCTCTCATACTCAGTACAATATTCGTACTGGCGTCAGTTTTCTTTGGACGTTGTGTTCATGCCCACAGGTAGACAGGGAGGTGAGCTTGATCCAGATTCTTAGTAGCTGTCAGCTGATTGAGAGCACTCCATTGTTCGGAGGTGCTTGTGATTCTCCTTTTGGTATATATGCATATTTTGGGCACGACGGAGTCTTGTTCCGTCTATATACATACAGTCTGTCAGTAGAGGCTCGTAGATACGCAGTGTGGGTTAGATGGTCTCACAAGATGTTATTATATGTATATATTATTTTGATGGCAGAGAGGCAAATGTATATAAAGCATTTATATTTCTATCTAAAATATGTTTTCCCTATAATTTGTGTATGAAGTTGATAAAAGGGCCTTAAGTGAGTAAGATGAGTGGTAGAGTGAGTGGTGCTCGGTGGCTAGCCCCGGGTACCCGTCGCGGCCCCTAGCTGGGTCATAAAAAAAGTGGTATCAGAGCAGTTCGTCCTAGGAAGTGTCTACGAGCCGTGTCTAGTAGAGTCTTGTTTATGGTGTGTTTCGCGCCACGCTAATAAACAAGAGGCTACAGGACATTTAGGAAAAATGACCATCCTTCTTCTTATGAAATCGTGCGATAGAGCCATGCGTAAGATTTTATCCTCCCTAATAGTGTGCTGTGGTTTCAGAATGCCGCCAAAGGGAAGAGCTACAGCTGCCCAGAAAGGAAAAGTTACGATAAAAAGACGGGCGGAAAGAGAGCCTCTGATGAATGTACAAGAGTGCGAATCACAAAATGAGGCCCCGCCCAATGTAGAAGAGCAAGGAGGAGCCTCAGCTCCAATTCCTCCAGCGGGTACTTCGGGTCAACAAGTGACTGAGGCCATACATTTATTGACCCAATTGGTTGCCGCCCACGCACAACGACAGAATGCGGGCCCTAGTGATCGTTCAGCTAGCACGAGAGCTCGTGACTTTATGACCTTAAATCCTCCGGAGTTCTTTGGGTCGAAACTGGATGAAGATCCACAAAACTTCATTGATGAGGTGTTGAGGACCTTAAAGATTATTCATGCCTCTGAGACCGAATCCGTGGAGTTGGTTTCTTATAGACTCCGCGATGTGGCGGTATTATGGTACAACAACTGGGTAGCATCAAGGGGAGAGAACGAGCCTCCTCCGGTTTGGCAAGAATTTGTGGATGCTTTTATTCGTCATTATTTGCTACCCGAGGTCCGCCGAGCTAGAGCGGACAGGTTCTTGAATCTAAAGAAAGGAAGCATGAGTGCTCGGGAATATATCTTGCAATTTAATTCTTTGGCGTGGTATGCCCCGGCTATGGTGGCCGACATGGGGGATCGAGTGCACAGGTTTGTGAGTGGTCTGGGACCACATTTATTCAAAGATTGCTTGACAGCCTCATTGCAGGACGGGATGGACATTTCCCGTATACAAGCCCATGCTCAGAATTTAGAGGGACGACAACCACCGCAAATGAGTGATCGTGATACTAATAGGAGACAAGGAAAGAGGGCTAGATCTATGGCAGCCAGCAGTGAGTATAGAGGGGGACCGAGAGAGACGTATTCTAGGCATTCAGGCCAGTCAGCGACTAGTGCGCCTTCCAGATTTCCAGATAGGAGGTTTGACCATTCTTTCCGGTCAGGACAGGGCCAGAGTTCGAGGGCCTCGGATTTTCAATCCAGAGGGGATTTTAGTCAGAGGGGACCCCTAGTACCGCGGTGCAGCCAGTTCGGTATACTACATTCCGAACAGTGTTGTCGAGGTTCGGACGCCTGCTATGCCTGCGGTCAAGTTGGCCATATGATGAGAGATTGTCCCTCGATAAGAGATAGAGCCGGGACTCAGCCCACAGGTTCAGCAGCGGGTTCTTCTTCGGTACGCCCGACAGCACAGATTCCTCAGACTTCAGCAGGTAGAGGTAGAGGCAGAGGGGGAGCATCTACTTCAGGTGTCGTTCAGCCCCGCGTATATGCTTTAGCCGGGCGACAGGATCTTGAGTCTTCCCCAGTTGTCGTCACAGGTACATTAACTATATTTTCCCGTGCTGTATATGCTTTGATCGATCCGGGTTCTACCTTATCTTATGTTACTCCTTATGTTGCTGACTGTATTGGGGTGAAACCCCAGCCAATTCGACCTTTTGAGGTATTCACTCCAGTTGGTGATCCGGTAATAGCGAGGAAAGTGTACAAAAATTGTGTAGTTGTCATATGTGATCGCCGAACAAAAGCTGATTTGATTGAGCTGGAAATGCTTGATTTTGACGTAATTATGGGTATGGATTGGTTGGCCTCATGCTATGCTAATGTCGATTGCCGGACGAAGATGGTTCGATTTCAATTCCCGAGAGAGCCCGTGGTTGAGTGGAAGGGTAATACAGCTTCTCCAAAAGGTAGGTTTATTTCCTACCTTAAGGCAAGGAAGATGATAGCCAAGGGCTACATTTACCATCTAGTTCGAGTTCTTGATACCGAGGCAGAGCCACCAACTTTCCAATCAGTTCCGGTAGTGAATGAATTTCCAGATGTGTTTCCAGACGAACTTCCAGGTCTTCCTCCAGAAAGAGAGATTGATTTTGCCATCGATGTGTTTCCGGACACCCAGCCTATTTCTGTTCCTCCTTATCGAATGGCTCCGGCAGAATTGAAAGAGCTAAAGGCGCAGTTGAAAGACTTACTCGAGAAGGGTTTCATTAGGCCTAGTTCATCACCGTGGGGAGCACCGGTATTGTTCGTAAGGAAGAAAGACGGTTCTCTACGAATGTGTATCGATTACAGGCAGTTGAACAAGGTGACGGTGAAGAACAAATATCCTCTTCCAAGGATTGATGACTTATTCGATCAATTGGAAGGTGCCAAATGGTTTTCTAAAGTATATTTGCGATCGGGTTATCTTCAGGTGAGAGTTAGAGAAGCGGACGTTCCCAAAACAGCTTTCAGGACGAGATATGGCCACTATGAATTCCGAGTGATGTCGTTTGGGTTGACTAACGCTCCGGTAGTATTCATGAATCTAATGAACAATGTGTTCAGGCCACTCTTGGACTTGTTTGTAATAGTGTTTATTGATGATATTCTAGTATATTCTCGCACAGAATCGGAGCATGCAGACCATTTGAGAATTGTTCTTGGCATTCTTCGAGCTTGGGAATTATATGCGAAATTTTCAATGTGCGAGTTCTGGATAAATTCCGTGACATTTCTGGGCCATGTTATTTCGGATGATGGCATTCGTGTCGACACTCAGAAGATTGAAGTTGTGAAGACTTGGCCAAGGTCTACGACGCCCACGGAAGTTCGTAATTTTCTGGGTTTAGCAGGCTATTATAGAAGATTCGTAGAGAGATTTTCATCTATTTCAGCTCCATTGACGAAGCTAACCCAGAAGTCGGCGAAATTTCAGTGTAATAACGCTTGCGAGCGTAGTTTTCAAGAGTTGAAAGACAGATTGACTTCAGCTCCAGTGTTAACACTTCCCGAAGGGCCGGATGGCTATGTCGTGTATTGTGATGCCTCTGGTGTAGGACTAGGATGTGTATTAATGCAACATGGAAAGGTTATTGCATATGCTTCGAGACAGTTGCGGAGACATGAACAAAATTATCCAACTCATGATCTCGAATTACCCGCGGTTATTCATGCGTTGAAGATATGGAGACATTATTTGTATGGTGTGCACGTTGATATCTATACAGATAACAAAATCCTCCAACATATTTTTAAGCAAAAGGAGTTGAACCTGCGGCAGAGGCGGTGGTTAGAATTGTTGAAAGACTATGACGTGAATATTTTGTACCATCCCGGAAAAGCAAACGTAGTAGTCGACGCGCTCAGCCGCCGATCAATGGGCAGTCTATGTGAAATCCCTCCGGGAAAGAAAGATATGGTTCATGAGCTCCACCAACTACCTAATCTTGGAGTACGTGTAATGGATTCGGGTGATGCAGGAATTAGCATTAATGATCCCACAGTTTCATCTTTGAATATAGAAGTGAAAGAACGACAATATGAAGATCCACAAATGTGTCATTACAGCAATGTCTCTCGTGAAAAAGAGAAGTCTCCATTCGAAGAATCCGTAGATGGAGTCCTTAGATATCGAGGCAGGCTATGTGTGCCGGATGTAGCAGAATTACGCCAACGGATTCTAGAGGAAGCACACTATTCTCGGTACTCTATTCATCCAGGTGCAACCAAGATGTATCATGATCTTAAACTGCTATATTGGTGGGATGGCATGAAACGAGACATAGCAGAATTTGTAGCCCAATGCTTAAATTGCCAGCAAGTGAAAGCAGAACATCAGAAGCCAGGGGGCTTATTGCAAGCAACGGAAATTCCTACGTGGAAGTGGGAAATCATTAATATGGATTTTATTGTGGGATTACCCCGTTCACGGGGGAAATATGATTCTATATGGGTGATCGTGGACAGACTCACAAAAGCAGCTCATTTCCTCCCAGTTAGAACCACGTATTCGGTAGAAGATTATGCCAGGTTGTATTTAAAAGAAATCGTGCGACTCCATGGAATTCCACTAGCCGTTATTACAGACAGAGGGGCACAGTTTAGAGCCAAGTTTGGGAAGTCTTTTCAAGAAGGTCTAGGTACTCAAGTTAAGCTTAGCACGGCATTTCATCCACAGACCGATGGACAAGCCGAACGCACTATTCAGACTTTGGAGGATATGCTACGAGCATGTGTGTTGGATTTTGGCGGTAGTTGGGATGAGCATTTACCTCTTATTGAATTTACCTACAACAATAGCTACCATTCCGGTATTTAAATGGCTCCATATGAAGCTTTGTATGGAAGGAAATGCAGATTCCCGATTGCATGGTTTGAAATAGGAGAAACACAATTGATAGGCCCCGAATTGATTCAGCAAGCGGTAGAAAAAGTTAAGGGGATCCGAGATCGATTGCTAACAGCCCAGAGCCGCCAAAAGTCTTATGCAGATAATCGCCAGCGAGATCTGGAATTTCAGGTCAATGATTGGGTATTCTTGAAAGTATCGCCAATGAAAGGGGTAATGAGATTCGGTAAAAAGGGGAAGTTAAGCCCACTATATATTGGGCCTTATGAAATTATCCGTAAGGTGGGTCGTGTAGCCTACGAATTGGACTTGCCTTGAGAGCTTGAGTCAGTGCACCCAGTTTTTCATGTATCGATGCTCCGCAAGTGTATTGGAGACCCTACAAGAATAGTTTCGGTTGATGATGTCCAAGTGACAGAACAACTGACATATGAAGAAGTGCCTGTTGCCATTTTAGATAGATAGGTGCGAAGACTTCGAAATAAAAAGGTAGCATCGGTCAAAGTTTTATGGCGAAACAACAATAGGGAAGAAATGACTTGGGAAGCGGAGGAGAATATGAAAGCAAAATATCCGCATTTATTCCAATCTCCAGAAGAGGTTCATGATGATACGCCGAGATTATAAGGTATGTACGCTTACTTTTTATGTTCTTGGTCGTGTGTGGCCATAGATGTGTTGATATTGTGATGTAGCCCTGTGAGGCGATGATATTATGGGTTGTTGTGACAGGTTGGTAGCGCCAGATTACGGAGGAAACTCTGGAAAAATTTTCGTAGAATCCCAAGTGTTTAACATTCGAGGACGAATGTTCCAAAAAGGGGGGAAGAATGTTACACCTCGGAAATTTTCCGCGAGCCTACAATGAATAGACCAATGAAGGGTATGAGTGTGCGATGTTTTACTAAGTAGGGAATGACTAATTATGAATTTTTGAAAATAAGAAAGTTGCGGAATTTTATTTCAGCCCAGTGGTTGTAAAGTGATTTACGGCCCGTAAAGTGCCATCGTCCTTCAACATTTCAAAATTTGTGACTTTCTGTTAAATGTTGAAATGGTAAAATACGACCCAGAATACGGACCGTAAATCGAAATACGGCCCATAAACTGAGTCGTAAACTGCCATGATCTCCAGCCAACCTTTCTGTTTCTGATATGCTTAAATACGACCGTGGAGGATGGACCGTAAACCAGTATACGGTCCGTAAACTGTGGTTTACGACCACTGTACACCCCGACTATTGTTCATTAAAAATCAAATTTTGAGTATTAAAAAGGGACCCTAACCTCATTTTATTTCATTTCTCATCTCCACAATTCAAGAACACTCTAGAATATTCTCCAAACACTTCATCCAAGAGAATCAAAGGAACATCAAGATCAACAACATTAAATTCGTGAAGCCAAGTGTATAAAACTCAAGTGAAGTTCATCCAAACCAAGAAATCTCAAAGGAGGTGAAGTAGGGTTTGGTGAAAGAGGAAGGAATTCCACTCTATACTTATTCCACCATCATCCAAGGTAAGTTTCATGACCATTTTATGTTATTTAAGGTATTGGAAGGTTAAGATACCCGAATTGTAGAAGAACATAGCAAATGGATCTTTCAAGAGTGAATAGTGTCATGAGTGAGTGGTAGTTGAATTGAATCATGAATGTTAGTGTATTGTGAGTATGAATATGTTATAAATGACATGTAGACCATGATATAAGTGTGATACATGGGAAAATACGATAGCGAACCCAAAACCATAAATGTGGGGAAAAATGAAGAGAAATGGTGGATCATGGCCATTGTATATGAATGATAATTGTGATTTGCTATATTATGATTGTTATTGTGGGTGATTGGGAGTTGATATGGAATACGGGAAAAGTAGTATAAACAAAGGAAGTGCTGCCTAATTTTCTCTAGAAATAGTAGTGCGTTCTTATAGTTGGTTAACTAATGATCGTACGAATCCTCTTTTTGAAGGTAGAGGCGTGACATTGAAGGAGAATAAGCAAATGCTAAATTGCTCAAATGACAAAGGTATGTGAGGCTAGTCCCTTCCTTCTAATGGCATGAATCCTATAGCATAAATTCATTTTCTTTTCATGAGTTCATATATTCCGAAGAATGCTAAAAAGCCTATATCTATAAATGTCTATATAAGATAAGAGATATAATACTAAGATGCCATAATGATAAAGATGTTATTGATTACCCACACTCACCTTATGTGCTAATTCCTTCAAGGTGAGGCAGAATGTCAATAATTGCTCCATAATGAAATCGGGGGATCACGACCTTACGTCACCCCGATAAAGTATAGTTGATCTTGAGCTTTACGCATGTACTATAATAATATGAGCATGTCATGATAATATTACATCGCGCCTAGTTTGGCTGGGCAGTCACCGCGAAGGCGGGCAGCTATACGGATACACCATGACCATTTGGCATGGGTAGACACCACTAGTAGGCGGCATGAGATAGTACCCCGGACGAGGGAGGCCTGGACGCGGGCTATTGTTATTGATTATCACACCGTTCCATTATGGACGGGCAGCTTACATATTATGCATATATGATATGATGATGCGTATGAGTAAGACAACATGCATTACTTCTCTTATGATTGTCATTCAGATCCAGATGTTTCATATTGATGTTCTCATTATATTATTGTTGTCTTCCTTCGTTGTTTATGCCTCTCATACTCAGTACAATATTCGTACTGACGTTCGTTTTCTTTGGACGTTGTGTTCATGTCCACAGGTAGACAGGGAGGTGAGCTTGATCCAGATTCTTAGTAGTTGTCAGCTGATTGAGAGCACTCCATTGTTCGGAGGTGCTTGTGATTCTCCTTTTGGTATATATGCATATTTTGGGCATGACAGAGTCTTGTTCCATCTATATACATACAGTCTGTCAGTAGAGGCTCGTAGATACGCAGTGCAGGTTAGATTGTCTCACAAGATGTTATTATATGTATATATTTTTTTGATGGCCGAGAGGCAAATGTATATAAAGCATTTATATTTCTATCTAAAATATGTTTTCCCTATAATTCGTGTATGAAGTCGATAAATGGGCCTTAAGTGAGTAAGATGAGTGGTAGAGTGAGTGGTGCTCGGTGGCTAGCCCCGGGTACCCGTCGCGGCCCCTAGCTGGGTAGTGACACGGGTGATATGGAGTTGATACAATTTTGTTGATCTTCAACCCTTCGAGGAAGTTGTTGACTTTGCCACCTACGAACTGAGGACCATTATCGCAAGTTATCTCAGTAGAGATGCCGAAATGACAGACGATGTTATCCCATATGAAGTCAATGACTTGCTTTTCTCTGATTTTTTCAAAGGCCTGCGCTTCAACCCATTTTGTGAAATAATCAGTCATGAACAAAATAAAACGGGCTTTACCTGGTGCCCATGGTAATGGACCGACAATGTCCATTCCCCACTTCATGAAAGGCCAGGGTGACACCACCGAATGCAGCAACTCCCCGGGCTGATGAATCATCGGAGCATGTCTCTGACACTCGTCACATTTTCGGACAAAATTCTTTGAGTCTTCCTCCATCCGGTTCCAATAATAACCGGCCCTGATAATCTTTCGGACCAGAGCATTAGTACCGGAGTGATTGCCGCAGGTTCCTTCGTCCACCTCTCTCATCACATACTCCGTTTCTCCGGGACCCAAACACTTGTCCAGGGGTCCGAGGAAAGACCGTCGATACAATTGGCTGTCTACCAAGCAGAAACGCGCAGCTTTGGTCCTTAATGACCGTGATTCTTTTGGGTCATTCGGGAGCTTTCCATCACGCAAGTAGTCGATGTACTTGTTGCGCCAATCCCAAGTTAAACCCATTGTGTTTATTTCGGCATGTCCATTTTCTATCGTCGTGTTCAACAAGTGCACCGTAGTCCCGGGGTTGATTTCTTCCCCTTCGACCGAAGATCCCAAATTCTCCAATGCATCGGCTTCGCTGTTCTGCTCCCTCGGTATATGCTGTATGGTCCATCATTTAAACCAGTGTAATATCACTTGAATGTTTTCCAGATACCTCTGCATCCGCTCGTCCTTGACCTCGAAGACGCCATTCACCTGGTTCACGACCAAGAGTGAATCGCACTTTGCCTCGATTATTTCGGCACCCATACTCCAGGCTAACTCCAAACCTGCAATCATTGCCTCATACTCGGCTTCATTTTTAGTCAATTTAAAAGTTCTAATGGATTGTCGAACGGCATCCCCGGCCGGGGTTCTAAGGACGATTCCTAGCCCGGAACCTTTAAGGTTCGAGGCCCCGTCCGTATGTAGCGACCAAATACCCGGGGCTTTCCCCGAGGTTAGCAGAAGTTCTTTCTCGACCTCGGGGACCATAGCCGGGGTGAAATCTGCCACAAAATCGGCCAAGATCTGGGACTTGATGGTCGTTCGAGGTTTGTATTCGATATCATATCCGCTAACTTCAACGGCCCATTTAGTTAGTCGACCCGATAATTCCGGTTTATGCATGATGCTTTTTAGGGGGTAAGTAGTCACTACACATATCGGATGGCATTGAAAGTAAGACTTGATCTTTCTAGAAGCACTTACCAATGCCAATGCCAATTTTTTCTAGTGGGGATAACGGGTCTCCGCATCCCCCAAAGTTCTACTTACATAATAGATAGGGAATTGCGTACCTGATTCTTCTCGGACCAAAACGCCGCTTACCGCTATCTCGGAGACAACAAGGTAGAGAAAAAGTTGCTCGTCCGCCTTTGATGTGTGCAACAGCGGTGGGCTGGACAAGTATCTCTTTAATTCTTGTAAAGCTCTTTGGCACTCCGGTGTCCAAACGAAGTCGTTCTTCTTCCTCAGTAAGGTGAAGAAGCGATGACTCTTGTCCGTGGACCTCGATATGAAGTGACTCAA
Organism: Lycium barbarum; assembly: GCF_019175385.1. NCBI lineage: Eukaryota > Viridiplantae > Streptophyta > Magnoliopsida > Solanales > Solanaceae > Lycium > Lycium barbarum. The sequence goes on from NC_083342.1 coordinate 116,341,561, forward strand.
CACCGCTATCCTTCCGGTGAGCCTCTGTACTCCTTTGACGTTATTCACCACCTCGATATCCTCGATAGCCTTGATCTTGTCCGGGTTGATTTCGATCCCCCGGTTTGACACCATGAAACCCAAAAATTTACCGGACCGGACCCCGAAGGCACATTTTTCCGGGTTGAGCTTCATGTTATACTTGCTGAGCACGTCGAAGGTTTCCTGCAAATGTTTTAAATGGTCCTCTGTTCCCAGGGGCTTGACCACCATGTCGTCAATATAAACTTCCATTGTTTTTCCTATTTGTTCTTCGAACATCCCATTAACTAGGCGTTTGTAAGTTGCACCGATATTTTTTAATCCAAAAGGCATGACATTATAACAGTAAGTCCCATATCGGGTAATGAAGGATGTTTTCTCTTGATCCTCCTGGTGCATCCGAATTTGGTTATACCCGGAGTAGGCATCGAGAAAACTTAACATCTCATGCCTGGCCGTCGTATCGATCATTCTATCGATGTGAGGCAACGGGAATGAATCCTTCGGGAATGCTTTGTTTAAATCCTTGTAATCAACACACATTCGAAATTTATTACCTTTCTTCGGCACCACTACTACGTTAGCTAGCCAGTCCAGGTACTTTACATCCCGGATAGTTACCTCGTCTTTTCAAAAGCTTGGTTACCTCGTCTTTTACGAAGGCTTGTTTTGCTTCCGCCATGGGCCTTCTCTTCTGCTTCACCGGGGCAACTTCCCGTCTAAGCTGAGCTTGTGAGTTGTAACTTGCAGTGGTATACCTGTCATATCTATATGGGACCACGCGAAGCAATCTGCATTAGCTCAAAGAAATTCAATTAACTTGTTCCTGAGCTCCATGGTTAACCCCGTGCCCAGGTATACCTTTTTGTCCGGTAGGTATTCGAACAAGATGATCTGCTCCAGCTCGTCTACTGTTGACTCGGTCACATCCGAGTCATCCGACATGACGAATGACCTAGGTACATCAAAATCATCCTTTTCATACCCCGGGTCCAACCCCGTGTGCTTTGATTGCTATTTGGCGTCCGGTCCTCTGGTTGGATATTCTTCCTTGTGATCCTATTTTTTAGGCTGAGGTATCGCCTCCTCGACCGCGAACATCTCCCTTGCAGCGGGTTGTTCACCTCGGATGGTTTTTATCCCCTCCGGGGTTGGAAATTTCAACAACTAATACAATGTTGAGGGCACGACCCTCATGCTATGTATCCAAGGTCTACCCAGCAGTGCATTATACTTCATGTCCCCTTTGTTTACATAGAACACCGTTTGCTGGATTGTATCATCGATGTTCACCGGCAATGAGATCTCCCCCTTTGTGGTTTCGCTCGCCATGTTGAACCCGCTGAGTACCCGGGCTACCGGTACGATCTGATCGAGCAGCCCTAGCAGTTCGACCACTCTCCACCGGATGATGTTGGCCGAGCTACCTGGGTCAATCAATATACGTTTAACCTGAGTTTTAAAGATAAGTACAGAAATTACCAATGCATCATTATGCGGTTGAATGATGCCTTCTGCATCCTCGTTGCTGAAAGAGATAGAACCCTCGGATAAATAATCCCGGCTGCGCTTCTCGTGAACAACAGAAACCTTGGCCCGTTTCATCACCGGCCCTCGAGGGGCATCGGTAACCCCAACTATCATGTTGATTATATGCTGGGGTTCTACTGGCTCGGCCCTTTTATGAGTCTCCCCTTCCTTGTGGTGACTTTTGGCTCGTTCACTCAGCAATTCTCGGAGATGACCATTCTTCAGTAACCGGGCTATCTCCTCTCTTAGCTGGCGACAATCCTCGGTTCTGTGCCCATGAGTTCCATGGTATTCACACACCATGCTCGGATCCCGTTGGCCCGGATCCGACCTTAGAGGTCTTGGCCATCTTACATTCGGGATACGGCCAATAGCCGAGACGAGGTTCGAGGTGCTGACGTTGAAGTTGTACTTCGATATGTTCGGCGAATCCTTGTTGCCGGCAGGGCTTCCAGCATCGCTCCTGAATGAGAGACCCCGACTGTTCGACGGGCGGTCGACCCGTTTATCGCCCCGACCGAAGAAATGGCTCCGGCCAACCCTGGATTTCTCCGACCTAAAGCTTGGCTTCTCTAAAAGGGAATATGGCCGAAACCTTTCCCTCGACGATCTGGCCTCCGGTTCGTGATTTTTCCTTGGTCTCTCAAAACGTTTGTTCATATTTATTGGCCCCGGGGGAAGCTCGAGTTGTTCATCCTCCACCCGAATCTTCGACTCGTATCGGTTATGGATATCAGCCCATGTCACAGCCTCGTACTCCAGCAAGATTTCCTTTAATTTGAACGAAGCCGTTGAGCTCCGAACATTGAGCCCCTTTGTGAAAGCTTATGCAGCCCATTCCTCCGGAACCGGGGGGAGCTCCATTCGTTCCCTTTGGAATCGGTTGACAAACTCACGCAGTAATTCATCGTCTCTCTGAGCTATACAGAAAATATCTGCCTTACGGGCCTACACCTTCTTGGCACCGGCGTGAGCTTTTATGAAGGCATCGACGAGCATTTCGAAAGAAGTGATTGAATGCTCGGGCAAATGGTCGTACCACGTCAATGCTCATTTTGACAGAGTTTCCCTGAACTTTTTCAGCAATACCGATTCAATTTCGTCTTCCTCCATGTCATTGCCCTTTATAGCGCAGATGTATGAGGTCACGTGTTCGTGTGGGTCCGTTGTACCGTCATATTTCTGGATATCCGGCATTTTGAACCTCTTCGGGATTAATTTCGGAGCTGCACTCGGAGGAAAAGGCCTTTGGATGTACCTCTTCGAATCCGGCCCCTTCAGTAAAGGCGGAGCCCCCGGGATTTGGTCCACCCAAGAGTTGTATGTTTCCACCCTCTTCTCGGTCAAGTCTACCTGCTTGGCCAAAGTTTCGAGCATTCTCAGAACCTCGGTAGAGGAACCAGCTCCGGACCCATCGCTCTCAACCATCCGTGCCTCATTTCTTCTGGGTTCAGCAACACCCTTCGCCTCCTCCGAGGTCGTTTTATCCCTTCCGTTTTGCAACCGGGCTATTGCGATTCCTGTTCGGCAATCGCCGCTCTCTGTTCCTGCAACATTTCCAAAATCAAACGTAAGTCAATATTATCATTCGGGGTATCCGGTTCTTTCCGGCCCTGAGTCCGGGACAAAGTAATCGAATTGTGTATTTAAAGGGTCAGTGGCCGGCATTCTCCTGGTCCACGGTTTTTTTACGGTTGAGGCCCTCCCTTGAATTAACGGGGTTAGGGTCAGCGGGGTTTGGTAATCCTCGTGGCCCGCTGCCTTCATTTTCGGCCACGATCTCGTTGTTGTTGACGTGACCAGATTGCCCTCTGTCAGCCATTTGGTCCGTTTTTCAGAGACGAACAGAAGATATTTTTGGTTTTATGGGTAAGATAGGGATCAAGATCAAAGACCACTATTATCCTAGCCCCACGGTGGGCGCCAAACTGTTTACCCCGAATTTGGATAATCAATTAAATTTGTGAGTGAGGTATAGGATATGTGGCTGTGCCTTAATCTATTTGATAGAAAAAATAAATATACAAATATGCTATGGAGAAGCAACTGATAATCAGAGCTGTGCTATAGATTTATATGTCTACTAATATGAGTATCACTTGATTGAATAAATTTAAGAGATGAACACCATAAATTTGGACCGAAATCAGATATTTGGGAGAGAGAGAGAGTTTATATATTTTTTGCTATTACAAGAGTTCTTGATATGAGGAAGCCAACCCCTCAAAAGTGGGCAATGACCCTTATTTATAGTATTGCTTCATGGGCTTCATACAATATGAGAAACTAAAAAATAAAGAAAAACTCTGAAATGGATTAGGTTGGGTTAGGTTGGCCGTACGGTTTGACACCCGTACGATTAGCAGTTGAACATGGCAGGACGTTATCGACGCGTGGCAGTCGCGCAACAGATCTCCCGAACCAACGGCCACGATCAAACGGAGGAACGACCTTGATCAAACGGAGGAACGGCCTTGATCAACTCGGCTATGGGAAAACCCGAACCAAATAATGTCCTTCCCTCGCTTCCTTCGGTCTCTGGTCATACCGGTTTAACACACATCCGGTTTTTACCGTATACAGTAATACAGTGGTAATAGATCCTGGTTGATTATAGTTGAGTTCCAAGAGCGACTCTATTTCTTAGAAAAGCTAGGCATATTGGTTAATAATTCTTTGTTGATGATTAATGAGTTCAAGTATGCATGGATAGCTGGATATCTGGATAATTTTTCAAGGGCGCATATATGTCTTATACTGGAGCGTGAAAAGTATAAGAGGTGAAGAAAAGAAAAGAGTGGTTGAGGGCAATAAATGGATGTGGATTTTGGTGGATGCGAATATCATTGAAAGCAACATACATATACGCTCTGATGGTAGATCAGAAAAGTGTACGACTTGTTCCCTCTTTTGGGTAATTACATATCCATTGACCCCTTGGACTCGAGCATTACACGTTTGTCTCTTCACGCATGGGCTAAGCTAGGCCTGAAAGGTCGATTTTTTATTTCTTTATATTTTGAATATTTTTAGTGAAAATTTTAATTTTGCCATTGTTAGGGGCGGAACCAGCTTTGAAGCTACAGGTTCACCACACGCTAGTTTTGGCTAAAACCTGTAAACAAAACAAAAAAATTGTGCTTCAAAACTCAATAAATTTAACGTTCTAACTCCTCTGTTGACTACTGCACCTACATCGAGCAATATATACAAGTCCGGCGCCTAAATGACATAAAAATGGACCAAAGTTTCCAAAATGGGTTGTGAAATTTATTATAGACCAAAGGGGGTTAATCGTGCAGCCCTACACGATTTACCCCAAACTTTAACGCCTCGTATTCGTCTATTAACTATAAAAAAAAAAAAATAGCAAATCGTGTACCATAAAACGATTTGCCTACCTTTTCTTTTTTTGTAATTTTTTTTTTCTTGATGTGAACTTATTTTTGATTTTTCATTTGTTGTCACATTTGATTCAAAAATATTTTACCTCAAACAAAGTCATCAATAATTAAAAATTTATGAAATAATATGTAAAAATACAATACTAAAAAAAAAGTTTAATAAACGCCACACGTTATCTGAATAAAACGTCACACAATTAGGACAACAACATATTCGTAGAAAATTACATAAGGAAATAACGACGTACAACTTAGGAAAAAACATAATAACGAAAAAACAACAACAACTACTGATTTCGCAAGGGGGAACGATTCTTATTATGACCCGTTTCCTTGCACGTACTACACTTCCTAACCATGCGAGCATGTGCTATATCCATTTCATTTCTCCTTCTACTTGTACTTCGCGCTCCTGAAGTTCGCTCGTATTCAGTGTTTGCAGGGGCGGATCTACTTGGGGGCCAGGGTGTTGAACACCCTCGGAAAAAAATTACAGTGTATATATAGGGTAAATTAAATGTGTTTATGTGCATATATTAACTTTTGAACACCCTCGGTAAAAAATTACAGTGTATATTTAGCTTATTTTTTTTCCGAACACCCTGAATGAAAATTCTGGATCTGCCACTGAGTGTTTGCATGGTTAGGAAGTGTAGTAAGTGCAAGAAAACGGGTCATAACAAGAATCGTTGCCCCATGTGAAATCGGTAGTTGTTGTTATTTTTTCGTTATTATGTTTTTTCCTAAGTTGTATGTCGTTATTTCCTTATGTAATTTTCTACGAATATGTTGTTGTCTTAATTGTGTGACATTTTACTCAGATAATGTATCACGTTTATTAATTTTATTTTTTTTTGTATTTTATATTTTTACATATTATTTCATAAATTTTTAATTATTGTATGACTTTGTTTGAGGTAAAATGTTTTTGAATCAAATATGACAACAAATGAAAAATCAAAAATAAGTTAACATCATGATTTTTTTTTTTTTTAAAAAGGTAGAGGTGCAAACCGTGTTTACGATAACACGATTTGGTATTTTTTTTTTTAAGTTAAAAAGGTAGAGGTGCAAATCGTGTACCATAATACGATTTTCAAAATGAAATTTTGGCAAATCGTGTTATGGTACACGATTTGAATTTTTTTTTTTTTTTTTTTTAGTTAACAGACGAATAATGAGGCGTTAAAGTTTGGGGTAAATCCTGCACGATTAACCCCCTTTGGTCTTTAATATATTTCACAACCCCTTTCGGAAACTTTGGTCCATTTTTATGCCATTTAGGTGCCAGACTCCAATATATACCCAAAAAGTACTGATAATATTCGCATTCAGTATTTAAATTGGCCAAATAATAGAAATTCAGAAGTTTCAAACGTACTACTCCCTCCGGATAAAAAAAAAAGAGTCCACTTAGCCATTTGCACAGCCCTTAAGAAAATACTAACTCCTAGACAAAAATAAGTAATTTGACTAAACTATCCCTAATTAACATTGAGATTTGATCATATAACACTTAATAAGGGCAAATCTGAAAAATTAAGGTTAATTCTTTCTTGATTTGATAAGTGACACTTTTTTTTACCCAAGAAAAAAAATACTAAGTGCACACTTTTTTTGATCCGGAGGGAGTACTATATAATCGTGGTAATTTATACGTGCAAAACATATATATTGCATTCACTAATTTAGTGTAAACACTGGGTAAATAGTTACTTTCTCTGTCTTAATTTGAGTGATGCATTTTTCTTTTTAGTCTTATCCAAAAAGAATGATACATTAATATTTGAAATTAATTTAATTTTAAACTTCCCCTTTTACGCTTAATGAAATGATTTACAGTCGTACAAATATCTATGACTTGTTTTAGATCATAAGTTTAAAAAATCTTCCTTTCTTTTCAAATTAAAACTCTGTGTATGCTATATCACATAAATTGGGAGGGGGAGTATTTGTTTCATATACACCTGTTCTGTCCTTCGTAGAAACAAAGAATGGAGTAACTTTTTCTAATGCTTCACTTTGCTTAGCCAAAAAAATGGTCTATGATTTGCCTGTTTTATGTTAAATGCAGATGCACGGAATAAAGTCTGCTGACATCTAATATCTTAGCCAAAAAAGGTCTCTAAGTAGCTTGTTTTGTGCCATATGCAGATGGAACATCTACAAACTCTGCCATTTTCAATACCTAAGATGACTAAAATGGTGAAATTCTTAAAAATATAACCAAATCGTCGAATCAGTAGTCTTTTTCAAGAGTCAAACGTGACCTATTCCAAATTCATAAAACAACTTATTTAGATGGAGAAAGTAAGGACCAATGCATGATTTAATTTTCTAAAAGGATCAAGTTAAGTAATACTAGTTTAATACAGTAAAATTTTAGTGGAGAATGGCTTACCAACCGTTCCTGTCAGGCATCTGATTTACTATCAACGTCCCATATGGGTTTATTAATGACTTGCATAATATAATTGAATGGGAATTGAAGTTGATTTTGGATCACTAAACTATTGTCGATTTAAAGTTCATTTATTTGCAAAAGACCCTCATACTTTGTTGACCGAGGCCCAGTTCACACGAGCAAGTCCTAGGCCCAAGTTTCCATTGACCCGGATCCAACTTAAGTTTAGATGATGTACATATTTATTCTTTTTAGTTGTTTTAAATGTTGTATATAAAAGGCCCCCAAAAATATTCTAGACGCAAGTTGTAATATTCATTTTTTTTCTTTACAGAGATAATGAAAATACTCTCTCTCTTTCTTTTTCAACTTCTAGGGTTTTCATTTCGTTTTTCCGCAATTATACTTCGATTTTGATATTGTAACATACTTTGCACAATGAAACACTTTATCACTGTATTTTATATTTGTAGATAATGGATTACTCGTTTACTATTAGACGATGGTGCTTAAGGTTATAATTATCTAAAAAAAAATATAGTCAATATCATGATGAATACAATAATGCAACCTAAAATATTTTGGTGCTATGCATGAATCTTTTATTTATCTTCTCGTCAAGAAAATACTAGGGGTAACACATCTCTTTATGCAAACTTCAAGGTGTTATGTAGCCTAACTTAAATCCTGTGGAGCAAAATTAAATCTCAGATATGTAATTTGGTTCACCTGATCAGGTAAGGAGAAATTGGATGAATTAGCTGGGTGTCTGCCACATGTCAGCTACTGTGCTGTCCCTTTAGGAATGTCATTTTGTGGGTCGCAAAACGTCAAGTTGTTTTCAAAAGGACAGTTTCCCAAACAAACCACAAATCATTCTGCATCTAATTTTGTTTTTAAAGAAAAAATAGACCCATTGCTACGTTTGCAAACCAACTAATTTAGAGATGTACATTACTGCTCTGATCAGGACCACAGACACACACACTCCACTATGTTCTGTGTATATACTGTCAGTATATATCATGCATATCAATTTTTGAGCCCCCTAATTAAATACATTTTACTTTATACTTTAATGGATAAACTATAGTTTGAAATAAGTTTGGAATGTAGTATAGTCATTACTGGTACTGAGATTTTCTACAGGCAGGTTGCTTTTGAATTTTCTCTCACTTGGTGTATGACAGAACAAGTGAAAAGGAAAAGTCTTTGCCATTATAATTTATCACAATTGAAGATAAGCTAGAGCAATGACGGGGAAGCGGAGTGAGCAGTGGTGGAGTCAAGAATTCTAACAAAAAGATCCAAAAAATTCTATTAGTACTGAACTTGACACTAAAACATACAATTTGAAGCAATTTTTGAACTACTTTTTTTCACTGTATTATTAGTTTTCACTATGACTAAGAGATTTGTCTACATTAGTTGACAGATATTTTTATTTATATATACACAATACTATAATTTTTCAACAAGAGAGGATTCATCAATTGAACTTCTTTCATAGCGTTCTGCATGCATGTGAGAGTGAATATGTGTGTGTTTATGGTCAATCGTCACTAACTTTGGAAATAATTGTCTTTTGTTTGTCAAAAAATGAATGATTAAGTTTTCATATTTTGGCCCGAGGAATGATATTTTTTTATACTTGTCCATAGGGATATTGCGGCTCAAATCTTGATTAATTAGACTGTAAATTTCAAATGATAAATAATTATACAATCTTTTTATATTTTAGTAAGACGTGGAGGACCACGAGAATTTTTTGGTTCTTTAAATTCTCCCGGAAACAACCGTACTTCTCTACTTTTTTTGCGTAACTCGAACCTTAAGTTAGGAATTGATGCAACTCCTGGCTAACCATACTTTACATCACAAAAATAACTTTTTAGAATAAGCATCATTTATTAATTAGTGGCCAAAAAGGGAAGTGCTTAATTCATTAACTACAGAGGCTGAATTAGTTATCCTTTTCATGAATTATCTTTTTATACTTGAAGATTTCATTAAACTATTATGAACTATACATTTAACTATTAAGAGATAATTTAAAAACTTTAAAATCACAGTCAAGCAAAAATTATTTAACTCTTCGAGGATAGATCGTAAAAAAATGGTTTTACGATTAGAAAAGCACGGTCAATCAAATAGTTGTTGTTGCTTTTTAACTCACTTAATGATTCTTTTTCAAATAAAATATATAAATTATATTGCAAAATTGTCGTGATATGGTGGTTTCAATTGTCTTTTTCTTTTCACTATTTCCCACTCCATTAGTTTAGAGCTAAGCTGTAATTTATAAATTATACATAAACATTTTACTTTTTGCCCTTTTTGCTTACAAATATAATCGATATGGTTTTGATTTCTATACTAAAGTTGATTTGAAAGAGAAGGTTGATACTCTACAGTCTTTTTGAGTTTTGAAGAAGTTAGAGACATCTGAAATTCGGATAAATGATATCTACTATCTTCACGAAGAAGGGAGATCTTCTATATGTACCCCACACTCCCATTGGAAGTTTGCTTGCACAAGCAATATGACCAAATTTCAGATAAAATTTGTAACTTGGATGCGAATGTTTGCAGCTTCAATTCTAAACGTCTGAAGTTGTTTCTAAAATGACTAATTTATAAATATTTATAAATTTCGACCATGACTTAAATGGGAGTGTGCCAAAATCGACACACTTGCCACAAAATATCTAAGTAGTCACTTTTACCAATTCTTTTCGAGAGACGTCTTTGGACCACCTTGGCATGCGATTTTTTTGTGGTGACTTTTAATCAATCATCACCACGGAAAAGACTTTTTATGGCAACTCTTCATTGTTGTAATCGAATAAATTTCAGTGATTAGACATTTTTTACGTCCCTCTAAAAGGTTTTGCATTTGAACTTAAGAATGGAGAACCTCTTGGTAGGAGCACCTATCCCCTCTAATCCGTCTACCTCATGCATATTGGAATTAATTGGATCAATGAGTTTCCAATTGCATATGCTGATCTATTAGCTCAAAATAGAATTATGTGAAATATGAGTTGATTATCATACGTACGGTTGGAAGTTTAAATCTTTTAGCTGGAGAATTAAGTATACTATGTAGATTCAACCAAGTTGGTTGTCCTCTTTATTACTCCTACTTCACAACTTTGACGTATCAACATATTTTGACCCAAATTTAATTATGTAGCTCACCCAACATATTGTGACTATCAGCCGACATCATATATACATGCCAGAGGAGGTACGTGAGCTGCTCTGGGGGTATGTTTGTATTATCATCTAAGTAAAAACTTCTGAAATTTTATTAAATTTACTGTAGCTCGGGCTAATATTGGATAATATGTTGACTATGATCTTGACAATGACGATGAAGATTGGCTTCTAGAGTTCAATAGAGAGAGAGAGAGAGAGATTCTTGCAGCACCTACTGTTTTACATTTATACACACACTCATCTTCTTTGAGACATTTTCGCTTGAGTGCGAAGTTTCAGACGTTTTCTAGGAAAAAAAGGAACCGCTGCAATACATGTGTTTCATTCTCTTCAATCTTCTCTTAGATTGCTTTTTATGAAGTTGCACCGGGAGCTAGTGCTTCCTATCTAAGAATTGCTCCATGGATCTCATCGGAAATGTTTAACCATCCAATCCCCACCCCACACCCCCCACACCCCAAAAAAAAACGAACTCCCCCTCCCTACCCCGTAGTGTTTTCCTAGATTACATATCTCATAATTATTGTTTTTCTTAAAAAAGGCAAGCCAGCCTGTAGCCCCCTTAGGGTTGGGTTGAGCTGATATTTTGCCTTTAAAATGAAGGATTGGGTTGGGCTGGGCTAGGCTATTGCAGTCTCCAACCCACTCGGATTGGATTGGGTCAACCTGTTTTGACTGTTCTATTAGCAAATATGAGACTGTCACGCCCCAAAACCCACCTTAGACGTGACCGGCATCCGACGTCATGAACAACATCGGAAGAACCTAAACGACACAATAATAACACTTGAACCCGCCAGGTTCAATATTCGCCTCCAATAGTTTATTAAATAAATGTAACAAATCTTGAATATATGAATTAGATCAGCGGAAGTCTTTATAATTTAAATAATTCAACCAAAACATGATAGTGTGCCCAAAAGAGTTACGCAACAACTCTTCTTCTACCCACATTCGAATGCATACTAAGGAGCTTCTAGGAATAAGGAATAAATGTCTAACTCATCGGGACGCAGCCCGGAAAATAATAAAAATAAATGGAATTAAATAAATAGGGTGTCCCATGAATGAATATATGGGCTCACCAAATCAGCAGCAACAGCAAGTCCTTCCTAAACGCCCGGAGTATCAAGAACCTGCTCTTTTTCGTTACCTAACATACCATCTAAGATAACAATGGTGTGCCTGGGTACTTCGTACTCAATGAGTACCTCGAGGACAATAAGTAATATGAAAATAAAGTACAATAATACATAAAGAGACCAGTTCTGAAAAGATAGTATAAAACAGTTATTCCACTTTGTGCTTCTTAATATGATTTGTTAAACAATTTACAAAGCCGTTTCAAAATCCCAGTTTCAATTATGCTTTAAATCAATCAGGCATAAATACCAGTTCCATAATAAAGATGGATATCACAATCGCCCATATAGGCCCAACTCAATATCAACAACACTGCGCAATACACCAGAATATGGATTCACAGTGGCTACTCTTCCTCCTGAATTGCAAGGCCATTAATACACCCTAGATAACGAACCTGAAAGTGGCCACTCTTCCCCCCGAATGGCAAGGCAACTAATACACTAGGATCCATAGTGGCTACTCTTCCTCCCGAATAGGAAGGCAAAACACAACAACCAGTTCTCATAGCATAGAAGCCAATTCATAATTCATTTCTAATGTAGTCACATCATCAATTTTCATTAAGGTTCATTATGCCATATCGAAAGAATAAGTCATTCCAATCAATGTTTTGAAAACTTATAACTTCTTTACGAAAGATTCCATGTCCTAATTCATCAATGAGAATATCATTACCAACCCTTAACTATCATTATTAAGCATCTCTTATAGAGGAAAACATTCATAATATCACATACATATATAGGTTTGTTACAATCTAGGTTTAATGTGGGTTTGTCCCCTCACACACATTAACCACCATTTAGACATGAATTAGAGTTCAAGAAACATGAAAAGATTAATTTTCTTTTCATCCATTAAAGAACCTTGAATGAAATTTATACTTCCAACAATAGTTTAAAGAGTGATTTTCATTCAAAATAAGTTTTCAAAAGAGAGACATACCTTAATATGTTAAACAAAGTTTAGCAATTCACTTTTCTAATGAAGAACACCCAAACCCTAGCTTGAATCACTTTGGGAAGAATTATGTTGCAAACCATAGGTTTTGGTCACAAGAATCATGTTAAGAATCATGGGTTTGATGTTAGAATGGATTAGTAATGTTAGGGATGTTCTTACCTAGGATTTGGAGACTTGGAGGAATGATTTTCGTCCTTAGGGTTGTTCAGAAAGTGGAGGAATAAACAAAACAAGTGTCTTATTTATATTTTTCTGGTGAAAACGGGCGAAAGGACGCCCCCGAAGGACGGACCGTCCTTCGTGTTACGGACCGTCATTTAGGGGAAATTTATAGAGAGTCCTGGTGATTTTTGAGGCGTTACGGTTCTGTGTTACGGCCTGTAACACGTGTTACGGTCCGTAACGTCTCACCGTAACACATGCCAAATTTCCAACGAAGACAGGCTTCAGTAAAACGGGCATAACTTTTTGTACATAACATTTCTTGTGCTGGGAGACCTACCATTGGAAAGATATTTCAAAGATCTACAACTTTCATTGAGGAAATATTTCCAAAGTCGCAACATTTCTTTATGAAAATCGCCCAGAAGATAGACCTACCAAAACTTAGGCGAATTTAAGAGCCCTTAAGAACTTCACTAATTGGTTTGACTTCAAAATGACCATCTTCCACCCGAATTCATCAAGAATGGATTCATATAGATATAATATCATCTTAACACTAGATTTTTACACATTCACACCTAGTTCAAGTTTACCGAGTGTTACATTATCCCCCCTTAAGATCATTCGTCCTCGAATGAGAATCGTATTCTAGGAAGGTCATTAACCACCACGAATTTTAACCACACAATCACCTTGCGAATGAATAGCTCAAAACTTAACTCATACCTGAAATAGGGAACAAGTGAGGATATCTCTTCTTTATGTCCCCTTCCGCTTCCCAAGTAGCTTCCTCAGTATTATGATTTCGCCACAACACTTTAACTGACGCAATATCCTTTGTTCTCAACCTTCTAACTTGGCGATCCAAAATCTGAACTGGTTCTTCTTCATAGGACAAGGATTCATCAATCTCAACCTCTTCATAGTTCAACACATGAGAAGGGTCAGGTTTATACAACCTCAACATCGAAATGTGAAAACCGGATGAACCATGGACATCTCAGCCGGTAATCTCAACTCAAAGCTACCTTCCCAACTCTTCTAGTAATCTCATAAGGACCAATGTAGCGAGGACTAAGCTTGCCCTTTCTGCCAAAACGCATTACCCCCTTCATAGGTGACACTTTCAAGAAAACCTTGTCACTAATAGCAAATTCCAATTCCCTACGCCTCATGTCTATATAAGACTTTTGTCTACTCTGAGCAGTCTTCAGTCGTTGCAAAATAAGATTTACCTTTTCAATCGCCTCATGAACTGAATCAGGACCCAATAATTCTACTTTTGTGGGTTCAAACCACCCAATTGGAGATCTGTAACGCCTCCCATAAAGAGCCTCATAAGGAGCCATCTGAATACTCGCTTGATAACTATTGTTGTAAGCGAATTCCACCAGAGGTAGGCGTTCATCCCAACTTTCTCCAAAATCAATCGCACAAGCACACAACATATCCTCCAAAGTCTGAATGGTCCTCTCTGCTTGCCCATCAGTTTGAGGATGAAAAGCGCTACTTAAATTCACTCTAGTACCCAAACCTTCCTGAACGGATTTCCAAAAGTGAGCAGTAAATTGCGTACCTCTGTCAGATATAATCGATGTCGAAACACCATGCAATCTAACTATCTCCTTTAGATATAACTTAGAGTACTCCGCCGCGGTATATGACGTCTTCACTGGGAGAAAATGGGCAGACTTTGTAAGTCTATCCACGATCACCTAAATCGAATCAAATTTGGCCTTTGTGCGGGGTAAACCCACAACGAAATCCATATTGATCACCTCCCACTTCCACTGCGGAATCTCGATATTCTGAGCCAGACCACCAGGTCTTTGATGTTCAGCCTTCACCTATTAACAATTCAAATACTTGGCCACAAAGTTAGAAATATCGACCTTCATGCTTCTCCACCAATAGTGTTGCTTTAAGTCCTTATATATTTTGGTGGATCCCGGATGAACCGAATACTTGGAACTATGAGCTTCTATCATTAATTCTTGTCGAAGACCATCAACATCAGGAACACACAATCGTCCTTGCAACCGCAGAACATTATCACCACTACCAACAGTAAATGAAGTGTACTCACCCCTTTCCACCCTATCTCTCATCTTTGCCAAAATTTCATCATCATATTGCTTGGATTTTATCCTTTCCACTATGTCAGACCGTGATGGCGTGATTCCCACTAACTCCCCATCTTCAGTTTCATCAAGTCTGACCCCAAGATTAGCAAGTCGTCGAATTTCCCTCCCCATGGGCATGTCATGTGCACTCAAATAAGCTAACGTTCCCATAGACTTTCTACTCAAAGCATCAGCAACCACATTAGCCTTACCATGATGATACAAAATGTTCAAGCCATAATCTTTCAACAACTCCAACCACCTCCTCTGTCTGAGATTCAACTCTCGCTGTTTGAAGATATATTGCAGACTCTTGTTATTAGTAAAAACATCGCAATGCTCACCATACAAATAATGACGCCAAATTTTCAAAGCAAAAACCACAGCAGCCAAATCCAAGTCACGAATCGGGTAATTTTTCTCATGCTTTTTCAACTGTCGCGAAGCATAAGCAATCACCTTGCCATTCTGCATTAACACGCAACCCAACCCAATTCTGGAAGCATCACAATACACCACATATCCGCCAGACCCAGAAGGTAAAGTGAAAATAGGAGCCGAAGTCAATCTTGCCTTAGGCTCTTGGAAACTCTTTTCACAAGCTTCGGACCACTGAAACTTAGTAGTCTTCTGCGTCAACTTAGTCAATAGCGAAGCAATAGATGAAAAACCTTCCACGAACTTTTTGTAGTAATTTGACAAACCCAAGAAACTACGAATTTCCGTCGCACTAGTGGGTCAAGGCCAATCCTTAACCGCTGAAATTTTCTGAGGGTCTACTTTAATCCCGTCACCAGTCACCACATGACCCAAGAAAGCCACAGACTCAAGCCAGAATTCACACTTACAGAATTTTGCATAAAGCTCGTTCTCCTTAAGTGTTGTCAAAGTTATCCTCAAGTGATTTGCATGATCCTCACGACTTTTAGAGTACACCAAAATATCATCAATGAACACAATAATGAAGCAGTCTAGATAAGGCTTAAACATACGATTCATCAAATCCATGAATGCAACAGGCACATTAGTCAACCAAAAGAACATGACTAGAAACTCAAAGTGCCCATAACGAGCACGAAAAGCGATTTTCGGGATATCCTTTTCCTTTATCTTCAATTGGTGATACCCAGACCTCAGGTCAATTTTTGAAAAGAACTCAGCACCCTGAAGTTGGTCAAATAGATCATCTATCCTAGGCAAAGGATATTTATTCTTAATGGTCACTTTATTAAGTTGACGGTAATCAACACACATCCTAAGGGAACCATCTTTCTTTCTAACAAACAAGACTGGAGCACCCCAAGGTAAGGAACTCGGTCGGATGAAACCTTTATCCAACAAGTCTTTCAACTGATCTTTTAACTCCCTTAGCTCCGCTGAAGCCATACGATAAAGTGGAATAGAAATAGGTTGGGTGTCGGGAATAACATCAACCCTAAAATCAATAACTCTATCAGGAAGGATACCAGGGAGATCCTCGGGAAACACTTTGGGGTAATCACTAACTATGGGAACAGATGCAAATTCAGGTACTACGGCTTTTGTATCATTAACAATAACCAAATGGTAAATACACCCCTTAGTAATCATCTTCTGAGCCTTAAGATAAGAAATAAATCTACCTCTTGGCTTAGCAATTTCACCCTCCCACACAATAACAGGTTCCTTGGGAAAGGCAAAGCGAACTAACTTATGGCAACAATCCACATTAGCATAACACTTGGACAACCAGTCCATCCCCATAATTACATCAAAATCCACTATCTCAAGTTCATATAAATTAGTCACGGTCTCACGACCTTTAATCAAGATAACACAATTTCTATACACTCTAGAAGCAATAATAGGAACACCCGAAGGCGTATCAACAACAAAGGGTTTCAACAAAGGTTAGGGTTTCATACCCATATCAAGAGCAAAATAAGGGATCACATAGGATAAATTTGAACCCGGATTAATCAATGAGTAAGCATCACGAGAACAGATGGTCAGGATACCTGTAACCACAGCGTCAGAAGCCTCAGCTGCCTCCCTACGAGTCAGCCCATATAGACGAGTTGTCCCTCCACCAGAAGTATTAGTAACTTCCTTTCTTTTGCCGTTATTACGAGCATTCTGATAATTATTGTTAGCATTACCAGCAGGCAGATTTTTAGCAGATGCAGAAGCAGGTGAATCATTCTTTTGGTTATTCATAGCAACCATCTCACTTAACCACTTTCTGCAGTCTCTCTTAAGATGCCCCCTAATACCACAATGATGACAGATACGATCCTCCCATACAGCGGACCGACTACTACCTTGGGAGAATCTGCTTTGGTTATTATTCTTCTGACCTTGCCTACCAGAAGGTACACTAGCATTCGAATATGCACCAGACTAAGCAGGTGCCGAATACCCTTTACTCTGACCTCCTTTATAATTATTACCACTGAAACCATCTGCCGTTCGGGCCTTCTTGTTCAGATCTCGATCCACCATTTCTTCATTTTTTCAACTCTCTTGTTATTCAGCAAACCCAACCAGAGATGAGAAAGTGCAAATAGGAGACATAGCAACAGCAGCACATGCAAACTTGATACGTCGTACCAAGCCTTTCATAAAACGAGTCAACTTATACTTTTCAGTCGGAATCATGTATAAAGCATACTTTGACAGACGGGTGAACTCCAAACTATACTCACGAACTGACTTGCTACCTTGCTCTAGCTTTTCAAACTTCGTAGCAATAGCAATTCTTTCCTCATCAGACAAGAACTTTTCCATGAATGCCTCTTCAAATTCATCCCACGTCGAAGCTAAAGCAGTGTCAACCCTCTCAGATTCCCACATCTCAAACCATACGTGAGCAACATCCTTCAACTGATACGAAGCGAACCTCACAGCTTCAGAGTCCTAGGCATCCATTGCCCTCAATGCCTTAATGGTCTCATCTAAAAAGTGTTGGGGGTCATTCACCTCTCGTGACCTAAAGAACTCTGGTGACTTCAAGTCGAGGAATTGCTTAAGTCTGCCTCAACCATGAGGTCCCACACATCTACGCTGTTGTTGACCCGCAACCAATGCAGTCAACAGTTGAATAGTTGTTTGCATAGTACCAATCTCTGGCACACCCGCAACAGGAACAGCAGGAGCAGGCGGTGCTTGATTTCCAGCATCATTTCCATTACCAGCATTCGCTCCCCTAAGATTTCGGTTAGCTCTCACGGGTTGTGTCCGGTTACCGTTTTTGGATCGCTTCAGAGCCATTTCTGTAATAGGAATGAATTAACGAACGCATTTGAATGATCCTAAAAGTATTTCAAGATCTACAGCACAATCTAGAATCAAGAAGAATAAGAAACACCTATAAATGTCCTGGGAGTTTCTCGATCATGCAGGTGATCAGGCTGCACAAGGAGACACAGCTCCGCAGACACCGACAACAATCCTAGGATGTAATTAAACCTAGGCTCTGATACCAAGCTTGTCACGCCCCAAAACTCACCCTAGACGTGACCGGCATCCGACGTCATGAACAACATCGAAAGAACCTAAACGACACAATAATAACACTTGAACCCACCAGGTTCAATATTCGCCTCCAACAGTTTATAAAATAAATGTAACAAATCATGAATATAAGAATTAGATCAATGGAAGTCTTTATAATTTAAATAATTCAACCAAAACATGATAGTGTGCCCAAAAGAGTTACACAACAACTCTTCTTCTACCCACATTCGAATGCATACTAAGGAGCTTCTAGGAATAAGGAATAAATGTCTAACTCATCGGGACGCAGCCCGGAAACTAATAAAAATAAATGGAATTAAATAAATAGGGTGTCCCATGAATGAATATATGGGCTCACCAAATCAGCAGCAACAACAAGTCCTTCCTAAACGCCCGGTGTATCAAGAACCTGCTCTTCTCCGTTACCTAACATACCATCAAAGATAACAATGGTGTGCCTGAGTGCTTCGTACTCAATGAGTGTTACACCTCAGAAAATTTTTCCGTTGGTACGTAAGTGAACGAACTAGTGATAAGTATGGGTGTATGATGTCCATGAGCAAGAAACGACGTTTGATGACCTTCGGCGAGATTTCAAAGGAATCCGACGTAAGACGAGAAAGTTGGCTAAGATAAGGCAAGGTGAGGTGAGTAATGCATGTGCATGGATATGGGTGATTAAAATGAGAAGTCTAATAAATATGGAAAGTTGCAGAATTGCAATCTGCCCAGTGGTCGTAAAGTGAAAATACGGACTGTAAACTGGTATACGGTCCGTAAACTGCCAGGTCGTAAACTGGCATGCAAGCCTTCAACTTTCTGCCAGTTGAGGAAATGGTAAAATACGATCTGGTTTACGGACCGTAAAGTAATTTACGACCCGTAAACCATGGTCGTAAATCACCATGCAAGCAGCCAAAGTTTCTGGTTTTTGAAAAGGTTAAAGACGACTGCAAGGGACAAACCGTAAAATGGAATACGTGGTCGTAAACTCAGTTTACGACCACTGTTCATCGCAACACAGATTTTGCTATTCATTAAATAAAGGGACCAACACTTGTTTTATTTCATTTCCACATTACACACCTTCTCTCTAAAACCTCTCTCTACATTTATTATCCAAGCTTTCAAGGATCATAAGTCATCAACAACATAAAACAAAGTGAATCAAGAGTAAGAACATCATCAAAGGTCATCCAAGTCAAGAAATCCAAATGGAGAAAAACTAGGGTTTTGCTCAAAGTGGAGTATTATCAACTAAAGGTTGTTCCTACAACTTCTAAGGTAAGATTCATGATATTTATATGATGTTTAAGATATTGGAGAGTTGAGATGCATGGATTGTAGAAAATATGGTCAACTAGGTCATGAATGATGAATAGTGACATTTTGAGGAATAGTTTGAATTGAATCACGAATGTTGTTGTGTTGTGATATGAATGTGTTATAAATTGTATTAAGATCATGAACTAGACACTTTAGATGGATAGACGAAGTTGGGTGTTATGACCTTGAATATGGATGAATTAGAAGCAAGTTGAGAAATCTAGATAATGTGGATAATGTGAATGACTAATGGCCATTGTTATGATATTAATGAAGGTAGAAACGCTAACATTGGAAGGGGACGTGCAAGTGTAGAATAGTCCAACAAAAAGGTATGTAAGGCTAACCCTTCTTTCATAAGGCATGGTTCTTTGGCCAAATTCCTAAATCCTCTATACGAGTATGTTGTCTCCAAATGATTGATCTCCGAGCTCATAAGCTCACAATCCTCGATATGTACTACGTTTGTACTACACTCCTCATATAACGAGTAAGCCTATGATATATATGTAACGATAATGATGATGATAGTCATGATAATGATAATAATAATGATGCTAAAGGTGCCTACGGGCTATTAGATGTATGTGTGCCTATAAAGGGCTATAATGAAACCCCGAGCCTATGGTGCCGGGTAGAGTATATGTTTATATATATATATATATATATGTATATGATTATGTAACGCGCGCACACATCTGCAGATGGTACGGATAACCCTGAAGCCTTGGTAGGGCCAGGTAGATATAACATTGAGCCTTGGTTGGCCAAGTATGTATGAAACACCGAACCTTATGGTCGGGTACGCTACGTATGTATGTATATAAGTGTATGGCTATGTATATAATATGAATATGAATGTGAAAAGACTATGTATATGAATGCGAACAGGGGCATGTATACTAATACGAGCACTATTATTAAATACGCATGAGAAATGGGAATTTCCTATGAAAGGTAGGTAAGTGCCATGATGATGACATTATTGTCTTCCCCTCCTATGCTACTACACATGTTGTTTACTATGCTTATATATAGATGTTGATCATGCTTTACATACTCAGTACATTCTTCGTACTGACGTCCTTTTGTTTGTGGACGCTGCGTCATGCCCCGCAGGTGCACAGGGAGATAGACTTGATCCATAGCTGCTTATTCAGAGATTGCATAGCAGAGCTCCTTTTCTTCCGGAGTCATAGCCTTTGGGTACTTATTCTTTTGTGTATATAATTATGGGCATAGCGGGGTCCTGTCCCGCTCATATGTTCTGTTATACTCTTAGAGGCTCGTAGTCACGTGTATACGGTTAGATATGTCTGGCCTTGTCGGCCTATATTTTGTACACCTTATGGTAGCCTTGTCGGCTTATGTACATCTGATGTGGCATAAATGCCAATGATGATTTAAAGATGTGATTGTCCGATGGGACTAGTTGATGAATGAAAGAAAATGCATGTCTAATTATGTGGTTCACCTAGATGTAAGCATAAGTATGAGTCAAGGGGTGTCCGGGTGGGCTAGCACCGGGTGCTCGTCGCGGCCCCTAGGCGGGTCGTGACAATGAGTGCCTCGGGGACAATAAGTAATATGAAAATAAAGTACAATAATACATAAAGAGATCAGTTCTGAAAAGATAGTATAAAGCAGTTATTCCACTTTGTGCTTCTTAATATGATTTGTTAAACAATTTACAAAGTCGTTTCAAAATCCCAGTTTCAATTATGCTTTAAATCAATCAGGCATAAATACCAGTTCCATAATAAAGATGGATATCACAATCGCCCATATAGGCCCAACTCAATATCAACAACACTGCGCAATACACCAGAATATGGATTCGCGGTGGCTACTCTTCCTCCCGAATAGCAAGGCCATTAATACACCCCAGGTAGCGAACCCAGAAGTGGCCACTCTTCCCCCCAAATGGAAAGGCAACTAATACACTAAGATTCATAATGTCTACTCTTTCTCCGGAATAGCAAGGCAAAACACAACAACTAGTTCTCATAGCATAGAAGCCAATTCATATTTCATTTGTAATGTAGTCACATCATCAATTGTCATTAAGGTTCATTATGCCATATCGAAAGAATAAGTCATTCCAATCAATGTTTTGAAAACGTATAATTTCTTTACGAAAGAATCCATGTCCTAATTCATCAATGAGAATATCATTACCGACCCTTAACCATCATTATTAAGCATCTCTTATAGAGGAAAATATTCATAATATCACATACATATATAGGGTTTGTTACAATCTAGGTTTAATGTGGGTTTGTTCCCTCACACACATTAAGCACCATTTAGACATGAATTAGAGTTCAAGAAACATAAAAAGATTAATTGTCTTTTCATCCATTAAAGAACCTTGAATGAAATTTATACTTCCAACAATAGTTTCAAAAAGTGATTTTCATTCAAAATAAGTTTTCAAAAGAGAGACATACCTTAATATGTTAAACAAAGTTTAATAATTCACTTTTCTAATGAAGAACACCCAAGCCCTAGCTTGAATCACTTTGGGAAGAATTATGTTGCAAACCGTAGGTTTTGATCACAAGAATCATGTTAAGAATCATGGGTTTGATGTTAGAATGGATTAGTAATGTTAGGGATGTTCTTACCTTTGATTTGGAGACTTGGAGGAATGATTTTCGTCCTTAGGGTTGTTCAGAAAGTGGAGGAATAAACAAAACAAGTGTCTTATTTATATGTTTCTGGTGAAAATGGGCCAAAGGACGCCCCCGAAGGACGGACCGTCCTTTAGGGGAAACTTTCAGAGAGTTCTGGTGATTTTTAAGGCGTTACGGTTCCGCTTTATGGTTCCGTGTTACGGCCTGTAACACGTGTTACGGTCCGTAACGCCTCACCGTAACACACGCCAAATTTTCAGCGCATAACTTTTTCTGCATAACTTTGGTTGGGCTGGGCGACCTACCATTGGAAAGCTATTTCAAAGATCTACAATTTTCATCAAGGAAGATTTTCCAAATTCACAACAAATGTTTATGAAAATCGCCCAGAAGATAGACCTACCAAAACTTAGGCGAATTGAAGAGCCCTTAAGAACTTTACTAGTTGGTTTGACTTCAAAACGACCATCTTCCACCCGAATTCATCAAGAATGGATTCATATAGATATAATATCATCTTAACACTAGACTTTTACACATTCACACCTAGTTCAAGTTTACGGGGTGTTACAGAGACTCTTGTAGTGCTAAAAAATATGTAGTTGTTCTGTTTAGTATTTGAACTTCCTTAGCTTTCTGTTTTCTCTTCTTTTAATCTTTGGCTCTCTGACATTGCTTATTCTATTATTTACATTGTTAGCGTAATAAAAAAAAAAAATAGAAGAAAGAAAACAATTTAGTACAAAAGAGCACATATATGTTCATGAGATTAGTATGTTGCTCATTGTACTGGAGATTTTGTTAGGACACATGTAAAACAAACACATGAGCATTAAAACGAACTCAAAAGTTTTTCATTCAACTTAATTAACTTACTAGTGTGTAATTGTCAAATAAGCCGGGTTGGGTCAAAATTATAGATAAAGATGAGTAAAATTTAAGTTATTAGTACTTGTTTCACCACCAAAGATTGTTATAAAATGATTGAAATTTCTCACCCATAATTAAAGGTTCACATTGGAACTTAAGGATGGAGAACCTTTTAGTGGAGCACTTTACGTCCCTCTAAAAGGTTTTGCATTTGAACTTAAGAATGGAGAATCTCTTGGTAGGAGCACCTATCCCCTCTAATCCGTCTACCTCATGCATATTGGAATTAATTGGATCAATGAGTTCCGAATTGCATATGTTGATCTATTAGCTCAGAATAGAATCAGGTGAAATATGACTTGATTATCGTACGTACGCTTGGAAGTTTAAATCTTTTAGTTGTATTGTATTTACGGAAAAGGGTCATGTTTGCCCCTATACTCTA
Organism: Lycium barbarum; assembly: GCF_019175385.1. Taxonomy (NCBI): domain Eukaryota; kingdom Viridiplantae; phylum Streptophyta; class Magnoliopsida; order Solanales; family Solanaceae; genus Lycium; species Lycium barbarum. The sequence continues at coordinate 116,365,311 of NC_083342.1, forward strand.
AAAAATAAGTTATATTTGTCTTCCAATATACTTTTTTGATATATTTATCCTTGTCGTCCAATTTTAGGTCTATATTTACCTTCATCCGTTAAATCTGGCGCGTATGTGGCATTTATTTTCCAATTAAATCTAGTTACCCGTGTAAAGGAATTTAACCCTCCCGTCGACCCACTAAATTCTGGAAATTTACAATCTTCATCTTCCACCTTCAGCTGGCAGCTGAAATTCAAACCACCAAATTGTTGATCACTAACAAAAAGATTGTTTTCCAGGTCAAACAAGATCTGGCATCCAGCACAAGTTAATGGTGCTCATCCACTGAAATGGAAGAAGGACATCTGGATTGATATACTAATAAATTAAGGGAAAAGTGTTCAAAACACACTTAAACTATGGCCAAAGTTGCCATAACACACCTGAACTTTGCGGGGGGTCCTATGACCCCCCTGGACTTATTTTTTGTATATTATCTACACTTTCAAATGGACAAAGTCACCCAAACTCGTTTAAGTGTATGCACGCGCTCCACTACAGGAAATTTGATTTTTAGCGACCACTTCTTAATGAAGGGAGATGAATCCGGTCGTTATAAGTGCACTTATAGTGACCAAATTTTTTTTCAATCATTAGAGCTAATTTTTCTTTCAATTATCGTGCCTTTTGCTTTGTGCCTTTTGTGTTGAGTTTGTGCCTATTCAAGAATTTGTGCCTTTTTATTTCCTTTGTGTTGAGTTTAAAAGATTTAATTATTCTTCAATTGGGTATTTTTCATTTCTCCACATTCCAAAATTTCAAACCCAAAAAAACTCAATTGTAACGACCAAATCAAACGGGTCTTTTTCGATATTATATAGGATTTGTGACATTGTCAACATTGAAAACATGATTAATAATAGTGGATTAAGATAGTAGAACCAGTAAACAAAAACTCCATTAGGGACGTCGAGTTTCGACTTGAAGCTTTCAGATCTGAGATGAATAAAATTCTTGGTTGCTGATTGTTTGAAGCTGAACTTGAGCTTAGAAGACGTCTGGAACGTGAAGAAGAACTGAACGACTCCATGACTGCCATGAACAAAGCTTGAACCTTCGAACTCGAATTTTCGGGTTGCCGCAAATGAGCTCCATTTCGAGTGGGTGATATATCAAAAGAACCGGAACATGGAGAGGAATTCAAATCTGAAATTTGGTGATGTTTGGTTGAGATTTGAATTGCATTAGGATCAAATTTCAGTCTAGTTCTCTATGAAGAAGATGAACAGTAATTTGCTGCCCAGATTTGCCAAAGTTGCCATAACACACCTGAACTTTGCGGGGATCCTATGGCCCCCCTAGACTTATTTTTTGTGTATTATTTACACTTTTATATGGAATCTTACGTGTTCAAAGAGAGTAGATACAATCGCTTGTACAGGTCACCATATAAAAGCGTACAAAATACACAAAAAATAAGTACATGGGGGTCATAGGACCCCCGCAAAGTTCAGGTGTGTTATGGCAACTTTGGCCACAGTTTGAGTGTGTTTTGAAATATTTTCCCATAAATTAACACTTCTAAGGACACCAAGAACATAAATTTTCCAAGAAGTGCAATGTGCGTTAGAAGTCCTTAAAGTATCATGAAGTAGGTCTTCAATTGCACTTCACTTTTTCAAAAATGAAGAATGAGTATTTCACCAAAAAAGTTAATGAAAATAACAGAGATTCTGATCCTCATTAGATTTTCTTTTCAGGAGAAGTTTTCCGTAAAATCAATATATATGTACGTCTTTCAATGAATAACTTTTTCGAACCACGGACTTGCTTTAATTACTCTTTAAAAAATGTGAGATATTGTCTTCAATTTATGTGTTATACATTGATAGGTAGTTTGGTTATTGATTTTTCCAAACTAAATACGATCTAGTGGATCTTTTATGGACTCAACTAATTTGCGTTTCCACTGCCTCGGGTGACATTAACATTTCTGGCGCTTCGTTGAAGGGATTTCATTCACCCAATTTGGCTGGTTCAAAAAGTGCAAATTTCCAGAATTTAGTGGGTCGGGTGAGTCAGACGGGGAGGGGGGGGGTTAAATTTTTTTAAATGAGTGATCAGATTTAATTGGATGAGACATAGGGTTTTAGGGATGAGAGGCCCTCAAGTTGGATGACAATGACAAGTATATCAAAAAAGTATAACGAAGGTAAATGTAACTTATTTTTAAAGTACCGGGGCAAATATGACCCTTTCGGTTGTATTTAAAATACGGAAAAGGGTCATATTTGCCCGTGTACACTCATAAATAAGCTATATTTGCCCTTCGTTATATTTTTTTTGATATAATTCCCTTGTCATCCAACTTTGGGGTCATATTTACCCCTTATCAGTTAAAGCCAATGTCCCTACCTAATTTTTTCTAGGCAAAATGCTAAATTTGCCTGTACTTTTATTTATAGTGTACATTTACCCTCTCTTTCACTTTTCGTCCATACGTTTAACAAAGTAAACAAAAATTCCCTCAACCAATAATGTTTGTCCACTGTGGCACCAGACCTCTAAAAAAAATGCCAAGTAAGAGTCCATATCACCATTTTTTTACTATATCTTATTTATTGCACAAATATGTCATCGAACTATCGGAAATGACTCATTTATGCCACTCGTCAATAGTTTGGCTCATTTATGCCATCGAACTTTTGACTCATTTATGCCATTGAACTATCGGAAATAGTTCATTTATGCCACTCGTCAATTGTTTGGCTCATTTATGCCACTCGTCAATTGTTTGGCTCATTTATGCCATCGCCCGTTACCAAAATGGCTCATCCATACTATTTTTCATTAACGTCGGTTTTACAATATCAGATATTACACTTGGCCTCCAACTAGATTATCGCTGTGGGTGGGTAGGGTGTATGAGTCAATTTTTTTTTATTAATTTGGGATTTAAAATTGGGTTGGTTTAATTAAACAACGTAGACCTCTAATTGGAGGCCACGTGTCATATCTGGTATTATAAAACTGGTGTTAATGAAAAATGGCATGGATGAGTCGTTTTGGTAACGGGCGATGACATAAATGAGCCAAACTATTGATGAGTGGCATAAATGAGTCATTTCCGATAGTCCGATGGCATATTTGAACCTTTTCCGTATAATAAATCAGATAATTAAATAGTAGAAATTCCCAAAAGAAATTGTGTCTTCCTTGATGAGTCCTCCATCTTTGCTTCAACCTACTCTTTTATATTTTTTTAATATTTCGCTAAATCTGCAGAAGATAACACTTTGCCCATTTTATATACGCTGGAACTCTTGGTGTTCCTGACACCATTTTCTCTAATGAAGTGGGTATGTTGTCCTCCCCAGTCACCATCCAAGCTTTCTATTAGGATTTTGTTATGCAAGACACCCAATTGCATATTGTTAAAATCCAACAAAACTCTTGTTATAAATTTAAAATTGAGTTGTTTTTGCATATGAGCTAAAGTGGTAATTCGCGAAAGCACATCAAGAAACTCAGTTACAACTATATTGATGAGCTTCATCCAATGGTTGAGGACATTTTTATTTTGTTAACTGCATGGGCGAATTGGGACTACAAAGTGAAAGAGAGGGTAAATGTACGCTATAAATAAAAATATAGGGCAAATTCAGCATTTTTCTCTAAAAAACAATTAGGTGGGGACATTAGCTTTAAGTGATGAGGGACAAATATGACCTTAAAGTTGAATGATAAAGACAAATGTTATGAGTGGGCCTGAACCAGTATTCACAAAACAGCCCAACACCAAATTAAGTGGCTATATTTGGGACCCCGATTGATAAATAGCGACTTATGGGAACAAATTAGGCTTATGCATATTATGTTGCAGTTTGCAAAGTCTGTATCTCTCATCCCCTTTCTCAGAATCTAGTTTCTCATCTCTTTCTTCTCTAGTATCCCTTACTTTTCAGTACTTCAATTGTAATTCTATCATTCAATCATCAGTTTGATTACTAGCCATTGTAATTGAGTCAATTCCTATTATAAATGTTGGGAGTTTCGTTATTGTTTCATTGTCGTTTGTTGCATTAGTGCTTTCATTGATCGTACTCTAATGGCATCAGTGGTACTTGATAGATTTAGTGGCGGCAACCCAGATGAGTGGATTTTTAGGGCGGAGAACTATTTCACGCATCTTGGCTTCCCCGAAAAGGAGTGGCTACAGCTTCCTTCCTTGTATCTCGATGGTAAAGCACTCGACTGGTTCCGTTGGATGTATCGCAACAACCAATTTTTTAATTGGAAGCATTTCACGGAGAAATTAGCATTGCGCTTTCACAAACGAACCTATGCAGATTCTTCTTTGGTGGACACACAGATTACCAGTATTCTTGCCTTGCTACAGAAGATGCAGGACAATAATTAAATAATTTCTAAGCAACTTGACAAAATCCAACTCTTAACTTCCAGTTTGTCCGAACTCACGAGCTTGCCAACAATAATGACGCAGGAGGTTGTAATAGAAGATGCGACAGATAGTGCTGCTACGATCTGTAATGGAGAGATTGCTTCCGCTTTAGCCGCTGGAAACTCAGGCATTATGGATAATTTCATGGTACATTCTGAGACGTTTGACACTTCGATAGACACAAAACTCCTTCTCACTATGATTGATTCAACTTTAGCGGATGAACATTCAAGCGACGTGAACTGGGTCAATCAGGTGTTGCCTTTGGACGAATCTGCTTCTATCTTTGAAGATCTCATGGTCTCTAATTCGGACCCCTCATATGATTTGCACGATGGAATATTAGAGGAGGTCTCAGGAATCTATGCCCGCAACGTGTTTGCTGAAATGCCTTATAAAGAACTTGACATGGAACTTGTAGATTCAGTGAAGAATGATTTAGTAAAGTTTGAACTCCAGGTGTTTAATGAAACGTTTCACACAAGTTTCACAATTAAGGGTGATTCCAATAACCTTGTCAAGTCTGAGAAAATGTTATGTGCACTTTCTCGTATGCTTTCAACTTGTAGTCCTAGCAGAGGTATATTTTCTTAGTTAATTGAACTCGATCATGCTAGACTTCCATTGTCTTTGTATCAACTCCCACCAGATTAATTTGAATTAGACTTTCCATTTGATCCTGGTTATACTTTGCTTACCACATTTATTAGCACTACAAGTTATTACATATTCATGGTTATGGAAGATTTGAAGGAGATCATTCGGATATTAGCCTCTCATATTGATTCCGTGTCCAATGATCAATGTATTTTGAATCAATTCCCATTTGATCCCGGTGCAAATCTGTTCATTATAACCCCTGGGGGACTCCTCCAAGTTCATCAATTGCCAACTGGAACATTTGTACCCGCTCTTGTGCTTGTGAAGGACACATTTCAGATGTGGGATCCAGGAATTCGTTTGGATTTCATGGCTGTAATAGGTCTCCGGTCGAAGAGGGGCATCTGTTGACACCCAATTTTGTCCCTCCTTTATTCTAATTTATTTCTTCGGGCTTCTAATTTATTGACAAGCTAAACACCTTATTTTCACTACTATTTTTTATTTCTACTACTATTAATATCTTTACTTTCATTTTCATTATTTTTACTATCAACATTATGAGCATTACTTTATCGCAATTTTTAATGGCTCGTCATCATTTTATTTACAGATTTTTGTACTCGTTAAATTAATCACTTAGGAGTTGTAGAAGTTAATTATTAAGAAGCGAAAAAGGGAATTAAATTAAAAGAAGAACACAGCCAAGGCCATACCCAGCTCACCCCTTATAAAAAAAACGGCCCATTTGTAACCATTTAATTTCGGCCAGCCCAACAAATAATCCACTCCATTACCCAACTACCCGGCCAACCCAATTCAATTTTCAGCCCACACCCGTCAATATTCTCACCCGACCCGACCCGATTGAAACAAAGATGAAACATTAGGTTTCATCATTCTTTCTTCAACCAGCCGCTACTCTTTCCTTTCTCATCTCTCTCTCCTCCCTCTTTCCCTTTCCTCTTCACTCTCTCTCCCATTTCGAGTAAAACCCTACTCTCTTTTCCAACCATGGTAGATTTGTTTTGCCATTTCCATACAAGTTTCCTTTCTCTCTCATATTTCAACGAGTCAAGACAAAAACTTGTTTCCTGTTTTCTCTGCATCAAAACATATTTCAATGTTTGTTTTCATTCAAAAATTCAAACGGTTAGTTTCATTTTTCTCGCTCTAGATTTAAATCCTAAAGAAGCCCTACTATAAAAAGGACCTTAAGTCCATAGCCGATAAAAACAACAATCGAGAACGACCGGATTTTTTATTACCCTCAACATTTCCTATTTTTTCATTACTACTCTAAATGGGGATTTTTGAACACTGATTGGGAGATTTTTCGGGTCCGTTGGTTTACCCCCTAAATTTTATGCGAGTAGATAAATTACTTTTAGCTATTTCTTGAACATTTCCTAGACATAAAACTTTCTGGTTCGTTTCAATCTGAGGTTTGAATCGTTCGTCGTTAGTCGAGTGTAGATTCGAGACCCGACGCCTCATTTCACTGTACACGCAAAAGGTCAGTATGTTCGTTTTTCGAATCTGAAGTTTCTGATGTGTTCGTGTATGTTGTTGTTTCAGTCAGCTTAATTCCCGTTTAGCTTGTGATTTGTGTAGTGAAAATGTGTTCTTTAAAGAATTTCTTTCAAGTTAGAGATCATGTTTTAGGTGTCAATTGGTTCTGTATTTGCGTCTAAGTCTAGTCAGTACCAGATGTGTGTTCATTTTATTGGAGTCAAGATTTAAGAGTCTTTTTATCTGGTGGTATTCTAGACATACATAATAATCTGGGAATATTGTTCTAATAATTAATCGACTTTTAAATTCATCTCATGCACTAGTAGGGGATGTAATAAACATTTCAAAACAGTAATAGCTATTTGTTGGATTGAATGAGCATACTGTTCCTGCTTCTTCCTGGGTACTGTCCATTTAGAATTGTTAACTATGGGAATGAGTATTTTGAAGCCAACCTTAGTATCCTATTCGGTTGAAACTGTTGCTGCATTTTTGCCATTCTGCTGTTGTATATTGGTCAATGGAATGTTGCGCTTTAACCATTTTCCTGCTTCATATATGGTCGTGAACTGCTGTAACTAAAGCCACTTCAAAAAGAATGTCTTTCAAGTCTTATAGTTTGCTAAAATTCAATCGCCGAACATGTTTTTAAACATAAGCGAGAGTTGAAACTATTTTAATGGCAATAGGTTCCTGTGGTAAGCTCTGACATATCATGGAATAATAAGTCACCAAATTTAATCTTATCTTAAAAGATTCAGTTGTTTAAGGTCCAATTCTGTCCCTGTTTTCGTAAGTAAACTACGTTCGAGAAAGGTTGTCTGAAGTGTTCATTTTAAATCAGTTTTACGATCTACGAATAACATACCTGGAAATAATTAAGATATGGACGGTTAGTTTAAGACCTGATGTTGCCCTTTAAAGAAAAATGTGATTGAGCATGTTAACTCACTTGGTTGTTGGATAGTTTTTTTTTACAAGAGGTACTTATTGCTAGAAAGCAGTGTTTGTTCTCACGTTCATCATCATTAGTTATGACTTCACTATGCTATATTCTGAATCTGTAAAAAAACAAAATGCAACGATGTGTCATAGCTCCACGTATTTCTAATGTGAAAAACATGTTGCGGTGATGTTTCTTCCTCTCCTATTTTAGTCTATTATAAATATCATGGTTAACTGTGGGTATAATTCAAATAATATTGCATGCTTTGTTTCACGACTTGAAAGAAGTCAAAAGTTGAATATTTGTCCTCTTAATCTGAAATGATAGTTGAGTTAAGGTTAAAACCTAAGCTTTAAAAATGATTTATATAACACTCCTTTGAATACTCTCCGAATTTTAGCTTGTGCTTGCAATTAAGCTTTCATGTTTGTTTCCCTTGCAATCCGCATCTTGTTGGACGCTGCCTGAGAATTTATTTTGTCTATTTGTTTTCCTTATTAAATCTGCTCACTTTCTAATTCCTTTTCTTTCCTTCTTATCTTTGTTTACATGTATACATCGGAGAAAAAAATGGAGTCCTAATTCGGGACTCATCGTCTTCCGCATTCGGTGTTGGGCCAAAGCCCAACGTAATTTCTCTCGAGTCAGCCTCATCAGCCATCCACAGCAATATATCCAAGTTGCTGGGCCGAAGCCCCAACAGTAAACAGACCGCAGCCTTAAATGGGCCGAGCCCACTTAAGCATACATGTTTTCCATTGCTCTATTTTTTTCTCGTGTATCTGTTTGCTAACTTATGTGTTTGTGTGCCGAAAACTTAATTGCTACAAGATTGACAATTAGATTATCTAATTATTTAGATTTTTGACTTCCCGATATTAATAGGATATTCACCATGTTGAGGATAATACTTAGATGTGAAAATTAAGTGATAATAATAGCTACCATGTTTTCATCTAGAAATATGTTTAAGACTTTTAACTTTGGCGACGTACTTGGAAAATAATTTTGGTTTTGGATGCGGGCAATACATTTCTATCACGCAACTTTTAGTTCAAAATCTATCTTTTGCAAAAATTCTACCACTATCTAGTCTATTGAAAAACTTTAAATTTTAGCTTACTTTTTTGGAACAAATAACGTGCTAACTCTTTCCTATTTTTGTTTCAAACACCTTTGGAGAGTTAAGCCTTTAAATTTAAAAGCAAGACTTTCCAAATGATTTACAACTTTGATATTATTTCATCAACAAAATGTATTACTTATCACTTATGTTTTAAACAGATCTTCAACATATTTTCTTTCATAAAATATTCACATTTTTACACTAGCCATTTATCTATTTTATCTAGTCATTCACTATATTTTTGCTAAAATCAATTAATATCTAATCATTGAGTTGTTTCAAATATATTTCAAACATGGCTCAATCCCGTACTTTCTTTAGTCTACTTATAACTAAAGCCTTTATGCAAATTATTATTTTTCCTACAAGTTTTATTTTAACAGTATATATCTATTTCCATTTATAACTTTAATAATATTTGCAAGCTATTTTCTTAAATATTTAAAATGCAATATTGGTATTTTTCTAGCCTAATTAATTAACATGAGTCCGGTTGGTTAACCATTATTAATGGAATTTAGAGGATGCCTAATACATTCCCTCTAGGTTAGTTGAATCCGTACCTAGAATCACTTGTTTTGTAGACTTTAAACTAGAGTCAACTTTAGAAAACTACTTTAATAAACTTTAGGTGCCCTAATTCACCGTAAATAATTAGGTGGCGACTCCTGTACTTTAATTAACCCCGGAATTACCGGAATGTTATAAACTATTTTGACCCCGATTAAAATAGGGTATAACATACTATATACTCTATTATATATCAGTCTACTGAAAGTATATATTTGCGGTGTCTGGTACCCACATTGAACCTGATTATATCCGGATTTGTGTGGGCCCCATTCGGAGGGAAGTTTTTTCTACCATGAATTTTTTCATTCCCAAAACTCGTACTTTAAGCCTCTGATTGAGGGTGGAGCAACCCCATCCGCTGCACCATATCCTTTGGTGGTTGAAACTAAATTCTTTCATCTAATCAAATTGCCTCTTTTAAATCCAGCAAAACTTTTTAGGAAAAGAGCACTAATTGATTATTAAGGAAAAAGGAAGAAGGAAAATTAGCACTTTTAATTCTTTAAATATCAATAATATATGATTTTGGTTCTAGTTATTTCTGGCTAGTATAGTTTAACCTTTAATTAATTTATATGAGCACATTTAATAACTATTTTCACAAATTTAATGAATTATTAAGTGCTAAACCACTCAATTATCAATACGTTAACGTTAAGTTTGTATTGTTACATCATGTTTGATGATAATATTTTTATAAAAATAATCTAAATATTACATATTTTCTATAAAAAAAAGATTAGAAAAAATATTTTAATTTATTACAAAATTTAAATGTGCATAGCCAAATTAAGTCTTGGCGAAGACTTGACTCCCATGGCTATGCACATCAAACAAAGGGAATAATTTTATTAAAAACTATTTCTTCCTTTTCCCTTCTTGAAAAAGTATTATTAAAAACTATTTCTTTCCTTTTCCCTTCTTGAAAAAGTAAGTATTTCTTCAATCCATTTTCTAGATAAGAAGAAAAAAAATATAATTTTAAGAGATGGGTCAATTCTCTATAGTAAAATTTACTTGGCATAGCTTCCATTATTACCTATTTATGGAACATAACTAAACTTTTCAATAATTATATTTAGTAGATAAAATATAACATATTTAATTCATATAGCTACCAGTTTTTTACCACCTATCTGATAACTTCCCACACCCCTAAATTTAAGTCAACAAAAACGTCTCTCTCTCCTATCCCCCTAAATACACGCCATTATTCACAATATCCCTTAATTTCCTCCAATTTCATATCAGTTTTACAATACTTCAACTTCCTTTTTTTATCTCTAATTAACTACTCATTAATTTCACTCATGATTCAAATCTAATTCCTAAAAAAGGTAAGATTCTATACTGATTTTTAATTTTCACCATGTATTTAACCTATATTTTCGGGGTTTTTTTTCGTTTGAATCAGGAATGCAACTCTAAATAATTAATTATCAATGTTTGTTCTTGGTTGTTTTTTCTTAGATTCAAGTGAAATGGCTAAGAAAGCTTCTACTCCGATGAGAAATAGAGGTATAGAACCTGAATTTGAGATTCCTAATTTTTCTTTGGGAATTTCTCAACATGAAACTGCCATTGCAGGCTCTTATGCTGAGAATCATTCAAAAAGAATTAACGATCTTAAGCGTTCTGCTGATTATGTTGATTTGAAGAGTAAACAACAAGAAAAAATGAAAAAGGTTTCTCAAATGGAGAAACAAAAGAGGAGAAAGGTTGGTGACAATGTTGCTAATGTTAAGGGCAAAAAAATTGCTAAAACCAAACATAATGTTGATGAGGATGATGATGCAGAGGTATATTTATGTTGTATTTTTAGTATATTTAGTTCGTTTGTTTTTTTTTTAGTTCAGTTATTACAGATCTGTGAATTAACAGATCTATATTTTATGTGCATTTTAAGTATATTTTCTATTGTTATTTTTTTTCACATGTTTCTTCAGTTAATTCGTGTTTATTGTTCTTCACCATAACTGTAATTTTTAAGATTTTTAAGTATATTTGTGTATATTTTGTTGACAGTTATTACAGATATGTAATTTACATATTCAGTCAATATATGTCATTATATTTTCAGTATATTCATATATATATATATATATATATATATATATATATATATATATATATATATATATATATATATATATTGTTGAATTACATTATATTTTTTCATTGTCAATCACTGTTTTGTTGTATATTTGTATATATTTTTGGTTGGTCCCTTTTTTACCTGATTGTGTTCACTGTTTTTTGTCAATCATATGTGTTTTTTGGCATGTTGTTTCAGGTATCTAAATTTTTGGTTACCAAGCACCCTGCTGTGGCACCATCTATGAGTAGATACACGAATATTAATGTAATGCAAGATATTAGAGGCAAACTAACAGACCCACAGATGGATATGTTTAGAAATTTTTGTTTTGGTAAATATCTCACAATGCAGCAATTGGATGTACAATCACAGATTTTTCGGTGCTTTATGGTCAAAGAACTTAGGGGCAGCACATATATGTGCTTTACATTTGAAATAAATGGTAAAGTTTTGCGTTTCGGCCTTAGAGAATTTGCACTGATCACTGGGCTAGATTGTGTCTCTGATGAAAACGATTTTATTTATGATAACTCAAAACCGAATAGGCTTATGGTTGAATATTTTGGTAGAAATGAGGAGAACCAACTGCCAGTTAAAAGACACGAGCTTATTGAGCGTTTCAATAAGACAGTTTGGGATGATAAAGGGGATGACGCAGTCTAGATGGCAATATTGTATTTCATAAATACGTGGGTACATTGTGGTGAGCCAAACTCAACAAACATACCAAGGATCCATTTTGATGTTGTAGAGGACGGGAGATATAATGAGTATCCTTGGGGTAAAGATTCGTTTAGAGAGTTGGTTGTAAGCATCGGGCAGAAATATGTTGGTTTTAAGAAATATTATAGGATTCATGGGTTGCCACTTGCTATAAAAGTCTAGTTGTATGAATGTTGCTCAAAAGTCCCGTCCACCATTGCAGTTAAGACGGGGAATTTAGTTCCTAGAATTTTGAACTCGCGGACTACGGAAGGAAAACCAGAATTCAAGAGATTGATGGATGGCATGTTCAGAGACGACAAAAACCCGGTAAACCAGTTTTTTAACAAACTGAACAGTTATATTTGTGTCCTTTACCATTTAACTGTTTTAATATGTTTGTTTGCATAGTATATTTTGATTATATTTTGACTATATTTATGAAGTAAGTCATTTGTGATCAATATATTTTCCTCATATTTTAGTATGTTACCAATGTAGATATATATGGTAATGTAGTTTCTATATTTTGTTGTTCACAGTCTTGTAGATTTGAGGAAGTTGTGCCAACACCTCATGAGTTGGAAACTCTTAATTTGCCTACTGTTGCACATGATATACCAGACGTCAAACATGGAGTTGATGGTGTAAAACCTGCTGAAATGAAGAACATGGCACAACATAGATATAGGATATGAACTGAAACTGAATGTAACTTGAACATGAACATGAAACATGAGTGAAGTCTTAAAACAGTAATCAATAGAAATACTTGTATGTAAAACTACTTGTAACGTGGGGAATGCTATAGAATAACCGACAACATGGTCTGGTACTTGCGTCCTACCAGCAAAACACTCACAACCTTGCCAAGGATATGAGATTTAAGTAATAATAAGCATGTAAGGATCCAAATTGCATAATGAAGGTGCTGCCTCCTTGCTGACAACCCTTATCCTACGGTGGCTACGTAGTTTCAGGCTATCTGAGCCTTCTCGGTTAACTAAGCAATTCCCAAAACATGAACATAATATAGTTGGCTAAGAAGCCTATGATTTTCGTGAAATGACTTGTAATCATGATTTCACGAAATAACTTGTAACTTGGTTTCATGAAATATCTTGTAATATGGTTTCATGAGATAACTTGTCATAGTCTTGCAAACATGTTCTTGATTCATGAGTAATAACAATAGTTCATAATTATATATATATATATATAATTGACTTGAAAACATGCTTGTAACTTGCTACATAAAATCGTAAAGTTTCATATAAACATAATGAGAACACATGAGGAAGAATTCATGATTCATGGATTAAGCTAGGGTTCCTAATAACCGCAATGAAAGATTAGGAATACAATAACGAATATAGATACAAAATTCATGTACATAAATAAATAAATACGGGCTACCAATATGTTGGGTTTAATGCCCTAGGGTTTGAACTTCATGGATATCAAAAAACGGAGCATGGGGAAGAACGTAGAGATTCCCACATGTGGATGGAAGTTCTACATACCTTAATTGCTCCAAAACTTGAATTAAAGACTTGAGCTTTGAAGAAGATTTCCAAAATCTTGAATTCTTGAACCTTGAGATGGGTTTTCTTGAAAACCCTAATTTTACAATGATAATTTCTTGTTTAGATTACAAGGATAGGCATTAGAATTGAGTTGGAATAATTAGGGTAGGCTTACCTTGGTGTTCTTGATGATGGAAGAGGGTAGGAAGTCGTTCTAGGGCTTGACGGAATGAAAAATAATGACTTGAACTGGTATGGACGAATATATACTGTCCTGTGAAATTGCAATTTACGTCCAGCACAGTGCTGGCTGTATTTCAGTTTACGGGTCGTAAACTGAAATACGGTTCGTATTTTGCAATACGGACTGCACTGCGTCTCTTCAGTAAAATAGTCATAACTCTTTTCACAAATGTCTGTTGGACCCCCATAATATACCGTTGGAAAGGTATTTCAAAGCTCTACAACTTTCATCAAGGAAGTTTTCCAAATTCCAAATACGTTTTGAAATACGTGTCGTAAATCGAAATACGGTCCGTATTTAACCATGTGACATCAAAATGCCAAATTCCAGAATGTTCAGAAATTCTTGGTTTCAGTTTACGATCACTGTTCATGGGCGTAAACCATCATCTTACAACTAAACAGAGAAATTCTAACCCTCACATTCTTTATCTGATTTTCTAAGTCTAGGACCATGATCAAAGTTCAAGTTAAAGGTACGGGGTGTTACAATATCTCCCCCTTGGGATCATTCGTCCCCGAATGATGGGTCATGGTTAAGAATATGGCTGGACATGACTTGAATACATGAACATGAATGAAACATAACATAAAACATAAGAGCTTGACATGGTTACGTGGGAGCATGATCATGGATCATGAGAACTGAATGCGTGATTACATGGAAACATGGATACTGAAGCATAAGACATGAAATATGAGCGCTGGATACATGACAGGAGCGTGAAACATGAGACATAACATGACATGGACTACGGAAAGTTACCTTGAAAGTTCTCTGTTTGCTGTTCAAACAAAAATGGTTACTTGGATTTCATATCCTCCTCGGCTTCCCATGTAGCTTCCTCAACCTTCTGGCTCCTCCACAAGACTTTCACTGAGGCTACTTCCTTAGTTCTCAACTTGCGAACTTGATAGTCAAGAATGGATACGGGGATCTCCTCATAAGTCAACCCATCCTTAACTGTTATAGTATCAGCCGGAACAACCAACGACGAGTCTCCAACACACTTCCTCAACATGGACACATGAAACACGGGATGTACAGCAGCCAAATCTTGTGGCAACTCAAGTTCATAAGCTACTAGACCGACCTTTCGTAGAATTCTGTAAGGTCCAATATATCTGGGACTTAGCTTCCCTTTCTTCCCAAATCTCATAACACCCTTCATGGGTGAGACTTTAAGGAACACCCAATCATCAACTGAAAATTCTAAGTCACTTCGCCTCACATCTGTATAAGACTTCTGGCAACTCTGAGCCATTTTCAAACGCTCCTGTATAAACTTGACTTTCTCCATAGCCTGATAAACCAAATCTGGTCCTAACAACTCTGCTTCACCAACTTCGAACCAACCAATTGGTGATCTACACCTTCGCCCGTACAGAGCTTCAAACGGTGTCATCCCAATGCTAGCATGATAACTGTTATTATAGGAAAACTCAATAAGAGGCAAGTGATCATCCCAATTACCTTTGAAATCCAAGACACGTGCTCTCAACATGTCATCCAGAGTCTGAATAGTATGCTCTGCCTGGCCATCGGTCTGCGGATGAAAAGTTGTGCTAAGGTTCACCTTGGTACCCAATCCTTTCTGAAAAGATTTCTAGAAGTTCGCTGTAAACTGACCGCGATCTGAAATAATGGACAATGGTCTCCCATGCAATCTGACGATCTCATTAACATACAGCTTGGCATAATCTTCTGCTGAATCTGTGGTCTTTACTGGCAGAAAGTGCGCTGACTTAGTAAGCCTGTCAACGATCACCCAAACAGAGTCATGTCTCCTGGCTGAGCGAGGTAGACCTCATACAAAATCCATATTGATCATTTCCCATTTCCAGACAGGAATATCAATATTCTGAGCCAAGCCACCAGGTCTCTGGTGTTCGGCTTTCACTTGTTGACAATTCGGACACTTAGCTACAAAATCCGCCACATTCTTCTTCATATCGTTCCACCAGTAAATCTCCTTAAGATCATGATACATCTTAGTGGAACCTGGGTGGATGTAATACCTGGAATTGTGAGCTTCTGACATGATTCGCTCTCTGAGCCCATCTACATCTGGAACACATAATCTACCTCGGTACCTCAAGGTACCATCATCTCCCCCTTGTTCGAAAGCCATCGTCTTATGCTTGTGAATCCCCTCTTTCAGCTACAACAAGTAGGGATCATTAAACTGTTTCTCCTTGACTTCAACTACTAAAGAGGAAATAGCCCTATTTTGAACAACCACACCACCATCCTCGGAGTCCAAAAGTCGAACTCCAAGATTGGCCAAACGGTGAACTTCCTTTGTCATAACTCTCTTATCCACGTCCACGTGGGCTAAACTTCCCATGGAATGCCGACTCAGAGCATCAGCTACAACATTCGCTTTCCCCGGATGATAAAGAATACCCACATCGTAATCCTTAAGCAATTCGAGCCATCTCCTTTGCCTAAGATTCAGCTCCCTTTGCTTGAAGATATACTGCAGGATTTTATGATCTGTGAAAATATCAACAAGCACTCCATACAAATAATGACGCCATATCTTAAGTGCAAAAACTACAACTGCTAACTCTACGTCATGAGTCGGATAATTCTTCTCGTGAACCTTGAGCTGACGAGATGCATAAGCTACAACCCTACCATGCTACATTAAGACACATCCGAGACCAACTCCCGAAGCATCACAATAAACCACGAACCCTTCGTTTCCCTCTGGTAAAGTCAAAACTGGCGCAGAAGTCAGTCTCGTTTTTAATTCCTCGAAACTACGCTCACAGGCATCTGACCACTGAAATTTAACTTCCTTCTTCATCAGCTTGGTCAATGGTACTGGGGCATTGGTCAAACCGAAGGACATGACACATAATTCGAAATGACCATATCTGGTTCTAAAGGCTATTTTAGGAATATCTTGTCCCCTAACCTTAAGCTGATGGTAACCTGATCGGAGATCTATCTTGGAGTAACATTGGGCACCCTGAAGCTGATCAAATAAGTCATCTATTCGTGGAAGAGGGTATTTGTTCTTGATCATGACTTTATTGAGCTGGCGATAGTCAATGCATATGCGCAAAGAACCATCTTTCTTGCGAACGAAAAGGACTGAGCCACCCCATGGAGAGACACTGGGTCGGATAAAACCTTTGTCTAAAAGATCTTTGAGTTGAGCCTTAAGCTCGCGTAATTCAGCTGGAGCCATCCTATAAGGTGGGATAGATATAGGTTTCGTACCTGGGAGTAGGTCTATTGCGAAATCAATTTCCCTATCAGGAGGGATTCCAGGAAAGTCCTCGGGAAAGACTTCTGGGAACTCATTAACAACAGAGACTGACTGAGGAGTTGGGGTCTAGGAAGCTGAATCCCTAACCCGAACGAGATGATAGATATAACCCTTAGACACCATCTTTCTTGCCTTGAGGTAAGAAATAAACCTACCCTTAGGACTTACTGAATCACCCTTCCACTCTAAGACTGGCTCATTAGAAAACTTGAAATTCACAGTTTTGGTTCTACAATCAACTGACGCATAACATGAATATAACCAGTCCATGCCAATTATTACAACAAAATCTACCATTTCTAACTCACATAGGTCAGCTGGAACAACATGGTGATAGACTCTGATTGGACAGCCCTTATAGACACGTCGGGCTATGACTGACTCACCAACTGGAGTTGACACTTCGAAAGGTTCTTTTAGCTTTTCAGGTGCAATACCAAATTTCCTAGCAACATAAGGGGTGACATAGGATAGGGTGGATCCAGGGTCCATGAGAGCATAAACATCGAAACTGAAAACGGTGAGTATACCTGTGACAACATCAGTACGGTTATCGATATCCTGGCACCCGATCAAAGCATACAAACGGTTTGGGCCACCGCTTGTGTTGCCGGATCTAGCTGGTACACGTCCTGCCTGAGTCTGGTTATTATGAGGAACTGATGAATTTACTGACTGAGTCTGATTACCTCCTGTGCCCTGTCTGACTGAAGGGCAATTTCGCTGAATATGGCCTGGCTGGCCACACCCATAGCAAATATTTGATCCAGAGCAGCACTCCCCAGGATGCCTCTTCCCACACTTAGCACAAATCGGATTGGTGAAGTTACTCTGAGTCACACTGGACTGAGACTGGGAGCCCGACCACCTGAAATTATGTTGATGGTTATCTTTCCTGAACTTAGAAACTGGAGCACTTGCCGTGGACGGAATGGGTCCGGCTGACCTGTTCTTAAAGAACTTTCTGTTTTCATTACCGCTGAACTGTCCGGTAGAATTGGCCCTCTGGTTGAAATCCTTCTCTTTCTGCAAGGCTTCCTCCTCCTTCAGCCTTGTCTCATTCCCCTGTACGAAAGCAATCATCTTGGAGATAGTCATCCCCCCATTCTGTGTGGCAATATTGGCACCATCGTACAAATAGGGATCAAGACCTCCAACAACCCTCCTCACTCTTGCCCTCATATCCGGTACCATATGTGAAGCATGCTTAGCCAGACTGATAAATTCTAAGTAGTAGTCATGAACGGACCTACCATTCTGTTTAAGCTTCAGGAATTGCTCAGCCTTAGCTTCTCTGACTTCTATTGGCCTGAAGTGGTCCAGGAAGGCACTTGTGAATTCATCCCATGTAGCATCAAGTGTATCCTCACCTCGGGATAATTCCCAAGATTCATACCAGGTGTTAGCAATGCTCTGCAGCTGATGAGCTCCAAAAGTAGCTGCTTCGGTCTCCGTAACTGTCATAATCCTGAAGATTTTCTGAAGAGCATCGATGTAGTCCTGAGGGTCTTCATCTTTCTTTGTCCCCGTAAAGACTGGGGGATTCATCCTGAGAAAGTCCTTAGTCTTAGAAGACTCTCCATTACCTCTTCAGCTTGACCCAGATTCCTGACGTTGGGCCTGAGCTGCTACCAGTTGTGTGAGCATATTAGTAGCATTCCTAACATCCCCATCCGAATCGCTAGGAGGTGTAACTGTACGAGCGGTTGGGGCTGCTGTCTGGGTCAGAACGGTTTCTTCGCGAGTTGCTTCCGCAGTAGCCCCTTGGCTGGTGGTTGTAGCCTTTCTGGTGTATTTTCCTTTTCGCAAGCATTTTCTGAAAATACGTACACGCACGAATTAGAAAGATATCCTAAAAGTACTGCTCTAACTGCACGATCTAGAATATGAAAGAATTTAGACAATCCTGAATGTCTTGGTGGTCAACTGTTTATATGTATGGGGCCCTCACACATATAAAAGTGACCCCACTGCACACGGTTTCATAGACTCCCTAAAGACACTTGAACCTAGGCTCTGATACCAAGCTTTGTCACGCCCCGAACCATGGCCTGGGCGTAACACGGCACTCGGGCCTTGCTTGCATGTGTCCGAGCGAACCTCATGGCTTGCTTGTCAACATGGGCATCAAAACAATATAATCTATATGATGCAATTTAAATAAATCATGAAAATGTAATTTGCGGAATAAAGTCTTGAAATTATCTCATAGCATGAAATATCATGGGAACACAATAGTTTGCAAACATAAAAGCATAACTGACTCTGTGAACTAACATATGTCTATGAAACCTCTAAAACATGTCTGAATACTAACTACTAGGACATGGCCCTGGACTACCATAAGCTGAATACTAATGCAGACTCCATGTTGAACCCCGAGAGAAGTGAGGCTCACCAATAAGCTGATATCTGAAGTGATCCTACTGCGCAGATGTATGCTCCTGAAAACCGGTATCTGCACCGTGAAGTGCAGGCCCCGGGCAAAAAGGACGTTAGTACATGGTGAATAGTAATAATATGTAAAACCTGCTGAAATGAAGAACATGGCACAACATAGATATAGGATATGAACTGAAACTGAATGTAACTTGAACATGAACATGAACCGTGAGTGAAGTATTAAAACAATAATCAATAGAAATACTTGTATGTAAAACTACTTGTAACGTGGGGAATGCTATAGTATAACCGACAACATGGTCTGGTACTTGCGTCCTACCAGCAGAACACTCACAACCTTGCCATAGATATGAGATTTAAGTAATAATAAGCATGTAAGGATCCAAACTGCATAATAAAGGTGCTGCCTCCTTGCTGACAACCCTTACCCTACGGTGGCTACGTAGTTTCAGGCTATCTGAGCCTTCTCGGTTAACTAAGAAATTCCCAAAACATGAACATAATATAGTTGGCTAAGAAGCCCATGATTTTCGTGAAATAACTTGTAAATAAATTGTAATCATGATTTCACGAAATAACTTGTAACTTGGTTTCATGAAATATCTTGTAATATGGTTTCATGAGATAACTTGTCATAGTCTTGCAAACATGTTCTTGATTCATGAGTAATAACAATAGTTCATAGTTATATATATATATATATATATATATATATATATATATATATATATATATATATATAATTGACTTGAAAACATGCTTGTAACTTGCTACATAAAATCGTAAAGTTTCATATAAACATAATGAGAACACATGAGGAAGAATTCATGATTCATGGATTAAGCTAGGATTCCTAATAACCGCAATGAAAGATTAGGAATACAATAACGAATATAGATACAAAATTCATGTACATAAATACATAAATACGGGCTACTAATATGTTGGGTTTAATGCCCTAGGGTTTGAACTTCATGGATATCAAGAAACGGAGCATGGGGAAGAACGTAGAGATTCCCACATGTGGATGGAAGTTCTGCATACCTTAATTGCTCCAAAACTTGAATTAAAGACTTGAGATTTGAAGAAGATTTCCAAAATCTTGAATTCTTGAACCTTGAGATGGGTTTTCTTGAAAACCCTAATTTTACAATGATAATTTCTTGTTTAGATTACAAGGATAGGCATTAGAATTGAGTTGGAATAATTAGGGTAGGCTTACCTTGGTGTTCTTGATGATGGAAGAGGGTAGGAAGTCGTTCTAGGGCTTGAAGGAATGAAAAATAATGACTTGAACTGGTATGGACGAATATATACTGTCCTGTGAAATTGCAATTTACGTCCAGCACAGTGCTGGCCCTATTTCAGTTTACGGGTCGTAAACTCAAATACGGTCCGTATTTTGCAATACGGACTGCACTGCGTCTCTTCAGTAAAATGGTCATAACTCTTTCCACAGATGTCCGTTTGACCCCCATAATATACCGTTGGAAACGTGTTTCAAAGCTCTACAACTTTATTCTAGGAAGTTTTCCCAAATTCCAAATACGTTTTGAAATACGGGCCTTAAATAGAAATACGATCCGTATTTAACCACGTGACATCAAAATGCCAAATTCCAGAATGTTCAAAAATTCTTGGTTTCAGTTTACGATCACTGTTCATGCGCGTAAACTGAAATACGGTCACTGTTCATGGGCGTAAACCACCATCTTACAACTAAACAGAGAAATTCTAACCCTCACATTCTTTATCCGATTTTCTAAGTCTAGGATCATAATCAAAGTTCAAGTTAAAGGTACAGGGTGTTACACTCAGCTACCAATCCAACTTGGAGTACAGCCAACAACTGGACAAAGTTCAACTAATGAAACTGAACAGCAAGTTGGAGTACAACCGATCGTTGGCCACAGTTCAAGTGATGAAATTGGACAACAAGTTCCTGTACAACCAAATGCGGGTCAAAGCTCAAGTGAGGAGACTGCACAACTATCAAACCCTGAAAAACAAATCATTGTCCATCCAGTGGCTGCCCAAGAAAGGAAACCAAGCAAATACAACCTGTCCCCTTATTGTCCCAATTTCAGCTCAACGGGTTCTTTTGCCAAAAATATCAGTCCTTGCATTTATCAGAAAAACACCCATTTGTTGAGCACCCTATCAATGCCCCGTTAGATACTTCGTTTCTTCAAGAATATCAAAAGTGGCTTGAGAAGGATCTATTGAAATCGCACGACAAAAAGTAATTATTTTCACAACTTATTTTTTTAGTTTTCCAGAAATCAATTCTTAATAAACTTAATCTATGTTCTTTCCATTGTTGATATACAGGAAACCAAAGGAAAATCGTTACAGAAAGAACAAGGAAGGACTGGATCCTGCGGATGCCGAACTTCGGTTACATTTAGGCGTTACAGCCGTATCCGACAAAAACTGGTTCTACTTGTTATCTATGGATGGGCAAATTTGGGCTGATGAGGTTTGATGTATTTCTGCTTGTTATCTAAGTTTTTTATGTTTTATAATAGAATTACAGTGTGATGTATCTAGAGTATTTTTTTTTACTATATTTGACATATGTATATGGATCATAATTCTGTACTTACATTAATACTATATTGTATTTTAAAAATATTTAATCATTATATTTGCACTATATTTAATATAGAGACATTAATTTATTAGTTGAGCATAGTATTGATTAAGTACAGAATAGTATTTTTGCCATATTTAACAGTATATTTCACTATATTTAATATATATATATATATATAACAATAGTTTTATTGAACATAGTATTGATTATAGTCACTGAATTGATGTTTTTACAGTATATTGATGTTATTTTCTACTACCTACGCAAGAAGGGGAAGTATCACAATAACAACAATTATAGATTCACAACTGTCAGCTGTATTTTTCACACTTTAGTTGCTGAAATTTACACATCTTGGGAAAACCCCGATTCATCCACATATGTCGCCAGTAAGGAAGATGAACTGTGTGAGTACATTAACGGGCACAGGCTGTTGGATAATGTACCATGGTATACTGTTGACAACGTACTAATTCATGTCAACGTAAAAGAGGAAAATCACTGGATCTTGGTTGTGATATCATTCACTGACAGGTGTGCTCTCATCCTTTGAAAAAATCATTCATTTTCTACAAAATTTATATGTTTGTTGTTTTCGTATTTTTTCTTTTTACAAACAGGTGCATCTACGTATACAACTCATACCGAGCTGCAGGGCATGATGCTATCGTTAGAGCTGGAATTAAAATGTTGGCTACTTTTGTGACACACAGTCTACAAATGACTGATTTCTATGAGAAGAAGGCGGATATAGATTTTGCCACACATCCTTCTTACAGGAACAGAGAACAGACCGACAACTTTGACATTGTGAATGTAGACAAGCTCCCGCTAGCATGTAAGAATTTCTTCCAACAAAAAACACAATAAATACATCTATTTTTTCTTGGGTTTTGATCAGTAAAGTTTTTGATCATTTTTTCAGGGATTGTGGTGTGTATGTGGTAGCCTTTGCTGAATACTTGAGCTCAAGTGAAGTCATCCCAACCGAATTCAATGCAAAGTTACTCCGTATGAGATACGGTGCCCTTTTATGCGACTATGCATGCGATAAGTCAAACAACAATGCATCAAGTGATAATGAGCATCCTCCAAGACCAATTAGACCGACAGTTGATTACGATGCAGTTGATAAAGAGGATCTTGATTAGGTCACCAAGTCTTTTGTGTTTTTGTTTTTCATGTTGAACAATAGCATAGTTGGTTGCGACTTTTGTTTGCTGTTTTTTCATTTTGGACATATCGTTTCATGTGCAGTAATGTTTTTTAGGATGATTAATGTTTAACACCACCTTATTGTTTTTATATGGTTGTTTCTTTCAAGTATGTTATTTTTTCAATTTATAAATTCCATTTTCATTTTCTGCGAAATGTATTCCTTTAACAAAGTAGTATATTTAACCATTTAAATACAGCTAAAATATGCAGAAAATATAACTTAGATACATTCCATAAGTCCACTTTGAATGTACAGTGTGTTACAAAAGTTAAAATTTCATCTAAATACACTTCAAATATATGGAAAATATATATGAAACATAGTTAACAGTAAACCAGAATAAGTATTATCTACCAGATCAGACAAAATGCAACTAAAATATAGCCAAAATATATACGAAATACAACTATTAAAGCATAAATCCAAAACAAAAGGTCAAATCAGTTTATATAGAGTAGACTTTTCAAATCCCATTAAACCACCAATATAGCATAACATCGAAAAACATCGGATGTTCAACCATGTGAAATACAACCATACTAGAATAATATGAATTCAAGATGAATTCATTTTTTATTTTTAACAGAAATTTAAAGTAGAATTGTCTTAACAAATAAAATCAAAATGGACTTATTTATTCTTCTCATTGAGCGGCGGATTATCATACGAACGCCTGTTATGACCAAGACGTCCACATTTACTGCAAGCATTCCTGCGTTTACCAATCATCAACTCCTGTAATGGCTTGTCCCTCTTCTTTTTTGGCCTCCCAGGGGGTCTCTTATAGATCCACAACTTCATCTGATATACTTTTAGGAACATTCCACTCGGTCTCATCGGGAAGAGGATCAACCGGCACATCATATGTGTTCACAACTGTTTCTGGCTTGAATAATTCCGAACAATATGCATCAGCAGTCAAATTTTTATTTTTCAATACTGCCCATGCATGAGAACACGGTATCTCGTCCAGTTGGAACATCCTACAGCTGCAAGTTTTCTTCTTCAAATCGATTATGAAACGCCTCGGTCCATCATTCACTGTGTAAACATATTCAGTTGACGCTTCAACCTGATAACCATTTAACCAATAAACAAGCATTAACCTGAGCAGTTTTACCATATTGGGAACATAGATAAATATAGATTAAAATTTTGTGTTGCAAAAAAAGATACCCTCATTCGTATTGATTTGTACTCGTTGATCGACAACATCTCTTGATACCGCCTCATAAGTATTGTGAATGTGTAGGTACCATTTTTTCTATTTGTGCAATTACATCTACCAAACATCTTCCTCACTTCTTCAAGGAAATCAAAAATATGTAACTCTCTTGCAGCAACTAGTTTTCCATTAATACATTAGGCTATATTTGAAGTCATTGTCCATCCTCTGTTAACAGGTGAATAAAGCCTAGACCATTTATCCCTTCCAGCATCTTCTAGGTATCGTTTTACCCGAATATCAACATTCCCAATCTTCTCCATCAATTTATCGAACTCATCCTGGGTGTATGCCTTCGCCAGTGAATAAAATATAGGACTCAACACCTCACTGTTTGTTGTGTATTGCTTTATCAACATTTTTCCACAAATGCTATACAAGCCAAATGAGGAACAGTAGGATACACCTTAGAAACTGCGTGCATTATGCTTTCATGTCTGTCGGACACGACACACATATTTTTCCTAACACCATAAGCTTGCTTGAACAGTTCAAAAAACCACGTCCAGGACTTATTATTCTCAGAATCTATCACACCATACGCTAGTGGTAGGATATTACCTACAAAAATCAGTATATATTTATAATATATTCAGCACATATTTTAACTGAATTTGATCTAACACTGTGTTTTTAGCAACATTATTTATAAAACAACAGTATATATTTACAATATATTCACCACATATTTACAGTGTATTTCAACATATATTATTCACAAGTTAACACCAGCAATATATCCAGAGTATGTTTTTAGCAGCTTTATTTGAAAATCAATAGCATATTGTTGTATTTATATAAAAAAAACATTCATAGAATAGAATTACACATACCTGCTCCATCCAAAGTACTTCCCGACACAAATGTACCATTATACGTTGATTTAAGGTGTGCACCATCCACTACAACTATTGGTCTACAATACTCGAATCCCTTTATGAATGCTTTGAGTGCTACAAACAAATACATAAACTCATTTTCTGGTGATTTATGCATTTTAACAAGCGATCCAGGATACGTTTTATCAAGGATGTATATATATACCGGCAACTTCTTGTATGAATCAGCTGGATCACCTCTGAAATCTTTTATAGCCTTCTCTCTAGCTCTACATGCCATCATATAAGAAACATCTATGCCGAATTCATTTTTAACATCGTCTATTATATCCCCTGGTGTGACCTTCCTTTTATGGTTAGGTATTTTCGCCAACTGCTTCTCCAATAAACCAAATTGTTGCTTGTCTTTGTGAATACACCTTGTCCTTCAACGGACATGTATGTTCGTCATCGAAAGATCTAACCCTGAACATTTCAGAATCCTCAATTCTCGACGCTCTGAACTTCCATTTACATTCCGGCGACCAACATGCCAAAGTATAGCTACATAATACAATGCAAATAGTACATATTGAATCAATTAAATACAATAGAAATATACAAAAAATATATCAAAAATATATTGCATCAAACATTTTTTAATTAACAGTGTGCCAAACAAGTTAACAAATCATTTCAAAATAGTACAAATATAACAAAAATACATCTGCACTTTCAATTACCAGAATACATTTAGAAAATCATACCTTATAGCACTCGATCTCTCTATTTTGAAATTGAATCTTTCACGAATTGCGTATTTCGTCATTGCAATTTTCAAAGTTTCCTTATCCTGGTAAATTTGATCGACAAAAACTCCTTTCGCTTCCGGTTTCGAAATTACCAAATTGTTATCATTCCCAAACAAAACAACAGCCTTTCCTGTAGAATCACAAACTTCCATACCCTCCTGATTCTCTCTATATCCAATTTGCAGCACATCATCTCTAATAATACGATTACCAGTTGCATCATCCTCAACATCAAAATCATGAATACTAATGCACATTGGATACATCCCCAAAACTCTGTTTTCTCTCTTAAGCTCAACGTACACACGAACTCCCATATCGTTGTGTATTTCCATTGGTTGAAAATCGCCTTCAACAGTATATTTTATTGAAATAGTTTTTCTAACAGTATCCACGCCTAATTGCTTTGTAATCGTAGAAACTAACTCATGGTAATTGCAATTATCAATGAATACAACAGCATCAATTTTGTAATTCACAAAACAGTTCTGATCGTTCCAAAAACCAGAATGCCGGATCAGCGCAGTTACACTTGTCATTATCCTGTTGTTTTCGAATACAGCAATGTGTTATATTCAATTTAGCTGAAACAATAATATTTTGAATCTATGAATCTGAGTTATCGTATATTCAAAATTTCAGAAACGGCGAAAAAATAAATAAAGGTTGCGGTGAAAACGTTGTTACCTCAATTATGAACTCAATTTGAGTTCGATATTTCAACAGATGAAATCAAATATATATTCGTCGTTTAAATCGAGCTCTGTTCACTGGTTTGATATTGTTATTTTTCAAAGATTTTTGATGAACTAGTTTTTGAACCTTTTTTATTTTTGGTTACAAAAATATGAATGTACTTTTTGAATTCAAATTTTTTTGAATTTGTTAGCTGTTTGAATGCGATATAGGATCAGATATGGAATGGGAAGATATTTGCGTGAATCAGGGAACATTACAACTGGTTATAATTTAAATTGGAACAGATTTTGTTTCCATAAATATAACACTTTCAGTTAGCCCAGCGTGTGTATTTCCGTTATATTTATATTGTATTTTAGTATACCCGTCTACTAGCTAAATATAGAGTCCTCCAGTTATGAATTGTAAATATAGAACATGTAGTTATAGGTTGTTAAAAGAAGCTAAAATGTAGCTGTTTGTGAAAATTTTACTTCTCTATATGGATTTGGGCCCTTTCGGGGGCGGATTTACTAAGGGCTAAAGGGTGTCGTCCGACACCGCTTGGTTGGAATCTTTTAAGAAATACAAATGTAAATAATAAGCAAATACGACATAACACGTATAAATTGTTGAAGGTGACATTGCTTGACGGCGTTCGGTTCTAACATAGCGGTTGGGAGCTCATTTTCCACTAACAAAGTCGCGAGTTCAAGTCTTGTGGCTGCGTATTTTTTGAAACTCTACCATCAGTTTTTTAAATGATAGAGAGAGTTCAGTAGGTATTGAGCTCTTGACCTCTTCCAAATAAGTACCAACAAAACCATTGGGACTAAATTATCCTTATGCTTTATTCCAAAAACGAATACACATATATCCTTATGCTTTATTCCTTCTTCTGAAGGAATCTATCGTTATGCCTATGCTATCCAAAAACTAAACTATCCTTATGCTTCAAGGAAGAAGGAATATATATATATATATGCAATTAGGGGCGTATTTATGCAGGACCGAGGGGTGTCACGTGACATTGTTTTGTCTAATTTTTTTACTAGATATACGTATACAAAAAATAAATAGAACGAACTTAAAAAGTCAAATTAATAAAGTGACATTGCTTCTACACAAAGTTGTGCGCTGGTCTGTTGGTGTGCTCCAATTTTAGAGCTGATGTCGCGAGTTTGAACACTCTCAGACTCACTTTTTTGCTTACATTATAATTTAAATCCTAAGAGCAAATTTTAAATTTAAATCCTAAATCAGTAAAAGAACTAGAATATAACTGGAATCAAACGACAGTGGGTAAATAGTCTAAAAACAAGTAAACACAACTGTAGCCCGTCTTTTCCTACTCTAATTTTACACTAAATTTATTAATATGATTTGAGTTATCTTTTTATTATATGATATTATTATAGTGATTTATTTAGCTGTTCATTTTTTTCCACGGAGACACTACTTATGAAAATTCCTGCATATGCTACTGGGCTTTTATAAATTAATTTTTTAAATTGAGTTAGGCCAAGATCCATTTCGTCGTGAGGTAAGTTTTATCTTTAATTTCAAAAAGTTAAACCCAAGAAAGTATATTTGACAAAAGAAACAGCCATTTAGGTTGGTAGCACACGCAACGGATTTTTGCCAACTCACACCAATATCACCGTGGAGGTCTGTCCAACCTATTCGCATTTACATTTATACCCTCGAGTTTCACGTCTCCTTCATCAGTCGCTATCATAAATCTTGTCATAAAAAAAAGGGTGATAATGGAACAAAAAAGTTAACAGCTTGCTAAGGGGCCCGTTTGGACATGGGTTTGAAATCATGTTTGAACATACAATTTGAACATTTTAAGTTGTATTTTTTCTTATAGACATAAAAACTCCACAAATTGTGAAAACTATCAAAACATTCTCAAATCTTATATAATTCTACCAAATGAGCAAATCATAGTTTATAACAAAATTAGTACACTACTAGAAGGCCTTTCTAAAAAATACAATATCAATTGATCAAACTTTAGTTCAATAAAAATGAAAATTTAACATGAATAGTAATATAACTACTCTTTAAGATAATCTTTCCACATAAATTAAAGGTTGATAGACATAAATAAAGATCGGTGGAAGTCAATGAGATTGGTAAATAATTAATGAAAGTAATTATTAAAAATATTTATCAACTTATAGATTTTTTTTACAAAATATAAATTTATGAGTAAAATTTTATATTTTAAAAAGTTAAAACCATAATTTCAAATTCTAAATGATACCTTTTTGAATGATTTGGGGTTTGTGATTCCAAACATATGTGCAAACGGTGGTTTGAAACCATGCGTTGGCCAAACGCCTACTAAGATTTCCTTCCACCATAAGTCTCCAAAATATTAATATTAATATTCAAATCAAATCTAAAAGAATAGCTAAAGCAAAAATTCATTTTCCTCATAGTCAGGTTTGTTCATGCGCTGACTAGAAAATCCGATCATTCCTAGCGAAAAAAAGCTTGTATTTCTTCTCCTTAAATAATCATATCGGTATTCCTATCAAATTTGGTTGAGACATAGCCATGACTACCGGTGAATTCATCAATATTTATCCCTCAGAGCTCAAATTCCCATGTAAGACCTTTTTTTTTTTTTTTTAATTATCTGCTATCATAAGTGTTTATTTTAATTTTTTTTTTCCAGATTTCATCAATTTCATTGTTTAATATAGCGATTTTGATTGATGGGTTTGCTTAATTAATCGAGTAAATGTGGTTTTTGTTCTTGTTGATTTCTTGGGAACGTTACGGATTTAGCTGAGTTGGGTATTGATTTGTTTGTTGGTTTGTGTTGAAAAGTTGAGTTGAGGAAGCATAGTTCATGTTCTTTGCAATTAAGTAACAAGACTGATCAATACATTGCATTCAAGGTAACTATTTTGAACAACTATTACCTTAATTTAATAATTCCAACTTCTGTTAGATGTAATAAAATTTTGAGTTAATTGTTTTGTTTTTTGTGTTGGAAAGGTTAAGACGACAAACCCGAAGAAGTACTGTGTTAGGCCTAATGCTGGTGTTGTTTTGCCTGGTTCTTCAAGCAATGTCACACGTAACATTATTTCCTTCTATTTCTTCGTTGATTCTGCTTTTTGAAATACTCCCCCAGTCCCAATTTATAGAGTTAATGATCAAAAACACACCCGAACTTCGCGAGTTTCACACCCCCAACTATCAGTTGTTCCCTTTTCCTAATGAACTATCACCATCGTTCAAGTAGGAAAAGGGAATAACTGGTTGTTGAGGTGTGTTTTAATACATAGATGGTGATCTATAGTTCAGGTAGAAAAAGGAAACATGTGACTGAGGGAGTGTGAAACTCGCAAAATGGTGATAGTTCAGGTGTGTTTTTTTGACCATTATCTCCAATTTAGACGAATATTTCCTCTTTTGTGACGTCCTAATTATGTTTGTTACTTTTCTCTTTCTATACAACTTCAATATTTTGCAAGTATTCAAATTTATTAAACTTTACATTATTAAAATTCTTAACTTTGAGTGCAGTTTTATTTATTAAGCCTTTTTAGCCATCACTTTCACGTTTTCATCCACTATTAGTAATGTAATATTGTAGTCAAATTATTGTCATAAACTCAAGTGTCCTGTGAAATGCGAAACAGTATTAGATACAAGCAACAACATATGGTTGAAGTCATTCGTTACCAAATAAGTTGTGTGGATTTTGTAGTTACAATGCAAGGACAGAAAGAGGCACCTCCTGATATGCAGTGCAAGGATAAGTTTCTAATTCAGAGTGCTATAGCACCCAATGGTACAACTAATAAAGACATCACTCCAGAAATTGTGAGTTGCTTACAACCATTAAGCAATGATTTTCAGGCTCTTTAAGTATTATGGTTTACTGAAATTGGTATTGTACATTTGCTTTTAGTTCAATAAGGAGGATGGGAAAATTATTGATGAATTTAAATTGAGGGTTGTTTATATTCCCGCAAATCCTCCCTCTCCCGTGCCTGAAGGGTCTGAAGAAGGCGGTTCTCCCAGGACCTCGTTGACTGAAGATGAGAGTAAAAGCTCTTCGCTTCCAGAAGCAGTAAGTGTCTGGAATTTGTGGTTTTTCTGTGATTCTTCCTCAACTATGAGCTAAAGTTCTCTTCTTGACCTTAATAATAGGTGTCACGATCTTTGGAGGAGCCGAAAGCAAAATCATCCCCTTCGGAGGTGAAACATAGTGCTTTCTCATATAAAACATTGCATCAATCTGTGCATGCATGCTGCAGACTAATTGTTCTGTATTGTCTTAGAAATATTAATTTAAGGTTTTTTTCGTATTGTCAAGTGTACCTAATTCTTTAATTTGTATTTAGGAAATGAGGTTAAGGGATGAGAACTATTCGCTTTTGGAATGGATTTTTTTAACTGTCATTTGAAGAAGTGGTATTTTCATAATACTTTCGGAAAAGTAATGATCCTGATCTCACAGTGCGGTGAAAAATATTCCTTTCATAGTGCTCTTATTATCAGCTTGATGCCTAATGGAATGGATGAGAACTTGGGGTTTCTATATTGAAGTTTAAATGAATCACTTCCCCATAAATTAGCAAAACTAAGTGGACACTTCCTCTTGTTTTCTAAAAACCATATACCTCCTCTCCTCCTCCTGAAAGTTAAAGGTGAATGGTCTCTAGATATTGTATAAATTTGACATGTTTCATCTTTTCCCTTACCAGATATTTGTGAAGTTCATCTACTGGTTGAACCCACATCTGTCTGGGATCTTTCTTGGATGGTTTCAGTCTCACAATTTCTCTGTATCTACACAAGATTTCAGAATTCTTTATTTGCCATTTCAGTGTCTTTTCTGAACCTCTCCCTTTTCCCTTCTTTACGTGAGTGCAAAGAAAGAAAACTTTCTTGGACCACAGAATTTATGTAGCTCCAGATGCAATGAATAATTTTACCTAATTTTACGAAAATGAGCAAGCTTTTAAGTATCTTATCTTCGTACTTCTTTTCTGATAAAACAAAGACTATATTGTTGTTAAAGGCTGGAAGGATGAGATCATAATTTATCATGTTATGGAGTTTGTTTCTTAGAAAGTAATTTCTGATCCATCCAGGTAAATTCGTGCCGACGAGTAGAGTGGCCTGTCTTTGTGTTAGATTCTGGTTATTGTAATTAGAATATCTTGAGTGCTCCTTCTCTTTGTCTTTTTCTCTACCCTTTTCAGATTTTCTTAAATCATCAAACACATTGTGAGCCCTTCACATAATCTGATTAAATAGTAGATACATCATGAGCAGTTATTGATGTATTGAAAAAGGAAATCTGTTTTTGAATTTTGTCGACAAAATCCATACAAGAAATTTTGAAAATAAAAATGATGTAAAAGGAAACTGAAGGAGATACTCAATCAACTTTATCTCTTATAAAAGTAGGGTAGTAACTAGTTATAACTTAAGAGTTATTGACACTAATTAAAAATATAAACATAGGACATGGGAAAAAGGGCGAGAGACTGGATTCTTTTGAGTTTCTGCTGGACTTTTAAACCGTAAAAAGATGTCTTTTCAGTTTTTTCACTCTCATATATTTGGGAGGTATACCATAATGTGCATTGTTTATGAATGTGAAATCAACCTTAGCCTTCACGTGAGGCCCAATGTGAGTTAATGAGTCTGGTGCTTCCTGTTCCCCCAATTTGATTTCATTGATTGTCAGAGACATATTAATGTCCACAATTTTTCAAATTGAAGCTGAACTGGTATGACCTGCAGTAGCAGCGTGCACAATTTTCTTCTGTTAATTTCGCCTGGATTATTAAATATCCTTACTTCCTATAACTGCTGCCTGGCACATGTATTCAACTGAAGACTGTTTTACCAAGTTAGTTTATGAGCAATCTTTAACTAATACTTTCACTTTAGGCATGGTCTTTGATTTCGAGGTTAACTAAGGAGAAAGCTTCTGCTCTTCAACAAAATCAGAAATTACGTCAGGAATTGGTATGTTAAGTGACAGTATGGAATTATGAATCTTCCGGTTTTTTCTGTGTCACTTTCCGAACTTGCTTTATAGAATTCTATTCTTTCCCCCATCTCTTGGTAAAATTCATTTATTATTTGCCTGCTACTGCTAGTTGCTGGGTGAAATCATCTTGGGTTGATAAATATGGTAAAAGAATAATCTTTTAGCGAATATTAGTGATGATGCTTCAAGTAGCTTCTACGTTACCACTTCACTCCTTGTGATTGTGATGTTCTCTCTTCAAAACCTACTGGTTAGAAATGATGGTGGGAATTCCTGTTGCTTCTTGGAAGTAAAGACATATCTGGTAAAATTCCTTCTCACCAAAAAAAAAAAAAAAAAAATCCGTCTCAAAAAAATATCTGGTAAAATTTCCTTGTTTGCCCAAGCTGGAGGTGATAAATTGGCAGAACCGTGGGTGACATTAATTTGAGATCTTCTTAGTTGTTCACATATGGAACAATAGAAGTTTGAGTGAAGCGAGTGCACGCAAGCTGGCCGGACACCATTGTCATCGGAGAAAGAAAATGACTTAACTGGTGATTAGTAGTTGGTACCTATACATAACTTTTTTCTTGACCATACATGAATCATTGATTAGGGGATTGAAAAGAGGGGAAGGAACCAGAGGGCTGAGTGGTTTCATTTGTGAGTGGTTATCGTGAGTAGGTGCCTTCACATACATGCAGAAAACGAGTTGACTGGGGAGTATTTTTGGGAAGTTTTATGTGCTATGAGAATACTATAATTACCAACTTGGAAACACATGCTGGCAGTTATATAATATAGCTTGTGTATTCACAAGTACAATGTGATTGGGAAGGAAATAAGTTTTCATCTTATCTTTTTGCTTGATTGCTTTCCAATACAATGAAAATCTTATCATCTCTCAGATTGAGTTGCATGGCCAATGCTGTAGGTTGAAATATGCTATTTCATTTTCTAATTGCCCATCGGTTTGATTTAGAATGTGTGATCTTATAATTGGATAAAGGGTGCGGGGTGCCTATAGAGTCCGTATTTCCTGAAGAAAAAAGGAAACGTAATGAAGGGTATAATCCCTGGATGCGGGGGTGCCTATAGAGTCCTTATTCCCTAAGGAAGAAATGAAAAGTAACGAAGGGTGGTAAGTCCAGTTAAGACCATAGAATTGTAAGCAACTCATGCGGAAGTATCATGACTCTGTAATTAGTTATTTTATATCATACGTAAGTTTATGTCCTTTTGTGTACCTGATTGATGGTCAACGATGCAACCCAAGTGAGCAGCATGTTCTGAAGCACGTCCATGAGTCTTTATTTTGATATTACTTTTTGTTCCTTTGTCTTTCATAAATGAGCGAATGGAAGGAATTCACAGAGATTTCAAAATCAGGAATTGTAGTTGGGGAACAAAAACAATTAGTATCCCAAGAAACAGTAATATTTTCAAGAACTGGTTTAGGAAAGATGCAAAAGAGGAGAGTGGCCTCTATATGTAATGATTGTCTTCCTTGGACGGCATGCAGAATAATTACTTGTATAAGCATTTTTCCGCTTATTTTTTGCTTCTTTCTCTACCATTTTGCAGGAGCTGGTAAGAAAAGAAATCAGCAAAAGCAATGCTGGCGGCTTCTCGATGCTGTTCGCTGTGCTGATTGGTCTTATAGGTCTTTTGGTTGGGTACCTGATCAAGAAGACTTAGTTGGAACGAGTCGCTCTTTGATTCATAGTTGCATGCCCAGAAAAAGTTGATGGCATTCTAGAATTTTATTTTCCCCCTTTTTCCTTACAGACTTCTGCACTAGAAGTAGGTCGTTATGCAGTCATCTACAGTGTGAAAATATTATAGTCCTCTATGTATTATGGGCATTTGAATACTTGATTCGATTTTAACTAGAGTAGGAAATTATTCAATAGCTTCTTTATTCATGTGAACAAGAAGCTGTTATAATTCTTGCAAGTGAAGTTTCTCATCACCGAGTGTCCTGTGATTGGTTCCTGGTGAAGCCAGTGACATTCTTTTCGTGTCATCTTCTATTTTTGTGGATAACTTCTAAATGGTACTCAGAATTTTTTTGTCATATTTCCAGTGCATTTTTTTTTCCGGTTTTCTTGGATTATAAATTTTATATACTTTGCAGTCATGTTTTGTTGTTTTTTTGGACGTTATTTACTCAAAAGTTCATTGAACAGAATGTCCTACATGTGTTTTGCTGCATTTTAAGTGGAATTCAAAAGCTCTTTTGTTCCATATTTGCTACTTTCACTTTTACTTATTAGTTCAGATTTTGATTATGGTCAATAATTGATTGGTCAAGTTCCAAGACTATTATAGCTTTTGGACATTCCTAGCTTTACCAAATCATAGTGATGCTAGCACTTCTTGCTGTATACTAATTTAATTACCTCTGTTAGCAATTTTTTATGATAGTCTGACCAATCTGGAAATTTAAACAATGAATTGCACTCGTGTTCTGTAGAGTGAATTTTGCATCCTATTTATTAGATCCATATTTTTACGGTTGAAAATAACAAAAGTTATACTGTTGTATTCACTATTTGCCAGTATTATGAATCAAGTAATACTGGAAGGACTTTCAACAATGTGACATAATCATAGGACCAAAAAAATAAATGTAAGCAGCGTATCAAAATTTTCGGACTTCTCAATCATAATTTTAGCAGAAATCTATAATCAATCTTCATGCTCCTGTGTGTCCTTATTTTTCACTAATGAGGCCAGAAATCACATAAATCCAGAAAATAATAACAGAAACACTTAATAATTAGGTACCAAAAGAAACTGAATTAATAATTGATGAAGTCAAAACAACATGGAATTTTAAATTCAAACTGTACTAGGGCATATTGAAAGAAGAAATTTGTGGAATAATAACTAGAACAAAAAAATTAAAATATTGTTCTCCCATTAGATTTAGCATGACTAATTAATGTTGATTTTGATCGTCAAGGGTGACTGGTTCTGGTTGAGTAACCACCACCTCCTTGGATTTGCCATAAGTATTATATATCTCTTCAAGATTCTTGGCCTTCACAATTGCAGCCTCTTTGACTTGGTTGAACGTTGGAACATCATAATTGTGACACAAATATACTCCAAAAGCAGTGCCCGCCATGAATGTAACAGTAGTACCAATTAAACCCATCTTTCTCTTGTGGATTTGTTGAAGAAATAGCGTGTTTCTTTGCTTCTGATTTTGAGTCGGAGAATTTTGGACTTTGATTGGGGTTGGCTATGCATGAGATAATATATTTATAGGGATTTGTAATGGTGTCTTGTTCTCCAAGAACATTTTAAAAAAAAAAAAATTGTTTTAAAGTTTTTGGCCCCTTGTTTGAGACTACTCCGATTGTTTATTTTATTTTACTCTTTATTTTTTATGTCAAGTTGTCACTCAAATAGTTTACACTTACTCTTTTTTTCGTGTAACTATTAGTTTAAGGGTTCTAAACTTCTAATGTTGAACGTAAGCTCCTTTGAGAATTTTAAATTCCCATGTCTTTAACTTTTTTTTTTTTTTTTAAAAGAATTTCTCTGTGGGACCATAAATTTGTATAAATTGAATGGAAAAGCTATGTGACAAATAATGGGAGGTAGTAATAGTATTGTAAAAAATTGGCAAATTGCATGTACGTACTGTTTTCCAATGTTCAGATAATTAATACAAGAATGTTTTTTTTTAGCAATTTGACATAATCATGTCTGGATTACTAAGTAAGTATAATCATCATCTGTCGTCTCTGATATGTCTTTGACTCTATCCCACATTTACTTAAGAGATCCATATGCATTGATATTATTCCACTAATGAAGACACAAAATCACAGGTACCAGTCTTGCTACCCCGCAAAAAAAATAAAAATAACCTTACACACACGCAATCACAAAAGCATAATATCTTGCGGCCAACGAAGCATAATTAACAGTAGTTGAAGAAGTCAAAGTACCATGTAATTTAAGTTTATACAGTACCAGCACCATTAAAAGAAAAAAAAAATTGATCACTATATGCTTATTAACTTGTACGTACTGATAATATATAGAATAAATTTAACTATGATCAAACGGAAACGAGACTAGCTAGATATTATATTCCCTCATGCAGTAGAACAGATTTTGCATGCCATGAATCGATCTGACTAATGGGACTCTTGATAGACTTGATCATCGTGTTGGGTGACATTCTTATGTTATTAAAGTAAAATGTTTTAAGCCCCAAATATTGAAGGCTTCATGAATAAATTTGAACTAATATATTCTAATGTTTGAAATTGTTGATGGTTTACTTAGTTGCAAAACTGCAAAAAAATTGACATATCCTAGTGCTACGTATTATTTGAAAATGAAAAATTTTATTCTTTGTTAGACTTTTAATTTGATCTAACTATTACCTTCCATGTGTTGGGAAATATTCTCTCTTTTGGCCTTGATCCCGTAGCAGAGGGCAGAACCAAGCAACTTATGATTGTGCGGGGGCAAATTTAGATATTTTCCCTAGATTTAAGCAATTAAAATGTATGATTTATTTTTGACATTCTTCGATAGAAATTGAGATTATTAGGTGACACTTTTAAAAAAAAAAAATATTATGTTGATTTTGAGTATTTTTTAATACATTACATTAGTCATTGTAATTGCTTAAAACATAACATAAGTTATTGTGAATGGTGGATATGCATGCAAAATGGCTAAAACACCACTATTATAAATAAATTTGATATATACGAATTACTACTATATGTGTGTCTCGCATACCATGCCTCAAAAAATGAGAGAAGAAAGATAAGATAACACAAAGAGGCATACTAATGTTAGAAAAGTGAGAGTAAGTGTATATAAATAAGAATGACTAATTTCTATTATATAGAAAAGTTTACGGTTTCGACATGTCTGCGCAGTGGAAATTAAAATCTAGCCGAAGACATATTATAGTCATTCACATATAGAGATATATGTTATGTACCTGACTTTTATTCAGGTAATCACCGATGCGCACCGCATAGTCCCATTCTTATTGCTTTCTCAGAGATCGCTTCTTCTCCTTCTGTCGTATGTTCTCTTCTCTCTTCATCTTCCTTGCTGAGTTCTCTAGTTATCTATTTCTGCTCAATTCAAATTTCATTTTACTTCGATTTAAAATCAATTAGTTTCTAGGATTTTTACATAACTGTGTAAAATTGATATGTTGTTCAATTTCAGAGTTCATAATCGAAGAGCAAACGTTATTGCCTCAACAAGTCAGGCCAAGGAATATATAGCGGAGAAATTCAGAAAATGATCAATCAGACTTGACTTTTTGACGCCGTCGCGGGTGTAAAAAATGAACGAGATGCAACTGTGAGTTGCCGTTACTTGTGATGCTCGAGTCTGACCGAGACAATTAACCTGTTGCTCAGCTAGGGCGACCTAGTTCGAGAACTCTTTTTTCCCTCAGTAGAGAATGAGAATCCAAAGCGAAGTAGCAAAAAAAGAGTGTTAGCTATTGAGTATGAAGAAAAAGGAGATTATGAACTGGAGGGTGGAGAGCAAGGCTGAAAAGACAAAAGTGGACATAAAATTGTTGTAATAACATTTGTCTAAGGGCATGTTTGGAAAGCCACCCAAGTAATTGGAATTGGATGTAATAACTAATTACACAGTTTGGCCTGTTTGTTTGACCAAATAATTACACAGTTAGGTGAAAATTGGATGTAATTGAAAGGGTGTAATTACACTCTCCAATTTTCAAGAGGGGGTTGAGAATTGAGTGTAATTACACCCTGTAATTACAGGGTTACTTTTTAGTTTATTTCTTTTTTGTTTATTTTAATTTCTTTTTTATTTTATTATTTTAATTTCTTTTGATTTTTCATTTATTTTTTA
Source organism: Lycium barbarum (assembly GCF_019175385.1). Classification (NCBI taxonomy): domain Eukaryota; kingdom Viridiplantae; phylum Streptophyta; class Magnoliopsida; order Solanales; family Solanaceae; genus Lycium; species Lycium barbarum. The sequence goes on from NC_083342.1 coordinate 116,404,006, forward strand.
ATTCAATTATTTTAATTATTTTTTTAAATGTATTTTTATTTTTATATTATTTATTTTTCTTCCTTTCTTCTCATTCCAACCTTTACTTCTTGTGTTTCCGTGTAATCGCTCGTATTTTTTTTAATTTATTTTATTCATTTAACATAACCGTGTTATTATTCTAATTTTTGAAACTATACATCTTAATATTGAAAAGAATGAGTCATTAATAAACTTGGTATATAACGAGTGACATTATTAAAGTAGAATTTCATTGTAAATGAGGTTATAGACTTATATTTTCCCTTTCTTTTGAATTATTTACTTAAGTTACATTGGAACTTATGTAATGTTGAAATTTGACATAAGAGTATTATGTTAAACTTTTTTTTTTGGATTTTGAATTTAGGTTATATTTTCAACTTTAAGTTATTTGCATTCACATTGCATGTTTTTTTTTTCACTTACATTTGATGGATTTTTTGTGTCAAACATTCGAATAATGTTATGGCATTATATTTATAATTATTGGCATTATATTTATAAATATTATTTTTTTGTCAAACATCCAATCCATGATGTTCTCACAAAAAAAAGTCTTCTTTTAAGTTTTATAATTAATTAAATTAAATATTATTAATTTTAAAAATATATATCAATTATTTTTTACAATATTAATTACAAATATATGATTATTAATTAATATATTTTCAAGAAACAATGGGTTATTAAATAATTAATTTAATATCATTTATAAAGGCAAATATTCTTTAAATACTACTTTTAACTTTTTTATAAATTAAATTTTATTTTTAAATTAAACTAACTGTGTAATTACACTTGTGCAACTAAACAACACGCTTGTAAATACACTGTAATTATGTTATGACAAACAAACAAGTCGTTGTAATTACACTATTGTGTAATTACTACCCTAGTAATTACACCAATTCCAATTACCAGGTGGCTTTTCAAACAGGCCCTAAGTGTTTTAAGAGATCCAGCGTCACTCAACGAATAAAAGTTAAACGAAGACTATACAACACGTGAAAATGGTTATTCCCTTTGATCATATGAAAATAGCTATCTCATCTGGATGTAGAGCTTGTAACACTTTAAGCATCTATTAATATGAGGGTGTTATGGGTGGAAAGAATTTATATTTTGATCCAAATTATATGTATATAATATTCAATAACTAGCTTGCAGTATTGACTGCCTGATTCGATTCTTACTTATTCATATCATTTTTTATTATCTGCAATTTTTATGCCATACAAAGTTAAATAAGAATAATAATTTTTGACTCTCATAATATCGAGCCCGTGCCAGCGTGGGCCATAATTTCCTAGTAACTAATCAGACAATTGAACTAATGCAGACTTTCAAATGATCTGAAATGATATACACATAAAATAAAATAAGAAACACTGTGTTTGTCGAATGACAATCGAGGAAAGGCGGGGCAGGGCAAATTCATATGGGGCAGGCATGGGAACATATATATGGGGCGAGGTAGGGAGGGGCAGGGCAAATTCAAAAAATACTAAACGGGGCAAGGCGGGGCGGGTCCAAATCCTAGCTGATCAAAGATACTAATATCAAGTTTTCATTATATATTATCTGTTCTTTTAGTAGCAATAGCTGTAAAAGAATTAAGACGGTGCTCTAATGATTGAAATGCTGTTGTCATTTAATTTTCTTCAGTGATCTATTCATATTAAGGTTATAGGAATATGCTTGTTAAATTTTTCAAATTCAAGAGTTAATTGATATCTTGCTCTTCATTCAATTGAGTCCCTTTGACTACGTTGCTCTTGCTGTTCTGATTTCTTCTATGCTACTGTGTTTGGTAAAATGCAAATTGAGTCTTGGATGAGATTGAAAATTTTAACAGAAAGTTTATTGACTACGAGGCTTTAATTTCATTGTGGTAATGAGCATTGGTTTACTATGTATGTTGTATATTTATTTATTTAGTACCTTAATTAGAGGTGGGGTTATTTACTTTTATTTTAGTTGACTTAACTATGCTAAAATTAGTCCTTGAGAAAGCATTTACCAGACAATAAGATGGTCGACATACAAAATAAGGATTCAAATGATCTCCAATGGGATAAGGTGCTCTATATATTATAGACTATAACATTGATAGAAAACATATTTTATTTGATCAATATACATATATAACTATTATTCACTAAATGAAAATAAAGAGCGCAAGAAAAGAGACTAAAATGGGGGAGGGCTCTACAGGGCGGGGGAAATTTTCAAAAGATACTAAATGGGGCAGGGTAAGGCGGGTCAAGACTTGGCCCACCCGTCCTGTCCAAATTGTCATCCCTAATTCGAATAATATTAGGAAAATTTACAACCCATAACTACCTCTAAGACTTATTTATTAGTAATAGCTATTTTTTTATATAATTATATTTGGTAGCTTAATTATTTATCAAATTACCATCTATAACTTGTTTTTGTAACTGCAGTGTATTTCCCTAAAAATAAGGTACCTCTCTCCCACTTACCCACAATCTTTTTTTTTTTCAAATATTTTTCTCTCACCTATCAAATTTATTTTCTCCCTCACCTCTCTTTCTCTCTCCATTCCATCTCCTAATCTTTTAAATTGATTTTCTCTCACCTGCCAAATTTATTTTCTCCCTCACCCCTCTTTCTCTCTTTGTTCCATCACCTACGTAGATCTCATTTTTTCTTACAAATCAGAAGAATCATACAGTAGTAGCAGTAGCCATGGTCGACGACGGAGTGAAAAAAAGAGCTCTAACAATGGTGAAGGACGACGGAGTGAAACTTTATTAACTAGTCCAATTGAAAGTCTTTATCTCCGGATAACGTCCTTTTTGTAGCAATCTGAGATGACTCCCTTCTTTCCCATGAGACCACCATTGATGAGAGTTGTGGAGCTTCATGCCCACCAAGTGTTTCATAAAATGTTTTAGTATATTTATGTGTATTAACAAGCAGTATATTTAATTTTCAGTATATTTCAGTGTATTTCAGTATATTATTTCGTTGTATTTCAATATATATATATTTTTTTGTGTAAATATAGTGAATGTTCCAACTATAGAGCCTATTTTTACTACACTTTGTTTTCACAACTTTTGTATTTCGCTGTATTTCAATGTATTTCTGCATTTTGTATTTCTAATTTATGAAACAGTTTCTGATATATTTCATTGTATTCCATTGTATATACTCATAATACAACTTTATATTTCTTAAACAATTAACCATAATTCATTATATTTCAGTGTATATTTTTCTGTATTTGGAAGTTTTTAGATCTTTAGTAGTTTTTGAATTCAAAAAGTTTTGATTGTGATAAAAGTTGAGAGAGACTCGTAAGCTTTTATGGAAGAACAACCGTTTTACGTGATTTATGGGAAGTTTTAAATTGAATCCCATAATTTTTTTTTAAAAAAAAACTGTTCCATAATTAGAGTCTGATTTTACTCTTCAGTGATTTGTGTGAAATATGATTGATTTAATTTGACTTACTATTTAAAAAGGAAAAGAATATTATGTTCCAAAAATATAGTCTATTTTTTCTCTTAGAATTTTTTTAACAAAATATGTTCCAAAAATAGAGCCTAAATTTACTCTAACGTGTTTTGTATTTCGCTATATTTCAAAAATGTGAGATACAACTGAAATACAGCAAAAAACAGCTACGAATTGTAAATCTTCAACTTGTAGTTATAACTAGTTAGAAGCTATTAAAAGGTAGTTATTTGTGTTTTATAACTCTTATAAAATAGCTCTTGTAAGATTAAAAGCTGTGTAATTAACTAGCTATCAAAAGGTGATTTGGCCAACATCTTTTGACTAACTGAAAACACAACTAATAAAGAGCTCGTGAAGATGCCTATTAAAGACTAAAAACATTTTTATGGTGGTTATATAGGCAGTATGCTAAATACGATTAAATTTCAAGGAGCGATAAAACATTAAGGATGAAAACTATCCTCGTATATCTCGTAAATTTTAACGGCACAAATCATTTTTTTGAACGAGTTTGTGACTGTAACTTTTCACCTCAATAAAGTAGTTTGTAGCATTTGTTTTGGACGTCCCTCAATTAATTTAGAAGCTCGTTATTTACACATTTAAACAAAGTTTTAGCTGCAAATCTTCCATCTTCGTCCCCACTTTTGTATATTACTCCACTTGCTTATATTATTTACGCGTTTTTCCATTTTTGTGTTTCCTACAATAGTTTTACTTGACTCATTTGCTTGAATGGAAATAATGACTTTTTAAGTTTTTATGCATGTTGCCCGTAAAATTCTAATTTAAAATTAATCTCTTTCTATTATTCTTTTTCCTTTTTGGGATGTCGCATCAACAAACCGTAGGTTTTTGAAAACATATCCAAGCTTAATTATACCAAAATTGAGAGTAAGCACTTAATTATTATGATATAAAACAATGAAGAAAAGATAATACATCTGCCATGAACAAAAGTAAACACTTTTCGGAACCTCGAAGAGACGAAAAATAATGCAAAGATCAAAGTGCTTCTATAAGATTATTGAGAGTAAATTTAATAACAATAAAAACAAATGAAAAAAAGAAAAAAAAAACTCCACCTACATTTGTGCGAGCCTACTCATCTGGGCTGGAATATTTATGGGCCTCGCTATTCTGTGTCTTACGGTGTGCCCTTTCAAGCTCCCTAACCCTAACATATTTAGATTGGGCCCAATCATCAATTTTGGGCGATGTGTAGGTTTGTGCAATATATACTCCACATAGAGTGCCAAGCATGAATCCAAAGAGACCCATTTATCTGAACTTGAGAAAGCTGATAATTTGTTGAAATTCAACCAAGACTTTTATTTTGATAGGTATGAGGTGATGACTGATGACCTTTGGGTTTATTATGTATAGTGTACAAATATTACATAGTTGGATATCTTATCCTACAAGTAAAGTTTCCCTAATTTGTTTTTAAATCTAATTATGAAGCACTTACCCCTTCTCCAAGAGTCAACTCCCAATTCTCAAGCAACTCGGACCACTATGGAGATATTAGATTTTGTTTATTATTAAAACTGAAATTGTCAGGGGCAAATGACTCCGAACTAGGGAAACAATAGGTCCTTGTTTTTTTGGTCATTTGCATTTTCGTCTCGATTTTGTGCTAATCTTTAATCCGAGACAAATAACTCTTTCACAGGGCATAAGTTTAATACCATCTTCTGTCATATTTTACTTTGTAAATATTTTACACATGAATGATTTTCGTTAGACCCAAATAAATGAGAGCAAAACCCTCCAGTTAAATTGTAATCAAACATTGCAAATAGGATCAACAGTAAGCTTTGCGCCTAACTAGATTTTCTTGTATGTTTCATCAACTGAACAATAAATCATAACTCTTGTATGTAGTTAATAAGAGAATATATGAGATTATGACCAATACAGTAGCACTAAAAACTTGTCAAATGTTGTTATGGAAGGGTAACAAGATTTATATTTCACACATAGTTACAAGTACTTAAATACAAACAAACACTTTCAATCCCAACACAGGAATCAGGACACAAAGAAATATAGAAAAAGGAGAAACACTCTGATTAGATTGATACAATAAATAAAAAAGAAAAAAAAGAAAAGCATAGACATTAGAGATTTCTCCCCCAACATAATTAACGAATCACTCCTGACTAGCTTCATTTGGATTGGAATACTCGGGCCCATTGTTTCTGTAAGGCTTGTTAAGATCCCTGGGCCTCGCCCAACTAGGGCCCATAACTTTATTCTTGTTCTGTTCTTCATAAACTTCATTAGGATCCAAAGTCTCAGGCCTGTAGTAGGTCCCATCAAGATCCATGGGCCTGGCCCTATCCTCTTGGGGAACTTTATTATTGTATTGTTCTTCATGAGCTTCGTTTCCATGAGCTGAACATCTATCGGAAACAACCTCTTTACCTTTACAAGGTAGGGATAAGGTTTGAGTACACTCTACCCTCTCTAGACCCCATGTGGTGGGATTATACTGGGTATGTTGTTGTTGTTCTTCATGAGCTTCATTAGGATCGAAAGTCTTGGGCCTAACAAGATCGATGGGCCTGGACCAGTTCGAGTGGACAGCTTTATTGTTTAGTTCTTGGGCTTCACCAGCTTCATTACCGTAGAAATTCTCGGGCCTATAATAGTTTCTCTCAGGATACCTAGACCTGAACCAGCAATTATGGGCCCTCTGACCTTCAGTAGTACTGAAATTTTCGGGCCTACAATAGGCCTGTTCAGGTTCCCGGGCCTTGACACAACCAGAGTGGACCCAATCACCTACTCTTGGAACTCTGTAGTGTTGGGCAACATACACTCCACAAAGAGAGCCCAGAATGAATGTAAAGCCTCTTCCAAAGCCCATTTTTTATTGTAGATATTAATCAAAGTTTTTGTCTGTCTTATTAGTTTTGAATGGGAGCTAGCTTATTTATATCAGTTGGAATAGGAAACTGCTTCTAAGTTGGATATCTTGCCTTACAAGTTCTTTTTCTTTAATTGGTTATTAAACTTTTGTCCTAAGTAAAAGTCATAGCAACCCCTTCTCCAAGACTCAACTTTCCAACTCTTAAAGAAGTTAGGTCTTTGACTTTTCAACAAGCATAGGTTGGTGATTGATAATTAATGTAATAAAGATAAGGAGCTGATAGTGACGTCATCAAGGTTGAGTGGAAAATTTTATATCGGTCTACCTGTGTACTCTTTTCATTTTTCCTCTAATGGTTAAATAGATTTTGAGTTAAGACAAAAATAAAGAGAATGACCTGATAAGAATCGACTGTTGCACATATAATATATTATAAGATAAGCATTTCCATCGGTGGACTATTATTCAAATGTCTACTTTGTCTCGTTATTAACCAATTCCAAGCGAATGAGGCAGAGGAATTCGAAAATCGTCGCATTAAATCACATTGGCAATGGGGCAAAGACATCAATTATATTGGAATCTAAAATCGAGATGACCAGTTGATTTTGTAGGACTAGTTGTACTTGTAGCCCTACGGTGCACATGGTTATGGTTGGCCAAAAATGACAAAACAACCTATAATTGTGAACATTCATTCCTTATCTTCAATTGATACAAGGATCCTCAGAACCACAACTGACCACTAGTTAGGATACTATCTCCTGCAAATTGAACTATAAAATCCCAAGTGAACCTAAATTTGGTACACAAGTTCATCAAAATATTTGTAAAAGCCAGCTAGCTAGCTACTAAAAAATGATCGTTTCTAAGGCATTTTCTGTTTTTATTTTGTTCAATGTAATGTTTTTCACTTGTGTTTCATCTCATAATGTACCATGCCCTCCTACTCCGACAAAAGCTCCAGCCAAGTGCCCTAAAGATACACTAAAATTTGGTGTTTGTGGAGATTGGCTTGGGCTAGTTCATGAGGTCATTGGGGCAAAACCAAGTAGCCAATGTTGTGCCCTTTTGGAAGGGATAGCAAATGTTGAAGCTGCTTTGTGCTTATGCACTGCCATTAAGGCCAATGTTTTGGGTGCCCTTAAGCAAAAAATTCCCATTGCTATCAGTTTGGTTCTGAATTCTTGTGGAAAGAAAGTACCTAAAGGCTTTACATGTGCTTGACGGTTCATACTGGCGTACACAGGATTTTATGCCTGCAGTGTCGGTCTATTGTCACAATTCGACTTGTAAATAAGTTTGGTCCTGGGATTATGGTGGTCCTAGGCCTTATTTTCTGTCCCAGTTGTAATTTACTCGATATTATTTTCAAGCAGCATCGATCTACAGTATATACCTTTTTTAAAATTAAATATATAGTATTTGCACATATAGTTGGATGACACTCGTTCTAAACTCTAAAGATTGCTCATGAAAATGGCATTCTGTCTACGGAGTTTATAAAATACTCCTTTTTTCTTTTCGTTCCGCTAAGAAATTGTAAGTTATGGTTCGCTTTGGTGTAAACAATAAAAACTCTAGGTCCATTTTCCTAATTAATGATGTGAAATGAGATACCATAATATACAGAAGTGGAATACATGTTGTTCCACCCAATTCGAATTTCACATTAAGGTGCGAGACAGCTAGTAGCCTAGCATAGATGTTTGTCTAATTCAACTTATAACTGCAATGGGCCTTTTCCTAATTTAACATATATCAAGTTACCACTGATTTAATTTTTTATTGAAGGATCTTGGTACAATGGTACTCCGTATATCTCAACAGCTAGACATAAACAATTAAGAGTGATATCTAAACAAACCAAGTTACTAAATATATAAAGTGACATTCTTCTTGATTAAAGACTTAAAAAAAAAAGTAAGACAGATAAAACGTAAAGAGTAACTTATTTAGATCAACTACATATCAGTGTAGCTAAGCCTCGAGTTGGTAATTAGAGATTTGAAGTGATCAGTCTCCAAAACGACCAGTTTAGAAAGTTTTTTGTACAGACTTGAAGTTTGAAGAAGACAAACATATTAGTGCAGTTTATGCATTTTTAGGACCTATCTCCACTTGTTAGTGTTAAGAGTGTAATATGTAATTACTGGTTAATTTAATGTAAATAAAGGGCAGCTCATTTTGGTTACTTCCACGGCTCAAACCGCTGCTTCAAAGCAGCCCTCCAAAAAAGAATTCCGTTACCGGGAATCGAACCCGGGTCTCCTGGGTGAAAGCCAGATATCCTAACCGCTGGACGATAACGGAATTGTTGTTTTAATATGAGTGTGACAATTAATCATATTCGATTATCATAACAGGTAATGCTGATGTTTAATTGAAAAGATCAGATCACCTAAAAGGCCACGGTACTTTTGTTTTCCAACATTGTTTCAAGGGAAGCCAAAAAAATACCTTTGGGAGATCACACGGCAACAATCTATCTTGATGTAGCTAGGATTTTTCTCTGTCTTCGATCTAGAGTTTAAACCTTCTTGAAGAATGAAAGCAATGGCACTCCTTTTAGAATTAGACCAAAATCTTGCTACTTTACAATTGACCATGGATAGAAACTATACATTGTAAAGAGAATTACTAGCATGGTTATTTTTGAAAGCTCATAGTAAAAGAGGACAGCTCGGTGCACAAAGCATTCGGCGTTAACAGGATCTAGGAAAAAGCCACACTAAAAGGTGTGTGATATAGACAATCAATCCTAATACAAGCATTAGTGGCTTTGAAAGCTTATACTAGTACTTATCAACAATTCAACATGTAAAGCATCGGTACTCCTCCCCATTTCATTTTCTACTGTCTCCGATCCTTTGTATAAGAATTAATCTTATCATTGATCTTTACTTCATTTTGAGGATAAGGTTTATGTCCTCCTTCATCACTCCTACTCTCTTCTTCAGATTCATATACGTAGTGGCGAATCCCGAAATTTATATAAAAGGATTCAAAAGAATATTAGAATGTCATACTTAAAACTTCAATATATGATCTAAAGAAATTTCTGAACCCCATTGCCGCTACTAGAATTATCTCTTATGTCAAGGGGATTCAAAAGTTTATATGTAACCAAAAATTATTTTTACCCTTGTATTTATATATAATAATTTTTCGACCAAAAGAATTCCATTGAATCCCTTTGACTCTGCATAGATCTACATTGGTACACGAGTATAGGGTTCTATGATTAACTCCACAATGGTGGATTTTAATTTGAAAAAGGTATACTAATTGCTGAAGAGGTTTAAGAAGATCAATGTGAACCATATATGCACAACCCATTGACCTCACAAGCACTTAATGACTTAAATATGGAAGTACTATACTTGTTTTGTATATATACTTATGAATTAAATGTGTCAATAGAATCTACATATAGTGATCAGCAGTTAGCATATTCCAACTGAAATTGCGCGCATTATTTTATTCTAATATATCTGCCATTCAGTATTTGACATATTAAGAATTAAAGAATATGGCATTCCCCTTCTTTCTTACAAAAATTCTATGTTTACAAGAAAAATAACAATATTAATAAACTGGCATAGCTAGGCGCTAGCAATGCAATTTCTGAAGAAATCCATTATGAAGACCCGAAAAGAAAAGGGAAAAGGAATAAAAGGCTATGGGACACATGATGATAATATGAGTAGGGTTAGGGCTGGGCTAATTATCCGATAATTAATACTGTTGCTATTACTCAGTTTTTTTCTTGGGTAATTACTATGTGACAATTACTTTAACAATCATAGATAAGACTGTTAGAGTCTATACTAACTGAATGATCACCAAAGCAAAATAAACAAGAAATCAAGAAGGGCAGTTGGAGCATATACAGTTTGGATATGAGCTAATTGAAGTACTCATGCTCGAATTTTCATTATAGAGTAGAATTTACATTAGTCATAGAACATAGTCTGCAGTGGTACGTAGTCTAATATGAAATAGTTACTTATAAGAGTTCATGAGGAGAATATATCAGCCATCAAAATGTATAATTAAAAGGCCAAGAGCTCAAAAGGCTCAATTAGTTAATATTGTACTCATCTGGTTTTCAAATAAAAACATCCTCCAAAATGCATGTTAGACTCACAAAATGATCAACTTCCTCTTAATTGTGGACAGGAGGGTGTGTTCTTGCTGGCAAATAATCCAAGTTAAACTCTGGTGGTGGATCTTCCCTTTTCTGGTGATGAATCCTCCAAGAAACCGAAACACCATAATTACTACTGCCTTCCATCAGCTGATGATCTTTTTCATTTTCCTTGAGACTATTTGGCTCTGCTGATGAGGGTTTTACTTTTACATCCGATGGACTACTGGAAACCCTAGCTACATTTGGTTTCTCCTCATTCTGCAAGAAAAAGAATCAAGTGAAACAATTTAGTTATTACAATTTGTCGAAGATATATAAATGATGTGCAAATGTCTTAGAGAATAATGTTAGGCATGCTGGAGTCGGCTATATGAATCATCGTCATGTGCATGGATAGATATAGATGCAGTGGCGGAGCCACAATTAAGAAGGGAGTTCAATTGAATTCCCTTAGTTATGAAAATTATAATATGGATAGGGCTGAAACAATTTTTTTTTGTACATATATGTATAGTGACTTTTGAATTCCTTTGTGGTGACAAAGATAGTTCGATAATTGCTTTTAAGTCAACAAGTTTGATTTTTTAGTCGTCTTGTGAAATTTCTAGCTCTGACACTGGGTATATAGACGTCGTTGAAAATACATATAGTTTACCGACCCAACCGTTTTTGCAATAGGAGGCACAGTTATTGTTGTTATCGTTACTGTAAATGTCTCAGAAAAAGTGAAAATATCATTTTAATAGATAGAACTAAAACAAACCTTGTTGAGGACACCAAGTGAGCGAGCGTTACATGCATGGAATAGAAGGAAAACCATCATAAGAAGAGTGATTTTGTTGATTGACATTTGAAAAGAACTTTCCCGTCAGCTCTTGTGTTTGAAGTACTGATTCAAAGAAGATGAAATTTTTTGTTGGCTGGATTTGAATGAAGATCGCGTACTAATAGAAATAGTTTAAGCAAGAATAATGAGCATTAAATGCCGACTTTGGAACAACTTAAAGGGATTTGATAGGAGAACATGCAAATGTAAGGGAGATAGGAGTATGGTGGCAAAATAAAGATATGGGTGACCTCAAATATGTCTCTTTCAAATATATTGGGTCCAAAAGACATAAACCTCCCGCTAGGCTAGAGGAAGGAAGCTAAATTAAAGTCAGAACCCTTGAGCTAAATATATAGTACTATATTTATATTCCAAAGAAGAAAGAGTAAAAAAAGACATTTCATATCTCCTTGAATTTGTAATAAGAAATACCAATGAATGAAGATTTAAGGAAATTAAGCAATTAAAGAAACAGATCGATCAGAGCTAGGCAGTTGAGAAAACCAGAGATACAAGAAAGCAAGAGCCTGTCCAATTTGTATCCACCGAGGTAATTATTAATTGGCCTTGTCCTCGTGTGAAGTTAAAACTATGGTTTTGTGCTTTTTTATTTTAACATGGCTAATGGCTCCTGGTTTCTCGCTTAGTTCCACGCTCTTTTACCTTGAAAATCTTTAACACACATTATTCTATTTAAAGTTTTATGAGTATTATGCAAAAAGTACGAAACCTTTTTACATTGAATATATATATATATATAGTCATCCAACATGTTATATCGGTTTATACATGTCCCTAGCTCCTTCTACATGCATGCTTCATATATGAACAGAATGATCAATTAAGTATAGGTTAATGGAAATATTTCCATGATATTTGTGATATCCTTAGGATGCTGGAAGCCTGTTTGCATAGGAATAATGAACAGAGTGAAAGTTTTATATTAGAAGTTCATAAGACAAATTATATAGAAATACTTTTAAGTTGTGAAGCTTTTTGAAGAAAACAGTATAAAATTGCTCAAAGCTAACAGTGTCACGATGCATTAATTAAAAGTGTCTTAGAATTGATCCACCAGGAATTTTAGTAATGATAGAATATTAAACGAAGCAGTCGATAGAGATGTATTTTGTGACATTGAGATTTTGGCACTACATCCATTGTACGTATGTACACTCTAAATGAACACGTTAAAGGGGAAATGATATACTTGTCACTGATATTTCGTTATCTTTTGGGCCTACCTTGAATATAGATATATATACTTTTGCAGCTTTTTCATGAAAAAACTATTTTCTTGCTATGTATTAGTAGTAAGTTTTAAGCGCGAGCTAGCTAGACATTTTTGGTGATTTTTCACAAACAACTTATATATGAGATCCTTATACTAGCTAATGGACAAGAATTGGTACAAAGAAAAGAAAAAGTAAAAAAAATATATGAGGAGGAATTGTTGTGGTCCTTGTGGACATAGATATACAGAAAAGGACATTAGAAAGACATTGTTGCATGGGCTAGACCCTCCATTGTCACTTGTGGAAGGGACACGAGAGAGTGCCCCAACCAACGTCAACGGTCGCACATCCCACGTGGCACAAACATTTGCTGACCCAATTTGCCACGTGTACAGAGCCCCACTTTGGCCGCCAAAAACCCCCCTTCACCCCAAATCCACAAATCCCAACCACCAAATGCATGTTGGTTTCATCCCTTTGTTCCTTTTCATTTGTCCTTCTAACTTCTTAACTACATAATTCACACATACATTGCTAGTATAAAACTCTTTCTTCGTTATCAGTTAAATGTATTGCTACTATATTATAAATAATATTTTCAAATTATTGCTATATCACACTTAAAACTATGACAGAGTCACTTACTCCAAATAAATGAATTCAACTTGATATACAGGTGTAAAAAAGTTATTAAAAGAAAATAAGGAACTAGCCACAGGCAAAATCCCGTAGGTAAACAATAAAAATTCCATGCTAATCCTATTTAGCTATGAATTAGCCATAGATTATAAGAAAATACAATTAGCTAGGAGCTATTTAGCGACGGATTAGCTAGGAACACTACAAGAAAGTACAGAAATGACAACAACTTTTTTAGCAACAAAAATAGTATAGTTAGCAAAATTTAATATTTGATAACAACTTAGTTTTATTATTGACATATCTGATGAATCTTTTTAAAATGATCTTTTTTTGTTGCTAAACAATTTAATTTTGTTGTCATAATATTGACTATTATTGCAAAAAGTACTTATGGCAACAATAAAAAAATTGTTGCACGTCGTTACAGTAATTGCTGACAAATTTCGTAACTAATTTCATGTTTTCTAGTAGTGATACCAGTACACGAAATTTAAACTCATGTATCAATAGAAATTTTGAGGGGTGGTGGCCCTGGTGGGCGGTCAATAAAGCGACGGCGGGACACTAGTGGAATATAGGGGTGGAGTTGGGGGTTGGAGATGGGGACTTAAGGGACAAAGGCGTTGACAAGAGGCTCAAACTCGTGTGCCTTGTTAAAGCCAAGCATTATTCTTGGTTTGCTTAACTCCTTTGTCTCCACGGTAACCCCTTTATTTCTTTTTTTAGTATTTAATTTCATTCTTTAATACTACTACTACTAAAGTACTAATACCCTTTTCCTTTCTAACAAGTACGTACCAAACTACTTTGGTTCGTGAAAGAATGTTAGTAGTAGTAATAATACTAATGAGTACATACCAAGTTGAAATTAAATCTTGCTCATCATCATATGTAGTTATTGGAATGCTACAATGAAGCTTTATAAGAGATTTTGTGATATGGAAGTAAGTTCAATAGATCTTTGAAAAAGTAAGAGGATGAAGGGAGCCAAAAGATTGGCGACAAAAGCCATTTCTTGGGATTTGGTAGAGCTAGCTTAGATTACATGAATTCGTTTCTCTCGATCTTCATCATGCATGTCCACCAAGCTGCATTGGAACCAAATATCTTTTGACATGGAAACATGTACAATTCGAGCAACTGTACATCATTTCATTAGTGCAACAACTACAGCATACATGCACTATGAATATATATGTCTAATTTTATATTATCTACTAGATTAATGGAGCTAAGTGATGATGATCATAGTAGGTGTTTCCTGGAAAAAAAATCATACTTACTAGATGTTTGCTTGGCCTAGCGGGAAGGTACTATATGATTATTCAATCTTACTGGCACAAGTTCCTGTGCTTTAATCTAAGCTTGGAAGTGTCAAAAAAACGGGTCATTTACCCATCCAAAGATTATTTAGGTTGAGATAGACCGGGTAAGAAGCGGATGGGCTAACATTGGGTCATATCCCAACCCATCTGATCTCTTGCCAAGTTTTAGGACCTGTTTGGCCATAAAAATACACTTTTTTTTTAAATTTATTTTTCACTTTATTTGAAAATCAGTGTTTAATTATGAAATTTCTAATCCAACTTAAAGTTGTATTTTAAATTTGAAAAACTACAACTTATAATGGTTTTCAACTCAGTTTTCACTTTTGAAGTTGTATTTAGGTATACTCAAGCATGAACATCATTCCAAATACTCTTCGTAAAAAGTATAACCAAACACAACTACATCTGCAATTCCAACTCCATAGATTCCACTAAAAAAAAACTAGAATTACCAACAACAATTTTTGTTGGTAAATTGATAAAATTGGCTGGCAATTTGAATTACCAACGGATATTGATCTGTTGCTAAAAGGCTCTATGGTAAATTTTGCCAACCAATTTACTGTTGTTGGTAACATTACCAATGAAAAATCGGTTGGTAAACGACAAAAATTGTTGGTAATTTTTGAGTCTAGAATCTAAGATTTCCGTTGGTAAATTGGCTAACTAAAATTTGGTTGGTTTTCCGTTAGTAACTTTAGTAACGAATAGAAAACAAGTTAGTAAATTTGGCTCTTTATGTATTCAAATTTCATTTGAAATCGGTTGGTAAATGTAATAACGAAAAAAATGTCATTGGTATTCCGTTAGCAGCGATACTAACAGAATATTCTGTTGGTAAGTATGATCATTTATTTCTTAAATGTCATTATTAATTAATTGGAGATTTAAATGGTCAACTAACTATGTTATTAATCCGCTAGTAATTTAAATGTTTACATCAATTTATTACTTGGAAATACCTTAAAAAACACTTGAGAAATATGAAATCAGTAGTAACATCTATTATAACGATCAAAACTTATCTTACATATATTACTCATCTTTGTAGTCATACAGAACTGTTCAAAAGTTGTCTTACATACAAATATAACATCTTAGTAATGTCATACAAGCTATTCATCATAGTGACTAAATAACGTGAAAATATTTGGAATTTATGAAAACGCCGACTTAATTTATTTGTTTATTTTTTATATTTTGTTTAATTACCTAATAAACTAGTTTTCTCTATTATGACTTTATATGACATATAAAATAAAAAGTAGGCTTTTGAAATATTTTGATAATATTTTTAAGTTAACAAACAAGTGGTCATTAACCTCCACAAACAGAGATGAGTTTGGGGGTCATATTTTTATGGGTTAATTTTGTTAACCCCATCTGGGTCTTACGTTTTCCTTTTTTCTTTTAATATGGGGGTGGGGAAGATGAGGTCATGAGGCCTGTTCAATGAAATTTAGAAGGACATTAATTGGAACTTGTTTCCTTCTTTTTGCCTTTCTTTCCATGAAATAAATACTGTTATTACTCATAGACCAGTCAACTGACAACGAAATAGGTATTCTACAACATTTATGCATGAAAATTAATTTCTCGAGAGGCCTCTCGACTTAAGGAGATAATTAAACATGGAAGCATAATAAGTTAATAACCAGTTAAGAAAATGCGATCCATAATTATTTAGAATTAAATTACAGAAATAAATATTTGACTACATATTCGTGAGCGCACGCTCTCACAAAGCATTTTTTTTTTTTGGGCGGATTACCCTTCAAAAGCAACTGTCTTTAATTTTTGGCCCTCAAATTGGTGATCTTTAATTTTTATCCTCCGCCTAATAACCTCAAGGTTCTAGATTCAAACTCCAGCTCAGTAAAAAAAAGAAATTTCGCAAGACAAATGTTTGGATTCGCAAGGCTCCCTCAGGCAGAATTTTGAATGCAAAACTCTAATTGCATGTGCAAAACTCTGTCTGCATTCAAAATTCTGCCTGAGGCCTAACTTTGGCCCGAATAAGCCTAACTTTGCTACAAAACTCTGTCTTGCGAATTATTATTATTATTTTTTACTGAGCGGGGTTGGAATCTCAAACCTCATGATATTAGGCGAATGACAAAAATTAAAGACCACTAATTTGAGGGCCAAAAATCAAAGACCAGTGCCTTTGAAGGGTAACGACCCCTCATATAGCTTGTCTAGCTATCAAGTTGGGCCATATCGAACGAGCCCGTAAACTCCTTTTTGAGAAAATGGCACCTGATATTACTATGGACAAACAAATGCCATAAAATAGCCATAGTTTAAAATTTTGGCAATAACCGTTTCCCCGTTTTTGGATTAGAGTTTTGTATTCAATAACCGGTAAATATTCTCTATCTATTCAATATCTTCCACTCACAAATCATCTACTCAAATTTCTCAAATAGTATCTATAAATCTCTCAAACCATCAATGTTTCTAAAATAGCTTCCAAAATTTTGAACTCATCCTGTGTCTTTCGAAAACCTTCTACTCTCCCAATTATCTATCCAAATATCTCAAATAATAACCACAAATCTCTTAAACCATGACGACAATACCGCTAGCAATATACCATATTCCTTCATTTCACTTGCTATTTTTTTTTTTATGAGTTCTGCACGATTTTGATGCAGGGTTATTAGTAGTGATATACAAAACGACTATTAAAAAATTTTGGGCGCTATTTATTCATTTTGATATACAATTCTAACCGGTTGAGTAAAAATTTAATAGGCTAATTAAACAGGCTGGTACAACTGCACGTTTTTGTAGACTCATTAAACCACTAGAGAGCATGCATGTTACTACGTTGGCAAGTAGTCCAATAATTATTACCTCAATTACAAAGTTCATACTTCTTAGACTATCATATATATATATATACATAAAAAAGCAGGCCAAAGACCCGCTGACGTGGCATCACAAAATAGCAGGGTTTGTATTTATCTATTTTTAGGCAATTAATTCTCTTTTAATACGCAGGTAAACAACATTGTTGCATAAACTCCGGCGGCCTAACTAAGACGCCCCTTGGCCCATTCTATCTCAAACTCAAAAGGTGCGACAATAAAAACAAGTCTTCACCAATTCGGATTATGCCTCAACAAAATCCGGAGAAGATGAAGCGGAAGATGCAATATTACTTCCAGGTATTTTCGCACTTATTTTGCTTAATTGA
This sequence comes from Lycium barbarum, assembly GCF_019175385.1. NCBI lineage: Eukaryota > Viridiplantae > Streptophyta > Magnoliopsida > Solanales > Solanaceae > Lycium > Lycium barbarum. Next base: position 116,421,783 of record NC_083342.1, read on the forward strand.
AGATGCTTTATATTCTAATTATTTGCAACTATTGTTGGCTTAAGAAAGTATTTGAAATGTTTTACTGCACACCTTTTATGTCAACTTTCCTAAGAGATGGTGAGTTGGTTTAACAAAATACAAAACCTCTCTTTCATGTTTGGTTGGTTGGTTGATGATATTAACTATTTGAACAATTTCCTTAATCATATATTACTTTTGATAGCAGTACTTCGAGAAATAAACTCACTTTTGACTTAAAACTCAATTTTTTTTAAATCAGTTTTATACTCTTCAACCGAGATTAAGACAAGTTCATGATTGTTTATACTTCAAGCCAGAGATGTGCGATTGTAGTTGTGTTGGTGTTCTTGATTATAATTTTCTGTGCAATTAAAACAAGGGTTGAGGTGGCTATGATGTAAGGCAGTCAGAGCAGTACTTGTGTGTACGTCAAAGTACGTATAGCTTGATTTTGTATTTATGTGACTCTAGAAAATGTTTTCCTATTTAAGATTCTAGCCCTCCCCACCCTCCATAACTTTGATAAAACTACATATGCCTTGATATCATTAGAGGTAAAAACGTAGAAATATTAAGGTTAATATAACCTTTTGGCCTTGAGAAACTTTACTATCCCCTCTTGATAGTTCAATTGTGATGAGTGCGAATTCTCAACACAAGGATATGGAAATGAGGGACGACGGACGTTTAACAAGATGAACTGTGTTGCACTTTGAATCAGTAACAACAATGGCTCCTGAAAGTATTTAACAATGTCTTTGTCATATAAATTTATGAAATTAAAAGATGTTCACCAAATTTTGCCGCTAAAATGAATGACCATTGTCTGGCAGAAAGGGAATGAATATTTTTTTATATTGTGTTGATGTAATACCTATTACAATTTGCTTAACTCATTCTTCTGATTGCTCAGGTGAGAAGAGAGAAAACAAGTGAAAGAATGAAGCTTCTTCAAGAACTGACACCACGCTACGCTAAATTACTTATGGTAATACTTCTTTACTTGCTCTATTACTTATGAGAGAAAATATACACAATTGTGATATGTAAGCTCATAGTTCTTATTAATAGGTGACTGAAAAAAACTCTGTGATTCTCTATGTGGTCATTGACAACTCTGTGATTCTCTATGTGATCTTGACTATGTACAATCCATTCAGCGGCAAGTTAGGTAAATTACTTAGGCGACTTTTGTTTACAGTGGTTGGTTTGCAAACTAATAGTTCGAGTTCTCCGAAAAAGTGGTAGGTTTACATTTCTATTCTATTTCCTTATTTTGGTAATGCAATAGGAAATTCCTAAAACTGTTCGAACAAAAGATAAGTTCATAAATTCAAATTGAAGAAATTTTTACAAAAATATATGTATAAGAGATAAAACGGAAGAACAAGGTGATCTTTTTTTGCTTGAAGTTCATATATATGTGTGTGTGTCAGTGTGTCTCTGCTTGGTTTCATTCCAAGAGATTTTGAAAGTTTGCGAGCTTAGGTGCTATCTGTTCTATTAAGAGATAGCAAAATCTAGCAGTTACTATGCTTTTCATTACGAGCTTAAAAGGATCTGTTGCAATTATAAATTGAAACACTGATGGTCTTCCCTTTCTTATTTTTTATTTATAAAGTTTCTTACACTTCTTATACAAATGATGTGAATTTTATCATTAGTATTTATGTGATAACCATTGAAGCTCAGGATATACAACAACAATAACAACATACCCACAAAGTAGGGTCTTGGGGGAGTAGAGTGCACGCAGACTTTACCCCTACGTTGGGAGGTAGAGAGGTTGTTTCTGATAGACCCTCGGCATTGAAACTCAAGATATATTATAGTACAATATTTAGATCAATAAGATACATGAGGCTTCTTTAGAATATCTTTCCTTTTAGGGTGCTCTCCGAAGTTTGCTATTTACAGAAATTGTCTTATCTTAACAAATATTACTCTGGAATTCATATGGGATGGTGCAGCTTTGCTATGACTTGAGAAAAAACTGCACTGAATCGGGTGCTGGAATACTGTATGGTTGGCTTTCATTCAGTAGCTATTTTAGAAGCTTAGTGTAGAGACTCCACACTTCAATGCTTTTAATGGGGTTCATATTGCAATTACATTTCTGATGATAAATATACTACTGCTAATTGCAAAATATGTGTGTGTATATATATGGACCACTTAATCCTGAATATGGGATCTGTACATGTATCTATTATATTACTCACATATCTACTCTGTTTACTCCGACATAACTCTGTATAAAATTTAAAAATTGAGTATGATCATAGTGTTCCTCAAGGAAATTAGTTCTTTAAAAACTTGTATGTGTACTCTATGTAATAGCAAGTCTTTGGTTGGTATATCGTGTACACACATAGCTTGGATTAGTTTCTATGTAGAAATAACTGCTTAGAATTCAAATAAAATGAACATGCATCTGCTATTGATCTGGTAAATTTAGCTATCCACCTCCCAGTAGGAAAGATCCATAACTTCACAAGTCATGGGATTTGAGCTTCTTGATTATCTTCGAAACAACACGTTCTTAATATGTTAAGTAAATGACACCCTATTAGAATAGTCTGAATTTCAAGCAGCGTAGACATAATTACATATTACTAAACACTTCATTATTAAGAAGGGGAATAACTCAAAATATTTCATAGAGGATTTTTGGGTTTTTAACATAAGTTGGTGAAATGAATCGGTTTCTTATCCTTTATCACAGTTGAAGCTCTGTGTTATTTAGTGTGACAACATCTTGCCTCAACTCGCAAATATAGCTGAGAGTAGTACTGTTGAACGTTTTTAAGTTTGAGATTTTTGTATTTTCTCTCGCTCTTGAGAGTTGTAACTTTAAATATTTAATATTTTCTTCTGCGGATGAATATTTTGGTGCTTGAATTGCCTGATCTGATTTATGAGTCTATTTGATGATCCATTGCAGGTTTCTTCTGTGGTTAATCATGACATTTGATAAGATCTTGATACATTTTCCTTTTGATGTAACATGGAGGATCCATTTACATCGTGCAAGCTTGAGCTCTTATATATTGCCCAAAAATTTCTTGAATTGATATATACGTGATTTCTCCAAAGAGTTATTGTATATGCATATACGAATTATACAACACCTGAATAACTATTTTTTGACTTTCTAATGATTATGGCTGCTATGTACGATCTTATATGAAGAGATATCCGTAGGTGGTCAGAAATTAGTTGATTATGGTGGTCAGTATGTAAATTTTTACAAGTGAGACATGGGCTATATAGATATGTTCGCGAGACTTGCTCATTCTCTTCAAGAGTATCCACTAGCCTTAGAATTCGTGAAAGAAGACACTCTGATCTCAATGATAAATTACCTGTTAATTCAAGATTAGAAATTGTAAGAAGCAATCAAAGTTACGGATGTTTTAGTCTCTTTTTTGAAGGCTAATATTTTCATTTCTATGCTTTACCATTGATTATGGAACTCCAAACTTAAGAAATGAGTAATCTTTCTGTATTTTATTTTATGTATTAAGACATCTCTTTGTGCCATTTCGTAATCATGGTCGTGCTAATTTATTCTATAGCTGATTGATCTGGGTTTTCCTTATATCTACTTTGTGGTGTATTTAGGATGACGATTAAATAAATTATTAACAGGTGCAATTTGAAAAAAAGACTAATGCACCGCGCTTCTGCATATTTACTAGTTATTTTTAAAACTGAAACATTTCTCCTTTTGTGTTCAAAGTTTTTCACCTTTGCCACTTGCGAGCATTACAAGTTTTGGCCCCTTCAATTATTTTTGTTCGTGAAGGTCCACTTTCCTAAAAATATATTTAAACTTGGTATTCAAAAGAATGTCTTCAAACTGGCAATCCATACTCATAACCGGGACATATTTTGTTATTTTATTAACACTGTGTACTGAAAATAGTCTTATATTGAAAAGAAACTTTTTTTTTTTGCGCTGATTGTCCTTCATTTGGGGTGGTCTTTAACTTTTGCCCTTCAAATTGGTGGTCTTTAACTTTTGCCCTTTGTCTAATACCCCGAGTTTCTGGGTTCGAACCACAGCTCAGTAAAAAAAAAAAAGGAATTTTTGCAAGGCAGATGTTTGGATTCGCAAGACAGAGTTTTGCCTTAAGGCAGAATTTTGCTGCCTTGAGGCATTCTGCCTCACGAATCCAAACACTATCTTGCGATTTAAAAAAAAAAAATTGACTGAGCGAGGGGTTCAAACCCGAAACCAAGGGATTTTTAGCGAAGATCACCAATTTGAGGGACAAAAATTAAAAACCACCCCCAGCTAAGGACAATCCTGCAAATTGCCCGAAAAGAAATAGTCTTAGTAGGCCCAGCTATCAGGTCGGGTCATATACAAGCCATATATTACGACATCACGAGCTTGTGGGCCTTGGTTTTGTAAATCCTTGTTTCTCCTTTTGAACACAATTCACAAAAAAATATCAAAAATTTCGCGGATTGTCCTTCAAATGGACTGGTCTTTAATTTTTGTCCCTCAAATCGGTGATCTTTAATTTTTGTCCCCTCTTCTCATTTAATAAAATTTATGGGCCAAAGTACCCTTATTCGTTGGTTTATGAAATCAGAAATTCAGGTTCGAACCCACCAAAGGCAACAAAAAAAAAAAAAAAAAATTGCAAGGCAAGATTTCATAGCAAACTATTCTATTCGGACAAAAGTTATGCCTTAAGGCATAGTTCTGTATAGGGGTGGAAAAACTAGCCCAAACCCATTTGACCCGCCCAAGTATTGATAGATTTGGGCTAGAGTGATTTTGAAGATGGACTGATTTGGGTCAGCCCAAGTTGACCCATCGCAAATCATGAGCCCAAACTGACCCATCAACTATCCTTTGTTCCGAAGTGTAACAACTACAAAACATGATTAACTTTTTATTTAATTTTTTTGTTTTAAGAAAAAATTAATTTTAAAATTTTAAAATAATTTTAATTCTTAATTTTTTTTATTTTCTTAATTATTTTTTAGAATAAATAAATAATTATTTTATTTTCTTTTTGAAATTTCGAATAGAATTTATGTATTAATAACTTATCAGAAAATATTAATAGTGAATATCTTTATTATTTGAGTAAAAACATTCTAAATGTATTATTTTGACAAAAAGAGTGAGAAATATGTAGGTTCAATATAAAGTAACCAACTAATATTATTATATGTGAACTTGAATAAGAAAAACAAAAAACTAAAACTGTATTGAATTCCCTATCTAATCAAAGCTCTTTTTTTTTTTTTAATCTCTCACATAAATGTAAAAATACAAATTACAAACTAAAAAGAAAAAAACAGGAAAAATTAAATAAACGTATACATCTATAATGACGGTATGTACCTATCGCTTTCTTTTTCCCTTTTGTTTCCCAAATATCTTTCACAACTCATAGCAGGAAGAAAAAACAGTTATCAAGTCCTATTCACGTTTACAAAAAAAACAAAACAAAACAACACCAGATATCAAATACTACTATTATAATCTATATAATAAATATACGTAGAAATCAAATTCAAACAAAACAAAATAACACCATAGAATGTAAGTTTGAAATTTCTAAAAGTAATGGGTTGGGTGGGTTGGGTTGGGTTATGACCCATCATTTAGCCCATCTTGACCCGCCCATCTTAGCCTAAGCAAGCTTTGGGCAGGGTCATTTTTTGTGCGGATTGCTCTTCAAAAGCACTTGTCTTTAATTTTTGTCCCTCAAAGTGGTGGTCTTTAATTTTGGCCTTCGCCTAATACCCCAAGGTTCTGGGTTTGAATCCTAGCTCAGTAAAAAAAGAAGGAATTTTGCAAGACAGAGGTTTGGATTCGCAAGGCAGAGTTTTGCAACCTCAAGCAGAATTTTGAATGCAAAACTCTGCATGCAGGTAGAGTTTCGTATTTAAAATTCTGCCTAACGCCTAACTTTGGCCCAAATAGGCCTAATTTTGCTACAAAACTCTGCTTTGCGATTTTATTTTTTATTTTTAACTGAGCCGAACTCTAAACCTCATGATATTAGGCAAAGGGCAAAATTAAAGACCACCAATTTGAGGGGCAAAAACTAAAGACCAACGCCTTTAAAGGGTAATCGTGCAAATGACCCAAGCAGGGTTGGGCATTGGCCCATCTATAAAATCCGCCCATCTTGACCCACCAACTTCAGCCCAAACGACCCATCTACCACCTCTAGTTTTGTAGTATCCTACAGAGCTAAGCCTTAAGGCATGTACATAGTTTCTTTTCCGGCACAGTTTTGTAGTATAACTTAATTTCTACAAACTATGCCGGACAAGACATAGTTCTGTAGAATAACCTAATTTCTACAGAACTATGCAGGACAAAGCTTTTTTTTTTTTTTTAACTCTGATTGGGTTCGAACCCAGAATCTCAAAAGTATTTTCGACCACTTAAAGTGGTGAAGGGCAAAAATTAAAGATCATCCCAAAATAGGGGCAATCGTGCTAATTGCCCAAAAATATATCATGGATAAAAAATACTTCTCCACGAGTGTCAGTATTTGTTTTGATTTTCATCCGTAGTAATTTGCTTATCGAACTTAGTAATTTACTTGTATGAACAGTTATTATTTATACCATAAATGTTTACTATCTTTGATCTCTCGGTTTTCTGCTGTGTTGAAGATCAATTATGAATAAAAAATGTTTTCTCTTTACCAACTATATTTACACAATTTAACAATGTACATAAAAACGTGAAGTAATTTTCAAGATAATAATTATTTCATAGCCAATAACATTTTGCACAATTTGTTTTTCATTCTTTTGTATTTTATTTATGAAGTATCAATCAATTGAGGGTATAAATTGTAGTCGTTCACGATTATCTTGAACATTCTTTATATCGTGAGTTAACTTTTGTAGTTAAACGTATATTGTTGAACTAGTTAGGATAGACCTTTATTCAATCCATCTTCGATATACTTTTTTTTTTTGGCAGAGTAGTTTGTTTATGACTTATTATTGACGATTGTGTTTTAACCTGCTCAAGTTTGAACCAACTTCCTCATTTTGATAACCTTACGATGTGATACTAATTACCACAAGTGTACACCATAATGAAATTACAAATAACTATAGGATCAATTTAAAAATAGAAAGGAGAAAAAAAAGTTCAGGAACAGAGGGGGGAAATATATAAAAAAAAAAATGTACAGAAGGAAATCCAGCAGCATATCCCACTTCAAGATCAGTATTATTTTAAATTGTTTAAGCTTAAGGAGTTATAGAAAAAGTAATTCCAAGAAACCTTTAGCTTTCTAATATTAAAGTTAATTTTCTCCTTTTCGGCGTTAGTAGCCTTTCTACCTTTTTTCCTCCGAATGGCATGGAATTCATAAATCAGTGATAATTAAACATATTTTTATGTTTCATAATTGAGCACTTTTGCACCTCAAAAATTGTTGTGACTAAAAAGCAACGGTTTCCAAATCTTGGAGGTGTTATTCTTATTTCAAGTAAAAGCAATATGAAAAAGTTGAAGATTGTTTTAGTTGCTACACCAATTAGAACACAATAATGCCCCAATCTTTTGGCCAAATAAGTTTAATTAGAACTTTACGTGCTGGCGAAACTAAACTTTCATGCTTTTTTTTTTTCTTTTCTTTTGCCCTTTTGGTTTATTTTCTCCATTTCTTTTTTCTATAGATTTGCTTTTGGAAATGGGGAACACCTATAGCTATCTGTTTGCAAGGAAAAAAGAGCATATTTAAGATGGATATGCTCAGATGAAGTGAGAATTTAGACTAAATAAACTCAAAATGAGTGCAATATACATATGTGTATGTTGTAACTCATAATTAGGTTTATCTATTATTATGTTAAATTTGACCATAAATAGTTCTACTGGCATGTTTCTAATGTGATTACCAAAATCACACATAAAATTATTTTACAAAAATTATTTATGAGTGAGTGCCACTTATTCTTATGTTAGTTATTATTGGCTGGTTGATTTTAGTGAGAAATTTTGCACCGCTGCCTCTTAGAAACTAGAAGCAACTTAAGAAGTTGATCCCCGAAAGGAAAAAATTAAAATAATCTTGACTTAAGGCGTGCCAAGGTTAAAACACTATGGTATAACTTGCCTTAAGATGTTGTAGTAGTCATAATTGATAAGCTTATTGCGAATAATGCTAGCATCAAAAATATAGCTTCATAGTAATAAAATTTAGAAACAACGTAGTGACACATTATGATTGGAGTATATAGCTAGATGCACAATGGACATCATTATACTAAAACTAAGTAGTAATAATTTTGACTTGATAATTGTCTAAATGTTTGGCGATTGCTCTTTCAGTGATCGCAAGCTCGTATTTCACCTTTGCTGATATCTTTTCCTCCTGTAAGAATCCTAACTTCTCATATAAACTTCTAATACTTCATTCATAATGACTTGATGACTTCAAATTCATTGACTTACTTTTTTTTATTGGCCATGCGAACAAAGTCTCATATAGATAGTTAAAAAGATTGAAAAATTATGTATAAGGTGTAGAGATATTCTTAACGGTAATAAACCTTTTGCAAAAAATGTACGGATAATATATTATATTTCACCATGTTAAGAGTATTTTAGATTGACTTATTAAGTCTTAACCCAACATTTTTTTTCATGTTAAACGGTGTAAACACGTTTTTGAAGCTTTAAAATTGCCTACTCCCTTGGGTACTGTTACTAGAAGACTTTGAAGTCTAAAATTATGTAAATATTTTGGGGTAGTACTTTTAAATTGAGTATAGATGAGGAAAGGTATATATGCAATGTATATGAATGAAAATCTAAATTAAATGATAGTTTTTGTAGCAGTTACGAAGGAAATGGTCCCCCGTGACCTTCCCTTCGGTGGCAATCCAATTAACCCAAGATATATATTACCGACCTTCCTCTATAATTCATGAAGTTTTTTTCATAAAAAAATAAAATAAAAAATTAAAGCCATGTTCACATGGTCTCAAACTCTAAAATGTGTATTGATAGCATGCCTACGTTGAAATTTATGTATATCTCAAGATATACAATACATTTACATGTCTCTTTTCGTAGAACATATACATTATTCTTTTTATTATAACGTGTTGAATAGTTGATCTTGTCTCCCTTTGTAGCCAACAGGGAAAAGTGGTGAGGTTGTAGGAACACTGTTTCTTTTGTTTGTAAATTTCATTATTTCAACGAACCTAGCTAGTGATGGCGCACTAATGCTTCATAATAATCAAAAGGAAAAAATTAAAGTCATTTTTAATAAATTTTGACGTACATAAGAACCAATTGTTTGTATTCACAAATGACAGGTTTATTGTTTATTGATGTCTATAAAATACGTTTATTATATTTCCACTGTTTGTGTTGTTCGCAAAATATTTGTTTCGAGGTTTTTAATAACTTTCTGAGTTCTGTGGTCGGAGAGGTTCAGGCAAGAAGCAAGGGGAGGAAAGCAAATGGTTTACTTAATTGAGCTTTTAACACACTTGATTGCCGTCCAAAAATAATTACAACCGATAACCAATATATAAAAATACAAACTAATTATGGGATTATAAAATAGGTATATTATATGTATATTGTACATAAATATACAAAAATAATACATTTTCGGCTATTATTGTGGTGGGTGATTATACATGATAACAATCCGTTAATAAAAACCGGTTACTCAATTCTCGTTTAATATAGTGCAACTTTATAATTTTTTTGACCAATAACAACATACCCAGTTGGATCCCACAACGTGAGGTCTGGGGAGGGTAAAGTGTACGCAAACTTTACTATGTTTTTGACCAAGTTCTTAAAACATAGTACATAATTTTACAATTTAAGTGTTGATGAAAAGAAGTATGCATGTTCAAGCAACTAATTTGCAGCTAAGCTTTAGTTAGTTTGGGATATATTTGTGTGTATTTGCTTGAGAAGTAAGGTTCCTTGAAAATTGAGAAAGGAACATGTCATCATCCTCTCAAGCCAAGAAACTAAAAAATTACGTGTTCATATGAAAAGAGGGTGAGAAGCAAAGACAGATATTAGGAATAAGAAATTACATTAGGAATAGTAAATTATGATTAAACAAATTAAAGAACTCAAAAAAATCCAAGAAAGAGGATTTGAGTTGGATACACTTTGCACTAGCTAGAAGAAAAAGGGGGGGTGTTTGTAACCTATATCACATGGGAGTAAGCCTTCTCCCCTGACAAATACATATCATGGTTTTCCTAAACTATTCATCACAAACCTAAGTATGTCCCCTCACCAATAATGCCCTTAGATTTTTATTTTCATTTTCGTTTCATTTTATTATCACTCAATATACTCCCTCCGTCCATTTTTACTTGTCCTGTATATTAAAAATAAATGTTCATTTTCACTTGTTCAATTTAGAAAACCAAGAGATAATTTACCATTTTGTACTTGTTTTACCCTTAGTATTAATTGGTAGTTACTGCACAAATTTTAAAGTATGTTTGATTGATTTCAAACATTAGATGACTTAGTAATAATTAGGGGTGATTTAGTAATATTATCATTCTATTTATGGCTTCTTAAGGGGTGTGCCAAGTCAATACAAGACAAGTTAAAATGGACAGAGGGAGTAGTTCCATTCAAAAAAATTATTGTCTTACAATTAAAAAGGTATAGTGGGATGGTCGGAATTTCTCCACCTTTAACTATGTAGATTTTAAGTTTGGATTTATAGAAGTAAAAATCTTTTGATTGCGACCGTTTCACTTTACCCTTTAATAGACCTACTCGACGTGAATTCAAATTTAATTACCTATCTCGTGAATTTCAAATAGCTAAATATTAGTAGTGTGATATTCAAGAATGGTGTCTTTCTACACCTTTATGCATTTATTACAAGAAAAGGAAAATCATCGGGACAACAAGATGTTGACGAAGACTTCACCATGATGATGCATGAAATAGGAAAAGAAAGAAAAATACTTTATGCAAATTTGTAGAAAAATGATGTGCTGTAGTGTTGACCCCATTTGTTTCCTTCCGTTATTCAGTTATGTACCTTTCTTCTAGTTATATCAACTTTTCGTTTTTTCCACCTTTGTCCCACCATAAATTCCAAATTAAGCTAGCTCAAGGGCTTCGAAATAGGGATAAATGGAGAAATTTTTTGGTAGACGTTTGCACAAGAATTAAGTAATATTTGAAAAATAGTATTTAAAGTCAAATTAAAAATACATATTTAAAAATTAAAATTGTGTTTGAATTTGCATTTTACTTACAAAATTGTTGAAGTTTTATGAGGGGGGATGTTTTTTACTTGAAAACTGGTTCAAGCAGGTTTTTGAAAAGAAAAAGTCCAAATAGGTATCTCTATTTTATTTTTATAATGAAGATTACTTGGAGTCAGCCATTACAGCCAGAAAATTATGGTAATTTAAGATTATAATAATTATAATATTTTATGCAAACATTAAAAAAATTGATAAAACAAGTAATGAGAAGGCAGAATTAAATAACAAGTCAACATGAACGATCAAAAAAGCTGGCAATGTATATAGAGGAAACGACATGTTAATTTTTATTTTGGTTAATTTGTCGACCAACATGCGCCTAATGATATTCAGCGTATTGATTGGCTTTGCCTCCTTTTTTCTTTTACCTTGTATATTTTAAGACATGGTTATGTGGTTTAAATTTGCTCTCGGTAATCTACCAAGATTTTGCTGGATTCTTTTGGCTTTTCCCACCGAATGTTAATTTAAAAAATAAAATAAAATAAAATAAAATAAGACTATTGTTGCAACTTACTCTAGAATAAGTTATATTATTTACAAATGCAGAGTTGCCAACCATAATACTCCAGCCTACGAGTAAAATTGTGAGTTTTGAATCTAAGCTCGCATAATTTTAAAACGCGTAATTAAGATTTAAGTTTTTTCTTCATATACATACCCAACATTATTTTTATTTTGTTGATGTGTGATTTATCTAAAGTTGTATAATGTGCATGCATGCATGTCTAAAAGTGACAAGTAAAAGTGCAAATGTATATTTAGTGTAGTGGGCAAGCGTAAGGAGGGACTAAAAATTTAGGATTTGTTACTGTTAGATTATGTAAATATTTAGTCAAATATATTTTGTAATATTCTATTTTAGGATAGCGTATGTTAGAATTATTTAGTCAAATTAGTTCCTAATTTGTAGCCTACAATTATGTTGTAAATGCTGTATATTAACCTATTCAAGCAATGAGAATAAGGACGGCAAATATTCTCTTACATGGTATCAGACTAGGTCTCTCCTAAAACCCTAGCTTCCTAAACCCTAGTCGCCGACCATCCTCTTCGGCTTCCTCCTCTTCGGCCCTTCTTCCTCCTCTTCTCAATGGCTGACGCATCCAAGTTGCATCCTGCGACTACCGTCACCGATATCAAATCATGCATTCCTATTGTTCTTGACTATGAAGGAAGCCAATACAATAACTGGGCTACCCTCTTCAAGCTCCATTGCCGAGCAAACTTGGTGATCGACCACATCCTCCCTCCTGCCTCCCCCACCGACCCACCACTGGCAACTGCAGCCGAGAAAATCGCTACAAAGGCTCTATGGGAACGGCTAGATGACATTGTTAGGCAATGGATATATGGTACAATATCGAATGATCTTCTCAACACGATCATTCATCAAGAGGACACCGCAGCCGAGACTTGGAATCGCCTTGTCCATCTCTTTCAGGACAACAAATCGGCTAGGGCTCTTGCTCTTGATGCAAAATTCACCAACACCAAATTGGTGGATTTTCCGAATATGAAAGCATACCGCACCAGGCTGAAAATTCTTGCAGACAATCTCGCCAACGTCGGCCACAAAGTTTCGAACAACGGTGCAGTGCCGTACTCCTCTCCCATCTTTTGACGTTGTCCGGTCGATGCTCGAACTTGAGGAAGACAGCCATGGCGAGGACGTCATTCACGACTCCGGGTCGAATACTGCTCTCATTTCCCAGAATATTAATCGTCATAATTTCTCTAGTAATGGGCAGCCCAACAATTCTGAAAATACTTTCAACAATCGAGGAAATTCTCACAATCGTGTAAAGAAGAATAAACCGCGGTCGCAGCGGCGGCAACCGCAACAACAACCGCGGTGGCGCCGGGAATGGGCAAAGCAGCGGCGGGGGCAGCCGAAACAATGCCCAGGCAGACCAGCCCGCCGCGTCGCATCGCTAGGGAGCCACTGCCCCGTCGTGGTATTTTCCACCGTGGGCTGCTTGGGGGCCACAGCCGTGGGCCACCCCACCGTGTCCGTACCCCACCGCGGGTTGGCAGCAGCCACGCGGCTGGCAGCAGTCTCGCACAGCCCCAACGCAGCAGGGAGTCCTTGGTGCTCGTCCTCCACAGTCGTTCTACTCGGCAGCCCCATCATCACATGGTGGGTATGCGCCCACGGATATTGAGCAGACTATGCACACAATGTCTTTGAATCCGCTCTATGACAATAATTGGTACATGGACACCGGAGCCACATCTCACATGACCAACTCCCAAGGTACTCTCTCGTCTTACTATCAATTGAGAAAAAATAATGGCATTGTTGTTGGTAATGGTAACATGATTCCGATTCGTGGTTATGGTCATACATCCCTTCAAGTAAATCCCTCCTTAAACCTGAAAAATGTTTTACATGCACCTAAACTCATCAAAAACCTTATTTCCGTTCGTAAATTTACTATCGATAATATGGTTTCTATTGAATTTGATCCTTTTGGCTTTTCTGTGAAGGATTTACAGACGGGGAGAAAACTCATGAGATGTGAGAGTTCGGGTGATCTTTATCCATTCTTCAAAAATTATCGAGCCATCTTGCCTTCCGCACCATCTGCTTTTACCGCCATCTCTCCTCATATTTGGCACTCCCGTTTAGGTCATCCCGGGGATGTAATTCTTAGTTCTTTACGTAGTAGTAATTTGATTGAATGTAATAAGGCTCGAAACAATGTTTGTCATTCTTGCCCTTTGGGAAATTAATTAAAATGCCTTTTTATGACTCTCTTTCAACTACTACTATGCCTTTTGATATTGTTCACGGTGATTTATGGACTTCACCTGTTCTTAGCTCTTCTGGTCACAGATATTATGTTTTGTTTCTTGACAATTATACTAATTTTCTTTGGACTTTTTCCATCAAAACAAAGTCCCAAGTTTATGATTGTTTCTCGTCTTTCCGGATTTTCATTCGCACTCAGTTTGAAAAAGAAATCAAAACCTTTCAATGTGACAACGGGCGTGAATTTGATAATGGTCCTTTTCATAAATTTTGTGAACAAAACGGGATGCTTTTCCGATTTTCTTGCCCTCACACCTCACCCCAAAATGGTAAAGCGGAACGAAAAATTAAATCCATAAATAATATTGTTCGTACACTCCTTGCCCATGCATCTATGCCCCCCTCCTATTGGCATCACGCCTTGGCCATGGCAACGTACCTACACAATATTCTCCCTTCTAAAATCTTAGCATATAAGACACCCACTCAGATTCTTTATCAAAAGAATCCATCCTACTCTCATCTCTGAGTTTTTGGTTGTCTATGCTTTCCTCTCTTTCCGTCCACACAAATTCATAAGCTACAATCTAGGTCCACTCCGTGTGTTTTCCTGGGGTATCCTTCTAATCATCGGGGATACAAATGCTATGATTTATCGAGCCGAAAAATAATCATAGCTCGGCATGTGTGGTTTGATGAAAACTCCTTTCCATTTTCACAAATAAATAGTCCATCTTCTACCTTATATGAGTTTTTGGGTGATGATAATTCCCCATTGAAAATACATTTGTTGCATGACCAGGCCGCTGCTCCACCTCCTGCAACCCAACACCCGAGCTCACCCCTCTCCTCTCTTCCCTCGTCGTCTGTCCAGCCGGCAGTACTGCCACTGCCAGCCCCTCCATCTCCCTCGCTGCCAGCCCCCCACTCGCTGCCAGCCCCCCACGACGGTAGCAGCCACCTCTCAGCCAGCCCCCTACCTGTTCCTCGCATGACTACACGTAGTCAACATGGGATATTTAAGCCGAACTTGAAATACCATAATCAAGCCTTAAGTGCTACCCACAATTCCATCTCCCCTATTCCCCGGAATCCCGTCGGTGCACTCAATGACCCAAATTGAAAAAATGCTATGCAAGATGAATATAATGCTCTTATTGATAGTAAGACTTGGGAGTTGGTCCCTCGTCCTCCAAATGCTAATATAATTCGGTCTTTATGGATTTTTCGGCATAAAAAGAAATCTGATGGTTCTTTTGAGAGACATAAAGCCCGTCTTGTAGGTGATGGCAGGTCTCAACGGGAAGGTGTTGATTGTGATAAGACTTTCAGTCCGGTGGTCAAGCCGACAACTATCCGGGTGGTTCTTACTATTGCTTTATCTCACTCTTGGCCCATTCACCAATTTATTGTAAAGAATGCTTTCTTACATGGCAATTTGAATGAGATCGTCTATATGTATCAGCCTCTGGGATTCCGGGATCCGGCTCGTCCTGATCATGTTTGTCTCTTGCGTAAGTCTCTTTATGGCTTGAAACAGGCACCATGGGCATGGTATCAGCGTTTTGCTGAATATGTGGCAACCATTGGTTATTCGCATAGTACATCTGACAACTCTCTCTTCACTTATTGTCGTGGGAAGGATACTGCTTACATTTTGTTATAGGTGGATGATATTATTCTAACTGCATCTTCAAACTCTCTCAGATTAGGTATTAATATTATGTCCAAGTTAGCTACGGAATTTGCAATGAAAGACTTGGGTCCGTTGAGCTATTTTTTGGGGATTGCCGTCTCCAGGGACAAAAATAGCCTATTCATGTCTCAGAGTTCTTATGCAGAGGATATTCTTGACAGGCCAGGCATGTCACAATGTAAGCCTTGCCCCACTCCAGTTGATACAAAAGGCAAACTCAACGCTTCTTCGAGCGCCCCGTATGAGGATCCTACGAAATATCGTCGTCTGGCAGGTGCTTTGCAATACTTGACATTTACTCGGCCAGACATATCATATGCGGTCCAACAGGTTTGCCTGTTTATGCATGATCCCAAAGTCGAGCATATGGAAGCATTAAAACGCACTTTGCGTTACATTCGAGGTACGATTGACTTTGGTACACACTTATACAAAACCTCTCTACAGTCGCTACTCTCATATACAGATGCTGATTGAGGTGGATGTCCAGACACTCGACGCTCCACATCGGGTTATTGTGTATAATTTGGGGATAACTTGATTTCTTGGTCTTCCAAGCGCCAACCTACTCTATCTAAGTCTAGTGCTGAAGCTGAGTACAGAGGGGTTTCTAATGTTGTCTGTGAATCTTGTTGGATTCGTATTCTGTTGCTTGAACTCAATTGTCCTATTCATAAAGCAACTTTGGTCTATTGTGACAATGTGAGTGCCATCTACTTGTCTGGAAATCCGGTACAACATCAACGTACCAAGCATATTGAAATGGACATTCACTTTGTTCGTGAAAAGGTTAGACGTGGAGAGGTTCGTGTCCTACATGTTCCGTCCCGTTATCAGATTGCCGACATCTTCACCAAAGGTCTTCCGCGCATACTATTTGATGATTTTCGGGACAGTCTAACCATTCGTAAACCTCCCGCTTCGACTGCGGGGGTGTGTTAGATTATGTAAATATTTAGTCAAATATGTTTTGTAATCTTCTATTTTAGGATAGCGTATGTTAGAATTATTTAGTCAAATTAGTTCCTAATTTGTAGCCTACAATTATGTTGTAAATGCTGTATATTAACCTATTCAAGCAATGAGAATAAGGACGGCAAATATTCTCTTACAGTTACCTTATACTACTCAGTGTCACGCCCATATTTTGTTGGTATGGATTTTGGCTAAAATTACACTAAATCGCCAGATAGTTTAGTACTAGAATTGGCAACGGTTTAATGTGAGAGCTTAGTTATTTTCTGTTTGAATACCTTTCTTTTCCCATCTATTTGTTTTCTTTAGTTTTAATTTTGGTTTTGCAGACATTCTAAGCCTCTGAACTAATATATCCAAGAGGCACGTATTTTGTCTTTTGTGTTTTTCATGATCTATTTAAGTATTACCCACTAAATGTTACTTTTATGCTCAAGTGGTTAGCATAACCACTCTCTACAATTAGTTGGAAGCGTATAATAAATTGAAGAAAAGCAAGCTGGTGGAGATCAATTTTCTTGTTGATAGATTGCTTGGGGCTCCAAAACGAATGCCATTTTCATAAACCACCTTTAGAATTAAACTATAAAGTTTTTGCAATTCCTTAGATATTGCATCTTGACTCTTGATGTTCCTCATTACGAAATTTGCATTTAAATAATTTAATTAATATAATATAAAATCGGAACACTTTGTTGAAACATTAACTAAGGATTAAAGAAATATCTATTTAAGTTTAATTGCTTGATAAGATCGAAAGTGTCGCCATCTACATCATACTAATGATTGAGTGCAAGCCAAAAACTAATATTAGCCGAAATTCGACATTTCGTCTTACAATTAAAAAATTACTTAGTTAGTTAATCATTCATGGGATTATGCTTAATTAAATAAGAGATGGTTGATTAAGACGGAAGTTCATTTTTCATCATATAATTTGCTAACCTACCATTTAATGTTAAAATACTAGTGCGGTTAAAAATAGCCTGTGAAAGTGAACACCTAGTGCGGGGGTGTATGTCTCTGTGATATAATTATATCGCAAACTAAATGCAAACAGAAGAGATCCATAATCGGATTAGCTTAAGTTTTACTCACTTATATTTTATTCTAATCCTAATTATTTCTAGGCCTTTATGTTCATTCCATCCTAATTCCTTTAAAATTAACAATATATAATCAACATTTCCTTTTTCTCTCAAGAGACGACTTGCATTCCACGAGAGACAACTTTACGCGAAAATGTTACATAATTTGCAGAAATGGCTAACGAAATTTGCAAGAAAATTTTGTTTTGTTGAAATGCATTATGGGAGATAATTAGATGTTAAAATGAAAAGAAAGGAAAAATCTTTGTAGTTTTGCTTACTTGAATTTTCACCTTGTTGACAATAATTTAATTCCCCACCTTATAATTCTATTCTCATTTAAAATTAAAATAAAATAAAATTAAAATAAAAAGATAAATAAAAGTCGTCATTATGGAATTATAGTATTGGTCACAAAGGAATTAAAACATGCATTTTTTATGTCAAGGGAAGCTAACGACTAACGAGAAACCCTGAACTTAGACTTCACATTATCTTCTTAACTTTTAGTAACCACGAGAAGAAAAATGCAAAGAAGATTAAAAAATTGAATAACTGTCGATATTGTTTTGCATGAGATTAATTCTAGTTAGAATTGTCTTTTCTTCTGATTCAGCTCCACAAATTCTTCGGTAAGTTTTTCTTTCGACGTGAGAGTAATTGGTAATTCATCTCGTCAAATCTCTCTATAATTATCATTCGTTATAACAACATTTCATTATAGCGGTCTAATTTTCTCCGGAACCGATTTTTCATGTTATATTTTACTTATATATAACAGCATTCTACTTATAACAGGAGTAACATTTATTATAGCGGTACACTCTTTGTAAAATTACCTTTCTATAGCATCCATACTCAAATATTATATAATAATATTTTGTAATAAATATATTATGTATAAACATAAAATATTAAAATATTTATGGTATCATCAAGTGAAAGCTATTGAATTCCATTTTGTTGAAAGTTTGGACAAAAAATTTCGTCAATTCAAGCGTTATATTATCACTAAGAGACTGGAATTTATGAAACAACCTACAATTGTAGAATTCTTACATCAAACTTGAAATATTTAAATTTTCAATTAATTTTAAATGCATTTGTTCCTTAGATTTTAATTCTTTAACGGTACGATACAACAATTATGAATTTATTAGTCACTCAAGTTTTAATTAATGAAATATGAAAATCAATGAAGATTTTAAAATTAACAAGTATTTTGTTTTCGTTTATAACAAATTGCACAATTTTCTTTTAATTTTTTTTGCGTACTTTTGTTTATAAAAGGTAAATGAGATTCAAACATCAAATGCTAGTATACATACATAACAACATCTCACTATAACAGCCATGAGACTTTCGGACAAACGCTGCCACTATAGAGAGATTTGACTATATATCTTCTAATTTTAGAATATTATATACTAGTATTTAAAGCGATATATTTTATGTGATTGTCACATATTTAAGAAGTCCAAATCAAATAAAGTAATTAATGAACAACTCATAGAAGTACAATAGTTTATAATGTGATCTTTTATCAACCAAATCAAAATATTAGGGACAGTTACATCACTCCTACCCAGGAGCGGAGCTAGCCTTTCAGGCGTGGGTTTGACCGACCCAGTAATTTTTGTCTGAATCATATATTTATACTAATTTTTTTGTCAAATATGTACCAATTATTAATTAAGAACCCAGTAGCTTTAAAGAATTAGAATCCCGAACCCACAAGCTTAGAATCTTAGTTCGGCCTTTGTCTACCATTCCAAAACTACGTGCCCTAATTTGGATTTATTTTTATATTAAGAAAATAATTAAACATTCTGAAACTTGTTAAATAAAAGTTGTAGCGCATAAAATTCAATTTTCAATAATTCAAACGTTTTTGCATTTAGACTTTTTAACGCAAAGTTACATAATTTTATTGGAAACGCAGGCCTGGTGTTGGCGCTAAAGCCCTTCTTGGGCCGACAATACTCACCGCAAGTTTCTCATAAATTTCCATCAGTTATTCTTATTTCGGAACAATTATTTAGTAAAAATAATATTTGGCTTAATGCATATGCAGTCCCCTAAATTTGTCTTTTTTTTCCCCCATTTTGGCACCTCACCTAAGTATTGTTCCTATTGAACCTATGAACTCGTCCTCAAGTGTGTCTATCAAACCCTCCTCTAAATCTGATTTTTATTAGAAGCAAAAATTAAATTGTGGTAATGAAGGTGAAGTAATATTTTAGACGTGTGGTAAGATATTCTTTACATCATGGATGTGTAGGTTTCTACTGGTTTTGCTCTTCCCACTACGAAAAATGAGTGATTTGCGGAGGTTGAAAGTTACAATTTGCGGAGCAAATAGCAGAGGGTAAAATCCCCGCGAATTGCAATTTTCAACCTCGGCAAATTATCAATTTTTTTGTATTGTCCACTGCCAGCTTAATTAAGAGCTTATTCTTTTCTTCCTTCTCAATTGCTGCTAATCTTAGCTAAAAGATGACATAATTAAATTAGAATATATATATTAGCATATTACTACATTGAAGATAGAATACTATGTAAGTCAGATTGTGTTTGACACACACACTTGAGGACAAGTTCAAGGGTTCAATACGAATAACACTTAGTTAAGATGTCAAAATGAAAAAAAGGAACAAGTTCAGGAAGCTGCATGTGCATTAAACCTAAATATTTTTTAAAATATTTTTTGCATCTTTTAAATCATGGTTTAAAGTTCTCTTGAAGAAACAAATGTTTTTATAAGAAAATGTTAGGCGTAAATCATTGCAAACATTAGACCACACACTAATATTTTATTTATAGATTAAGCAATATACGAGCAAAGAACTAGCCCGAGTCAAACTTTGTCCGCAATGCATTTTTTAAAGGATCATATCGACACAACTTTTAGAAATAAAGGCAAAATCTAAATAGTGGCCTTAAGTGATTCTTTTTACTTAAATTTTTTGTTGCAATATTATGAACCTTTTAGACCAGGGGTATAAACAGGGGCAAATCTAGTTCATTGGATGCGTGTTCGACTGAATCCAATAGCTTTGATTCAAACCTTATATTAGTATTAAAAAATTCATTGAACATATACAAATTATTAATTTAGAACCCAACAACTTAAAAAAAAAAAAACTAAAATCCCAAACCCATAAACATTAAATTCTAACTCCGTCTCTGGGTATAAAGATCTCTGACCAAATTAAAATCCAAATGTTAGAACACTATTAAAATTTTGTAAGTTATTCCGTACTTATCCAAAAAATAAATTTTCAAGCACTATATTTATATAACTTTTAAACATAAAAATAAAATCTAAATGTTGACATTAAAAAGAAATACTCTCTCCGTTTTAATTTATGTGAACCTTTTCAGAGTATCAGGGTCAAACTTTATAACTTTGACCGTAAATTTTGACATAATTTTTTTAAGTTTGTAAAAATAAAATTTATATATTTAGAAACTGCATTAAAAATACTTTAAGTCATGATATATAATTTAAATAATTTAGAAATAATGTAAGAAAAACGTGATCAAAGTATTATCTCGTAGATTTCTCAGATAATAATAGTTTCACATAAATTAAAACAGAGAGAATAATAATTTTCAAGGACTGTTTACAGAACTTTCAATCACAGCATATGGTTTATTCCCATCAAATGACATGGTAAGCCTTTTTTTGTTTGATCGTAACTAGTTCTTTTGTCTTTTTTTAGAAGCTTCATAGATCATCACCAGGATGTATATAGAGCCTGTTTGGATGGGTTTATAAAAAGCAGCTTATAAGCTGTTTTTAGCTTATAAGTTGCTTTAGATAAGCTAAGCTAAATGAGTTTAATTATTTTTTTGGACTTATTTTAAACATAAAATGATTTTAAGCTGACCAATCAAACACTTAAAAAAGCTGAAAACAGTTTATAAGCTGTTTTCAGCAACTTATAAGCCAATCCAAACGGGCTCTATTTGCTTTATAACTCCTGGCTGGCAAGTGTAATGCAGGAAAAATCGAAAAAATAAATACATAATCGAATATGATCATAGGCAAAACTAAGAAAAGGTAAGAAAAATTAATGCTTCCTCCGTTCATTTTTATTTATCCACTATAGACAGAGGAGGACCTAGAATTTTGATGCAGAGTGAGCACCAATGACCACTGCCTTAATATAGATATGTCACTTATAATGTGAATGTTTGACGTGCAGCTCTTTGAAAACTTAATAATTATGCTAAGTTATTGGTAAAGTAGTAGTATAAAGTATAAACTTCAAAATTGGAAGAAACGAAAATAGGTTTAGAACAAAAACAAAACAAACTCAACAAAAAATAAAAATAAAGGTGCTGCAAGCGAGACTCGAACCTAGATGTCATATAAGGACTTAAGGGGCACAACAACTAAATGCACCAAAGCAATGGATATCTCTCGGGGGTCCTTTTAAATGCATATACATTCTTTAAGGTATATACACCATATATGTACAGGGTATTCCCGAGGTTAAGGGGGACACGTGACCCCCCTCCTAATAGGGTGGGTCTGCCCTTGACTATAGACGTTGCGATCCCTTTAAAAATTAATAAATGAAGTCCATAATTTTCCATTATACCCAAATTAATTGGTGCATAGTTTCAACCAACTTGAAAAAATGATTTGAAACTAATAATTAATGTTATGGGTAAAATAGGAAAAAATAAATTGTTTTCTCTTGATACGCTAAAGTCACAATTAAAAGTGAAAATTCATTTTTAGAATACTGGATAAGTAAAATTGAACGGAGGGAGTACTTCTCCCGTCTCAATTTATGTGACACAATTTCCTCTTTAACCAGACTCAAAAGAATGATACTTTCCGTCTCAATTATCTATCGTAGTTACTAAAAATAGTTGTTCCAAATTATTTGTCATTTTAGAAGTTTAAGGCACACTTAATTAATTTTTCTCATATTACCGTTAGTATAATTTTGTTATTAATGGAGATAACACATAAAAAGAGGTAAACATTAAATGGAGAGATATTATACGTAAACATAAATGAGGGTAAAGTTAGTCAAATGACCTTCTAATTACTCCTTTCGGATAAAAAAAAGCGTTCACTTAGCTTTTTTTCCTTAGGTAAAAAAAAAGTGTCTACTTATCAAATTAAGAAAGAATTAACCTTGTTTTTTCAGATTTGCCCCTATTAAGTGTTATATGATCAAATCCCAATGCCTATTTAATTAGGGGCAGTTTAATCAAATTATCTATTTTTGTTTAGGAGTTAGTATTTAAGGGGTGTGCAAATGGCTAAGTGAAGTCTTTTTTTGATTTAGTATTTTTTAAGAGGTGTGCAAATGGCTTAGTAGAGTCTTTTTTTGATCTGGAGGGAGTATTATTTCTCAAGTGGCGTATAAAATTAGAAAATGATTGATAATTTGAGATGGATGAAGTAACAATTTAACTTGAAACTAAACATTTCTCTTAATCAAATCATTTATTGCTACACATCTTTTCATTGCTTATTTTAGATCACGAGTTTCAAATTTCTTTTTTTTTTAATTTTCGTGTCAAGTTAAACACCTTAACATAAATTGATAAGGAAAAATAAAAATCTCCCATGTGTTTAGCCTTAAAGTGATTTTTCAGTGCTTTGGACGAGGGAAGAGACTTCATCCGCTAATCTCCACCGCACACTTCAATCTCATAAACAAGATCAGAGCCGTTAAAATTGGTCTCGATATTTTCAAAACTCACACTTACAACAACAAAAGACTCTCATTATATCGTGTCGTCAGATTCAGCTTCGAAAAAGTAAAAAAACAGGGCATCAGAAATTGCTTCACTCCAAATTACGAATTAACCCTTTAAATCACAGCGAACCACTTGTCAACTCCTTCATCTAGCTCAAGGGCATTAAAGGAAATTCACTACACGACGCCATTTGAGCCAGTTCTCTTCTCTTTGTCTCGGTAAGAAATAGTGCACAAATGAAAACTCAATCTCCACTTCCACACGCATCAGATGCGCGTGGCACCACGCTGTTCCTGTGGGGCTCTATGTCTTTTGCTATTCCCTCCTTCTCATATTACTTGATCACTTAACTTTTTACACGCCACTTAAGATATATTTTGCTATATTATTTCTATCTCTGACCAATAAATACATTATAATTAATATTGACTATTTTAAAAAAAATTAATACTAAGGATAAAATTAAAAAAATTTAATTAATTTTATCTTGATTTTATCAATGAACAAGTAATTTGAGACATATATTTTTAATAATGTCGCCAAGTAATATTGGACTAAAAGAGTACCAATTAAGCTTACATTTGACTCGAGGAAGACTCTTCGAGAGTGCTCAAATTTGGAAAATTTCGTTTATTTTTCTATCTCAAAAGTAACAAAATAATGTTTGGTTAAAGCAACTAAGGGAGTGATTTTCAAATTCTTTTTACTGTAGACTCTTTTCCTTCTTAAACTGGAATGGTATAATTTTAGATACAGGTGGGCAGTCACATCAAAATTGGAAGTTCACTTACCTACTTTTGCCAATGTGATATTGGAATTTGGACATCAAAACTTTAGATTTTACCTAATAAATGCTGTAAGTTAAATTTATGAAAATTTTGATTAAATAGACAAGAAATTTGTTTGGCTTACAAAAATTAACATACGACAATATCTAAATTATTAAAATGTCTTATTTAATTGTAAAAACAAAATGATTACAAGAAATTAATTGTTTTTTTTGAAAGTTGGGTCTTTTAATATGAAATTTGGATGATTATTCTTATCTATAATAACTTACAAGTTAACGATATTTATTCATGAAAAGTAGTACAATTTTTATTTTGTTGCTCTTCATGTAGGCATTACACGTTTTTATGAAAGTGTATTTATTGTACCCTCGATGTTACTTGAGAAAGAATCCTTACTTGGGATCAAATACAACTACTCATTGTTAGCTTGATTTAGTTATTTTTCCCTTTAACCAAATAATTATTGCCTTTCTAATGTTTCATTGTCCTTATGAAAACTGTTGATGCAATTGTTGATGACACAATGTTTATAATATTCTTTTCATAATTTTCTCATGTCTTAGAAGATCATCAGGGTAATTTATAAAGTCAAAAACCTTTACCTTCCAAAACAGGTACTTCAAACACGCTCCTTTCACGCGAGTATCTATGTAAACCCTTGCAGAAAGATAACTGCGTCTACAGACAAGCCACAAAAACTAGAATAAAATACAAAAACAAAAAGAACAAAAAATAAATTAAAAATTTAAATGAAAACAAAAGATAGTGAGAGGAGAAGATGAAGGGCACTTTACTACTTTTTTATGTTGCACGCATCCATGGCAGAAATCAGAAGGCAAACAAGAGTACTATTACAAGGCCAACAACAAAAACAGAAGAGTAGAGAAGAAAAACAAAATAGCTAGCCAAATTTCTCTGTTAACATAAAAAAAAAAAACCCTTTTACTCCTTCCACTATCTTGGCTTAGCTAATTGGTCTTATTCTCCAATAAGAAGTACAAAGAAGCATCAAAAAGAAGAAACAAGTCATTAGGCCACAAAGGAGAGTACTTGAATAAATGATTGTATATGAATGAGGTGGGTGTCCTTAGATGGACATCTCCAGTTTCATGCAATTTTCTAGGTAAATTGTTTTGATTTGAGGCCAAAACTCTGAGCTTTTTTATTTTCCAAGTGGAGAAAAAGAGCTGATTTTGTGGGCTTACTTTAGATGAAGGGGATGCCCTTGCCCTTTGAATTTGAGGGGAAGGGGGTGTTAGACTTAGAAGTTTTGTTCAACAAAAATAGTGACTTGAATTCTTGGAACCACCACAATAAGAATAGCAAAGAAAGTAGTTACTTTGTAAATAGTCCAAGTGCTGTCCTGGATACTATAAGGAGTCCAAGGCCTATTACTTCCTCTTCAACCCTGTCTTCATCTCTGGGTGGTGGTGGTGGTGGTGGTGGTGGCGGCGGCACTGCTTCCACAGACACTGCAGGCGGCGGCGTGGCGGCAGTTTCAGCAAACAAAAGGCAGCAAGACAACACCACTGCCACCAGCTCCAATGTGGGAGGAGCTGAATCTGAGGTCCCACCCCAATCTCTTGAGATGGGTGCTGCTGCTGGAGGAGAGAAATGTGCTATGGAGGAGTGGGAAGGTGGGTTATCTGAGTCTGTTATGGCTTCTCCTTGCCAAGAACAGTCTATACTCAGGTGGATCATGGGAGATGTGGATGACCCTTCCATGGCTAACTTGAACAAGGTCTTGCAGGTTAGTGGCCCTGGAGGGGACAACTATGAATTCAATGGAGGATTTGGGGTTGTGGATCAAGGCTTTGGTGTAGACCCAGTTGCCCAAATTGGTAGCTTCATGCCTGCGATTAGCTCATCTGTTTCTGTCTCAAGTTCAGGTTTTCCTACCACCAGAATGAACAGTGACAAGATTGGCTCCACAAATCTCCCTCAAAATCCAATCTTTCCTTCATTGCCTAACAATCTTGGGTCGGTTGCTTTTGGCCAGACACAGTTTGAGAGCACAGATTTGAAGCCTCAGAGTTTCAATTCACAGTTCTTGATAAACCAGCACCAAACACAGATTCCTCAGAACCCATCGTTTCTTTTGCCATTGCCATTTGCACAGCAGGAGCAAAATCTTGTCTTGCCACCGCAGGCGAAAAGGCAAAATCTTGGAGGGCTTGAACCGGGCTCTCAGATCTCCAAAGGACTGTTTGGGCACCAGCAGCCAACACCGTCTCAGCTCCAGTTGCTTCCCCATTTCAGGCCAGGAGCAGTGGGGACAAAGCCAAAGATGGTGGGGGAAGAAATGGGTCAGTTTCATCAGCTACAACAGCAGCAGCAACAACAACAACAAGGGATTATTGACCAGCTATTCAAAGCTGCAGAGCTGGTCCAGACGGGGAATCCGGTACTCGCGCAAGGGATATTGGCGCGGCTCAATCACCAGCTCTCTCCAATTGGTAAGCCTTTCTATAGGGCTGCTTTTTATTGCAAGGAAGCTTTACAATTGCTACTCCATGCCAACACCAACAACTTCAACAACCACCCCTCTAATTCGCCTTTTAGTCTCATTTTCAAGATTGGTGCCTATAAGTCTTTTTCTGAGATCTCACCAGTTGCACAGTTTGCCAATTTTACTTGTAACCAAGCCCTTCTTGAGGTCTTGGATGGGTTTGAAAGAATTCATATCGTAGATTTCGATATCGGTTATGGCGGGCAATGGGCCTCCCTTATGCAAGAGCTTGCCCTGAGAAGTGGTGGCGCACCTACTCTAAAAATAACTGCATTAGCCTCACCCTCCACACATGACCAGCTAGAGCTTGGACTCACCAGAGAAAATTTGATCCATTTTGCTAGCGAAATCAATATGGCATTCGAGTTTGAAATTCTAAGCATCGATTCGTTAAATTCAACGTCATGGTCACTGCCTCCTCTAGTCTCAAAGAATGAGGCAATTGCTGTCAACCTTCCAGTTAGCTCTCTTTCGAGCTATCAATTGTCGCTTCCATTGGTTCTTCGTTTTGTGAAGCAATTGTCACCTAGGATTGTGGTTTCTGTGGACAGAGGTTGTGATCGGACTGACCTGCCATTTCCAAATCATGTAATTCAAGCCCTTCAGTCCTACTCAAACCTTCTCGAGTCACTAGACGCTGTAAATGTGAATTTTGATGCCCTCCAAAAGATAGAGAGGTTCTTGCTCCAACCAGGAATTGAGAGAATTGTAATGGGTCGTTTTTGTTCCCCTGAAATGACGCAGCATTGGCGGGCACTGTTTTTGTCATCTGGATTCTCCCCATTATCTCTCAGCAATTTTACAGAATCACAGGCCGAGTGTGTAGTCAAGAGGACTCCTGTTCGAGGTTTCCATGTGGAGAAGAGACAGTCTTCGCTTGTTCTCTGCTGGCAGCGGAAGGAGCTCATCTCAGCTTCAGCTTGGAGGTGCTGAGGAGCAGGAATTAATTCGCAGCTACCAACCAACCACCCATGAAAAAGAAGGTGCTGCATAAGTCATAATATATCACTGTTTTAGTATTGAACCTTTCAATTTTTGTTGCCCGCAATTTTCATTTGCTAATTTCCTGTGGCGTAGGCAGATTGTTTTGGCATTATAAGAAGAATCAGACATTCTGTTAACTGTTCTGCTATAGTTGCTTATATCAGGGTTTATGTTAATCATGTTATTATTGTCATGGTGCTCTATGATTTTCTAGAGGTAGGCCTCCGCTGCTTCTAGTTATTGCCGGGAACCTTGTTGTAATCTTGACAACATTACAAAACCAGAAATTTAAAAAGACGGAATTTTAACCCGTTTCATTGACGCTTCTGTGTTATGTATATTGCATTGATTGTCGCACTAGCATGGCATGCTTTAGTTGTGATTATTTACTTTTAAAATTTTAATGAAGCAATTGTTTAACCATGAGGGAACGATCCTCATCACGTCCTGATCTGGATAGTTCTGTAGTTAATCATGAGATTTGCTATTCCATGATATTACTGGAACCAGGTACCTCGTGATTACAGAGTTTATCACTTCTCCAGGGATTCCACTGGGTGGAATTATCTGTGACATCGGTGAATCTTCTGTGTAAGTTGCTAGTATATGTCATTGTTCTGTCTTAGCTCTATGCCAACATTATATTGCTCAAAGTCTTGCTCGTATTATAAATTTGAAGATATGTCATCTGCATTAGTTATATACACCTGGCCGCCTCCTTAACTTGTCCAGTGGAAATATACTCTTGCCAACCCCCACAGCGGAGAAATTGCAAAGAATAGATAAGAGATGTCAGAGAAGTTACATGAAGAACATCCTCATGCAATACCTTTAAGTATTTGATTATGCTAAATGTTTTGACACACTGATTAATTATCCAATTAGCTATCGCCCATTGCATATAGTTATGAGAGAGCAGATAGACTTGTTCTTTCTTCAGCCCATACATGACCATGTCTGACTATTCCAGTTGTCTGGGAAATGTGGAGTCCTAGTCATTCTGTTATCCTAGCTCATCCATTTTCGGAACCCTCAATTGATCAGGGTGCCCATGAATTTCAATGTGTTCTAGGAAACAACGGTCGGATGTTGGCCTAAATTCCATTTAGTACATGCATTTTTAGAAACTATATTGCTACCTGCAACGGCGTTTCGAATTATCTATTAGGTAGTTGCATTATACTATTACTTTTTGTATTAAATAATGAAGTTAATCATTTTTGTATAATCTATCACGTTATTATGCATGCCAACACTTGTATTATATCTATTATAATACATTGAATTTGCTGCGCTTTAGTGTATAATTTCTTTAATATCTGTCCTAATCAAATCACATGGGGTTTGCAGTATTGGACCCCCACATGAGTAGTTTAATCTCTCTTACCTTTCCTTGGAAGTTCTGCATTCATTATTTTAATCTGGCAATATCTTATACTAAATCACAAAATTAAACGAGAAAGGCCATGTTGGACGAAGAGAGTTATGATAGAGAAAGAAAGAGATGTTTGGCCTTCTTATTAGTAAAATGATTAGTTGAAGATTTTTATGTTTCTTTGCAAACAATAAGCGGACAGCGGTGTTGTGCCTTTGATGTTACTGCCTTTGTGTCATTTTACATTGCTTGTTATGTGTGTTCATATGCATATACTCTTCAGTTTTAAGCTCTGTTTTAGGATCCTTTACTTGTGGGGCAGTAGAATCTGTAAATTCCAAGTAGAGGCAGATTACAGTGTCACACTGTTTGTCTCATTCTGTCCTTTTTCTTCCTTCCCTTTTCAAGGTTCAATGGAGACTCTGTAAGCAAAATAGCAGTTCATATGTTTACTGAGTTGCTCGAATCTTACCATATTGGTATTAACTTCTTGAAGTGTGTATGGAGAAGGATATGATCAAACCTTATTGTACACTATGTCATCCAAGTGACATAGTATATTCAAAGGGATAAGAAAAGGGGTGGAATTTGTTGCGACACCCTATTCATCTGCCTAAAGCCTTAGTGCGTGGTTCGCTCAAATTATCTCGGAAACGACTTTATAGAAGGAAAAAAAACCCTATTTTAATTGACATATGTGACTGGAAATGGCAAAGGCATGAATTGTGATGGTTTTGGATGCAATTAAAGTGGTAATGCACAATCTTGGGGTGTTAGAACATGCTCATTTATGAAGTTAGCTTTGAAACAAGGTCTTTGTTTGATTGTTGTTCAAGGCTGTTAATGAAAATGAGAACAACAGCCACTTTCATCATTTAAAAGAAATAGTTATTGTTAAGGACTAAGGTCATTAATTAACAGAAAAGAAATGGTGACATACTGACAATGTTTCTTTTTAATGTTTACCCTCCGGCTTACTCAAAGATTTTCCTTGTAAAAAAGGCATAAAAATATTGCTGATATATGAGCTTTTAAAATCTTTTACTTTAGTCTAAAGCACTTGGGGACAACTGTTTGGACACACTTTTCTTGGTCTGTAGGACCCCCTTTTGTTTTTTGAGATCAGTGTTTATTTCTGATCGATTCAACGTCACATTGTACCTCCTCTTTCTCTAAGCCAAGTTTGGTGATGCAGAGGGGGCACCCTCATTAATTCCTTTTTTTTTTTTGTTCCATTTCTCTACCATCTACCTTGCTCTGATATTTTTTATTCTCTTCACATTTTAGAGTTTTTGTGTTTGTTTGTCCTTGTAATTTTTTTGTCTTTACATTTTAGATTTTGTGTTTTTTGTCCTTGTTTCCTTTTAAGGGGTCGATTTAGCGTACCATATGAATAACACAAAGTTTTGCATCACTATGTAATACCATATGAATAGCTAATGCAATGTCTTCGATACAGCGTTCGATTTTTGTCACGAAACTCTCATTACTAGCGCATTATCTAATTTTAAACTCTGCATTACTAATATCGGTACAACTAATGTGACACTTTACTTAGCAAGTGGAACAAAAATACATGCATTAGTGAAATTTGAATAAGAGTATCTGTGACAAAAAGTACCTTAAATGAAGTAACTCTTGCATACAAATTTATGTATTCTTAACATATACTACATTCTTAGCAATACTATTAATATTTATTAAACGTATAATTTACCATATATTACTTTTTGTAGTACATATCTGCATAACTAGTTCATGTCTTCATGGACTAGATGATATCTAATAATTGTTCCTAGATATTTTCGAACTGCAGATAAAAGTTTTGGTCCTCGAAAAATTCAAAAATAGCGGGAACGAAGTTGCCAAAACGGGTGACTCATGTACCCCTTTTCATCCAAAAAAACTTTTACGCCGTAGCTTTGAAGTTTGGGTATTACGTGTTTACATTTTTTTTTGTTTAAAAAAACTCAATTTTGTAAATTAGTTATCAAAATATGCATTTTTTTTTTTTTTGGTTTTAAATAGGTTTTTGGAACATATTTGGTTCCAAAAAAATAGAATTGGAAGTTAAAGTTAAGAAAGACCATTTGGAAGTTTAGTTCTGCCTAGATGAATTTTCACTAGAAAAATAAGCAAGAAATTTGTTTAGAAGTAACACTGCATCACACACTGCACAACTTTATTTTGTATTTCTGACAACGTAGTTTGTTCTAACAATTGGGGTGTTTTACATATAAATGTGACTTTTCTTAGTTTGGATTGAACGTGGATTTGCTGTCTCTTGTCTAATATTGTCTTTAGCGTGTGCCCACATTAGCTCTTTATTAGTATTAGTTTATTTTTTAAAATAATAATATACCCTCTGTTTCTTCCTCTCACTTCCTTTTTCTCTTATTTTTTTTATTTTAAAAACCGACTTTAAATAAATAAACAGGTTGGAGGTTTCCTGTGGTCTCGGTGGCAATAAAGTATTTAATTGTGTGAACCATAAAAATTTAGCGGTTAAGAAAAGGTTTTCTTTTATTTATTTAAGGTTTATTGATCAGTAGAGAAAGGAGCATAAACAAATTCAGAATTAGTGTTAGTCAGTTTGCATAAATGAGATATAATTATATTTGTAGCGAAAATAATAAATTTAGCTAACTTTACATAATTCGCTATAGATCCACTTAGAGAAAAAGGTGTTTTGTAATCCATATAAATATTTCGCTTAGACTTTTGAAACAATAAACACAATTAGTAATATCATAATTTGTTTCCCAATTAGATACAACCTATTTATCGTATATACTGCACATGACAAGCCTATTTCGATATTTAATTAATAACGAGGTGTATTTTTCCTTGTCTTTTAATTTTTTTCCTGATTTAGAAAATGGGGGAAATTCTTAATTTCACCCATAAAAAATAAAGAAAGCAATAAATAAATTGTGTAATTATTGACATAATTCCGCAAAGCCGTGAAGCACATGGAAACCAAATTATGCAAATGATCGGCGGCGCATTTTGTTTGACACCTAAATATAGGATAATATTTCATCATTATTAAAAGTTACAATTTAAGTAAGCATTATTGCTCTTACAAATTTTCAATAATAGTTGACTTTAGCTACAATTATCCTCTGCAGTTGACGAACCAACACAAAATATCAACTGTCTATTTTCTTAGAATAAATTAACATTTAATATATGATTTTCGATTATCTAAGGGATCATCCGGGAAGGGGTATAAATGCATTAGAATTATAATACTGCTCGACGTTACAATTTAAATTACAATGTCACCCGTTAAAATACAATGGCCTTTGTGTCATTATTTAGTTCAACCTTTTCTTTCTTGTAAATTATGATTAGAAACAATTTAAGTGGAAGGAAAAAATGAAACACGTTCCATTTTATTTAAAGAAGTTAAAATTGTCTTAGATCTTGATTTTGCTGTTCTTGGCAACATGATTAAAAAGCTCCATGATATTGATTAACCACGAGCATAGTTACTTTTTGCCTTTCACGAGTTAACGTAAAAACAAAAAGGGAAAGTCAGCTGGAGATAAATTTAGCCAAGTGCTACTAAAATTATCTAGGATATAGGCTACTATGTTTACGTTTCTTCTCACTGTTATGGGAGTAGTCAAATGAAAATGACAACAGACAAACCTTAAAACAAAAATATAATGAAGTAGGACCTTACGTTTACTACGATTTGTCTCAATCAACAGGGCTCATGCCACATGTATGGCTCGATGGATATTACAACCTTGATACATTAACTCTAACTTTGCATAAATCTTTAGTACAACTATATAATATAAATTTCGATACGAGTACGTGATATATATAAATAAAAAATTAAATCTGAGTATTTTAAGATACCTAGACGGCTAGACGTGTCAAGGGCGAAATGATCTCCATTACATTTTAGAGGGGCACCGCCTCGAAAAATAACTATGGATAATTGTTTTTTTTTTTTTTGTATGTAAAATATGTGCGTGACATTTAGTCGAGGAAGTGAGTGTTATAGTACATAATTGGCAAAATATTTGGTGTGTTTAAAATTTTCCCGTGAAGGAGGCATACAGTGTGGATATGCCGGTGCAAGTTGAGGGTAAATTATATAAGTACTTTCTCAGTTTCAATTTGTTTGTTTTACTTTTTTTATTAGTCCGCTTTAATTTGTTTGTTTTACTTTCCCTTTTGTAGGAAATCAATTCCTTGATTAATTATGATGTTGTGTCATCAATATATACAAAAGACTTACCTTATTTTAGGAGATATTCTAGCTGTACATAATATTCTAGGAAATAATCTAGCTGTACATAATAATGACTAATTACAACGGTTATCACACCCCCGCAGTCGAAGCGGGAGGTGGACGAACGCTTAGACTGTCCCGAAAGTCATCAAACAGTACGCGCGGAAGCCCTTTTGTAAAAATGTCTGCAATCTGATATCGGGACGGAACATGAAGGACACGAACCTCGCCACAGGCAACTTTTTCGCGAACAAAGTGTATGTCCATTTCAATGTGTTTAGTGCGCTGATGTTGTACCGGGTTGCCTGATAAGTATATCACACTCACATTGTCATAATAAACAAGTGTCGCCTTTTGGATCGAGCAATGTAGCTCAAGGAGTAAATTCTTGATCCAGCAGGATTCGGAGACAACATTAGCAACTCCTTTGTATTCGACCTCGGCACTAGAACGAGAGAGTGTAGGTTGACGTTTTGAGGACCAGGAAATCAAGTTGTCACCGAGAAAGACACAATAGCCAGAGGTGGAGCGTCTGGTATCCGGGCAGCCACCCCAATCTGCATCTGTATAGGAGACTAAGTTGTTGACAGTAGACTTGTAGAGATGCAAACCAAAATCGATAGACCCCTGAATGTAGCGCAGAATACGCTTAAGAGCAGCCATGTGTTTATTACGAGGGTCATGCATGTCGAGACACACCTGTTGGACGGCATAAGAGATATCTGGTCTAGTGAATGTAAGGTACTGCAAAGCCCTAGCAAGCTGACGATACGTAGTCGGATCATCAAATGGTGCATGGTTGGAGGCACTTAGCTTCGGCTTCGTGTCAACAGGTGTAGGAGACGGACTACAGTGTGACATCCCTGCCCGTTCTAGGATTTCTTCGGCATACTGCTACTGTGATAAAAATAAGCCATCTGCATTACGAGTAACAGCAACACCCAAGAAATAGCTCAGTGGACCAAGGTCTTTCATGGCAAACTCGGCACTCAAGAGTGCCATAATAGACTTACGAAGATCGTCTGAAGAGGCTGTAAGAATGATGTCATCGACATAAAACAATATATATGCAATATCAGAACCCATGCGATAAATGAATAATGAGTGATCAGACTTGCTGTGTGAGAAGCCAATGGTGGCGACAAAATCAGCAAACCGCTGGTACCAAGCCCGAGGGGCTTGTTTTAGGCCGTAGAGAGATTTCTTCAATAGGCAGACATGATTAGGAAAATTGGGGTCCCGAAAACCCAATGGTTGATGCATATACACAGTGTCAGATAGATTGCCATGAAGAAAAGCATTCTTGACATCGAGCTGGTGGATGGGCCAAGAATAAGATAATGCAATACTTAGCACAGTGCGAATGGATGCCGGCATGACCACCGGACTGAAGGTCTCCTCACAGTCAACACCCTTCAGCTGAGACCTGCTATCACCTACAAGACGGGCTTTATGCCTCTCAAAAGAACCATTAGGTTTCTTTTTATGACGGAAAATCCACATTGACCGAATCGCATTAACATTAGCAGGCCGAGGAACTAACTCCCATGTCTTATTTTCAATTAGAGCATTAAATTCATCCATCATGGCATTCTTCCAATTTAAGTCACGGAGAGCACTTACGAGATTTTTGGGTAATGGAGAGATGGAGGTAGTGGTCTCGGTGTTAAGGTTGGAGGAATATTTCAAATTAGGTTTGAAAATGCCATTACGGGACCGGGTAGTTATGGGGTGTGGTTGCTGTGGGGAGGGGGCCGTAGGTGGTGGTAACGGGCTGGAAGGCAGCGGTGCAGGAGCAGCGTGAGGGCTGTCCTGCGGCCGGGGGGGGGGGGGGGGGGGCTGCTGTGGACTAGGAGTGGCCGCGGGTGGAGGTGGGAGGGGCTTTAGAGGTTTGAGAGATGTAGTTCCAGAATTTCGTTGCATATGATGAGTGATGTATGGATGAACATTATGGTCCAAAAATTCATACGTGTGAGATGTAGGAGTATGAAGTTTTGAGAATGGGAATGTGTGTTCATCAAATACCACATGACGGGCAACGAAAATTTTCCGGGTTGACATATCATAACACTTATATCCCCTATGATCGGAAGGGTACCCAAGAAAGACACAAGGAGTGAACCGTGCTTGTAACTTATGAATGGTGGTGGATGGAAACAAAGGAAAACAGAGACACCCAAAAACCCGAAGATGGGAATAGAGAAGATCTTTCTGGTAGAGGAGGAGTTGAGTAGGGGAAGAGGATCCGAGAACTTTAGTAGGGAGAATGTTCAAAAGGTATGTGGCCATAGAAAGTGCATGATGCCAAAAAGAGGGGGGCATCGAGGCATGGGTGAGCAGGGTCCGAATTACATTATTTATAGATCGGATGTGACGTTCGACTTTTCCATTTTGAGGAGATGTGTAAGGGCAAGAGAGGCGGAATTGCATCCCATGTTTTTGAGCAAATGGTTGTAGTGGCCCGTTATCAAATTCTTTCCCATTGTCACATTGTAAATTTTTAATGGACCTTTCAAATTCAGTTTTGACAAGAGCATGGAATGAGGTGAAAAGAGAGTAAACTTGAGACTTCTTAGAGATAGGAAAAGTCCACAAAAATGTACTAAAATCATCAAGAAATAGTACATAGTAACGATGCCCATTATAGCTAGCTACGGGCGATGTCCAAATATCACTATGAACTATGTCAAATGGAAAAACAGTGAATGACATCGATTCATAAAAACGTAATTTAACTTGTTTCCTCAAAGTACAAAATGAACATAAAAACTGTTTGTTCCTATTACATTCAATAAAATGTTTGCTATGAAGAGAGCGTAAAGTTTGGACTCCCGGATGTCCTAAACGACGATGCCATAAATCAGGAGACAAAGCAGTGAAGACGGAAGGAGATTTTGAAGGTGAGGCCTGGATGACGGTGGAGAGTGGATAGAGGTCCCCGCTACTGTTACATCTCATTAGTTTGTTCCCCGTCTGGAAATCCTTCACATAAAAACCAAACGGGTTAAATTCAACAGAAACCCAGTTATCAATGGCAAATTTTCGGACGGAGATAAGATTTTTAATGAGCTTGGTGCATGCAATACATTATTTAAGGTGAGAGGGGGGTGTGGAGGTGAGAGAGTAGTGTTCCCGAAACCATGAATTGGAATTACATGCCCATTACCAACAACAATGCGATGATTACTATTGCTCAAATTAAAATAAGATGAGAGTGTACCTTGGTATGAGGTCATATGTGATGTTGCACCGGTATCCATATACCAATTTCCATCCGGTGGAGCGATAGAGAAATTATGCGTTGCCGCCTCAATGTCCGTCGGAGTGTAGCCAACATGGGGCTGTGCTACCGAAGTTGTGTATGCCTGTTAAGGTCTGGGCCCGAGAATGCCAGGCTGCATCGCCGGTCGGGGCTGCTGCCGTGGAGCAGTCGGGTAGGGGCATGGTGGAGCAGCCCACTGTATCGGCCACTGCCCATATGGAGGGTACGGGAGGAGAACGTGGCGCGACTGCTACTGACTGGTGCCGCCAGTCGGCCATTGGTTGGTGTTGCGGCCACCGTTCTGTCCACCCCCACCGCGGCCATTATGGCGGTTTTGCCCGTTGTTCTTTTCATTATTGTTTTTCTTTTTGTTCTTGTTGTTATTATTCCTGCCATGATTGGAACTTGAAGAAAAATTATTCTGAGAGTTGGAGTTAACATGTTCCATGTTACCTGGTTGGGCACCGCCAGTAGAGGTAATAAAAGCAGCATTCCCGCCGGCTTCCTTGGAGAGATGGTTTTTTAGAGTACGTTCCGCCAGTTTTATTCGGGATCGAACGCTTTCAAAAGGTGGTAATGGGTCTTGATTTTGGACAAAATCCACCGTGCCAGAGTAGGCCTCTGGAAGACCACCAATGAGTCACAAGATAAGGCGACTATTTGCCACCGGAGCATCCACATCAGCCAGCCTGTCCGCCAAGGTTTTCACGTGGTTGCAATACGCATCCGCACTTGAAATTTTTTCGAAAGAGACAGCAGCAAGTTCTTTCTCGAGATGGGTTGCCCTGGAACCCTTGTTGTATTGAAAGAGAGCCTCCAACCTCTACCAGGCTTTCGCCGCGGTGTCATCCTTCACCAATATGGCTTGAAGTAATTCAGGAGAGATCGTACCATATATCTACTGTAAGACTGCCACATCAAGACGATTATAGAGTTCAGGATCAGCTGCCCGTAAGACATCAATTTTGGCCTTAGCTGTGGCCTCTGTAGGGGGGATAATGTGATGCATCAGGTTATGCACTCGGGCTTGCACCTTAAATAACGCCACCCATGAATGATAAAGACCATTTTCAATGTCCAATGTGAAAGGAACGAGAGATTTGACATTGGTTATGGAGAGGACAGAGTGAAACTTTGCTCCTGTGTCAGTCATGGTGGCTTTGAAGACGAAGGAAGGAAGAATAATTGAGGAAGAAGAGGAACGAATGGGAGAGGGAAGGTGCGGCCAGCTAGGTTAGGGTGGCGGCTAGGTTAGGGTTTTGTGGAGAAGGAAAACCTAGTCTGATACCATGTAGGAAATCAATTCCTTGATTAATTATGATGTTGTGTCATCAATATATACAAAAGACTTACCTTATTCCATGAGATATTCTAGCCGTACATAATATTTTAGGAAATATTCTAGCTGTACCTAATAATGAGTAATATTCTAGCTGTACATAATAATGACTAATTACAACGGTTATCACCTTTAGTCTGTTTCAAATAGAATTCATATTTCCGTTTTTGACAACTCTTTACTTTCAACTTTACATATGACATGCTTAAGATATTAAGATTTAAAGACATTTTGGTACATTTCACATATTCTTAGTTTAAAAGCACAAGATGGAAAAGTTTTCTTTGTTTTTTTAAACTCTGCCAAGTTAAAATCAAACAAATAAATTGAAACGGATAAAGTACTACTTATAAATTTGTGATAAGATTTGTAGTAGTATATATGCGGATTAAAACTAGTATAAATTGAAAGGGTGCATGTAAGGGCAAATCCAAATTATAGGGGCCGTGCAAGTGAAACAGTAGGAAGGTGACCCCCAAAGCCTGGCCATAGGAACATAGACAGCAGATTAACATATGTCCCTTCAATATCAATTTTCACAACTCTTCAATGGTGAAATGTCTTTTTCAGATTTTACATAAAATTTGATCTCATCCCCCACTTCTTCCTCTCTTTGGTTCTTCTTTTGGACTTTTTAGCATGCTATTGGAGCATAGCTAGGCTCCACCTTTGTTGATGTACTCTCGGAGTCTATTTGGATTAGCTTACTGTGAATAGCTGATAGCTTAAATTTTGGAAAATATTTTAAGTCCTGAAATTAATGTTATATATAAGCAGTTACATATTTGAAAAATGCTAAAATAGTTAATAAATAGTTGATGAAATAGTTAATAAACAGTTGATGTGTTTAGTAAAAAAATACTGATAAACAATTTTTTTGATAGAATGACTAAAACCCCTTAAAAGTTTTGCAGAATAGAAACGTATAAAAGTTTCCATGTGAGAAAAGGAGGAACGGTGGATGTCAAAGTGAAGAGGAAGTTAGAGGTTTTGGATTGGGATAAATAGTATGAAAATTAGAAAATATTGTGATATTTACTATTCTGAAATTGTAAATACTATGTCAAATTAGAAGTGTTTATAAGCTAAAAAGCCACAAGTTGGAGATGATCAGCTTACGACTTTTGATAGATTTTGGTTTATAAGCTTAGTCAAACACCCTCTTAACCCTTAGGCCTCGGATCGAAAAATATTTTCCAGTTCTTTCTTCAACTAAAAACGATGATTTGAGACAACAAAGTTTGGTTTCCAAAAATTTAGATTTTCCAAAATTGACAATTTGACATACATCTTATCAAAAAATATTTTTCTTCAAAGTTAAATTCGTCTAGCTAACGAGTAAGTAAGCGTCAGCTGGATAGAGTAGGCCAAAATAATCAGGAATCTAACTTTTAATACCGCGTTCTGAAGGAGTAAATTTTAGGGTTCACACTTTGAAAGATTAATTCTGATTTAGGTTTTTGTTACTTGGGTTTGATTTGACAACATATTTTTTCTTGATTTGACAAAAGTTTGCTTTTGCTTGAAATGAAATTTTGGGTGAAATAGATAATTCTACATGGATGATTGGTAGGGTGCTAATTATGGGAAAAGATCAAGCAGTCAAATTCATAGATTGAGATAAGGAGTGAAAAATAATTAACCAGCCCCGCTTCTTTATTAGAGAATTAGGGCCTGTTTGTCATAAATATCAAAAACTTTTTCACTTTTTTTTGGAATTTTTGAAGTTGGAGTTGTGTTTGGTCATAATTTTTGAAATTGTAGTTTTTGGTGAAATGTAATGTAAAAAAGTGAAAAAAAATTGAAATTTTTTGAAAAACAAATTTTTCTTGTTTTTAGTATTCCGGAATACAACTCCGGAAAAAAGTGAATAATTTTTATGGCCAAACACCCACTTAGCATTTTTTGGTACTTCAAAAAATCGAACTTTTTACTTCCGATTCTTGGTTAAGCATAGTTAAAAAGTTTAACCAATTCATATATGCATTTTTTATTCCTCTGATTGTGAATTCATAAATTTAACAAATTACTGAGTGCTAAAAACAATAAATAATTGGTTTATTATGTTAGATTTATTGTTATTCCGTATTTGAAGTTAATATAGTTATAAAAAGAGAGAATATATAAAAATCTCCCTGTACTTTGCACTTTTTTTCAATAAGACATATGTACTTTCGAAAGGTTCTATTACCCCCCCCCCCCCCCCCGCCGCGTACCACTTATACATGTAATAAATACACACTTTTGACCTGGTTTGGCAAAACGTGTATGTCTGTAGGAGCGTGAAGAAAAAATTTGGGCTTCAAAGAAACCAATCATATTTTGCCACGTGGCTGCCCAAACTCAAAAAAAAAAAAAAAACGTTAAGTTTTTAGTGCTGTTTTTTTCCGCATTTTGAGCTGTTTTTAGTGCGGTTTGTGCTGTTTTTGGTGCTGTTGAAAACTTAACGTTCTTTTTTTTTTTTAAGTTTGGGCAGCCACGTGGCAAAATATGATTGGCTTCTTTGAAGCCAAATTTTTTTCTTGACACACACGTTTTGCTAAACCAGGTCAGAAATGTGTATTTATTACATATATAAGTGGTACAGGGGGTAATAGGACCTTTCGAAAGTACATATATCTTATTGAAAAAAAGTGCAAAGTACGGGGGGTTTTCATGTTTCTCTCTTATAAAAATAGTTTAAATATCACATAAGTACGATATAAAGGAACCAAAAAGTCCACATTTTTATTAATTAAAGATTAAATATGCTCGCCAAATATTGTAAAGATCAAAATTAAAAATTTTCATTGAACCAAAGATCAAAAGTGCAATTATCCCTGCTAGAGGTTAATTAGAGGTTTATTCTTATCACAAAAGACCCCAAAAAACAAACTTTTCTTCTCTCACATGCATATGGTTTTCAAAAATCACATAAACATTTACTCCCTCCGTTCACTTTTACTTGTCTACTTTGGACTTTTCACACTGTTTAAGAAATAATAAATGAAGTGCATAATTTACCAATGTACCCATATTAATTGGTGCATATTTTTATTAAATTTGAAAAGTGATTTGAAGTGAGTATTAATATTATGGGTAAAACAGGAAAAATAAAATTGTCTTCTCTTGATATGCTAAAAGTGACAAGTAAAAGTGAAAATCTATTTTTGGAATACTGAACAAGTAAAAGTGAACGGAGGGAGTATAACTTTTACTCTTTTACACGTTGCGTAATGAGGTTATATCATGGCTCCCCACACGCCCCGCCCCCCTCCCACCCCAATTCGGTGTTACATTTCATATCTATTCGTATTGAGATTCCAACTAATTTAAATTTGAAGTATTGGGGTGAGATAATTAAGCAGGACATGACACAATTTCAGTTCACTGAGGTGACCCTTAATAGGAGGGTGTGGAGGTTGAGAATTAAGAAAGAAGGGTAGTCGGTAATCGGACGCATTTCTTTTCCGTTACCGAAATTTTAGCACTATTCTTGTATTTTCTTATTTTTCGATTTCTATAATTATCTGGTGTTTTTTTAGCTTCGGTTATCTTATTATCTTGCTATTATTTTTTGTTTGTTGCTACTGCCTCTTTTTTCTTCTTTCTTTGAACCGAGGGTCTCCCGGAAACAACCTCTCTACCTTTTCAAAGTAGAGGTAAGGTCTCCATACACGCTATCCTTTTCAGACCCCACTTATGAAATACACTAAGTACGTTGTTGTTGTTGTGCTGTGTAAAAATCCATTAAAAGAGAAAAATTTCGCCAGATTTTTTCTCGTATTCAAAATTTAAATTCGAAATCTCTCATGGACGGTGGAGCGACCGATCGATTCATCCCATCCCAACCCCATATGATTATCATCTTTCCACTTTGACTCTTCTAGGAATATAGAAAAGATTTATTCTACTGCCTATAGGATTCTTTGTATGTGCATACCTTCCACTCAACCTTGAAGAAGATACAAAGAAAAAATAGAAAAAAGAACCCAATGATCACTTGTAATCTTTAGGTGTGTTTGACCATTTCCTTGCCATTTATAGTGAAGCTTCTAACTTCATAATCACATCCACCATCGCCGGTGCAAACCGCTACTTCTTAAATTTTGTGAACTATTATTATTAGTATTATCTTAATGTATTAAAGTTAATTTGTGTGTAGTTCGATTAATTGAATAAAGTGAATCTTGTTTATAGTTCAAAAGAAAACAGAACTAGTTGTGGTTTGGAGGAGGATGGGGGACCTTAAAACAAAATCATAAAATGGCAGGTTCTGCTATGACTATGAATTTTTTATAATATCCCTTTCTTTATACTTCTTGGTTGATTAATTATCATCATTGCTTTTGCCTTTCAGATTTTCTCA
The DNA here is from genome assembly GCF_019175385.1 of Lycium barbarum. Lineage (NCBI taxonomy): Eukaryota > Viridiplantae > Streptophyta > Magnoliopsida > Solanales > Solanaceae > Lycium > Lycium barbarum. The sequence goes on from NC_083342.1 coordinate 116,464,173, forward strand.
TGGATTTTGATCATAGAGGTGAGGTCCCGGATTCGCGACCATTGCTTTTTTTTTTTTGGTAATTACTCTCAATGATGTAATGTTAAAGCCAATGAGTAGGACCATCAAATCCATGAGTGTGGCCGAGTGAGAAGGAAAATGTCCTAATGGTAGAAGTTTTATGTTTCGTCACTTCCTTTCACAACAAAAACGTTTATTAGAAAAATTGTGAAAAGAAAATGCGAAACTTTTACATTTTTCCCAAATTGGATGTATTGTTTTCGAATTATTAATTTTCAAAGTAAAAGTCAAGAAGATGGTTGAGTTACGTTTTGAAATTGAACTTAGTCATTTGCAAACTATTTAACATGATTAGTGTGTTTGGTGTGGAGGAATATCATTGAGATTTTTTTTTTTTTTTTTAATGTCTGGTTGGTCAAAAATATTTTATCTAGAAAAGCAAGTTGTTTAACAATTACGAAAATAACTTCCTAATAAAAGTAGGGAAAACAAGTTTGTTAGAAGTGACATCTCATCTCATGCTAATTGTCTCCCCCACTCCCAATCCTCCACCCACCCACACCCCCAACTCACCCCAAACCCCTCATCCACCCCACCTCAGCCCTCATCGTATTTGCCTAATTTATATATAAATGTTCTTTCTGTCACAAACACTAAAAAATGAGTAAAAAAATTGCTTATAAAATATATAAAATCATATGATGACTAATGTTGAAATTAACCCGAATTGAAGCAGACATTCCACTTATCAGGAATGAAAGGCTCTGTCCGTCCCAAAAATAGACCCCGATAAAAATTTAGACATTAATTTATCAATGTTTTTGAATAAAGTATATTCTAAAAACTACATACGTATAGGTAAAATGAACCACAATTTTTTGTAGTTAAAAGTATGTAAAATATTTGAGAAAAATATCCACAAATAAAAGTTTGAACTCCACAGGAGTAATAATACAATTCTTTTGAGTTACAGTGAAACTATGGTCGGTATGAATAGATATTGTCCAAGAGGTAATCTTTTCTTGAGTCCGGAACCAAAATGCCCAAAAAAAAAAAAAAAATTTTGAATCAAAATACCCCAACAAATTTTTTTTTACCAAAATGCCTTTAGCGCAGTAAATTACTGCGCTATAGTGCCTCCTTTTTTTTTTTTTTCCGGCCCTTTTGGTTAACCCTTCTTCCATTACACTTTTTAACGTATTTTGACCATAGATTAATCATGCTTCGGGACCCCGAAACTTCAATATTTTATATAGAACCCTACTTATTTTTGTGCGATTAATAAGGTAGGATCAATGTTTTAAAAGGCGGGGGCGTAAGGCGGGGCGTTTTACATACGCCTCGACGAGGCGTAAGCCTCGAGGCACGGGGCGTAAGCCCCATGGGTATTTAATTTTTAGTATTTCTTAAAATAATATAATTACAATAAATATTTTTAAATAGGTAAAATTACATAAAAAAACATAAAATAAAACTGTAAATAAATGAATATATATATATGCATGTATGTATGTATGTATATGTGTGTGTGTGTGTGAGCGCGCGCGCGCGCTTGATCGTCACAAAAAAATGATCAAAGCAATTCATTATACACCGCTTATAACTTGTAATTATATATATAACATAATTTTACAAGTATAAACAATACAATGAAATAAAAGCTATTATGAAATGCAAAACAATTCTGACATTTTAACTTTCAAATACGGAAAAAAACACAGTTTCTTAAAACACTATTACTATCATACTATTCATTTTATCTCCCTATAAGCAAATAATCAATAAAATTTATCAATATTACAATTAAAACATAACTTCTTCATGAACAAAAAATAAAATTATATGATAATTCTGATACATAGGACTTATGACCAATGACAAGTGAAAATGTACAATTCCGCTATGTGTTTTTTTTAAAAATAATTAAGTGATATTCACCCTCACGACGTTCTCAAATAGTAAATATCCAATATTACGACTTTTTATATGAGTTACACCCAATCTTCTATTTCTATAGATGAAAAACTATTAAGTATCATTATTTTGTTAAACAATTATGAGGGTGAATGATTTTAATTAAGGAATTTAAAATATAATTTGTGTAAGAACTGTTAGGCGAGCCCTGGGCGTTGGGCGTTAGGTGTGTTTAGGGTGTACGGTTGGGCGCTTAGGGGGTAATCCTCATAGGAACTAAGCCCCGCACGTTAGCCCCAGGGCGTTTTGCCACTGCCCTGCCCCGAGGTGAGCCTCGGGGCGAGTCTTGACACTGCCTTTTAAAACAATGGGTAGGATCAATACATCAAGGATACGCAAAAGTTCGGATGACCGTTTTAGTGGCTGAAAAGTGCTCGAACGCCATTTTCGTTTGAAGGCTCGGTGACATTAGCTTGAAGTTCTTTACGAATACTTAAACTTGTTCATTAATAATTAATCAAAAGTTAATCAAAATGGCAACATTCATACAAAAAAAAAAAAACTTAATTAAATTGCATCATTCATTCATAACCTTGAGTAGATGAAAATACTTAACATACTAATTAATAAGAAAGACAAACTTTTTAAAATACAATCATCAAAGTAAGAAAAAAACTTAAAAAACATTCATCAATTAATGCCTTTGAGTTGATCTTCCGCCACCAACGCTAGATGTGCCACCACCACTAGAGGTACTTCCACCACGAAAGTTTCCTCCACCACGAGAGGTACTTCCACCGCGAGATGTAGTTTGACCACCATGCCGTAAGGGACACTTGCGCTTATCATGACCAACATAATTGCAAAATGAGCATTTTTGAGTGTATCTCCCCGGTGGAACATCCATTTCATTATGAATACGCGAGTATGCACTCTTTTTGAATTTACGGATAAATGCTTTATTTGCAACCATTGAAAATGGATCCGGTGGCCAATAACTCTCACTGGCAAGTGGGTAGAAACTTCCAGCATACGTTCTTGCATAATTTTCAACTGTATATTCCTCAGCCATGTACGAGGAGGCGTTCTTTCCCATTGTGATAAAACACTTGAAGACATGAGAAGATGGCATGTGATATGATTGCCACTTGCCGCATGTGCATGTTCTTGGAATCTCATAAATTGTGTGGACGTTACCTCCTTTACCTTGGTGCACACTTGTTGTGAGTTCAAATATGCACTCTGCAGGGTTTTACTCCATCCGGTCATGTTTCTGAGCCTTATATTTGTGGTATTCGAACAGTTTTGACGGTTTTGGCATCCATCTTAGACCTTCTGCTGCATATGCTTTGGCCTCTTTTGATCTAGTGACGAACCGCTCCACAACCTGCTTAAATGTCATTCTCACCATTGCGTTGACGGGTAGTCTGCGTGCAGATTTCAACAAGCCATTGAATGACTCAGAGCTATTTGTTGTCAGTATACCCCATCACCTACCTTCATCCTGGTGTAATGTCCATTTGTCTTTATCAATTGCATTCAACCAGTGGAAGGCTTCCACATTCGCCCGCCTAATAATGTCCATCTGCAGGTTAAACTTCTTCTCCTGATGCTCTGTTGCAGCCGCCCACATCAAATTGCAAAGTGCTGGGATTCGATATGCCTTTTGGAAGTTTGCCTTCAAATGCCTTAAACAATAACGATGGTAGGCAAACGGTGGCTGCCACCCCTGCAAATTGAACATATTGTGCAATATGCCAGCATTTCTGTTTGATATCACACAGATTCACATGCGATCCTTAATAACGTGTTGCCTTAAGTAGTCCAAAAACATACCCCACGTACTAATGCTCTCATTAGCTGCAATTGCAAAAGCTAGAGGGAATATAACTCCATTTGCATCCATTCCAACTGCTATTAGCAGCTTTATGTCATACTTCCCGTACCCATGTGTTCCATCTATTGATATTACAGGCCGACAATGAGCAAAACCATCAATGCATGGTTTGAATGCCCAAAACACAAAATCAAAAATATTACCAGGCACACCAGGTTTCGATTTGAGCTTCCATTCAACAACAGTACCATGATTGAAGTGTTGTAGAGCCGCTATGTATCTCGAAAACTTCTTGAAAGAGCCCTCCTAATTGCCGTAGACCATCTCATGTGCACGCCTACGCCCAAAATACGCCTTCCTCCTAGTAATAGTTTTGCTATATACTTTCAGGACGGCTGTAATACAATCTTTAATAGGGTACCTGAAAAAGTTGAAATATCAACATATAGCAACGAGGAACATTATATTAACACCAAAAATAAAATGAACATAGGCGAAGGGGATACCTTGGGTTTTTTCCAATGTCGCCAACTAACACACGAGCAATCATATTGGTATCTAGATTGCAATGACCATCTGGGAGGTCACCTATATCACAAGTGTGCTTTGTGTAGAACTTTGAAATAGTCCACATCTTTTCAGCAGTTTCCTTACCACGGAACATCCATTCGCAGCCTTGATATTTTCGCTTGCAAACCAATCGCCAAAGTTTTCATGTGGAATCGTCAACTTTAAACTCCCTCATCCCCTGGATGCAATAAATCTTAACAGCCCTTTGCAATGATTTTTTCGAGCTGAAAATCATCCCTTTTTCAGTATGAGCTTTTTGTTTTAAAAGATCCACCGGCTCTTTCCACAAACTTCGCCGAATATGATCATCATCCCTAGTAAAGACAAAGGCATCTGGGCGATCTTGAAGATGATCAAGATAGGGGATCTCATCGGAATGCCACTGAATCGGCGTCAACTCTTGCTGTTGAAATTGGCTTTGCGGCTGAACCGGAGTCGACTCTTGTTGTTCAAATGGTTGCTGTGAATTCAGTTCCTCCTCGTGTGCCGGACTGTCCATCATGTCTTGCAACAGTTCTACTAGATGTTGAGGATTAGTTCCAACCTCAATCTCATCGTCACTTTGCTCATCGTCACTTTCATCCGCATTAGGTATTTCCTCACTATCGCTGGATGATGTCACTATATAATTCGGATAATCCGGACCATCCATAGCAGGCCTTTGCCTATAATTTGGTGCAACCACCACATTCTCCCTACATAAGAAATTAGGGTGTTTTAACTGCTACACATCAAATAACACTATTGATGTTAAAAAAATAGACATACCGATAGTAATCAACTGCATCGAAACTTGAGGAAGGACCGTCGCTTTGAGTTGTTGGATAGGCTGAGGATGTTCCAACCTGATTCCTCCATCCCGATTGAGGAGACCGTCCGATATGATCCATATCAGGTGTATAACCTCTAACTAATATAATCGACATCATTAGTAGCATTCAAGTGCCACTACACATAATAATAATAATAATAATAATAATAATAATAATAATATTGTAAAAAATGAATATTTACCACTGCTCGTCAAATTGCTGACTTAAACTATCCAGAGGCATTTGGCTCGTCCAAATGCCTTCATAAGTACTCATGTCAAGGTAATTGTGTTGATAAGTAGGTTCCGCTTGAGTGACTTCAGCCTGAATTATAGACGAGGCTTCCCGACAAGGTCTATTTCGGGCTTCCTGAGGAGCCCTAGCCATGAATTCAAGTCGATTAATGGGCACCTTCTCTATATACATTTCAAGGACGTTTAAAGTTATGCATTGCCTATAATCATAAGGCGCCTTCAAATAATCAGTCAAAGAATCATCGTCTTGAATGTACCACTGTCCATAACTAGTTACACCTTGCGGCGTAAATGACACTGGATATTTTCCAATTATATTGAGATCAAAATCACTTCTACTAACTTGTAGTCTATTATACAAGGCTTGAAGTAGTTTTGAGAATTTTAAGTCAAGTGGAAACTTAACATGGTATTTTGGGGGAGAATCGTAGCGCAAATTATTTTCCTCGAATATAATTTGTCCGTCCCAGAATAAAAAAACTCTAATTCTTGGAACATCTGCCATATTTTGAATAATTGAGGAGGAATACAAAATGCTAAAACTAGTTGAAACTTAGAATTTTATGCTTTACGAACTCGGTATTAATAGGATTCGAAGTTTGAATATAGAACCAACGCATGCATGCAATTACAGTGTCTTGTAGTGTTACGTCAAATCAAGTGAAGTATAAAGTGTTGCATAACGCATGAAATAACTGCTTTATGGCAGAATAGCGCAGTAAATTACTGCGTTATTCTGTGACAGAGCCTCACAACGCGGTAAAATAATGCGTTATACTGGTATAACGCAGTATTTTACTGCGCTATGCCGCTACATCATATTCTCACCTCAGCTGTCAAACAAAAAAATGTCATGATTCGAATCAAACTTTATATAACGTAATTTGACGAATAACTTACCAACACAACATTCCACACAAAATTGAGTTACGATGTCATTTTTTGACCAATTTAGAGATATTAATCGTGTTATATCGGTCACTCCAGCAAACATCTTTGAAGCAATGGGTAGGACCTGGGAACTAGGTGATGATGATTTTCATTACTCAAATAACCCTAACGACAGATTCAATCGAGAATACAATAATAAAATGAGAGAGGAGTGGGATTGGCGTGTTAGGGAAGCTGAAGCACTGGAGCACAAGTTAGCGTCAGTAGGGCTTAAACGCCCAAAAAAAGTGCTATGTCAATGTCTCGCGGAACTCCACAAGAGTTTAATTTGGCTCTTAATCATTTTCGTGAAGAGAACAAGCGGATGCAAATACGTTACCATAGGGTAGAATATGGTATACATGGTAGCACAAGATTTAGATCCAAGTGGGATTCGGACTGTGAAATGTCCAATGAAGATTAATATTTTTCTTACAATAAGGTAAGTAGGTAGGGTCATAAAGACCCTCCCCCCCCCCCCCCCGAGGGTACTTGGGGGTTTGCAACTATATAAGTAGCCCTTTCTTTTGTTATTAGACTACACCATATTCAATGTCGAATAGTAGAAATTCAGCTTGGTCTTTACTCCTTCCAAAAGAACCAAATAGCAGTGATGATGAGAGTTCAAATCATAGCAATTTTTCGAGCGATACCAGTGATTTCAAACGTGATGAGCTAAATCTCCACCTTCTTATAGGGCGTAATGATGATCTCTGCAGTGTGAAATATTCAGATCCGCGGGAATATTATTGCGGTTTCCGCCGAGAATGGTCACATCAGTTTACCGAATCAGAACGTCTTGTTCGTGACTTCGAAAATCTCAACGCTCCAATCCCAACAAGGTACTCCTTAACCATGCCTCAAGTACGTCCAGAAACTTACGAGCTTGCCGTGCAAAGGATTAGAAAAGAAAACAACAGAATGCTGGCAAGAAGATGTAGATTTTACATGCTACAGTTGGCCGAAGAACAAGCATCATCAACCGGTAGAGAACTAACTGCTACTGAAAAAAGATGTGTCTTAAGAAACCGCCAATATTTTTCTGAGGACGATATTGAGGACTTGTACTCTGATGATGATTAAAAATGTTGTGATTTTAGTTTTAAGTTAAATTCAAGCTAATGTCACCGAGCCTTCAAATGAAAATCGCGTTCGAGCACTTTTCAGCCACTAAAACGGCCATCCGAACTTTTGCGTATCCTTGATGTATTGATCCTACCTTATTAATCGCACAAAAATAAGTAGGGTTCTATATAAAATATTAAAGTTTCGGCGTCCCGAAGCATGATTAATCTATGGTCAAAATACGTTAAAAAGTGTAATGGAAGAAGGATTAACTAAAAGGACAAAAAAAAAAGGAGGCACTATAGCGCAGTAAATTACTGCGCTAAAAGCATTTTGGTAACTTTTTTTTTTGTTGGGGTATTTTGGTTCAAAATATTTTTTTTTTTGGGGCTTTTTGGTTCCGGATTCCTTTTTCTTTCACCCAACAATTTTTTTTTTTTTAAATAGATAAGTACTCACTCTTTTGTAATAAAAGTAAGGAATGTAATAAAGAGGACTTTCAACAAAGGCCCTATATAAAAAAGAAGGATTATAGCACTAAGGGTGGTCCAAGACAATCAATTAAACATTAGTCCATAAAAAGGCCCAAACTAAACCCTAAATCACAAGCAAGATATCAAATTAATCCTAGAAGCATTTAACAAATTGAAGTTTCATCCAATAGTATTTGAAATTATCATCAGGCCTGGATGGATACAGCGTTAAAGCAACAATTATTGGATTCACATGAATTCATAAATCATATTGTATATAGGGACGGATCCAGGATTTAAATTCTAGAGATTCAATATTAAGATTTTTAATATTGAACCCATTATATTTTAACGTTATGAGTTCATATTTCTATTTGTTACAATTTTACTAATTTTTTACACATAAATTTATGCTTCGCGTCAAAAGTTAGGGGTTTAATTGAACCCCTCTTACTATGCTAGATACGCCACTGACTGTTTATCCACCCCTGCACGGAGGAGTGTAATAATATCATTATCCTCTTAATCAGAGATCTCAAATTTATAAACTATAAATTGAAAAGTTTTTTATTTTTTATTTTATAAAAAGTGCTTTACTTCCCTTTTTACCTTGCATGAATTCGAACTAATCGAATCAGTGTTTAATTTCTAATACGGATAGTGTTTTTAAGATATAGTATTTGAAATTGAAGCCATGAGCTCATTGTACTTCAAACAGCAATCATCATTCTCTAAATAGATTCTGTGCATGCCCTTTTTTCTTTCGTCTTCACGTAATCTTTTGAGAGTCACTTTGTTTCTAGCTTTCCATGGTGACACTGTTTCCAGTGCCCAAATTGGGCTTGTGGGGTTTCCATACTTTTTTTACAAGGCTAAACTCAAAAAGAAGTTTTGTTCAAGTGTTCTCAAATATTCCTCATTCAGGAAAATGAGGAAAAAATAGGGAAGAAAAGTAAAGCCAAAAGAAGAGAGAAGGTCCACAAGTTTGGAATTATCATTGATTCAAGCTAGTGATCTATTTTTCTTGTCTTTTCTCTAATTTGATGTCAAGTTTGGCTCCCTAATTTCAAGCTATGAAAGTTTACTAGCAATATTCTAAGAGAAATTTGCATGACTCAGTGTTGATGATGCAAGTAGTGGAAGAATGCAACACTATCTTGAAATTCTTTTTTATTTTTAAAATACTACTAGTAGTAGTTATAAGTTTAGATAAGGAAAAAAGTTTCGTTTTGTATAATGTTTAGCTTCAACAAAATGACACGGTATGCAGATATTTGGTTAACTGGATTAAAAATGAGATACAGTGTATAACATTAAATATGTGTTTAGTTTTATATTAAAATAAATTGAGATAAATTTTTAGTTTTAATTTTAAAATTGGAGTTTTTAAAGGACTTTGAGAGAAAGCCTTCGAAAATGACATCATTGTCATTTTGATATCTTATCTCTAGAAACAGCCTCTCTACCTCCATGAGGTAGAGGTAAAATCTGTGTATACATCATCCTCTCCAGATTCGACTTGTGAGATTACACTGAATATATTGTTGTTGTTATTGGAGTTACTTATTTTGGGATTGTTATCCCATATTGAAGTTGATAAAATTAATACCACAAGTATAATATACTTAACCCGGATTGCTAATATCAAGAATTGAATTCAATCAAACGTGAAATAAAATAATCTCGCAGTTTATTTGAAATTGTTATATTTATTCAACGATATCAAACGACCTCTAACTGGGTAGCATACGTGAGATAAGAGAGCCGAAAATTTGTAGTGTCAATCATTAAACGACTCCAACAATGTAATTTCTAGAAAAATCACTTAGCTAGCTAAAAATTTAACTCCCAAATGAAACAAAAAAGCTATTGCTAAGGAGAACCTTTATTAAACCAAAAGCCTGGTCAGAGGTCTAAATCATTATAGGGTCTTGGTCCTCTTGGAAGTTGGAACAAAGTGAATTTGTTTTTCTATGAATAAATGTTCATGCTTTAGAAAAAAGTGAAAATTTTCCTAAAGTGAAAAGGATGTTGTGCACTCCCTCGGTTCATTTTTACTTTTTCAATATTCCAAAAATATATTTTTATTTTTACTTGTCACTTTTAGCATATCAAGAAAACACGATTTAACATATCAAGAAAAGACGATTTCTTTTTTCTTGTTTTACCTATAGTATTAATTACTAATTTCAAACAATTTTTCAAGTCCAATAAAAATATGCAACAATTAAGATGGGTATCGTGATAAATTATACACTTCATTTATTACTCTCTCTGGATAAAAAAAAAAATCCACTTAGCCTTTTTTCTTGATTAAAAAAAGTGTCAACTTATCAAATTAAGAAAGAATTAACCTTATTTTTCCAGATTTGCCTATATTAAGTGTTATATGATCAAATCCCAATGCCTATTTAATTAGGGATAGTTTAGTCAAATTACCTATTTTTGTCTAGGAGTTTGTATTTTTTTAAGGAGTGTGCAAATGGTTAAATGAACTCTTTTTTTTTTATCCGAAAGGAGTCTTTCTTAAGGAGTGTGCAAAGTTTACGGTGAACAAGTAAAAAGTGAACGGAGGGAGTAAATTTTAAGTGGTTGAGCCCCACATAAATTTACTTGAGTTGCTTTTTTGTATAGAGGTTTACAACAAGGGCTTTCAAGGTCCCAAAACCGATCATCTCGTTTTTTTTCTTTTTCAAATTGATAATTTTCTTTTTTAATTTAGCTCATTGTCTTGCACAAATACATGAATTTCATCTAATTAGATTCTTCTTATTTCAAGTTATTTTACACAAACCAATTATAAAGTCATTTTCCAAAACAGAAACTGCTCTGCTGCCTAATTATTCTAGTATTACTTTGTACATTGTCTAGAGAAATGATTATCAATTTTCCAATTGAGTTAGGATGGAAAAAAAAAAAAAGATGAAAAGAAAGGACCCCAAAAAAGAGTTTCTCCCTTCCATTTTCCACTCATTCTTGAAATATCTATCTATTTTTGTGGAGCTTCCACTTATACCTTGTGTCACTTCAGTATGTGAAAGCAGATTCCTGAAGCAATATCTCAGCATCTTCTAGATACAGAAGGCCAAAAAAGTTTGTAACACTTTTGCGAGGTCTAAAAAATCATCCTTCCATGGAAAGTATAATGATAAATAACTTTTCATTAAGGAATCGAGTGGGTACTTTTGTCATGGGGAAGACTCTCCTAGGAGTGAGGGTTATGGGTATTATTGCATTTCAAAATATCATTTTGCCATGCAAATAGATATCGCCACCCATGACCTAGGGCTAATACATTATTCACTTTATTTATTTGCCAGCTTTTGCCTTCTTTAAAGATTACATTATGTTTGGAAATGCAAGAATATGTGGGTCATCAGTACATTTTAATTCCCTAAAATGAACTCCATATAGTGTCCCATACTTAGCTTCTTGAAATAAAGCTAAAAGAAACAAGTGGGACCTTAATTCATAATTAGAAAACATTTGGATGTGAAAAGCAAATTTTTAACTTTTATCTCTTTTTCAAATTAAAGGAGAAATTCAAAAAGAAACCATAGCTACTTAGCCCCACAGTTCATAAGCCAATTTTCACCTAATTAATTCCCACAATTAAGCAATATATATAAAAAAAAAAAAAAAAAAAAAAGGGAAGATAGTCGTCTTCTTTTTCCTCTTTTTCAATTTTAGCTGAAGATAGATTGGAAAAGTCTTGGTAAAGATTACGATAAGAGTGCTAACGAATATATTCTATGATTCTATCCTTAGCTATTAAGAGAAACTGTAAACTATTTTCTTCTTCATTTATTTTTCTTCAGATTTCCAGTCTTTTCTTTCTAGCAATGTGTTAAAATTATGCATTTCTATCATTTAATAAATTTCCAATCATTGCTGAAGTCAATTATTCTCAAAATATCAACATAACGCGTTTGCCTTAATCTTTCTTTGATTCTTGGAAGGCTCTAACAATTGTTTAAACTTTTCCACCAATAACACATGCTAATAAAGTTAGACTAATCAAGCCACAAGTAGGTATTACATATCTGATTATTTGGAAGCAAACTAACATGGGGTGCAAGAAAAAATTAATTCAAGCAATAATGATCTTTAAAATATTAGAAACATAAAATAGAAGAACTAAAAAAGGCACAAATTAGTATCCAAGGGTGTGGTCCAGTGGTCAATGAAATGGATTAAGGATCGACCTCAAATTATCCGATTAATCGAGGTACGCACAAATTGGCTTGAAAGTTAAATCCACACAATTATATATTAAAATTAAGAAAAGGCAGAGTTTATTACTCCCTCCGTCCCATAATAGGTGTCACCTTGGCCAATTTTTTTCATCCCATAATAAGTGTCACCTTAGGAAACCAAGACATAAATTGACCAATTTTTCCAACTCTACCCTTAGACAATAAAGTAACATCTAAATGATGATTGGAAAAGCTACATAGTAACTTAGTATTGTTGGATTCCCAATGTCAAAAGATTTACTTCTTGTGCATGCTCTAATCAAAAGATAAAAGTAATTTATTTTTATTATATAGGGGTAATTTGATAAACTTCACATTATATTATTGGTTTCTTAATATGCGTATTTTTTACTAAAGTGACACTTTTTATGAGACGGAGGGAGTATTGTTTAAAAATAAAACCATGTGAAGGCATCCAAAGCTTGGGGCATATGGGGAAAAGTAACAAAAAGAAAAGGAAAAGTTGGAGGTAAGTTGGAAGAGTATGATCTGCTTGCTTATGTTGCATGGGTGTTAGGAAAGTTTTAAGAATTGCCATGATGACACTTTGCTTTTGGCTTTTTGGCTTCTCACACAAAAGAACTCCCACCTTCCAACACACTCACTAAGCAATATATGAGCTTTTGTAGATGCTTGGCTTGACCACCATATCTCTCCAACCATTTTTCCTTTTTTTTTTGGTTTATTCATTGTGGGGAGGAAAGGGAAAAAGAGAAAAGGAATTATAAGGTAAAGAATCAAAATCTCATTGGAAGTTCAAATAACCAATCAATTTTTTGTTTTTATTTTTATTTTTGTTTTGGTATTTCCTTTCCTTTAGTTCTTTTTCCTTTCATTTTCCATTACATTGGGATCAAGAAAGCCAAAGGAAGAAGAGGCAAAAATAGAACTATATAATTTTTGGCCAACTCGCAAGTACAAGTTTTTAATAAGGAATTTCAAAAAAATAATATATCCAAGAATGCACACCTAAGATTCAAGAAATTTAGGAAATGCAAGAACGTCATATACTCTCTCTGTTTCAATTTATGTGAACGAGCACGAGGGTCAAACTTTATAATTTTGACATAAATTTTTCAAGTTTATAAAAATAAAATTATATATTTAGAAACTACATAAAAAATACTATAAGTCATGATAATTTTTAATTCAAATAATTTACAAAAAATTGTAAGAGAAACATGGTCAAAGAATCACCTCGTAGACTCTCCAAATAGTAATAGATTCACATAAATTAAAACAAAAGAAGTATGAAATTCAAACCTTCAACCTAAATCAATTTTGCACCATCTTTTGCCACAATGTTATAATTTTTTCTTATGTCATGCTATATATATATATATATATATATATATATATATATATATATATATATATAATTTTACTTTAACTTTTTAACGAAGAAAATTCAATTAAAACTCCTTCGATACATGTACTTTAGCCTCAATCAGTATACTAGACTCTTGTCTTGGTAGTTTGTTTCTCATATGGTAATTTTTTTTATAAAAAAACATGAGAAACACAAATTAAAAGAAAAAAGGAGGAAGCATTATGGTTGGTTTGATATTGCTTGCAATCCATTATTTGATAGTCAGCTTTAGAACAACGCATTCTTTCCTTCCCACATATTTTCTTTTTGTTGTTGCTATATACCAAAACCCTAAAGCAAGCACTCATTCTTGTTAAAAGCTACATATTGTAGGACCCTTGATAGCAACACATCATCCCTTTAGTCTATAGCTATAGCTCCTAGTTGATTGGATGGGTCATTTAAAAAGGAAAAAAAGAAATATCACTTTAGTGTCTCTCTTGAAGCTCAAGACTCGTTTAGGCTATTTGGGTGGCCAAATTTGAATGGGCATTGAGTTTGGGGTTACTCCATTTGCATGGTGCCGTGTTTTCTTTAATCTCCACTACTTTCTTCTCTTATCTCTTCTTTGTGTTTGTGACAATTCCCATTTCAAGTCAACCATAATATGTCCTTTTGCTTCCTTCTTTTTGTCTCAATCTCTTCCTCTAATGTTATTGTCAACTTGCGTAATAAGTCTTTTAAATTAATTTTCTGTTCAAAACATGTGATGGTTTTCTTCTTTTGTCCCATTTAGTAACTCTCAATTTTCAAAAATTGTGACAAGAGAATAGTGGAACGAGAAGAAATTAAACATAAGGAAGTTGATGTTTGGTGAAACTTAAACAGTAATGATCTCCTATAACTTACTAGGAGGTTTCACTATTTTATTCATCATAAGCTATAGTATTATATTTTATCAATCTCCTACGGAAGGATCATATTATTAAAATTATATTTGTAATTAGACATAAAATAGTTATGAAGGATTGAATCAATTTCTTAAAAGTTCCCCCACCATTGAGTAAAAAAATTAATTTGTCATATCTTCAATTGTTGAGTGTAATAGGAGTTATAATGTAGAAAGGAAAAAAGGGATACTTCCGTACAATTGACCTTCTCCTTGGACACAAATCTAATGGACTTTAGAGAATACCACAAGGACCAAAATAAGGTCCTCCTCCACGTAAACTTTACCATTATAACACAACTTATTTGACTTACTTTTCATATCACTATAGGTCAAGATTCGCCATCTTAGATGAAGCATAATTTAGTATTCTAGAGTATTTTTCTTTCTTCCCCTAACAAATTGCCACAGTTTTCTATTGATGTGACTGTTCCTTTGACACGTTGAGCGTTAGAAAGTAACTTTAAATCCGACCTTATTATTTAGCCTAATCATCATAAAACTTATGTTTTGAGTTAAAGAATCAAAACTAAAAAATGAAAACAAATTTTATGAAGCTGAAAGGAGGAGAAAAATGCATTTAAACCGTGAGGTTGAATTCATGATGAGAAGATCAGCTAATCTGATGCTATTTTTGTTTTTTCTACTTTCGTTTATGCTAACCAAAAAACAATTGTGACGTCCCTGATGAAAGACAAGCTTATGAGAATGTTCAAGAAGAGCTGTATGCGTCTGGATTAGCAAGCTTTTGAAGAAAATGCGCATAACAACACCTTAAGTAAATATCACATTGGAAAGGGAGATAAAATAAAGTGACATGTTATAAAGACATCGATACAAGTTCATGTAGTGCACGCGCTTTTAAGCTCGACATTTGTGACCCAACAGAAAAATCGTTGAAGCATGTTGGGCCTAGGCAAACAATTCACACCATAGTCTTGAACTATGACAACTATGATATTAGAGCCAGACTCTCGTTATACGATGGTGCGTTGAACCTTATCAAGGTTTCTAAAAAGGGGTGTATGTGACATCCGTAATGTAACACCTTAGGCAAATCCATCGAAAGGGGACATAAAATCATGAAACAAAACACAAGTTCTCAAGCTCAGAACGGTGTAACCCAAGGGATATGCCAGTGAAATCTATTGGGCCAAAATGAACAATCGGTACTAGGGCTTGACATTAGCAAATATGGCTTCCCTTTGTGTATATAATGCGCTAAAGCTTCAAATCTATATACATGCTTAACATTTAGGGAGAATGGCGTATGTATACATAACATAAGAATAGTGTGTAATTACAAAATATGATGATACTTTTCAGTTTACATAACATAACAATAGATATCTTACAAAATATATATGAAATTTTTCGCTCAAGACCTAAAAAATTCGCTCAAAATTTGTGTATGAAAACTGTATGAAATGTGTATATCTCGCTCAAGGCTTAGAATTCTCACATTTTTTGTGCTTGAATATTGTATAAAAATGGTATGAAATACGTATATAACTGTATAAAATTTATGTTAGGTTTTTTAAAATGTATTACAACTACAACAACATTGTATACAACT
Organism: Lycium barbarum; assembly: GCF_019175385.1. Taxonomy (NCBI): domain Eukaryota; kingdom Viridiplantae; phylum Streptophyta; class Magnoliopsida; order Solanales; family Solanaceae; genus Lycium; species Lycium barbarum. Next base: position 116,480,118 of record NC_083342.1, read on the forward strand.
TTCATACAATAGTCATACAAATTTAATACAATCTTGAATTTCTCTTCGAAATTCGGATGAAAGTTAATCCAACTACAACATTGTATACAACTTTTTTATAATATTAATACAAATTTAATACAAAATTTCCTTCTTATTAAATGTACAGAAAGAGAATAACACTAAAAAGCTAATTTTACGCCTCCATTTCTCTGATTGTTGGATCTGAGAGAATAATGTTTGAGTAGGGTTTGTGTTTTGATCCATAACCCAAAAAAACTCCATAAATGTAAGAAAGATCCAAAACTCAATAAATTCGAATAAAAAACTCCTATCTAAAGCAGTAGATCTTATCTAGAAAGGTAGCAAAAATGAAGAAAGCAACAGATCTGCTTTCATCACTGCAATCACCGTTCTAGCAACAGATCTGCTTTCATCACTGCAATCACCGTTCTCACTCAAATCAGATGAATCAATAGAGAATCTCAATGGTTCCGAATCGCATCCAAACTTTATCAAAATAGGATTGAAAACACTGTTAATACACAAAAATGACGATGAACGGTAAGAATGGTGAAGAAGTGGTTTGAAGAAGATGAAATTGTGATTTAAAAATTAAGAATATTTCTGTAGAGAGAGAAATATTTTGAAAAGAGATGGAATTAAATGAGTAACTGCCTAGAATTCAATACAAAATCAGATCCCTAAATTTTAGCACCAAATCGTGGGTCTTTGCATAACCTAAATCTGGTATGTTTTGTAATTAACTTGTTATGTTTTATAAATAAGAAAAAATATTTTTATATTTTGTAATATAGGATCTTAACTAGTATTATAAGGTCATTTTCCCTAACATTTATCCTGCAATCAATTCCAATCTGGTTTTACTTTTGGGGAACTGAAGAAATTTTGGTTAAAGGACGTATAGTCAATTACCCAGCATTGGCATTTGATTGTAAAATGCCTTTCAGACATTAACAATTTCAGGCTTAAAGATATGTTTAGAGAATTAGGTTATAGAACATACTCAACCATTCCATGCAGCAACTGAAAAAGGTTGTCACTTCAAGATTCTCTACCAGGAGTCAAAAAATGTTAAATCTTGCCATTTCCATTATTAAGATGTCATGGCACCTGTAATTATTTCAACAAAGCAAAGACTGAATAAAGAAATATATAAAACCTAATAATTATTGCGACATTTCTCTACAAACGAATATATACTGGCAGAATAAAAATGATGCAACAATTCTAAAAACACAATCGGGGAGCTAGCAAACAACTCAACACTGACCCTCAAACATCAAGCTATTCTCTTCCCCGTTGTGTCACCCTAGAGTGCTGAAACTACTAGAAACTCCACTTCCTTGATCTACGAATCAGGTATATGAATCAGTAGAATCTTGCAGAGTTGCAATGCAACCAGAATCTTTTCGTGTGGAACTTAACTGACCTTCAACTGAACCTCATACGTCGGATGTTGTTCTACAGTACTGAGTATGTCACCTTGTGCTTGCTCCTGAGTTAAGAGAACAGCCATGAAGTATCTTTTTCCTTCACAGGGAATCCTTATTAGGTTCATCAAACTCCATAAAGTGGTAACAACATTTTCACAAAGGAGTATGCCAATGCACCCGTAAATATGTAGCTATCCACCCTGTCCAGTATTCCTCCTGCAAAACAGGCATTGATTTGTTCAAGAAATTTGTCATGAGGCTAAGATAACAAAGCTAAAGGATGATCATTCCGAATTGGGTAAGTATTTCAGAAGAATCTAGTATAGCTCTACACGGTCATAGCAGATAGGATTTGAGAAAGATAATAAAGCGAAAAAGACCCTAGGATTCCAAAACCTTTGGAATACTATCTCAAAGAAATAATCGACTTAGAATTTACCAAGTTGAATACTGTAGACAAATCTAAAAAACGACGGTTCATATGACATTTATTCCATTGTTGAGAATATAATGACAGTCAAAATGTTAACAATCATATCCTCATACAGTTGTACGTGATGTCAGAGATAACCACACTTTCAAAGCAACATACCAATATCAGCCTGCGATAATAAATATTAAATATATAACATTCATGAAGAAACTTATGACTGGAAGCATAAATGACAAACTTGGTTACCTTTTCATCGAGCAAGGATATTCTCTCAAGTATCAAAAAATTTATTTATCATCCCTATTTGATATTTAGAGATTCACCAACTCCTCTGTAACCAAATCAAACACACAATTTCTTTTTATCTCATTTAATGTGTGTTTTCTCTCCATCTTTCAGCTACCCAACAATATTGTTTTCTCCATCTATTGAAGCACGGGAAGAAAAAACAAAGGAAAGAGGGAAATGGATTCACACCAGAGATCATAAACCACGACAGTGACTGAGAATTATGGAATACTTTCAAGCATTGGCACGATAGTCTTAATCTATTGAAATGATCGACAAAGGTGCAAACCAATGTTCCCTCCTTCTCAATTTGAAATGGATTTTTTTAAAGAACGACTTTTGAAATATAACCTGAATATATATAGATTACCAAAAATATCCTTACTAACAGTTTGTGGGGTTTAACGTCATGTAAAGGGTAAATAGGAATATGAAAAGTAAAGAGCTTGTAGTTGGAAAAGGAAGTATAAGGTACCAGAAAGTCTTAGCGTTGGATCAAACATTTGTCTCCCATAACACAGTAATGTGGGAACGATTAAGCAATGGACATGGTAGGCAGCTTACTCGGGATGTAAGATTCAGGAGGACTGCAAAGGGTAATCCAAAATTGGTTTCACGCCCTCGACTTCTCGTTACAATCATAATAGTGATCAAAATTACCAGAATACTACTCCCAAGTTTTCGCACAGCAAGACAGCAAATGATATTAAATGAGCTGGATAATCGGGGATATTTCAACGTCACCAGATTCACAGAGAAAAGGAGCAATCAGGACACTCAGCTGTGATAAGAGGCTTCTATGAAATCATTCACTGACTAGAATAAATAGCTGGCACTCAGGCATAGCCTCGAGAATTGACAGATTTCATATAGGAAAGGAGCAATCAGGACACTCAGAAAGGGAAAATGTTATAGAGACAAGAGAACAGAGACAGGCTTAAAGACTATTACAAAGCTTCATGAAGATGAACTATCTCAACCAGCATTCAAATATGAAGGATTACCAGAGCTATCTGCAGAGAGAAAAGAATGGCTATAAAGACCATGTTCTGAGCTCCTCTTCTGTTCCTTTGGCTTCGTGTTCGATACTGGTATCTGATGATCGCCCATTGATACACTCTTCATTCTCACCTTCTCTGAATCCACCAACCTAGGGTTTCCAAACTCTCGAGATTCTCTGGTGCGATTTCTAGAAGCTTCGTCAAATGGAATCACTCTGTTTCCATGACGGCAACATCACTAACTTGATCAACAAACAATACCTCGACATTCGCCATATGTCTAGAGAGAGAGACTCCTTCTCTCTAGAAGCCAAATTTTTTTGAAAGGCTTCCTTACAAGGAGATCCTGTCAGCTCCAGCTCTTTCGCTGGGACGGAGGGTGCAGAAGGCTAAGGGGCGAGAATGAACCTAGATCAGACTGTTCGGGGGTCACATGTCGGAAAGGAAATCCTTTCTAGCGACTTGTTTGGTGGGGAGATTTGAGAAAAGGGTGACGTCGCCGGACTCAGTCTCCGTTTGGGCAGCAAAGTACTGGGAAGTTGATGCTTGGGTTAAGGTGTCTTCCATGGGAGAACCTTTCTCTTCAGATTTGCTAATGAATCAGAGGCTATCGTGTGCTTCGGGAGGGTGGGAGGTGGATGGATGACAACTTCCTTAGACTTCATAGATGGACTGAGCAGGTGGTTCCAGATTACAGATTAGAAGCTCCCACTGGGATTGAGGCATAGTTGTAGTTGTAGAGGTTGGGTGGGAATAATTCATGTGTCTTTCATTGATACATCACCAGCTTTCTAGAACTAACCACTTTATACATATCGACAGCTAGGTCAACAAACTGTTTCTTATGCAACTTGACAAGTAATATGTGCATCTAGTTGGACTAGTTTAACCAATTCATTTTGAATAAAGATGTATTACAGCAAGTACCCGATGTAATTCATAGTAGTGAGGCTAGAAGTCACCTTAAGATGGCAAAGTGTTTTAACAGATTCAATTTCCAGTGTGCCCATACTTATTGTTTGGGGATAAAACAGTATGCCTACCATGTTTTGGCATCACTACAACAACAACAACAACATACCCAGTGTAATCCCACAAGTGGGGCTTGGGGAGGGTAGAATGTACGCGGACCTTACCTCTACCTTTATGGGGCAGAGAGGCCGTTTCCGATAGACCCTCGGCTCAAAAGAAATGAAGTCAATGCACAATTGCAAGATAAACAAGATAACAAAATATCAAGATACCAAACAATGTTTTGGCATCACTAGAGAGTGAAAACTACAATAAGAGGTACATAGTTACCGTGTCCAGGAATGAGAGATCCTGAGTCCTTCACACCCGCATCACGTTTGATCATTGACTCAGTGAGGTCACCAAAGAGAGATCCAAAAAAGTTCAGAAATCCAAAAGCTACAGCACTGAAATGCCGTTAAGACATAAATATCAATTCAGAAAGCCATGATTTCCCAATTTAGAGGTTCATAGGAAAGGCTAAAAAAGTTTAAGGCTCAAATGCACCACCCTAGAATGTGAAAACACCCACAATAAAAGAAACAAAAAAGCCTTTTTTTCTTCTATATCATGTGCTAGTTTACAGATAAAAGGATGGAATAAATTCCAAACACGAATTTTCAAAATAAAAGTTGAAATAAATAGAACTCCTAATATGTTTTTTAAGCGCTTGGCAACAAAAATGCTAACGTGATGACAAGTTCATATGACTTAACAGTATCCCACTATACCTGTACATATTCCAACTTTTACATGAGTATACATATAATGTATAGAGTTATAAAGACTTATAATTACACTTGAAGAAATGCTATGGAAACAGAGCTGGTGCCAAAAGGTGAAAGAACCACAAGATATCATTCCATTCTTTAAATTTTCATCAGGAAAAATTCATTAGCTTACCTCCCTAAAATGGAAAAAAAAGGGAAGATAAGATGACATCGATCACATCCTTTCCCACCCCTATCTATACTCCCTCCAACAAGGAGAATATTCCTTACTGCGGCTAGAGACATATCAAATGGTCTGAAACAGATGGTACTGCATAATAACACCATTGAAAAGCTTATTACCTTAATGTGGATGTAGGCCAACAGAACGTTTTTGATAACACCACAGAAGTGGCTATACAACCTCCTAAGCCTGCAAGAGCTCCCTCCCAAGTTTTCTTTGGGCTAATGCTAGTAAGCGGTGTCCGACCAAAAGCCTGAAAGGATTTCAACTCTGTTATGTGCTTTCCTTCATAGGCCACCACAGAGACATCAGAATTACTTGGATTTGCTCCACTACTCCATATAAAAGAACATTAGAACTAACAAAAATTTCGTTGTACTTCCAGCATGCAATGATTAAAGAACAAGGAAAGGAACGAGATAAGCAAAAAGGAAACCAAGAGATGCATACTTCTTCTTAGAAGCATTGTTACATTACTGTGCACATTTGCTATCATTAGTTTCTAAGTTGCTCAAAGGGCCAGTATCTTTCCAGGCAACTGCCAGACAAAACCAAAGAAGGTTTATCTTCAATATTTACAATGTATCCAAAATAATCATTGAAATCTCTATTAAATAGCTAATACTTTCATGGTTATTTACAGCAGAGGATTCAAGACAAGCCAATTCAACGTCTTATCAAGTCTATGGCCTTTCTCATGATAGGATGACATCAAAGACGGATGCATTAGTAATTATGATAATGATAAGTTATGTTGTTCATTTTTAACAAGAAAAACACAGCGTCTGTGGAGGGTTTAGTCTGAGAATCTGAACAAGGATAGAACTGATTTAAAAGAAGAACATCAAAAGTCACAAGTACCTTGCCTCCAATAAAAGCAAATGTATCTGCTGCAATGATACTGCTGAATGAAATTAAGGTCGCCACAAGCCCCGCGGTCCACTGAGTTGGGCCTCCAAGAAGGACAGGCCATGATGCTCCTAGTCCTGTGTAAAACCCATTGAAACGCCAATAAAAGTCAGAAGACCAGTAGCTGATCAGCTGTCGGAGAAACCAACTGCAATGAATTTTCAAATGCTGCATCAGATATCAAGTTAAAATTCTAATAAGGTAGTGTCTAGGCCACCCTGAGGAGAATGCACCTAGTGACACCTCTGCTAGGATTAGAACGTTGGTTCCCGAGGTTGTCAATCCATCTCTTCAACCGTTGCACTACACTTTCGGGGGGGGGGGGGGGGGGGGGGGGGGGGGGTCAAATATCAAGTTAAATTACACCTGTAATAGCTAAATGCATGATTTCTTTTACTTCAAATTCGTCTTTATTTTCAATTAAGCAGATGATGCTATTCTATACTTGGACTTGCTCCCCGACCCCCAACCCCATCCCAAAAAATAGAATGATAAAAGATGTTGATAATAAAAAAATAAAAAAATTTTGAAGGATGCAACAAATGTGGCTAAGTTAATACTCCCTCCGGTTCAAAATAAGTGTCCACTCAGCCTTTAGCACACCCCTTAAGAAAATACCAACTCCTAAAACAAATAGGTATCTTGACTAAACTACCCTTAATTAAATGTTACCTAGTTAATTTACTTTCTTCATTACATAACACTCACATATCTAGATAGGGGTAAATTTGGAAGAAAATAATTAATTCCTTCTTGATTATGTAAGTAAACACTTATTTTGAACCAAAGTAAAAAGGATAAGTGGACACATATTATGAACAGGAGGGAGATTTTTTTTATTTTTTTTTGATCAAGTAAAAGTACTTTCATTCATAATCATGGCCAAAAAGCAAACGACCGTATACAAGGGATAAATCAAAAGATAAAGGATCTACAAAAAATGATTCTCTACAAACTCCACCCAATCCTCTATACAACTAGGAACTTTCTGATTACACCAAAGAAAATAAAGGAGCGGAGACTACTCAAATGTTAAAAACTTGACTTTATTCCTTCAAAAGCTCTCTTGTTTCTCTCACTTCAAATTACCCACATCAATGCAAGCGGAACCATGTTCCAAGCCCTTCGTCTTCTCCTCCTCCTCTCGCTCTTTCAACTGACCATCAACTCTTTCACAGTTCTTGGCATTGCCCAAGAAATGTTGAACCACCTAGACATATCCCACCTCCGCTTTCTTACATTTTCCGCCGTCAAAATCACTCCTCTAGTGGCTAGCCAAATGAAGAAACACACCTTTCTCGGCACACTTGGAACATATTGCATTACATGGGAAATCAGCCTCTTCCCTAACCAAAAGTTTCTCATAAAAAGACTTCACCGAGAACACTCCATTATTTCCCAGGGCCCACCACCACACATAGGAATTATCCACCGGATTGACTTGCTTATGAAGCAAATATATCAATCTTTGAAACTCGTCCACTTCCCAATCTTGAAAATTCCATCTAAATCTCAATCCCAAAAAGTCTCTCCACCTGGAGTCCCCCTAATATGTTGAATTGTCAAAAATCTTTGGCAAGATATTCTATACAAACTCTGTAAATCATGTTTCAATAATATGTTCCCACACTAGCTGTGTCCCCAAAAATATACCCTCCTCCCATCTCCAACCTTGAATGAGATATTTTTCACAAAATTATTCCATCCCTTCATGATATTTCTCCACAAACCACAACCGAAACAAGTTGGGGTCGGCTATATGAGTCCTCATTAACTAAGTTAACTCCATTTAAACTCATCTCAGGCCAATATCATAAAAAATAAAAAATAATAATAAAAAACAAACAAGACTCCTATCAGATTACATGTATCCAATAAAGTATCGTATCATATTACACCATTAAGATGTTAAATCTGTAATAATAGTTTGATGGCACACTCCTCTGTTCATGTTTACAATAGAAAACTTATCAAAGCCCTGGCCCTCTTGAGTTGGAGTTTTAACAGGTCCATCAAATAGTGAGACACAAATAATAACTCATAATAAGTAGCACATACATTGCCAAAGACATAAAGAAAGAAAAGAAAAGTGTGTGGTTATGTCACAAGCAGACATATACAATAATACAATGTGCTAATCTCACAGGAAAATTGTAGTTTCTTTTTAAGGAAAAAGAAGATTTTTGAGAAGGCAATTTTGTGTAGAAAAGGAAGAATTTATTAATAAGAAAGGGCGAATGAGAAGGGTGTTTAAGGAAAATCGAATAATACGGATCAAAAAAATTTCTATTTTTTGGCTTATGCATCAAGTGCCACTTTGTATAGATGATTCAGTGGAAGTCAGAGCTACTCAACCTGTATAACCTTAAGGGTTTCCCTTTTTAAAATAAATCGTTTACTGAAAAAACAAAACAAGACGAGAGAGAGAGATGTACGTGATGGTTTTGTGGAAGGACCTTCTCTCTCTAACTGACCATTTGGGGTTATGACTTCCACGTGATGGTTTTTTATTTTACAGTACTATAATGCTAAATCGTTCAAGAGTTAAAGTGGGTTAAACATTCATTAGAAATATGTGAAAATATTCTCTCTTTTTATAAGGTGAAGAGAAAATTCTTTAGGTATACATCATCTTTGGACGACCAAAACATCATTTTGGGACAACTCAAAAAGGAAAAGTAGGAAGCAAACTTGAAATGAGGGCAGTTTCAAGGGTTCACTAATAACGAAAGATAGTTCCAGTACATTCAGAATAAAAGAAAATTTTAAGTGTTCAACTCTAGTGACAATCTCTTCCATCATTTCCAATTTGTGCCTTATCAACTAAAAGAGCTTTGAAGATTGGTCTACTCATTAGCTTTTTAGAAAAAAAATTAAGAATCAAAACAATAAAATTATATGTTTTTTATGAAGTAAATTTAATTACTTCTTACATACAAAGTATGGATGTAAACACTCAATTGCAGACTACTCTTGCAGAAAGTTAATAAACTCTAATAGCTTTTCTAGCTCAAAACCACTTTACGGGTTACACCAAAATCTTAGTAATAAAGGACATATAGAACCTTAATTTCTTTCTAAAAACATTGTTTTTGTACCCAAAGTGAACAATTTTGGAAACAGCAAAAGCTTGGGATAACTCGTGTGTGAGGATAGGGTGACACTCGTGTCTCAAAAAACATTAAGATCTTGACAGCAATTTTTATTCAACATTTTCAACAAGATCTAGTTTTTTCTTCATAACTTCAAAAAATTAAAGTTTGATCCCTAAATAATACAACGAATAGTTAAAAAGGAAGAGTGGAAGACGATAGAAAACACAATATCGTTCGGATGGCCATTTAGGGATACTTGAGAGAGAGAATATGACACGTGAAAAACGGGTGAACGGCAGGAGATTAAGGAATTTTATGTTCAATAGAAGAGACGTCATGTATGGAATTCCAAAAGTACACACTTGTATGCATGTCCAACACATGTCAGTGTCTCACTGGAGCACATTGATGAGTAACTTCAATTCAGATCATTCTGTGCATGTCTGTAAGTGTATACACACTTGTTTTATAACTGAAAAATCCCCGAGGGACAGTGACACACAGTTCGAACCCCCGTGGATATGAATCTGCTGCTCGACCCTTCTCCCCTTAAATATCAAGCTTTTGTATGCTACAGTTTTCGAATTTTTGGCGTGCACCTAACTCAGACATTATGTGTTGCGCTCTTACCACTAGACCAAAGCTATGGGGGCTACCACATATGTATATACTTAACAATTTCTAAACAATCAGAACAAAGGGCATCGATTCTTACTAGTGTTCAGAGCTGGTACTGCCAAACCACATCTCAACTTAACCCAGAAACAAGGCAGATAGCCAACATAAAAGAGCCCAAACATGGCACTAGTAAGTTGAGCAAAACGAGGAATTCGCCTTTGCATCAGCAGTGCCATTGCAACAACAAAGGCCGCAGAGGTAACAGAAACATCAATCTGACCTAAATATCTGACAGAATTAGAAAAGCAATCAATTAGAAAATCTTTCAAACTTAACAAAATCCAGAAAATGAATAAATCATACGTAAAAAAAACTAAAACAACTCAATAATACTGTATGCTGCCTTCAGGCTTGCTTATCAAGCTACTCCGATTGAAACCACTGTCCAGTTATGGGGGGGGAGAAAGCCTAGTTGTGGAAGAAAATCATACATAGGGTCTGACCATTGGGGAAGAATTGTGATAAAGAATGGCTCTCACCTTCCCTTTCAGTAGCTTTTCCTTGAAATATCTAGCATAGCAAATACGAAATGGAAGAATTTCAAATCCATCTCGTTATATATTGTTCTTTCTTTCTTTCCGACACATGACAAAATACATCTCACATATATTGCCACCGCAGAAGATGTCAGGCTACATCCCAAGGACAGTTGCAAGAACTAGAAACTAGGTCTAAATTTGGCATATGAAGCATATCCCAAAAACAGTGATCAAGAGAATTTCACTTGCTAAGTGCACAGGGAAGACCTTCAAGATGACACTCATAGCTCTGTAAATTTATATCTCTCAACTCTTGAAGTGATAAATTTTGCCGTTTCTACCTAAAGGGAAAAGCAAAGACATGGACTGTTTAAGCAAGCAAGTTCAGCCACAACAAAAGGGTTTAATCGAGTGGGAAAGTTCCAGGTTTAAATTGAGAAGTATACAATGAGTCTCAATTCATCAAACATTGGAGCCCAAAAAGAGTAGAAAGAAGAGGTTCCACCCAATATTGTCCAGTGCAGATATCTAACGTCCAATGCATAAATGAATGATGGATCATGCCACCACTTTCTAGCATTATTAGTCTAATTTTCTAGAAGACTGAGAAATACAGTCAGATTTATGCAGGTCTTTCCATACGACCACAAGAAGGAAAAGAACAAATGGAATGCATGGCGGACATTTTGTAAAATGCAAGGTCTTTCCACTGATGAATGTTACTATAAGACTTGGGGAAAATCATTGAACCTAATGATAAGAGAACTTTTGTCTCGTCCATATGTTATGTCAGAATATCAACCTGATCTAGAATTCTTTCAAGATGTTTAGTATATCTCTTATCATTATAGGTTCAATGAGATAACACAAAATGCGGGATATGACGTACAAGAGAGATTCATGGGGTTCTTTTCCTTGCTAATTCTGGCAAGGGTCAGTAGCAACTATAGAATCTGTTAATCTTAATTAGCAAAGGTCATGAATATTGAATGGTAACATGAAAGTAAACATCAGAATATTTTTTATCCATGCATATACCATTTCGTTTAAAGCGGTCTAGATAACAACATTGATCCATCAACGTACGATAGATGATGCAGGCAAGAAATCTTGTTGTTACTGTTCCAGTTCCTAAATATTGTGGCATGAATTTAATGGCACTGTGTCTTGTGACTTGCGAGGTTGAAAGTGGTTTACCAGAAAATCAGAAGTATGTTTACTTATTAGTGAAAGAAAATTGAAAAAAGATGTTAATGACTTACAGTGTGAGTAGAGGCATGAGAGCACAGATGACAGAGCAAACTCTTGATACGTATCTAGGAGGAGGAGTCATTCCATCAGCAATTCCACGACTCCTAACCAGTTCAAAGTACTCTCGTGCACCCACAAAAACAGCAGCAGCAACGGCAACAGTGAAAACCCATCCTCCAGCTAATACCACACCTCCGACTGAAATACCTATACCAAGTCCAAAGACTACCCTTTTCTTCAATTGACTATTTTTCTGCTTGAGTTCAGAAGTGGGAATTTCCCCCTCCATTGTACCGTTGCCTTTGTTGACTTCCTACAACATAATTATCTCAGTGATTCCAATTCAATATATGTGGTCTTGCAACATGCTAATCATGGAAGTAGCAACCCCAGAAGTTAAACAATGACTTGGACACTTAAGTGACCCCAAAAGCAAACAACAGAACACAGGATCACAAAGCAAAGGCAGATCCCAATGACTAATGTTTTTCCCTTGAGCATTACAAAAGGGACTACAAACTAACAACTGACACAGCAAAAATTACTCCAGAATAAAGAAATGGTAATAGTATCACTTTATTGGTTATAGAAATGGTTATAGCTATCTATAGTTTTTTAAACAGAACTCCACACTAGATAATCCTACCACATTACTAATTACAGTTCCCAGGAAAAATGAATGTGTATAACCGACAAATCCCCAATGACCAGTGGCGAACCATTCAAAACTCGGTGGACAATGGGCCCGCCCCTCTACTCTTACACTTAGGCTTATACACTTACATTAAACATTATACCAGTTGTCAAAATAAACACCTGTGTTTTCCTTCTTTTTTTTTCCACCTCCACAGAGATTTCTTTCACTCAGCTGCATCCCTCAAGCACTCAGGAGCCTTGAATCTATTTATTGTGATAATAGATCCCCAAAAGATCCCTTCCCCCTTCTTGAATGATGAAGAAATCGCCAGTAAAAATATTGAGATCTTTTAATATTATTTATTTACCAGGTATCATTATTACTACTACTATTTATATAATTTAAATGATATTTTTATTTGCTATAAGGATGACCTAAGTCAAGCTTAAATTGATTCATATAGCTGACTCCAACTTGTTTGGGACTAAGGCGTAGTAGTTGTTTTATACTCCCACACCTCAATGTGTCTCTCTCTCCAATGAATAATCCTGTCCTCGAAAGTGTTCCCTCATCTTTTCTCTTAACAGCATCTATACACTTTTTTTCTTTCTCCAATTAGATACAACTTCGATTATCGACCTTCTCCTACTAATACATAAAAACTTTCGACTTCTAAGTCCATTTAAAGTAACCGCTCTATGCCTCTGCACCATAAAGAAATGGAAAAAAGACAACTTTGATGAAAGAAAATTTAATGACACTAGAGGATAAATTAGAAACCTCATATTAGTTCAAGTTCTGTTCTGCCAACTAACTCTCTTCCTAAAAGGAAGGATCTTTGGGAAATAAAAAGCAGGTCATAGTTTATCCAACTACAACCAGTTCTCCTAAACCATATTTCTCCAAAGCAACTGCACTTAAGTTGCACCCTCTAACATTAACGGATTTTCTGCACACGGTTTTGCTTTGACCATGACATGCATAGATTAAACCAAGATGAGAAGGAAAACAAATCTTGTGTAGCTCCCTAATGTGATTAATTTGATCAAACATCCACCCATGCCCATTGGTTAATGCAACAGTTAAACTTAGTACTAGAGCTAATGTTAAAGCTGAACCACTCATTATCATCAAATGAGAAGTAGCAATTCTGTTTCACCTGATAGATAACTAAAATAATTGAGGTATCACCTTTTTTTGAGTTTCCTACCTGAACTATCAGATGTGAGAGTTTCCTACCTAAACTATCACCAACTAGTTTGCAAAACATACCTCAACTATCAGTTGTTCACTTTTAATGAGGTGTGTTTTGCAAACTAGTTGGTGATAGTTTAGGTAGGAAACTCTCACACCTGATAGTTCAGGTAGAAAACTCAAAAAAATGTGATACTTGAGGTGTGCTTTTGACCCTTAGCTCAAAATAATTACTAGCATGATCTTGCAGAAGTTCACTTGTTTCTTAATCTAAATGAACATATTTAAAACCTTTTTCCTCTAGCAAATAAAAATAGAAGATAGCTTATTGATAAAATCAATCAACCAACTATATCTCAATGCCAAACAAAGCATATAAAGAATTTTCTAAAACTGAGGTTCTCTAAATATCATACTTACAGCTACACTGGCCAAACTAAAAAGGACTACTGACAAAATAGCTATAGAATAATACAACAACAACAACATAACCATTGTAGTCCCACAAGTGGGGTCTGGGGAGGGTAGGATGTGCGAAGACCTTACCCCCTTACCTTTGTGTGGGGTAGAGACTATAGATGTTGTTTTCGATAGACCCTCAGCTCGAAATAGAAGAAAAAAAGGATTTGAAGCATGGTATCAAGAAAACATATAGACTAATACAAGGCATAAAGAATCTTTACCTCATCATCGAAAAGGCGACCGGGTTCAGCACGAGCAACAGCCGTGATAATTCGAGGGTGTTTCAAGAAAATGGTTCTTGGTACACCTGAAACTCTAGACCCATCGAGAAACAAACCAATTCTTGAAATTGAACATCTTGGTCGGGTCAAACTTAAGGTTCTAGGAAAAGGAGCTGATGATGTAGAAGGAGGGTGATGAGAGTGGCAATTACATATGGAAGTGAGTGACAAAGGAATCAACTTGACTCTATCAAAATCTATACAAGAAGAAGCCATAGATGAAATGGGGTAATGAATATTCATAAAGGTTGATTAAGAGTTATTAGAAGAAGCATGTTTGAAGGAAGAGTTGGATAAAATCAAGATTAGCCATTGTTGATGGAGAGAGGAGAAGATTGTACAACATAGGTGGATGATAAAAGAGGGGAAAGGTTGGTGTTTGAGACCCTTCTGCAGCACATAAGAATTAGCCCATCCTTTTTATTGTTTTTTAATGGCCTTTGGTTCTTCCTTCCTTTCTTTTTCTACTTTAGTATTTGTGGATATATGAATTTACTTTTGGAAAATTTTAGGGTACAAAATAATTTCACTTGACCACCATAAATAGGAGGAGGGGGATGAATATTATCATGTCCTTCAAAAATGATGATGGATTAATGGTAATTGAATTAATGATCCTCCTATCTAGCCACATAGTCAATTGTTTCAAAAATCTTATAGTATTATTGAATATTACTTTTCTCAGAATATAAATTATTTAAATTTCTATAATACCACACTAAAGCATCAAAATACCACTTCTCTTAAATATCCTCATAACAATAAAAAAGTGATTGACGCCCCTAAATTCTTTAACAACTTCAAAGTACTGAAATCGGATAAACTTCGACCTTTCTATAAACTATTTTGGGACATTGTAGAAATTCAGTTTTGGACTCATGTAGTAATAATTGTACTCCTAATTTTATGCCAAGCCAATTAAATCACACGTACTTGTTTAATTCCACAATTCTCGTTAAATCTTATAGTCATAGTTTGTAAAAAATTTATGGAGTATGAAATTCTCATTTTTGACAAACTTAAAAGATTAAAACCACTCGAGAGCATATCCAATGAACTACTTTAAACATAAGACCAAACGTAAGGGACCATTTTAGTCATTTTGTCTATCTTTACCATCCATTGATTTTCTTTTTCTGTACTTCCCAAAGAATCTCGGATTTTTGCCACTGTCACAACCAACAAAAACAACTCCCGCGTTTACAAAGCAGCAACCCTTGTGCAATTCCACCATAAACCCTTTGAATCAAATCCTAAATCCCAAATCCCATTGTCACCAATATGGCAAAACCAAATATTTCAGACTCAGAAACTGAAGAGAGAAACTCAGACTCAGAGGAAACTGAGTCTGACTCCCCAGTGGAACCCCAAAGAAGTGGAAAACAGAATGAGTATGAGAAACAAAGAATGAAGAGAATTGAAGAAAATAGAGCAAGAATGGAAGCTATGGGTCTTAACAAAATGGCTACTTCTTTAATGGCTTCTTCCCAAAAACCCCACAAGAAAGACAAGGATAGAAAGGGGAAAAAGAAAGTGGTTGATGAAGATGAAGATTATGAGCCAGCTCTAAGTGAGGATCTTTCTTGTGATACTGGTGGGGAGGATGAACAAAATGATGTTGATTATGAAGTTTCAAAGTCCCAATTGAAAAAGGTATAACCTTTTTCTTGTTTTGTTGATAACTAAGCAAGTAAAGATTTTCTTTGATCAACTAAAACATCTAAAGGTACTATTTTTCAGATGAGAAAGAACAATATACAGCAAGGAATTTGTAATGCTTTGTGTTTTACTTTACTTTGCTTTTACTTCTTTTTGTCATTTTGTGTGTACTGATTGTATTTTGATAATGATTTGGCTTGATTTAGATTTCCATGTTGTTAGTTGTCTGTGGTAACACAGGAAACTGCATAGTTTCTTGTCTGTGTTTTGGATGAATCATTGTTTATGAGAAGACTCTATTATTGATGCTAGGTGACATGCTAAGTTACTCGAATATACAGAAAAGGATTATAAAAAGTTTTCACCTTTTCATCGGTAGCAACAACATAGCGGAAGTGTGTGATGGAATACTTTTTTACTATTGAAGAGTGGATGTATAGGGCACTCACAATCGATCTTCAATTATTGATGAGTGGTCATTAAGACTTTATTTTGGATGCTTTTCCAGAGAGAAAAACTGCTGAATGTCACAGGGAGGAGATTGTATTGTCATTTTGTTTTTGTGCTTAAGATTAGTATAAAAATGAGTTACGCCATTTTAATAAGAAAAGTAAGGAAAGCAACAATGTTATTACCTTTCGTTCTATACTGTCTAGTAGAAAATCTTAACTAAGAAATCTAACCTCTTAAAACTCTAAAACAGTTATGCATGTGACTATTGTTAAATGAGTGAATTCAACACTGATGATGTCAAAAAGCAAATACAATCAAAGGAGTCTATTATTTGCATCCCGGGCTCTGAAACTTGTTGTGAAGACAGGCTGCATCTCTTATGTTATCGCATGTTGAGTATTTAGAAAATAGATGTTCCTGAGTGTTGTTAACTGGGACAAACAATACACGAATGATGTGCATAATACAACTACATTGAATTTATGAATTGTAAGTATTTTGCTGCACCCACGAGGTTCCTATTTGTATAGAAGATTGGGTGTCATTCGTAGAAAACCATGTCATTTTATAAGGATCACTACTTTTTTCTAAACTTCTTGTATATGGTTGTGTTTTTGCCCTTCTCTTAATGAAATTTATTAATATCGAAAAATGAATCTAAGTACATCTGAATTCTAAGCTGTGGAGCTGTTTGTGAAGAAAGGCTGCCATGTTAATGCACTTGCCCTGCATTTAACCCTTGGATAGACGAAATATCCTAGTTTGGTATCCTGTTAATTTTCCTGGGATCTCTTTTTGCAGTCAAAGAAAAAAACTCAAACTCCTAATAAGAAAGTTTCTAACACAACTGTACCAACTGGCACTGACTTTGTGGACGATGACGACGACGACATAATGCAGGTGACATATTATTATTCAGTCTTATTAACACGCCTATACATATATAAAAACACAACCATACATCCACATTATTCTTATGTGGGAGGCTGAGTAAAACATTGCCTTGCCAATATGTATGCAGCTTCCCATCCGGCATCCAACAGTAAAGTATTTATTTATCCATATATATGTGCAGGCTATTGCCTTGTCACTACAAGGTTTGGCAGGTTTTCCGAATGTTGCAACTAAAGTGGCTTTGCCAGGTACTGATGCATCTTCGGCTAATAAGGCCAGTAACAAAAAAGCTTCTTTGAAAAAGGCCAGTAATGAAAAAAAAGTAGGTTCCTGCAATCAGGAAGCTACTACTGGGAAAAGGAAGAGAAAACTGCAGGTATGTTTTATTATTTACTTTACTAAATCAATGAAAATTCTGAAACTCTCACTCCTTTCCTATGCTTACTCTACAATTGTTTTTAGCAGACAAGAAACCGAGTGCAGATGACTGAGGATGACTTGATTATGCATTTCTTTCAGTTTGATGGTAATGTTAAGTCTGCCTTATAAGGTTTCATATTGTGCATGTGAAAGTGATAAATTATAGAGTTTTTGGTCCACAATATTGAATTTTTTTATCTGATGTCACATGTACTTCTGGCATGTTCTAGCATTAAATTTATTTGCTTGCTGTTCTAGATTGATTGTATATGCCCATTAATTAGCTGGTATCTCTCTCACAGAAGCTGGAAAAGGGAGTATAAATCTCAGAGATCTACGGAGAATGGCAGTTTCCCATGATTTTACATGGTCAGATGAGGAGATGACAAATATGATTCGTTGTTTTGATTCTGATGGAGATGGAAAGGTACTTGTTTTCTTATTCATCTGTAACCTTTCATCTTCTTGAAGCTTTTCTAATGCTATTTTATTACTTTACCAAAAATAAAAGGTACTTGTTTCCTTTAAATCTTCTTTTGTTTTTTTTGGTTTACAAAAGTATTCCCTATGTGAAGACCTAATATGGAACAGATCATGGAGGACTGGTGCTACTAGTACTAAATTTTTATGGGTCTCATGCTTGGGTTGAGTGTAGACAAATTAAAGCAATTCATTATAGAACCACTGGGGCACACTCGCAAGTGTTTAGTATTTAAATAAACTAGATATTAAGTGCATATATTTATTATATTAGAAATATATAACACAACTATAATTAAAGAATTAATCTAAAAATGATAATATTAATACCATAGTTGGAAAGTTAAGTAAAATATGTAATTCTCGTGGTTTTTGTTCCTTGAGGTTACCGTAAAGTGTTTGGGGCTTTATAGATTAGTTACTTCGAAAGATGTCTGCCTATTATTATTGTTGTCTTGGCACCTTTTGTTGAGCCGAGGGTCTATCGGAAACAGCCTTCCTACCTCCCAAGGTAGGGGTAAGGTCTGCGTACACTCTGCCCTCCCCAGACCCCACCATGTGGGAATATACTGGGTATGTTGTTGTTGTTGTTACTTCGAAAGATGTAGTTAGTACTGTAGAAGTAGGCTATCAATCATCTGCAATTGAAAGGGGGAAAAAGTAGTGTATCCTGTTTGATGTTTTGATCTACTAGGTTTTTGATTAAAAAAAATTCCATGAACTTTAGTAGGCAAAAAGCCAAAAACTAAGAAAGAACCTGAACAGTTGTTTGTGGCCATTTCTTTTTTGGGTTCTTTTGATGTAGCTATAGTGTTATTTCGTAAATGCTGTCTTACTAAAAGCACAAAAATGATGACAATATCATTTTTACTCAGTAATTTTCATGTCTATCTGCCCTAAAATGTCTCTTTCAAAGCTGTATACTTTTTAAGATGGCCAATTGTTCATGTTTTCTCTTGCTCCTTCCTATCTTTTGATACGGCATATTGCAGTTGAGCCTGGATGATTTTCGCAAGATTGCGGTCAGATGTAATATGATACAAGGTTCTCAAGATGCTGCTTGATGATGCATGCAAAGAGTACTTAAATCTTCTGAGGAAATAGATGACTTGAAATAGAAGGTACTCAGAATCTCGCACAGGGTGAATTGACACTTGCAATGGGCTTCAAAGATGGTTTTTGAGCTTGGAATTAGAAGAAAATTGATATAAAATTTTGTTCAGAATGGAAAGAAAAGAAGGGTATTGTGTGTTTATACTTGCACATTAGGACAATAGATAATTTCTTCTTCTTGTTTTAGTCTGAATTCGTCCATGACAACATGTTTTTTGGGCGGGCCCCTGTATATTGGAATGCAATGACATTTTTTTGCGCGGATTGCCCTTCTTTTGGGGTGTTCTTTAAATTTTACCCTTCAAATTTGTGGTCTTTAAATTTTGCCCCTCATATTTGTGGTCTTTTAAGTTTTGCCCTTTGCTTGGAAAGGTGGGCGAATACATGAAGTTCTGGGTTCGAACCCCCGCTCAGGCATAAAATAAAAAAATAATTTCGCCAGGCAGGACTGGGGGAGTGTATGCCGGATCCAGCATACAATCTTTAAGGAAAAGCTAAAGTTATGCCGGATCTGGCATAACTAAAAGTCTGCCCCATAAGGCAGAATTTTTCCTAAGACATAGTTTAGTTATGCCTTATGGGGCAGAATTTTAATTAAGGCATAACAAAATTATGCCTTATGGGGCAGAATTTTAATTAAGGCATAACAAAATTATGCCTCATAAGGCAAGAACTTTTCTTAAGGCATAACACTTATAAGGCAAAGTTTAAGTTATGCCTTAAGGAAAAGTTCCGCCTTATGGGCATACTTTTAGTTATGTCTTTGGGGCACATTTTTTTGTTAAGGCATAACTAAAAGTTTACCTTGAAAAGTAAATATATATATATATATATATATATATATATATATATATATATATATATATGCTTCAAGGCAAAGTCTGCCGGAGGGGCAGACTTTTAGTTAAACACAACTAAAAGTCTGCCCCCTCCGGCAGACTTCTAGTTAAACACAACTAAAAGTCTGCCCCCTCCGGCAGACTTTTAGTTAAACACAACTAAAAGTCTGCCGGAGGGGGCATAGCAAAATTTAAACTTTGCCTTATAAGACAAACTTTTAGTTATGCCTTAAGGAAAACTTACGCCTTATGGGGCATACTTTTAGTTATGTTTTATGGGGCACACTTTTAGTTAAGGCATTACTAAAAGTTTACCTTGAAAAGTTAAAAAAAAATACGTATATATGCTTTAAGGCAAAGTCTGCCCCCTCCGACAGACTTTTAGTTAAACATGACTAAAAGTCTGCCGGAGGGGGCATAGCGAAATTTAAACTCTGCTTTGCAATTTTTTTTTAAATATTTGACTGAGCGGGGATTCGAACCCGGAACCTATGAGTTTTAGCCAAAATTTAAAGACCACAAATATGAGGGGCAAAATTTAAATACCACCCCAAAAAAGGGCAATTCTGCGAATTGCCCATGCAATGACCTCACATTAACTTTCTGGTCGTAGGATGATATTATTCTTGTTTTCTTTTCCTTCTTAAGAGAGGAGTTTTGCATTATTGTCTAAACATAGCAAAGCCCCGTAAATATTGATGAAATTGTTAGTTTATTGCATCTTTCTATAATGTCTTTGAGCCAAGTTTATGCTCCTATAGCTCGAGTTATCAGATTCAATCCAATTTGTGGTTAGTCTGTAGGTTATTATAAATGCTGGAAATGATAATCCCCACTGTATATAATACAATAATCATTGTCGGTTTAGATGGAAACAACAACATACTCAGTGTAATCCCGCCAGTGGGGTTTGGGGAGGATAGTGTGTATGCAGGCCTTACATTTACCTTGAAAAGGTAGAGAGACTGTTTTCAATAGGCCCTCGGTTTAGATGGAAACTTGTGTATAATGATCGTTAATCTTGGCAGTTCTGTACTAGAAATATTATTTTTGTATAAGTTAAATTTTCCAAATAGCTTTTGATCCTGTACCATTTGCAAGTTTGACCATTTCTCCAGTTTCATGTTCTGAACATCGTTGTTCTGGTGATACGTTTATAACATATCCTACTCTAGGACAAATCAGCAGAGGCAACCATGGGTACGTTACATATGATGTCTCTGAGCTTTCATAGGTCTCGTTTCCCCACATTTACTCATGTCTTGACTGAAAATGAAATGATCTTTATAGAAAAATTTGGAGGTAAACCATAACTCGCTAACTCTTCAGGTCAAAATCGCCTAATTATTTCACGCCAAACCTTAATTCTGCATGGCATCCATGGCCATGTTACTTCACTACCCCTGCCATGTAGGATACTTAGCATTGTGCTGCACATGATTCTACTGCTCTGTTGGAGACAACAGTTATATTCGTGGTAAAGTGTATTTTTGGCCAATAATACTTGTCGCAGTTAACATATACAGCTGTACATATGCATAAGATAACAAAAAGCAGGATATGCATGAACCTGATTCTTTAGAAAAAATTCATCCCCTTCAGGCGATGGTAGTATATACCCCAGCCTAGACCATAAACTAGATAATTGCATGACGTTGTAATATATTTAAGATGAAACCTCAAGAATTAAGGTTATAATTGTAAATGTCCAACTAGTCTAAGTAAATCCAAGACATTCGTCAAACTAATAAGATCACCAAGTCAACTCTGATAACTATCGGTGAACGGACAAATATTATATGCAGCCACAAGGTCCATAATCAGGTAGCATAGTTAATTGGCAAAACTAAAATGTCTCCTTCACATGTTGGCAAAGGATGTCAAATGCAGTAAGTCACACGATGATGCTCTCAGCTCAGGCATTACAAAAACAGATAAAAACCTGTCTTTTACATTTTCAAGTTAACCAGACAACCAATGACACAAAGCTTTACTGCATTAGTCACCTTCTTCTTCAAAGTTCTAATTTTTTTTAAAACACCTGGTGCACTGACGATATAGCAGCAACCTCTTAGCGATCATGTCTTCTTGAGAAGATAGCCAAGAAAGAGGCCTAGCAGTCCAACAATAATAACATACATAAATGGGATTCCGCCACGACTTCTGCTGCTTTCGCGCCTCAAGAGCTCCTGCACCAAACATGCCACTCAGTTCCATGTCAAATATTTTTCCAATAAAATTTCAGTTCAAGAAATAGTGACTTCAAAATGCAGTAGCCTGACACTTTTCTTACAAGGGCAGCAACAAAAATAGCGATTACCTAATCATACAGTAACCAAAAACCAAGCACGAGCTCATGAATAATCGATTCGTTACCAAAATAATGAAAATATCTCACACTAACCCACCCATAAAGGTAGATTTCAGTCATTTCACCCATGCAAACATTAACTGATGACGAGGTTGTCTAATGGTTTCCTTGTTTCAGGTCCACTGCACAGCGTATCAAGCTATAGCGTCATTTTGCCCTAATAAATAGACTTGATCATATGTTTACTTGAATCAAGGAAAGAAGGGTGTGCTGTCATCCATGTCACAAGAAAAAGGCAATGCCTTCATATTGGAGCTTAGCCTAATCCAATTGGAGAGACGTGCAGTTACCAAAACACAAGAAATAACATATTTAATTCAAGATAGCAAAAGTCAACCAGGAACACAAATAAAACAAAGGAGGCTTGTCTCATCAGTTCAGGAAGGTTAAACAGTGGCTTGGACAACTAACAGAATACTAATTCTATGCTTGACCTTGACCTACTCCAGAGTGGCGTCTGTATGCATGTACAAACCACAAGACCGATTTAGGTAGTGCAAAAAGCAAAAGAAGAATCCTTTTCCAGTCTTATAGGGATTTTAAGAGACTAAGTATTGATTCTGCTTCATTTACAAAATTCCTCCTTACACCAAAAGGAAAACAAAAGTATATAATTAAACTTGATCCGTTATGTTGAGTTAGCCTTGTCTTCAAAACATCTGCTATTCCTTGCTTTCCCAACCACCCTCTGTCACTGCCTACATAAATGAACACCATTATGCGTTCAATATCACTTAACCTCTACTTCCAAAGACGATCATCTCCTTCCAACCTACCAGTAGCGTAGTTTCCCTCTCCTGACTCACAATAAGCTCAGATCTCCGCTCTCTTTAAAAGTATGATTTTTAGCCCCTCTCTAATCATCTATGGAGTGAAGCTCAATTCTTTTCTTACGATCCCTTCAATCTCTTTACAGGAGAAAGGGGGAAAAGAACTGAAATATTACAAGTTTGAAATTGCTGAATAGTGAGCAGTTACAAAAATTCTGATAAAACACCGACAAAGAAACCAGTAAAATAAATTTATACATTAAAGCCCTTACCAATTCTTGCTGAAGCTTGTTATTTTGCTGGATTGCAGAATTTTTCTCCTCTGACAGCTTCAAAATTAGTGCTTTTGCCTGCAAATAAAACAAAAGGAATCCTCAATATTCTTTTTCTTGAATAGTTACATTGCATCGTTTTTTCCCCAAAGGGAAGAACAAGAACAGTGTACAGCGATCCAGCCTCCAGGTTTGGTTATAATGACAAACTTAACATACTGAAATCTCCACCTGGTATGAAACAAGTATTCATTGAACGAGCAGAAAGAAAAATAATTAGAATACATTTGGTGAAGCCAAAGGAATGTGTAGGGGACAAGCAGCCATTCACTACTTGTAATTTACAAAAGCCTAAGAAGTGACTAAAGCTTCAAAGTAAACGTTTTGCATAGCAGTATAGCTAACCATATATGCAAGAAAATGAGAGTCTTATACCATTTTTTATCAGGGACACTATCTTATACCATGAGAGAACCAAATGATTACACTCAAAAACTTCAAAGAGATCAGATTTTAGACTGACAGGTTTTATCCTATTTATCTTGAATTCTTCTAGTATGTCGGGCCGCTATTTGTGGTCCAAGTTAAAATTTCAAGCCAGGAGAACATAGTAGTGCCATCTCTTACATACTAGACGATCAAATACACAAATGTATGAAATTTCTTAAAAGATGATTGCGTGTCCAACATAACATTGATCATGAGAATAAATCACTTCAGAAACGGAAAGATCACCCAAAACACAAAAGGGAATACATAGTAAACACACTTAAACCACTGTGATGGAATCACAAAATGTTCTGTAAGAAAAGTGCCACCATATTATAGGGAAAACAAGCATAATCTAGGTCAGAAAAAATGAGGAACTATAAATGAGATTATAACACCTTCTGCCAACTAGCTTTGCAGGGAGTTTTTTTTTACTGAATGGGTGCACAGGGGAGATCAGAGTACAAGGAATATGCCATAAGCTTACAAACTTCAACAACGAGAAAGAGTTCATTTAGAGAACATTGTTATTATGAATTAAAAAAGATCTGTTATTGGCTCAGCTAACCCATCAACAAATGGTTTCACATCCTTCCTCAAACTACGGGTGATCTATAGCTCAACCTCAGTAGCAAAGATCATTTTGTCATGCCAGATCCAGACGGCCTTTAAACCATGATCAGGAGGTAAGCAGGTATTTGAATGGCTGACATGTGTAGGAGGTAATACACTGTTGTCTGTTTCATTCTGTGATACTGGCACAATGATATTTTGGGGAACAATGTCTTTCATTTGCACCAAGTGAGGACAAAAGAACTATAAAATCAAAACAATGTACTCCACTGAACGCAAAGGGTATAGCATTATCAAAGTACCTTTCACATTTATCAGTTATCGTTGTAACTAGACAATCAAGAAACACCATATTCCAACCCATGTGATAATACCTTGGCTAAAAAAAGAGACCTTGAACCTAACCCCAAAATCCAGAAAGCAATGGGGTAGATTAAAATGTGTAGAAACTACATAAACGTACAGGCACCAGTAGGTCTCATGAATGGAATGAGGAAATTTCTCGAAAACAGCAAAGTAATGGTACTCAAGTGATATATACTGAATATTCAACATTGTGCTACAGTAACAATAAGCAATTTTTATTTTTTATTTTTTTGAGAAACTGGTACTGAGTAACAATAAGCAAATTAATGCTAGCCAAGCAATTTATTGACTCCTAGATACTAGAAACTTAGCTGTTCCTGTTGACGCGTGCATATACTTGACAACATAGATAATAACACAAACCAAGGAACTTATCAGTCACCATAACAAACATTGTAAATTCTGGAAACTGAAACCTACCTCCGATGAGCTGTCTTGTGGCTCAGCATATGTCCTTGAAGCCTGCACAACAACCGGATGTCTCATATTCCATATGAATTCTGCTAGCTTTTTACCCCAAAAAGAAATCTTTAATCTTCAACAACGTAAGGGCAAGACAACTAAAAACTCACATTGTGGAACTCAGCACCATTTTCAGATATTGAAGCCCTAGGAGAGGAACCTTCCTCAGACCCCTCCCGCACAGGTGATGGTAGTTGAGGTGGAACATAAGCCACTCTCAACTTGCACTCCTCAACATTATTCCCCGACTCCTTGCTGAACTGAAAACAAAAAACCGGTGTATAAACTCTGCTAGTTCTCATCAATTAACAATTCACCGAACAGAAACAACAATAAGAACAGATTTTGCAATCAATTAACACTTCGAGCAACAAGAACATAACTTTTAACAATCTTACCATTTCTGGAGTTATATCCTTAGCCTCAGTTCCGGAGCTCACCACTACACTTTGAAGCAGGAACTTATCCTTGCATTGCATGTCCGGTGGTGCCTCTTTTTGTGCTTGCATTGTAACTGAATCCAAAAATTGTAAAAACAATTACAACAACAACATCAACTAATACTATGTCTCAATCCTAAGCTACTATTCCCTCCGCTTCAATTTGTTTGACTAGTTTTAACTCGACAGAAAGTAAATACTACCTCTATCCCAATTTATGTGACACCATTCTTTTATAGTATGTCCCAAAAAGAATGTCACCTTTCTATAATTAGAAACAATTTAGCTTTATGAGATGATTTACAGCCACATAAATATCTAAGGCTTGTTTTGAACCACAAATTTCAATACTCTTTTTTTCTTTCTTAAACTTTCTGCCTAGTCAAATGGTGCCACATAAATTGGGACGGAGGGAGAGAGACTTTTGAATCTTGTGGTCTTAAGCCAACGATATATAAAATGTACCAAAATGTCTTTAATAAGTTAATCTTGTGTGTTAAACATACCATGTGAAAAGTTGAAACTAAAGAGTTGCAAAAAAAAAAAAAGAGATATTCTTTTTGAAAGAGACTGAAAAAGAAAGTAAGACAAACAAATTGAAAGGGAGTAGTAATTATAAAAACAGTTACTAGTAAAAAGATATTCAGCAAAGTGAAGAGAGCATAGGTACCTATAACCTCACAGGTAGAGCGAGGCCTGACAACTCCAGTGTTAGGCCTTACACAGTACTTCTTTGGATTCGTCGTCTTCACCTATAATCCAAATAATTAGTAATCTCAAGAAATAAATGAAGTGAATTTCAATTGGAGTACCTTGAAGGCAACATAGTCATCGGATTTGTTGGTCAATTGCAAAGTGCATGAGATCTGCTTCTTCAATTCAACTATTCAACAAAAAGAAAGCAAATCAAAACAAGAGAAACAACAACAGACGGATCTAATAAAATGTTGTACAAGTTTCTTACAGGGAAATTGAAGCTCTACTGGTTCGACTTGAAGTAGTTCCCCGTTACTCATTTCAACACCGATCTGCCGGAGATTCTATTTTAGGGCGGTTTCCAGGGGAGCAGTAGAGGTTTTCCGGCTTCACGGCGAGGATCTCGAGAAATGGAGAGAGAGGGAGAGAGATAGAGGTGAGCCAAGTAACAAACGTGGGATTAGGGGTGCGCGTTTGGGCATGATATGAATTTTAGGATAGAAGAAATTACAATTCAAATAAATTGGGATTAGATTGAATATTTTAAGTTCAGTTTGAATATTTTGAATTTTTGAATATGACTCTTTAGATTTAAGTTGACTTAATTGTTCAGTAAAAAAAAGCCTTCCAGTTCAATTGTTCAAATTAGGATTAACAAATTCAAGTCATGTCTAATATAGTAAATTCATACCAAATAAAAGCATTCTGGAAAAATGGAAATGAACAAAATAAAATCTGAGTAGTCATCTGGAGAAATAACAAAGAACTATGTCGTGGGTGAGACTTTTGAGACTTGAGAAGTAAGAAAACCCTATATTATATTTCATTTATTAGACAATTGTATATTGGACTTAATATTTTAATGGGTAGGGCCTTAGGTACTAATCTATTAGACCTTTAGAAACTAAACTTATTAGTATTGGTCACTTATGATATAGGTAGGGCTAGATATAAGGTACCAAAATTTCGAATTTTCGGATATTTAAAAATTCATAGTATTAAATCCATATCCAATCCGAAATCTATAAATTTTAAAAATAAAATCTGAAGTCCAATTCATAATCCAAATATCTAAACTAAATATTTAAAAAATTCGAATTTCGATTTGAATTTCGGGTTGGCCGCCCACCCTACCTGGGATAGTGTCTTTTGTCTCACTTCCACCCTCACCCTGGCTAAGCCAGTTATGTTTAAATTCGGTAAGCGGTTTTTTTCTTAGTTAGGTGACACAAAATTAAATGCTACGAGCACTTTTTTTTATTTCTTTCCTTTTTTTTTTTTTTTTCTGTTTTACTTCTCATGGTTATTAAATTGCATGTTTTTCATTCACATGTCAATTTATATGGAGAGCCATGAAAATTCAAAAGAAAAAAAGAATTCTTCTGAAATGGAGAAAAGAACAACTGTGATTACAAAAAGTAACGGCTGGAATTGTCGGCTTCTAATCTAGGAAAAAGTTAGTAAACAAAATTCAATGATTTGGGAGTGGATTTTTATCCTTTTTCCAATTACCTTTCTCTTTTCACACAAGTTTTTCTCATATATACGGATAAATATAAAATTATTTCTGTGTATTGTTAGTGTTAATTTTACATGCTAAATATGTAACTCATCTTTTGTAAATTAAAGCTATATGTTATTGATTTGTAAATAATTTGATACTGAAATTTTTATTTATATTGTTGGTAATATAGAAATTAGATCCATTTGATATTTCATCATGTCTTCTCACAATTACTTCACTTGACTATAATCACATAAGACGTGTGTTCTTAAACCTTTGTCAATTGAGTTAACTCATGGAGACCATCTAACTAATTTACTATAGACTTCTTACTTAATTGTTAGGTCTGAATTCAACACTGGAGCTTAGAAGTAAATTAGTTCTTGAGTCAATTTTCTCAGTATTTATTGGCTCGAGAGAAATTTAAAGTTTTCTGGTTGATGTTCAAGTTTCCTTAGTCCCTTTTGGGCATTTCTTTTTGCTTTTTGTGAATTTTCTTTCTCTCTCTTAAAGTATCCTTTTGCAAATTTAAGTTACACTATAATAATAGTCACGAAGAAAGTGGAGTTTTGTTGAAAGGCATTTCTCTCATATTTCTCGAATTTTACTTTCATACCGAAAATATATATTCGGATACAGGATAGAATTTTTTTTTTCTTTTCCGGAAAGCCAAAAAAAAAAAAAAAGGATTTCATTTCCCAAATAAAGTCATTATTGGATTCAAGAAGACTTCGTTTTGCCTTTGAAAGTAGAAAGAAATCATTTCCCAACATATTGATCCTATTGATCTAGGTCAATTTATTTGCAAAGAGTAGCTGGATAAAGTTTACATTTTTTTTTAACATGATAAAGATTACATATTGTGCAATTATTTCAATGGGATAACACTAAAGAAAGTTTTGAATGGAATGGGCAATGGGGACGATCGATGCTACCAACATCAAGGTCCACTGGATTAGCATTAAAAAAAGCAAACAAAACCCAAAAGGTGATTGCCAATGCGCAATTAACAAACTAATAATGTATTAAAAGTGCACTATGGTTCCCTTTTAGCAATCTCTTTTCATGAAAGCAAACCATCATCTTTGCAAGCTGTTATTGTTGTGAAAAAAACAAAAACATTTATCCTCCTCTTTTCCTCCACTTTCATTAGTTCAAATGGTAATCCATACTCTTCAAGAGTCAACTAAATTATTACTAATATATTAGAAATCTTGTGATTCAACATTGTCTGCGCAGTGCATTGATGTAAAGTTTGATGTGTCAATAAGACAATATGTCACGGGCCTAAAATCTAAGGCACCGTGGGGCAGCGTTGATGGTCTCAACTACCTTTCAATGCTTCAGCCCAACTCTCTGTCACTGGCGGAAACAGTGAATAACACAAAGGCAAAACACACACAAGAAGTTGAAAGTAAGAAGAACACGTTTTGGGAGGCAAGTGCCCTTTTTGATATATCTCCTGAATGTATCTTTACAAGTATACAAGGGTGAATTGAATGAATAATTCTGCCCTCAAGGCTTACACTATTTATAGATGGAAAATATGCCCTAGGCTGGACAGTGGGCCCTATGCATGTGGCTGTCTTTGCTGAACAGCTTGTAGTCATGGACCACAGGCTGGCAGATGTAGTGCTTGGCTTAGCTGGCTCGTGGCCCACGAGCAGACAGGCGCGCGGCTGGTCTCCCACTCTTGTCTGGCAAGCTGGCTGGCAGATTTAGTGCTTGCCTTAGCTGGCCAGTGGCCCACGAGCAGACAAATGCGCGGCTGGTCTCCCACTCTTGTCCTGCAAGTTGGCCTCCCACTATTGTGGACCCTCTGGCATGTTGATCTTGACTGGCTCTTGGCGCTGGTTGCGGGCTGTCTTGGGCGGACAGTGGCGGGGCGGCACACTCTCCCTCAACTGTTTTGGCGACGACCGCGACGCCACATAACTGCAAAAACTCATGGACCTTGTCCTTGAATTGCCATAAGTCCTCGTATGCTTCCCATGTTGCCTCTTCGGGTGGCTGTCCCTTCCAATGGACAAGAAATTGAGCACGTGAATTGCCCCAACCTTTGCCCCGGACCAATTGATGGTCAATGATTGCCTCTATTTCCTTGTCCTTTGCAGCAGGAGTCTCGAAGATTCTGGCACGGCTGGCTTGAGCCCGACCCTCGTCTTCCTTGTCTTCGAAGAATGGCTTTAATTGACTCGCATGGAAGACGGGGTAGATCTTCAAGTGATGAGGCATGTCCAACCGATAGGAAATCTTGCCCACCTTGACAACGATTTCAAAGGGACCCTCGTATCGTCGAATCAAACTTTGATTCAAGCTACTCAGGGACTTGAACTGCCTCGGATTGAGCTTGACCATGACTTTGTCGCCGATTCTGTAATTTGTCGAACGACGTTTGCGATCAGCAAACTTCTTCATCTTCCGGGCAGCCTTGTCAAGATATGATCTGGCCATATCAATTTGCTCCTCCCAGGCCTTGGCCATATGATATGCCCCTGGATTCCGCAATTCAGCCCGAATGGGCAGTGATTGTGGGGTGTTGGGCTGCTGCCCAGTAGCTAACTCGAAGGGAATCCTCCCTGTTGCCTCGCTTCGTTGCAGGTTGTATGAAAATTATGCAGTGTCAAGCAATTTGGCCCAATCCTTCTGATTGGCGCTAACAAAGTGTCGCAAATACAACTCTAGTAGCGCGTTGACCCTTTTGGTTTGGCCATCAGTTTGGGGGTGGAAACTGGTTGAGAAATGTAACTCAGACCTCAACAAACTAAACAGCTCTTTCCAAAACGCTCCCGTGAACCATGGGTCTCGATCACTTATGATGTGTCTCGGCACGCCCCAATGCTTGACGACGTCCCTTAAGAACAACCTTACAGCTTCTTTGGCTTTGCAACTAGCCGTGGTGGGGCTGAAAGTTGCATACTTTGAGAACCGATCAACTACCACCATAATCGTGACAAAGCCTTCATAATTGGGCAAGCATGTGATAAAGTCCATGGTGACGCTGTCCCATGGTCTCTCAGCTACGGGCAATGGCTCCAGTAGGCCCCCAGGTGCCTTGTT
Organism: Lycium barbarum; assembly: GCF_019175385.1. Classification (NCBI taxonomy): domain Eukaryota; kingdom Viridiplantae; phylum Streptophyta; class Magnoliopsida; order Solanales; family Solanaceae; genus Lycium; species Lycium barbarum. Next base: position 116,511,088 of record NC_083342.1, read on the forward strand.
CTCTACCTTGTCTTGTTAGCACACAAGACATGTGCGGACATAGACCTCAATGTCGTCCCGCATTCGTAGCCAGTAATATGATGACTCTAGCAACGCTATGGTTCATTTTTGCCCTGGATGGCCTGCCCAGGCCGTGTCATGCCCCTCCTTGATCAGGGTGCGCCTCAGATTGCCCCATCTTGGCACATAAATGCGCCTACCTGTGGTGTAGAGAACACCGTCATCTACCCAAAATTTCTTCGTCTTGCCTTGACTGGCTAAGGCAAGAAGTTGTTGTGCCACTTGGTCGTGCTGCATGCCCTGCTTGATGGCATCAGTAATGTCACTGCTGGCCGTGCTGACCATAGCTGCCAGCACTGCTTTGCGACTCAACGCATCGGCCACAACATTGGCCTTCCCTGGCTTATACTCTAGGGTGTAATCAAATTCGGCCAGAAAGTCTTGCCACCGAGCTTGCTTAGGTGACAGCTTCTTTTGAGACTGGAAATAACTTGTCTCCACGTTATCCGTTTTGACAGTAAAGTGTGCCCCCAGCAAGTAATGACGCCAGGTCCTTAGGCAGTGGACTACAGTCGTTATCTCCTTCTCTTGGACAGTGTATCTCTGCTCCGTCTCGTTCAACTTTCGGCTTTCAAAGGCTATGGGGTGGCCCTCTTGCATAAGGACACCGCCAATGGCAAAATCTGATGCATCGGTGTGGACTTCAAACACCTTGGTAAAGTCAGGTAGAGCCAAGACAGGCTCCTTCACAATTGCCTCTTTGAGGCCCTCAAATGCCTCTTGGCACAAAGTTGTCCACTTCCACTCACGACTTTTCTTCAACAAGTCGGTAAGTGGTGCTGCAATGGCTGAATACCCAAGGATAAACCGCCTGTAATAGTTGGCAAGGCCAAGAAAGGACTGAAGTTCAGTTACTTTGGTCGGGACCTCCCAATCTTGAATAGCACTGATCTTGTCGCTATTCATCCAGATTTCTCCTTGGCTGATTGTATGCCCAAGGAATTGCACTTGGGGCTGGGCAAAAGTGCATTTCTCCCGCTTGACGCACAAGTCGTTCTCCCTCAACACTTGGAAAACCCTGTGGAGATGCTCCATGTGCTCCTCTAGGCGGTTGCTATATACCACGATGTCATCGAGGTAAATCACAACAAACTGGTCCAAAAATGGGTGAAAAAGTTTGTTCATCAGTGTGCAAAAAGTAGCAGGGGCATTGGTCAATCCGAATGGCATGACTAGCCACTCAAACGCCCCATATCGAGTCACACAAGTAGTCTTTGACTCGTCGCCCTCGGCGATGCGCACTTGATAGTATCCCTTTCTCAGATCCATCTTGGTGAACACCTTGGCCTGTCCTAACCGATCAAACAAATCGGAAATTAAGGGAATAGGGTACTTGTTTTTCACTGTGACCTTATTAAGGGCACGATAATCAATACATAGCCTCAGCGTTCCTTCTTTCTTCTTTTGGAACAAAACAGGTGCTCCAAATGGTGCTTCAGATGGGCGGATGTGCCCAGCTTCAAGCAATTCTTTGAGCTGCTTTCTCAGCTCTTCAAGTTCTGGTGGTGCCATGCGATAAGGGGACATGGTAGGTGGCTTGGCTCCTGGAACCAACTCTATCTGATGGTCAACCTCCCTACGTGGGGGTAACCGCTTGGACAACTCATCGGGCATCACGTCCCTGTTCTCCTCAAGGACTTGCTGCACGCATAGGGGTAGTGTTTCCCCCTCCTCGGCACTGTTTTCTTCCGCAACTGCTACAAGAGTTGCGAGGAAGGTTGGTTCTCCTTTCTTGAACCCTTTTATCAACTGCATCGCGGACAAGCGCACGCCCGATTGATGTATACGAATCAACGGCACGTCGCAAGAACAACTTGGATCTCTAATCAACAGTTGGTTGAGACGCGGCAAAATGAACGCGTTGATCTCATACTGTAACACCCCGTAAATTTGAACTAGGTATGAATATAAAAAAAAAATCTAGTGTTAAGATTATATTTTATCTATATGAATCCATTCTTGATGATTTCGGGTGAAAAATGGTCGTTTTGAAGTCAAACCAACAATCAAAGTTCTTAAGGGCTCTTAAATTTGCCTAAGTTTTGATAGGTCTGTCTTCTGGGCGATTTTCGTGAAAATCTGTTTAGAATTTGGAAAAAACTTCCTCTAATACAAGTTGTAGATCTTTGAAAGAGATTTCCAACGGTATATTATGGGTCTTGAACTGAGCTGTGTACAAAAAGTTATGACCGTTTTACTGAAGCCTGTCCGCACTGGAAATTTGGTCTGCGTTACGCCCACGTTACGGGCCGTAACACTAGTTACGGACCGTCCCTTGGGGCCGTAACATCCCAAAAATTTCCATAACCTCACTGGAAATTTTCACCAAGTTACGGGCCGTAACTCGTGTTACGGACCGTCCCTTGGAGCCGTTTTTGGTGAAAACAGTACGTTTTTAGGTGATTCTGACTTCGGGAGGCCATAACCCCATTATTATTTGGGAATTTGGAACGACTTCCTTGATGAAAGTTGTAGCCCTTTGAAATAGATTTCCAACCATAGGTCGTGGGCCCCCAAGTGACGTCGGAATAAGGAGATATGGGTGTTTTACGACAGAAAGGTCAAGCTGTTGGCCCAACCCAATTCAAAACCGGGTCAGGCCCATTTCCCTTGGTATTTAAGGGAAATGTTCAGCCCTAGCAGCCACATTTCCCCTACCAAAACTTCAGATTTTTAGAGAGAGAGAGAGAGAGAGAGAGAGAGGAAATTTAGAGAGAGAAAGTGGTGAATCAATCAAGTTCGAGGCCCCGAATCCCGAGGCTCGTGAAGGATAAAGTGTAGAACAAGTTGTTGCCGTCGTTCTAAGCTAAAAATTTAACTTGGGGGAGGTTGTTTTCGTGGTGGATGCTCATATAAGGTATGTTTAAGTCTTAATGATGTTTTTATCCTTACCATTAATAGATTTGACGAGTTAGAATAGAGAAAATGGCATTGAAAGTTCGGTTATAATTTTTGGATACCAAATGACTTGGGGACTATTTTGGTATGATTAAATGGATAGTATTAGTTGGATATTGATATGAAATAATTGTGATATTGTTGTGGTTGTTGTTGATAAGTTGTTGTTCTTGAATTTGGAAGTATAAATTTTATTTAAGATCCTTTAATGAATGAAAGGAAAAGCAATATTTCCATGTTCCTTGAACTCTAATTTATGTCTAAATGGTAGTTAATGTGTGTGAGGGGACAAACCCACATTAAACCTAGTTTGTAACAAACCCTATATATGTATAAGATATTAATAATGTTTTTCCTCTATGAGGGATATTTAGTAATGCTAGTTAATTGTTGGTAATGACCTTCTCATTGGTGAATTGGGACATGACAATCTTCGTAAAGAAGTTGTACGTTTTCAAAATATTGCTTGGAATTACTTATCCTTTCGACATGCATAATGAACTTTAAGGTTATTGATGGTGTGACTATTTTGAGACGAATTGTGAATCGGCTTCTATGCCGTGGACTTTGTTGTTGTGTTGCCTTGCTATTCGGGAGGAAGAGTAGCCACTATGGATCCTAGTGTATTAATTGCCTTGCCATTCGGAAGGAAGAGTGACCACTTCCGGGTTCGCTATCTGGGGTGCATTAATGGCCTTGCTATTCGGGAGGAAGAGTAGCCACCGTGAATCCATAGTCCGGTGTATTGCGCAGTGTGCCTTGCTATTCGGGAGGAAGAGTAGCCACCGTGAATTCATATTCCGGTGTATTACGTAGTGTTGTTGATATTGAGTTGGGCTTATATGGGCAGTTGTGATATCCATCTTTATTATGGAACTAAGCATAATTGAAACTGGGATTTTGAAATGGCTTTATAAACTGTGCAATAAGTGATATTAAGAATCATAAAGTGGAATGACAGTTTTTATACTATCTTTTCGGAACTGATTTCTTTATGTATTATTATATTTTATTTTTATATTACTTATTGTCCCCGAGGCACTCACTGAGTACGAATTACTCAGGCATACCATTGTTGTTTTTTATGGTATGTTAGGTAACGGAGGAGAGCAGGTTCTTGATACTTCAGACGCTTAGAAAGAACTTGCTGTTGTTGCTGATTTGGTGAGCCCACACGTCCATTCGTGGGACACCCTTTTATTTTGTTCATCTATTATTAGTTTTGGGTTGCGTCCCGATGAGTCAAACTATTACCTCTTATCCTAGAAGCTCCATAGTATACATTCTTGTGGGTAGTTGTTGAGTTTTGTTAACTCTTGGGCGTTTGTCACGTTTTGATTAACTTTTATGATATTAAAGACTTCCGCTGATTTAATTCATGATTCATGATATGTTACATTTAATTTATAAATTGTTGGAGGCGAATGTTGAACCTGGCGGGTTCAAGTATTATTATGGTGTTGTTTAGGTTCTTCCGATATCGTTCATGACGTCGGATGCCGGTCACGTCTAGGGTGGGTTTTGGGGCGTGACACATACCAGAAATCTAGACCCAATACGATGTCAAAGACGTCCATCGGGGCGACAGTGAAATCGGTGAACCCTTGCCAATCACCTAAGACGAGATGGACTTTAGGGGCAAATCCATTTACGTCCGTGGGAAGGCAGTTGACTGTCTTCAACAGCGAGTTGGAAACGTAGGAAAGGCTCAGTTCCTTTGCCTTTTCCTCTGTAATAAAATTATGCGTCGCACCTGTGTCCACCATGATGCGGACTGGTTTGCCTTTTAACGTCGCCTCTACGAACAGTGACTCTTTTGGTTTGATTTGGGGTGGCTTGGCTGTGATGGCAGCAAGTGTCATGTGATTGAACAAGCCTGCCACCTTAGCCTTTGCTTGCTCTGCTGCCTCCGCCTTTGCACCTTGCTCATTGGTCTGAGCCCCGGCTTGCGCACCTGCTTGTTTATTGGCAGTAAGCATTGCGCCAAGTTTGCCCAATGAAGGACAATTTCTGTAAAGATGGCCTGCTTGTCCACACAAATAACAACCATCGTTTGGGGTGAAGTTCTTCTTCTTTTCTTCGTAGTTCTTGCGAAAATTGGAATTGGAACCTCGATTGCGATCCCGATCTCCTCTGAAATCACGACCCTTGTGGGGGACAAATCTATTTTTGTCCCCGTTGCCTTGATCAACCTTGGCAGCAACTTGCTTTCCTCGGTTATCTTTCGCCTTGGTATTGTCGGTGCAAAAATCATTTAAGGACTCCGCCACCACAATGGCATCGTCAAGGTTGTCGACTTGACATCTTTGTAACTCCTGTTTGGCCCAGTTTTGGAGGCCATCCAAGAAGTAGAACAACAAATCCTCGCTGCTCATGCTTGGGATTTGAAGAGTGAGCTTTGTGAACTCCTTCACGTACTCGTGGATGGAGGATGTTTGCTTGAGCTCCCTCAACTTTCGACGGGCCTCGTGCACAACATTTTGGGGGTAGAACTGCCGTTTTAACTCCCTCTTGAACTGCTCCCAATGCTCGATGGAACACGTTCCTTTCTCCATGTTCGCCTTCTTTCTCCGCCACCATAATGAGGCGGTATCGCTCAAATACATGGTTGCTGTCCGAATACGAGCAACTTCGTCATTAATGTTGACGTGCTCGAAATATGCGTCCATTTGCCAATTGAAGTCTTCCACATCTTGAGTGTTCCTTTCACCCTTGAAGTTTCTGGGTTTAGGAACCTCTATGCGGGTTTCCCGAACGTTGACTGGACCAGCACCGTTTCTGAGCCTGGCCGCTTCCAGTTGCGTTTCCAAGGTCTCTACCTTTGCTTGCAAACTGGCCAGCGCCTCTGTGAGCCTGAGCTCAAGGCCGGTCAGCGTCTCCTTGTACTCGTTGTTTTCTGCTTTAAACTCTTTTTGGACTTCGTCTAATCCATCAAGAGCTACTGATTCAAGGGTGTGAAAGTTATCTTGTAAGGTATCAAATCGCTGGTTTAGGGTGAGTAACCCAGCTTCTGTGTGGATGACTTTTTCTGCCAACTGGTTTGACACCGAACTTTCGCACACATCACCCATAGGAGGTGCTTGGAAGGTCAGCCCTTCAGATGTAACAGCGGGTGGACCACGAACTTGGCTTTTGTCCCGTTGTTTCTTCTGTTTGGTCGCCCTCTTGGTAGGGGACTTGTCTCCACCGTGGTGCTCGTCGTAAACAACTTCTTCGTTGTTGTTAGCCATGATTGTAACTCGCTCTGATACCACTTGTCACGGGCCTAAAATCTAAGGCGGCGTGGGGTAGCGTTGATGGTCTCAACTACCTTTCAATGCTTCAGCCCAACTCTCTGTCACTGGCGGAAACAGTGAATAACACAAAGGCAAAACACACACAAGAAGTTGAAAGTAAGAAGAGCACGTTTTGGGAGGCAAGTGCCTTTTTTGATATATCTCCTGAATGTATCTTTACAAGTATACAAGGGTGAATTGAATGAATAATTCTGCCCTCAAGGCTTACACTATTTATAGATGGAAAATATGCCCTAGGCTGGACAGTGGGCCCTATGCATGTGGCTGTCTTTGCTGAACAGCTTGTAGTCATGGACCACAGGCTGGCAGATGTAGTGCTTGGCTTAGCTGGCTCGTGGCCCACGAGCAGACAGGCGCGCGGCTGGTCTCCCACTCTTGTCTGGCAAGCTGGCTGACAGATTTAGTGCTTGTCTTAGCTGGCCAGTGGCCCACGAGCATACAGGTGCGCGGCTGGTCTCCCACTCTTGTCCTGCAAGTTGGCCTCCCACTATTGTGGACCCTCTGGCATGTTGATCTTGACTGGCTCTTGGCGCTGGTTGCGGGCTGTCTTGGGCGGACAGTGGTGGGGCGGCACACAATACCTTTAATATAAATTTTATCTTGGACTCTTGAAGCACAAGATTCAACGTGAATCAGTAACTATGATTTTGCATATGGAGAATTTCTATGTGTTTGTTATGAATTCAGGAAAATAAACGGGTTGCTCGCTTGTTTTCTAGTGTTAGGTTCATAAATGAAAAACATATCCTAAAAAAATACTTGTTGAATATTGATATTGATCTGACCAAGTTGAATGGTGTTGAATGAAATAATCGTGTATTGAAGATTGTTGATAAATAAAATGGAGTGTTGGTCAGATCAAACGATGAGTTATTAAAACAGTCTTATGAACGAAAATGAATATTTCCCCTTTGATTAATTTTTATCTGACCTACAACCAGGGGCGGAGCTAGCCCTTCGCGTGTGGGTTCGGCCGAGTCCAGTAGCTTTTGTCAAAATCATATGTTTGCATTAATTTTTTGTCAAATATGTACAAATTATTAATTAAGAACTCAATAACTTTAAAGAATTAGAACCCCGAACCAACAAGCTTCGGATCCTGGCTCCGCCTCTGCCTACATCAAAGATCAAGTAGCAGCCCACAAATTGCAGTTATCACACCTCAATAATGGACCTAATTTTCGAAAAAACAGATAAATTTATCCTTGCTATAATCTAGAACTTAGTTGATTTAATTTGTAAAAAGAACAACTACAATATAGAATAAGGTACAGAGCTCATGAGTGACCCACACGGTTTGTTGACAAGCGCATTAAGGTTAGAAAGTAGAATGAGCAATATGTTTGTCCTAATATAATGAGAACCGGAATTTCCTAACAGGCGCCGGTGAGATTTATTAAGCATGTGATAACTTTGAAAGCTAGCAAAAGCATTAAAACACTACCGATGACATCATGACACTCTTTTTAGAGTCTGAGAAAGATATAGAGCCCGTTTGGATTGACTTATAAGTTGCTTATAAGATGTTTTCAGCTTTTTTGAGTGTTTGGCTGGCAGCTTAAAATTATTTTGTGCTTAAAATAAGTTCAAAAAAATAATTGGGTCCATTTGACTTAGCTTATCTAAAGCAGCTTATAAGCCAAAAAAAATAAGTTAGAGCCTGTTTGGATGGGCTTATGCCTATAAGCTGTTTGCAGCTTATAAGCTAAAAAAATAAGTTGGGTAGTCTAACTTATTTTTTTTGGCTTATAAGCTGTTTTCAGCTTATAAGCTGCTTTAAATAAGCTAAGTCAAATGGACCAAATTATTTTTTTGAGCTTATTTTAAGCACAAAATGACTTTAAGCTGGCTAGCCAAACACTCAAAAAAGCTGAAAACAGCTTATAAGCAACTTATAAGCTAATCCAAACGGACTCTTAGACTACCCAACTTATTTTTTTTAGCTTATAAGCTGCAAACAGCTTATAGGCATAAACCCATCCAAACAGGCTCATAGTTTGGTCATATTTCCACCACAAGTGATTTCTTCCGACCATAGAAAATTCTAGAACTATAAAATTTGGCTGATCAGTCACTAACAGCCAACAGCAACTAGCTCACTAACTTTAAACAAATTGTCTACTTTTGACTACTTTCAAAGATTTTTTTGTAGCGTGAAGTTTGAACCATCTCACAGGTACCTTGACTGTGTCACTAAATGCATGTTATCTTCCATCAACAAAAGTATAGAATAAGTATGCTTCCAAAGCTTTAGCAACGGAAAGAAATCACTTTTTAACAATTTTTGGCCTCCCACCAACACAAGTATCGAATAACTTTGCCTCCAGAACCTTAGCAAATGAAAACAAACCACTTAAACATTGTTTGTCGTTGCTAGGATTTTTGTGTTTCCCAAGATTATTTCACCCATTCATGAACTCCAGAGCTTAGTGCACCGAGCTACCCTTTACGAAGTGAAGTCTTGACGTAACTGGTAAAGTTATCATGTGACCATGAGGTCACGAGGTCGAGCCATGAAAACATCCTCTTGCAGAATTGCAGGATAAGGCTGCGTACAATAGATCCTTGTGGTCCGACCCTTCCCCGTGACCCGCGCATAACGGGAGCTTAATACACCAGAGTGCCCCTTTTTTTTCTTCTTTTCAGCGGTTGGGGGTGGGGGTGGGGGGTTGAGGCAAAGCGTCTTCACAACAAATGTTAAAATCATAGCAAGAACACCTCTAGCAGAATTATCCTTTAAACGTTCATGTAACAGGCTTCCAGCACAATGCCCTCAGAGATATATGTAGAGAAAATATGCAAGCATCTTTAAGTAAACAAATATCTAGTTGTATACACTTTTTTATTTATTTTCTGGTAACATACATCCTAGTTGTAATCTCTAGGGGTGTTCATGGTTCGGTTTGGGTCGGTTATTGATTAAAACCATAACCAAACTAATTTAGTCGGTTTTTAAATGTCTAAAACCATAACCAAACCAAATAAAATAATAACCACCAGTTTGGTTATTGTCAGTTTGGTTCGATTTGGTTGGATTTTTCGGTTTATGACTAGCAGCCATGAGACTTATCAGTAAACATTAAAAAGTTGAAAAAAACATGTCTTTTTTTTTGTTCAAACGATATATTTTATTTATAGTTTAAGGTGGAACATACATCATAGAAACATTTTCACTATTAGTGATAGTGTCGTACTCAAGCTACCCAAAGTTGTCAAACTATTACATATAAAGCTAAAAACTAACTAAGTAGTGGCTGCACCATTTTTGTCATCTTAATATACATACCTGAAAATAAAGTAGAGCATAGGAGCTTTTAGCTGTTGTTACAAACATACATATTAATTAAACATAAAGACTACCTAAAATTAAAATGAAAATATATGAAATAAAAAAAAAATTGTGTAATGATCCCAAACTTTGGGGCAGCACTTGCATTTTGCCCTCAATTCTCCCATTTTATTAAAAAAACTTTCTGTAATGATCCCAAACTTCAGATGTTTTTCTATCATTATCTCCAATGCTAGGGTCTCGACTACAAGGAGTTGTTCTTTTCTGTTTTTTAGGAGGATTATCCACGGAAGAAGTATTAGGACATTACTATGTGCTTGAGTTGCAGCAAATGCTGATATTACCGAAGTATCTTCTATAGGAACCTCCAAATTTACAACCTCTGTCATTTTCATATGAAAAATATTAGAAGTTTAGGACCCATTCAGACAAGAAAAAAAGAAAGGTATAAATTCGAAAAAAGAAGAAGAAACAACCTAAAATCAAATGGAAAAATTTAAGTTAAAGACATTAGACTCTAACGTGAGCTTCTATTAGTAGATTTACACTTAACACTTAAAGAGTTAAAAGACTTAAAGACATGGGCTTGAACATATTCTTAAAAACACAGGTCTTAAACAATCATGTGAAATAAGTAAACCAGAAATCAAATTAATGATTAAAAGGTATAAAATATTTATAATTATTTATGAAAAACTAATATTATACATATAAATAATTATAAAATTTATGTATATAATTTATCGGTTTGGTTCAGTTATTTATTCGGTTATTTTTTAATATAACCATAACCAAACCAAATATTATCGGTTTTTAAAATTTAAAACCAAATCAAACCAAACCAAACCAAATGTCGGTTTTTTTATTCGGTTTGGTTAAATTTTCGATTTGATTTTGGTTTTAACCAAAACCGTGAACAGCCCTAGTAATCTCTGAAGGCCAAATTCTTATGTATAACAGTAACAAGAAATGGAAAAAGAGAGAGAGAAAAAAAAATTGAATCCCATATACAACCATTTTCTATTTCATTAAAACCGAAAAGGAAGTTGCATCATTTGGACCTAATCAGCGTCGGGCAAGGCATGGAGCTGTTTCTGATGAGCCCGAGCAGTGAAACCAGCAAACCAAGCGACCCTCATGAGCTGCATGCCAAGAATGAGAACCCACCAGCATACGAGCCCCCTAATAGTATGCAGCATCCATGATGGTGCAACGAGTTCTGCACTGAGCTTTAACCCTCTCATTAGTTGTAACACACGATAAGCTTCATAGACTACCGGTGTCACCAACCATACTGGTGACTTCCAATGCCACGTCAGCATCTCTGTGAGTATCTGTATAGATAGAAGCAGGAGATAGGGACCCAAGAGCACAGCATAAGAAATGAAAGGAAGTTGAGGCTGAAGGAAACTGTTGTGAGAGCCAAATAGTACTATCAAGGGAATGACTAGACCCATAACGTTTGCGACCATGTTCCATAACTGATAACCGAAAGGCGGCTTGCTGCTGGAATCTTGATTGGTATCTGGTGAACGAGCACAAGAATCGGCTAACAGGAGAAACAGGTTTGCTCCAAGATTGTAAATACAATCAAGTCCAGTCAAGGCAAGCAGGCTGGCTATATTGGGACCAATGAAAACTGATGAAATAGGTAACCACAAAGTGGGCACCATCCCAGTGGCTAAGAGAATGGCGGGCCCAAGAAGCCACACAGGCCATCGAAGGTATTGGAGCTGTAATGGTGGCTGGCTTTTTACATCAGTGAGCCCTTCAGCTGGTTTACTGGAAGACATGGTTTCAAATATATTGGTTGTCCCTTCCAGAAATTTATCTTCAACATTATCACTAGGAACATAAGTGACAGGTGCAGGTTCCCATGGAGATTGATTTGAGCAGCAAATAGAGAATGTCTTATGGCTAATACACGGAAAGGTCATTCTATTTTGCACTCTTTGGGTTTTCAACAATTGCAGCTGTTTATGACGTACATGTCGCAAAGTAACTGCTGATGTGGCAGATGTAAGGTGGGTTAAAGATGCCATTACTCCTCTGTTCATAAACTGGAACTACGTGACCAAGGGAGAAACTGTGACTGCAATAGCCTGGATCGAATAAATGGTACCATCTCAAGTAAAGTTAGATCATCAACAATCAAAAGACAAATCACCATATTACTTCGTAAATCAAAAAATGTAATAATGATCTAGATGTGTTAGGTGGTTATCTGATAAGAGATTTAAGTTCTGATATAAGGCCAAGCAAGAGACGAATAGGCTGCAGATAACGAATTTCCCTCATCGATCATTGGCCAGACAAAAGACCACTACGAAAGATGAAGGCATGAAGCTACTGAAGTATCCACAAAGAGTGTCTGAACATGTACATGTTTTATCAATTCATATGGAACCAATATCTGAATTTTAATATTAGCGCTTCAAACATCCAGAAATAGCATCTAGATTTATTAAGACATAAAATGAAGTTGAAAGGAGCAAACAGAATCAAAGCGGGAATTGATCAGACAAGAAGAGCAGTTCCATGGAAACCAAATTACCAAGAATAACAAGGTTAGACCCCTTCCCAACTAGAAGCGAGAAAGGTCACATCTCAAATCAAAATCATCAGAGGCATTAACAACCTAATTAGTTAGCTGGTCGGAAGGCTCGGAAGTTGAATATGGGAGGCATTTAGCATGTAAAAGATTCGGCACATTTTGTACCCTTTCACTTCATGTTATTCTATCACATCCAACATCTTCATTCTGCTGTCTATGATATGCAGAGACAAAAGCCCAAGAAGCAAATTTACTTGATTTATCTGAAATCAGCTTACCCCTACACTCAATTTGCAAAATAGTATAGCGAAACTTGTATTTAGATTAGGTTATCAGGACATCTATATATATAAAAACAATGTATTGAACGATTTCTGACATTGAATCAATTTGTTAAGAAACTACTCCCTCCGTCCAATATACATTTTTCGCTTTTCGAGATTCAAACTATGTGAACTTTGATCAATATTTTAAATGCATTTTGTCATCATATTGACATGAGAAAATGCAACTTATTGTACTTTTCATATAGTTTTTGAATATCCAAATTTTAATTTAAAAATACTGAGTTGATCTAATCCAATTTAGCTTTGAAGATAAGTGAAAAGTTCCACATAAACTGTAAAAAAGGGTACTATATTCAGCACTTGCAGACAAGCAGCAGTGAGATCATATTTCCAGGGAGAAATAGACTAGATTGGGTGATTGGGTTGGACAATATATAGATACAGAGCTCAGACGAGGGACAGACATGCAATAGAGATAGATATGCAAATATGCCATTCACTTAAAGAAATTTGGAGATGAACCACAAACATAAATGGATTTCCCTCTTTTAGTTACAAGTAATACAGAACCTGCAGTTTTTTTTGAAGTTCTCAATGACATATAGAATAGTAATAAGGCAAATTAAATTACCAATCAACGGAAGTTATATTTCAATCAAAGGAGAAACAAGCACGTGAAAACATAGGGAAAGTTCTTCACAACAGGTGGAAAGGCACCGGCCTCCAATTTAAAATGCTCACAATTTGTATTTAACTCCAACCCCGCTAAAGTTCTTTTCTGTATTTCAATTATTAATCCATGGCAAACATATCTTTTGTTCAACGAACATGCTTGCACATCCTCATCAAATATATATAGAGAGAGAGTGAGTGAGAGAGAGTCATGTGCCCGAAACTTTGGCCGGATTAATTTCTGCAGCATTAATATAGTCAAGGATTACTTGCTTCAAGACTCAAAAGTAGCACTGGTAAGGTGGTTATCAGCTAAGTTGCTCGGACGCGGGTGGGCATATGCGATACAGGTTTTGAAGGCCGGATTCTTCATCACATAATTTTAGGATTGGGGGGTATGGATCCGAGTGCGGATACGGGTGATAGGATACACCAATAAAAGTATATTATGACATATAAAGTATATAACTTGATTAATTAAAGCTATTGAATTAAAACTAATAAGATTTAATTCTTTATAACACCTAGTATTTAACATTCTCATTTTTTGATAACCAAAAAGTGATGATAGCAAAACATTCTTATACTTTATATATATATGACATAAACCCAAAAATCATACCAAATACCCAATTGATCTATACTTCTCGGTCATAGATGTAGTCAAAGCACACAATGTAAGTTGACCAAATCCAGTGTGGACACCACACCCACACCCATGTCGTGTCGACACGGGAGCAACAAGGATTTAAAAGAATACGAGCAACATAAGTTATCAGGATAGGGTGTAGCCAATTCTCAAGTATAAAAGGTCATGCTATGCTCACTTATCAACATAAAGTATAAAGGGTCATGTTAATCCTGCTGAATGAACCTTGTTAGCTATTACAGAAGGGGGAGGAATCCAGATGATGAGGGGATTGTGACTCATGAAGCATGTTAGTTTAAGGAGAATTTGAGGAGATATAATGAAAATGCTATAAATCTTGCTCTCGTAAAGTGATTCCTTTCATTTGAAAACAAGAACAGCGTAGCAACAATCCTCAATCTTCCTTTTGCGGAGCTGCTATATCAGCTCTTCTAATCCAAAATCTCTCTATTAAAGATAATAAGGCCAATAGTTTCTCTTTAGCACCAAAAGAAGCTTTATCACACTTCATTTTTCTTCAGCACCCATCAAACTCCTTAAAGAGTAAGGCATAATTTTTATTTATTCACAGGCTTTAAATTGTACTTGATCTTTTGCTTGAGGATGAGTAAATTATCACTTACCCTCATGAAATTTGCAAGGAAATCCATTACTGGGCTGATTTCTAAGACAACAATTTCTTTTTCCTCTACACTTTCAGTGTCATTTAGCTAAATAAACTCATTGGGGTGATAAATTATCATGTTATATGCATCACTTCACATCATAAAACCCTTATGCTTTGTAGAATTTCCACATTAGAAGAAAAGGGTTGACCAAACACACTGAATCACTTTATCAAGAAAAATATTGACAATAGTAGGGAGATGAAAAGCTCAATTTTTTACACAAACCATTGTTAATCCAACTTCCAATTTCAAGACACAAGAAACATAAATCAAACTAGCTGGCAAATATAGTACTAGCTAAACAAAACAACACCCACAAAAATTCAAGCAAGAATTCATCATTACCTCTAAACCTCCAGATTGAAGTTCATCATTGAATAGGGTTTTCACTCCCAAATGAGTTTCCCTTTTAATGCTACACACAGGAAAGGAAAATGCCAAAGAAGAAGAAAAGAATCGAGGAACACGTAAAAGGAAGGAAAGTATTTTACATGTCAATTTTTATTTTTGGTTACCCTCAACATATTATGCTTTAGAAAACAATTTTAAATTGTTTAGTTTGACATAAATGTAAGTGACACATGCTAACTGGTATTACAACAACGTTTTTGGTGACAATTTGGGACTTTAAAGGTTGATAATAATATCAATTGTTGGTCGAATCAAGTAATATGTAATAATAGTGAGAATATTTACAAAAGAAAAGGAATTTACGGTTAAAGTGATAGATGTTATGAAATAAAAATTATAAAGTAAATACACCAAAACAAGTATATAGAGAGAGACTGATATATTATTCAACTTTTTTTAACTGATCTCCAAATGTATAAATGAGCCTCCTATTTATAGAAGGGAAAAGAGAACAGCTTGGTGGCCAAGCCAATCAGGGAAAGGCTTAGAGGCCACGTTCCCTTAGTGGCCAAGCCACGTGATGGCCAAAAGACTTAATGGCTAAGTAAATTGTCCATCCCTTAGTGGCCAAGCCACGTGATGGCCAAAAGACTTAATGACCAAGTAAATTGATGGACATCCATCAGAATTCACAATACTCTTCCTTGGATGTCCATTAATTAAATCATATGCCTCGTTAAAACCTTATTAGGAAAAACCCTGTGGGAAAAAGCCTCAATGAAGGAAAAAGAGTACACATATCTAGTAATACGCTTTGAGAGCTGCCTCATTAAAAACCTTATCAAGAAAACCCAATGGGACAAAACCTTGGTTAAGGAAAAAAGAGTACAACGCGTATTTCACTACCCCTGACGAAGACCAAAATTCAGATGTCGGAGTCTTCGCATTCCAATCTTGAATATCATCTTCTCAAGAGTTGAAGTTAGTAAAGATTTGGTGAACAAATCTGCAGGATTGTCACTTGAACGGATTTGTTGCACATCAATATCACCATTCTTCTGGAGATCATGTGTGAAGAATAACTTTGGTGAAATGTGCTTCGTTCTATCTCTTTTTATGAAGCCTCCTTTTAATTGAGCTATGCATGCAACATTATCTTCATATAATACTATGGGTATTTTTGTATCACACTTCAAGCCACATCTTTCTCTGATGAAATGTATCACTGATCTCAACCACACACATTCTCTACTTGCTTCATGAATAGCTATTATCTCAGCATGATTCGAAGATGTAGCAACAATGGACTGCTTTGTGGATCGCCATGATATAGCAGTACCTCCGCATGTAAACATATAGCCTGTTTGAGATCGAGCTTTATATGGATCAGATAAATAACCTGCATCTGCATAACCAACTAGATCTGTACTACCATTGTTAGCATAAAGCATACCCATATCGCTAGTTCCTTTCAGATATCGCAATATATGTTTAATCCCGTTCCAATGTCTCCGTGTAGGAGAAGAGCTATATCTTGCTAGCAAATTAACAGAAAACACTATGTCAGGTCTTGTAGCATTAGCAAGATACATAAGTGCACCTATTGCACTAAGATATGGTACTTTAGGACTAAGTAGCTCTTCATTTTCTTCCTGAGGTCGGAACGGATCTTTGCTCACTTCAAGTTAGCGAACAACCATATGAGTACTTAAAGGATTCCCATTGTCCATGTAAAACCGTTTTAAGACTTTCTCAGTATAGGCAGATTGACGGATAAAGATCCCTTTTGCGAAATGTTCAATTTGCAGACCAAAACAGAGTTTTGTCTTTCCAAGATCTTTCATCTCAAATTCTTCCTTCAAATATTCAATCGCCTTTTGGAGCTCTTCTGGAGTTCCAATCAGGTTTATGTCATCAACATAAACAGCAAGTATAATGAACCCTAATTTTGTTTTCTTAATAAAAACACATGGACAAATGGCATCATTTATATATCCTTCATTTATCAAGTACTCACTTAGGCGGTTATACCACATGCGCCCTGATTTTTTTAAACCATAGAATGATCTTTGTAATCTGATTGAATCCATTTCCCGAGACTTTAAACCAAATGCTTCAGGCATTTTATATCCTTCAGGAATTTTCATATAAATTTCATTATCAAGTGAGCCATAAAGATAAGCTGTAACCACATCCATCAGATGTATTTCAAGGGTTTCATATACAGCTAAACCGATGAGATATCAAAATGTTATAGCATCCATAACTGGTGAATACATTTCTTCATAGTCGACGCCGGGTCTTTGAGAGAATCCTTGTGCAACAAGGCGTGCTTTGTATCGCACAATTTCATTTCTCTCATTTCTTTTCCGTACAAAGACTCATTTGTGGCCAACTGGTTTTACACCATTAGGCGTTTGGACTACAGGTCCAAAAACCTCACGCTTAGCAAGTGAATTCAATTCTAATTGAACTGCTTCTTGCCATTTTTGCCAATCATATCTTCGTCGACATTCTTCGACAGATTGAGGTTCCTGATCCTCACTGCCTTTCATAATATTTAGTGCAACATTATATGCAAAAACACTATTCACCACAATTTTCGAACGATTCAAATTTACCTCATCACCAGTAGAACTTAATGACAGTTCTTTACTCACTGGAGTCTCGGATTTGCTGATTTCTTCAGGAATATCAGGATTAATCAGATCTTGAATCTCTTCATGAGGTCCTTTCATAGTGCCATTCTGATCATTGTTTGTATTTCTTTTTCTAGGATTTTTATCCTTGGAGCCCAATGGCCTACCACGCTTCAGGCGTGGATAAGATTCAGAGGCTATGACACTAGTAGATTGTCCTTTTGGAACATCAATTCGAATAGGCATATTCTCTGCAGGGATATGCGACTTAGTTATTCTTTTCAAATCAGTAAATCCGTCTGGCATTTGATTTGCTATTTTCTGCAAGTGCGTGATCTTCTGGATCTCCTGCTCACATATAGGGGCACGTGGATCAAAATGAGATAGTGATGAAACTTTCCACGCAATTTTTCTTTTGGTTTCTTATTTTCTCTCTCCCCCTAATTGTGGGAAATTTGTTTCATCAAATCGACAATCTGCAAATCGTGCAGTGAATAAATCTCCCGTTAATGGTTTAAGGTAGCGAATAATAGAGGGTGATTCAAACCCAACATATATTACTAACCTTCTTTGGGGGCCCATCTTAGTGCGTTGTGGTGGTGCTACTGGCACATACACAACACAACCAAAGATTTGGAGATGAGCAATATTTGGTTCATGACCAAATACTAATTGTGACGGGGAGTATTTATTATAATAAGTCGGTCTAAGGCGAATAAGGGATGCTGCATGTAAGATAGCATGACCCCAAACGGTAGTAGGCAACCGTGTTTTCATAAGTAATGGTCTTGCTATCAATTGCAAACGCTTAATAAATGACTCAGCAAGACCATTTTGGGTATGAACATGAGCTACAGGATGTTCAACCTTTATCCCAACTGATAAACAATAATCATCAAAAGCTTGGGATGTAAATTCTCCAGCATTATCAAGACGTATAGCCTTAATAGGATAATCTGGGAACCGTGCCCTTAAGCGTAGTATTTGTGCCAATAATTTCGCAAACGCCAGGTTGCGAGACGATATGAGGCACACATGAGACCATCTTGAAGACGCATCTATTAGAACCATAAAATATCTGAATAACCCACAAGATGGGTGAATAGGTCCACATATATCCCTATGTATATGCTCTAGAAAAGCAGGGGATTCAACGTCAACTTTCATTGATGATGGCCTGGTTATCAATTTGCCCTGATGACAAGCGACACATGAAAATTCACTACTTTCAAGAATCTTCAGGTTCTTAAGTGGATGCCCATTTGAATTTTCAATAATTCGTCTCATCATTATTGATCCAGGATGACCCATTCGGTCATGCCAAAGCACAAAAGTTCCTGAATCGTTAAACTTCTGGTTTATGATTGAGTGCGCTTCAATTGTACTAATTTCTGCATAGTACAGGCCAGAAGACAAAGTTGGTAATTTCTCCAAAACATATTTCTGGCCGGAGACATTCTTTGTAATAATAAGATATTCATCATTTGTTTCATTTAATGTCTCGACGTGATACCCATTACGGCGGATATCTTTGAAACTCAACAAGTTTCTTGGGGATCTAGAAGAGAATAATGCATCTTCTATAACAAGTTTCGTCCCCTTAGGTAGAAATATAGTAGCTCTTCCGGAGCCTTCAATTAATTTCTAATTTCCAGAAATTATACTAACATTTCCCTTTTTCTTAAGAAAGTAAGAAAAGTATTTCTCATCTTTGAATATGGCATGCGTTGTTCCACTATCAATCACACAAATATCTTCATGATTGGTCACTGATCCAAATAATATTTGAGGATTTTCCATATATTCTTCAAAGCGAAAGAATAGACAAAGTAAACATCGAAGTAGATTTTATGATTAGATAAAGCATTACACACACTTTATTACATATATTACTATTAAACAAAGCATTACACACACCTCATTTACATAGCTGTGGAAACATAACCACATTAGCCAATACAAACGACATGTATGAAATATCTAAGTTATTACAGATCCATCACCGATCAGATGATCTATTTTCCCTTCAGGGTGTTCAAAAAAATCTGCCACATCTAGATGCATGAGTTCAACATTATCTTCAGAAATGAAATTTGCTTCGACATTCTTTTCGGCCTTTTTGAGGGAGGCTTGATACAACTCAACTAGGTGCTTTGGCGTACGACAGGTATGTGACCAATGCCCCTTCCCTCCACATCGGAAGCATTTATTTTCTGAATTTTTCTTTTGCACAGCTTCATGCTTTTCCTCCTTCTTTTTACACTGCTGGTGATGAAGGGTATTATTTGGTGTAATACGAGAATCATGATTAAAATTCCTTCCTCGACCACGACCATGACCACGACTGGGGCCACGACCTCTTCCACACCTAAAATTATGAAAGTTTGCCTCATTCACTTCAAGGAATTGAGCAGTACCAGTAGGTCGACTTTCATGATTTTTCATTAATAATTCATTATGTTGTTCAGTAACTAAAAGATGTGCAATGAGTTCACAATATTTTTTGAACCTCATTTCTCGGTATTGCTGCTGCAGGAGCATACTGGAGGCGAGAAAAGTGGAGAATGTTTTCTCCAGTATATCATGCTCAGTAACATTTTGACCACATAATTTTAACTTTGAAATAATTTTAAACATTGCAGAATTATATGCCTTAATAGATTTAAAATCTTGTAGCCTTAAATGGAGTCAATCATAATTTGCTTGTGGTAGTATGACCATCTTCAGGTGATCATATCTATCTCTCAGATCATTCCACAGCGTAAGAGGATCTTTAACCGTGAGATATTTCATTTTCAAATTCTCATCAAGATGATGGCGGAGGAATATCATTGCCTTGGCACGGTCTTGGTCTGATGCCTCATTTTTATCTTTGATGGTGTCTGCCAGACCCATTGCATTAAGGTGAATCTCGGCATCAAGAATCCAAGACATATAGCTATTGCCGGATATATCTAAGGCTACAATTCACGTTTAGTAAGATTTGTCATTAGTTAAGGGAAAAAAAAAGTCAATACCTTCGAGGCTTTTAAAGTATTTGCTCGAGATAACAGAGTCTCGTGCTGATAACGTGTTACGAAATAAAACTATAGAGTAAATACACCAAAACAAGTATATAGAGAGAGACTGATATATTATTCAACTTTTTTTAACTGATCTCCAAATGTATAAATGAGCCTTCTATTTATAGAAGGGAAAAGAGAACAGCTTGGTGGCCAAGCCAATCAGGGAAAGGCTTGGAGGCCACGTTCCCTTAGTGGCCAAGCCACGTGATGGCCAAAAGACTTAATGGCCAAGTAAATTGATAGACATCCATCAGAATTCACAATAATATATGGAATAATATGTTATTGTTTCGATTTTTAGGTTAATATATTATTATATTGTATATAATCAAACTTATATTTTTTCGAGCAATCCCAATTATCTCAATTTCTTTGCCTTTTCAGTTTGGTTAGGTAACTTTCGCTATTTTATTTTCAAGACGTCAATAAGATGTTAATATTATTGGAAATCTTGTTTGTTACATAAAAATATCGAACGTATTGAGACTGAGACGGAGACCATGTACATCCGAGGAGAGTATTTATAAAATCAAAACAAAATTAAGAAAAAAATATGCCTACAACATTTGACATGAATGCACCTTTAATAATCAACATAGACCTAAAACCAGGAGGTGAACTCTTAATATATGCATTCAAATGATGATGGTTTAACTACACTCCAAGTGTATCTATTTTCGATCATATTGTTATACCCCGTACATTTATGCGACAAATTATCAGCAAGCAAATCGACTCAAGTTAAAGGAGGAATTATTTTCGGACATGAAATAAGAGCTTTTAATTTTCAACTTTGATTATCACAAAAATTGATTAATTAAAGTTAGACAAGTAAATTAGTGGGACATGTGTCAATGTTAAGGGCTACTTATATAAGGCATAAGATGACTTATATTCCTCCATTATTCACAAAACTCATCCATCAAAGTAGAGTTAGTGAGAGAAGCTCTCAAGTTTAGAGAGAGAGAGAAGTTCCCGACGCTACTATTCACGGCGGCGCACTGTTCACGGCGCCGCCACTGTTCACGCACTGTTCACGCGTACTGTTCACGCCGCCACTGTTCACGGGCGGCGCACTGTTCACGGCCAGCCCATTTTTGCCCCCTTCTACACAATTAATTGGAGAGATTTGAAGCTCAAGAGGAGGAAAAAGATGGAGCTCATGGTAGCCATGGCTTTCTTGAAGACATTTCATGGTGAAAAATTAGAGCTTGTCTCTAAGGTAAGATTTAATTCTTTTCTACATGTTTTGGAGGTAGTTTAGACTTGTATAGCTTGGTAGATGTGTGTTGAATTCAAACGGGTTATGTATGTTGATGTTGAATTATAAATTGAGCCGTGTAAGGGGGGTGTTTTGAGTAAGAATGAGGAATTGATTTTAGTAGCATTATGTAGGAATTAAATGGTTAAATTTAAAGTTGTGTTATTTTATGGACATATTGCTATCCTTGCTAAATTGAAAGGATTGAGGGTATGATTATGTTCATATGATTATTGTTGTTGTTATCATGGGTTATGTGATGAGAATGAAGGAAATTAATGGTTAGAAACTTTATAGAGGTCGTGTGGGTGTGTGAAGAGGAGTGTGGCCGTGAGCCATAGTAATGAAAGAGAATGGTGAATTAAAATTTATTTAGCTTGTTAGAGGTGTCGTTGTGACATTGATGACGTAGATAAAGGGTTAACGAGTTGAGTTGGTGTTGAAATTGGTTGTATGTTGTTATGAGAAATTAAGTGATTTTTATATAATTTTTATGCAATTATGAAAGTAAGATGCTAAATGTGAACTATGGTTGTTATTAATGAATTTGGAAGAAAACAATGCGATTTGGTAGTTTCGTTGCAATTGTAGAAGTTTCGAATGGAATATGGAAATGGGCGGAATGGTTCGAATCCTTGGATATTGTTTAAAATGTTATTGAAATATGTTTGGGTAATCTTGAGTTAGTTGATGAATATGGAAAAAAAAATGTTGATATTAGTTGGATGGTGTGAAGTTAGAATGGAAGAGTTACATTATGTGGAAAGGAAGGGAAAAATTTTAGATTGTTGGAAATGTTGTATGAATTGCTTAGAATGTCTTTAAGTATTGTTGGTATGGATTCGGGTTAGTATTTAAATATATATAAGCATCGATGTTGGCTTGAAGGTAAGTCGTCGAGTTGAATTTATGAAAGTTGTTGAATGATGTAAAAGAGAGTTACTATTATTATTTTGCCTTTCGAATTGGTTATCAATGTTACTAGGTTGGTTATTGTGGTTGTTGTTGTTGATTTTGAGCGAGATAAATTCTCGGGATGGCTTATTTATAGGGGAAGTGCTGCCGAATTTTCTGTAGAATTTAATGATTAGTTTGGAATGAATGACTTAAGTGCCCTTAGCTAATGATTGGATATTCGTTGGCATATTTGTAGACCTTGGGGAGCCCGAGGCGTAGATTGGGATTTACTTTAGGTTGGCTATCTTGGAGTGCGTACGAGGTATGTAAAGCATCCTCCTTTCTTTTTGGCATGTCTTAGTTTTACATAGGCTAGATTAAAGCCTTAAGGAAATTCCAAATCCGAAATCCGAGCATGATATGATATATATATATATATTCCTTGGCACTCTTATGTATGATTTGATGAAATATGAACCATTATGTTTTTGAAAGAAGTGATTTCCAAACTTTGTACAAAAAAGTTTCACTTTAATGAATTTCGTAATTTTTGAATGCATATCTTTCGCATGAAGGCTCGGATTGTTCCAACATTTTCATAAGAGTTTGCATTATGTATAATGAGTATGTTTTCCATAAGCGGGCCCGACTTGGATAAATACCCGTCCGTGGGTCCCGCGACGTTCCTTTATGTAATTCGGGAACTTTTGAAAGAATTCGTTATGACTATTATTTCGATTTTTCAAGTATGATCAGTTTACTTATGTTTGAGTTCATGATAATGATTTTATGCATATGACTACTCACGACTCTACTCGTGCGTTCTGTTATATCTTTCGCCGGTTCCCGGGCCGGTTCTGTTATCGTGCGCATTTTGATATACTCCGGAGTTATGCTGTGTTATGGTTCTCCGAGCTACTCGCTAATGAGGGTCGGGTTCCACATATATTTGGTGTTATGCTGTGTATGGCGTTATGTTGTGATGTGATATGTGACGGGGATACGGAGATTTGAAACTTTCTGGTGTTATGCTGTGTTATGGCGCCATCGACGGGAGGGCGACCATATTCTTCTGTACCCTATGCATGACTTACATGTTTGAAACTAAACATTTTGATATGATTGGATTTGTACTTATGTTCAGCACTTCTGCTTCGTTTATGTCTCAGGTTTGTTTTCTGTATATTCTGCTTTGCATACTCAGTACATATTTCGTACTGACCCCCTTTCTTCGGGGGGCTGCGTTTCATGCCCGCAGGTACAGACGCACAGTTTGGTGATCTACCCACTTAGGACACCCTCTTCTACTGTTTGGAGTGCTCTTCTCATTTCAGAGCACACATTTTGGTATATATATTCGTTCGCTATGTATATATGTATTTGTTCAGGGGCACGGCGGGGCCCTGTCCCGCCATATGATTCGGTTTGTTTGTTTAGAGGTCTGTAGACGTATTTGTGGGTGTGTGTGCCTACTTCTGTACGGATGTGTTTGCATGACTCTATTCGTTATGGCAGCCTTGTCGGCTCGCACATGTATATGTTGTTCTGTTGGCCCTGTGTGGCCTTTGTTGGTATTTGCTGTGTACAGGGTTATTTTGGATAGTCCGAAAAACAAAGGAAACTCTGCCGAAATTTTCTTTGAAAATCTCATAAATATGAAACACCGCCTTGTCGGCTTCTGTTATATGCCTGAATGAGTTTGATATAATCTGAGGTAGTGTTTGATATTTGTGTTGGTATAAGTTATCTGTTTGCCACTCGGATTTGTGATTGTGTTCGGGTGCCCAATTCGGGCACTAGTCACGGCCCACGGGGTTGGGTCGTGACACATATGTACCCGCCGGTCTACAACAAATTAATATGCTCTATACATTTGACATAAATACACCTTTAATAATCAAAATAGACCTAAAATCAGGAAGTGAACGCTAACCTATGCGTTCATATGATGATGATTTAAGTACTCCTAGAGTTGTTGTTTTCGATCCTTGGGTCTATAACAAAACTTAAGAGTCCTGCATCTATCTTGTCATTCCTCTGCTTAATCATTTGATATCTACAAATTGGAGACGACACCTTACTGCAAGGAGCGATATCAAGAACAACTTTGAACGGAGGTCTAATACCTTTCTATCGTCATCTCAAGGGTATATGGATTACCCAACTTGTGGAGAGCAGCTTATAGTAGCACCTTACCAACGAGACCTCAGTTAGTGCCGCCAATGATTGTTTTTTTGGTGGTTGTGTTTAACATCCTCTCCTTGTGGTGAGTTATTGTCGCGCCCCAAACCTGGGGAGGCGTGGCCGGCACCTGGTGCCTTACTTGACCCCGAGCGTACCAACTGTAACTTATAAACCCTAGATATATATGCCAGCAATTTGGGCCGACAAAGCCAACTGCAAATCAACAACATCATATTGAGCCGACAAGGCCATACTCTGAGGAATCTGTAAGAACAATTGTCTCTCTCCACTAAGGGAACATCCCCAAAAGATACATATACATGGACATACACCTATGCGGACCAACAAGGTCACCATGCATGTCTACAAACTACAACCCAAAAATAACATGTACAAGGGCCACCATGCTGATATATTGTACATACAGGACAAGTCTACAGGCCTCTAAACAAAAGATACTTGTACTATGATCGGGATAGGAGCCTGGCCTACCCATCATGTCTATGTATACAAAACGACTCCAACTCTAGACCTAACAACCCCCGATGAAGTGGAGCTTACCAATCTAGCTGAAACTCGACTCTGTCTACCTGACTGTCAGGACCTGCAAGCATGAAATGCAGTTCCCTCGGCAAAAAGAATGATAGTACGAAACAATGTACCGAGTATGCAAGGCAACTGAAATAACTGGAACTGAAATTGAACTGATATACATGATATACAGAATGTAACTGAGTGATCAATGACAATCTGGAAGCATAACTACCTGTCTTTGTATCATGTTATGGATGTAGTACTGAAATAAACTGTCCGCCTCTTGTGGGGTCCCGTGTGTAAGTGAATGGCCCCGAAGACAACATGAATGGCCCCAAGGCAGTGCATAGCCCCGAAGGCAATGCACATATCTGTATAGCCCCGAAGCCAAATGTATATGATGATGTTGTAGCTGATATGCATGATATACTATATGTTTTTCAACTAGATATAGCATACTCTAACTGACTCTAGATGCTCGACAAGGAATAGCTGCAATACAAATAAGATGGAACAACATAAAAGTAGAAGCTCTACGAATCACACAGAAAGGGAATAGCCTTTACATATCTTTCGTCAAGCGTTCGTCAACAACAATGCTCTCGAACCGAATAGCACCTCCATCTAAAATATGACAATGGAACTATCGTCAACAAAGGTAAAACTAGAATACGGTATATCGAGCGACAAGTTTGTCTCTTAATATAACCAACAATTCTCCATAACTCTCCTTGCTTCACAACACATATAGCAGCATCAACAACAACATATCTAACCCATCCTTCATGATTCCAACTATATCCTAGCTCAAGAACAACACTAAACAGTCCAACAAACCACAACACTTCAACTATGACCTTCCAACTATGACCTTCCAACTATGACCTTCAACCTTTATTTCACAAGTTCTTGACCAAACAAACTAGCTAGGACTTACATAAGCTCAAATACATAAAGGAGGGACATATTATTACTTTAGAACACAAGAGCAACTCCCACGCCTGAAGTTACTTTACTTGGAAGAATCCTCTAAATTAGCTACAAGAAGGAGTAGGAGCAATCTACAAGTACCACAGGAATCTCTACGTCTAAATCACGTTGGTTGCCTTGGTTTTCACTCTTGGATCATAGATGAACCTTTGGAGAGAGTTTAGGAGGACTTGGAATCTGGAGCAAGTGATAAATGAAGTCAAGAAGGTGAGCCATCGAATATATACAGCTTTTTAAGTTGCACCACCTCAAATATATGGTCCAATATACGGACCGTAGAACTGATATACTATTTTATCGGTTGCTTTTTTGGTTGGCTTTACTATGATTTGTATTAAGAAGCTCCCACAAGTGTAATTGTAGGACTTTCAAATATAGGTAAGGAACATTATTTAACATGTAGTACAATACAACAAGGAGATTCCAATATTATTGTTCAAAGCACATCCACTTATTATTTTTAGTACAATAGAACCTTTTGTTCGGTATATGTCTATTAGTTGTTATCTTTTCATCTCTGTATGAGACGCCCCTACAGAGTATGTTGCAGGGAAAAGTGGAGAAGAGTTAAAAAATTGGGTGATTGGAAGTTTATTAGAAGCAGCGGCTCCTTCTCTTTCTAATTTTCACGGATGTGGCAATGACTGAGAAGGTGCTGGCTAAATCTGAAGTAGCATTCCTTTTTGTTGATGCAAGGTAAGTCTTGGTAAAATATTCCCACAACTCTATGTTCTTAAGTGTATACAATCTTTCTCTAACAATTGAAAATTTCACCACGAAAATTATTTCTAAATGATGTTCTCATTTATTGCCTAATCACCTGCCCGTAGAACTAATAATCTATCATGAATGGATATCTCCACCTTTGCATACTGCATGAAAAAATTCTAACTACTGCTTTAACTTATTATTTTTTCGCCTTGTCAAGCCTAAACTCGAAATGTAACTATCTGCATATTGAGTTGTGACAAGAAACGGGTAGCGTGTTGTGAGTCTTGTGACTAGAGTCTAGAGATGTGTACCAGTTTGTAATAATTCCCAGTTGATGTAGAGCATTCTAAGTATGATTCATGTTTCAAATGGTCTCTTAAATCAAAAATACATTTCTTTATCATTATAAATCAGTGAGAACATGTCATTTTAAAAAGGATAAGGAAATGAACAATTTCAAACAAAAGCATCCTTGTCTGTGAAATTCATCTTTCCTTTATTTCTTATTCTTCCTCACTGGAATACCCATAAGAAGAACAAGTTTTCATGTCACAGCGTACTCTAGCTCATCTTAAAAGTTTCATGAATAAGTAAAGTATGCTACTCCTATACTTTTTTCAAGATTTCTATTTTAATTTCATCTGAACAGTCCATATTTCTTTTTTTCCCCACTTTTTGGTTGATGATAAAATGATCTAAAAGTTATGGCAGTCTCTACTAGTTTTGAGTTCTATGTCACTAATATTATTTGTTTGTAAGTTTTGAACTTTTTGTGCTTTTCTGGATGTGTAAGTTCGTAAGATTATTTATTTTTTCTAAAAAAGAACTTCTCTTTTTTAGAATGCTCAACTATCTTCCATGGTGGAAGTTTAAAACGTCTTTTTTTTTTTTGGTATTACATCTTTTACACATTCATCTACATGTTCAATCTTAAGTAATGAACAACTATTTAATAGTCTTACGTGCTTAAAAAAAATTAAGGTTAAAAACTTTCAGCAGATACGACATATTGAAAATGTGTATGACAACAAAGAGAATCCAGATGGAGCACAAAATAAATTCCTTAAAAGTTCAAGAAGTACTAGTTATAAGTACTGGACTAGGTAATTTCTATGGCATTTTCATTGAACTAAAGCCTTGGTACTTTTTTGTGTAAAACCATTGGTAGACCAAAAGAATAGAAAATTGATTCTAGTTGCATCTTCTAGCTAGTATCTTCTTATGTTATCTTCTAGTTAGTTGATGATTTGCATTACAATTCAATTTATGAAATAATATGGGTGAAAATTTCTCACTTGAGTTTGCACTTACATACTATTGGATTCTGTCTAATCTAATTTTTAGTTTCATTTTGAATGTTGGAAAATGCTGATGATGCTATTGAAAATGGTGGCCGAAAGTTAATTTGATCAATTGAAAGCTAATGATGAAGACTCCTAGAACAATTATGATGTTTTATTATTCAAGGCATTGTATGAATTAAAGTTCATTTCTAGGACTCATCTGAAGCATTTTGCTTGATTAGTTGATGTGGACTGAAATGTATTTCTTTTTTTTTTGAAATACATTGCAAGTATATGCATTTGAGTCTTATTATTCATTGGTTAACATAGTGAGTGAGATCCTCATACTTGAGCTAATACATTTGAAATTAATGTGTGATTACAGGGTAATTAAAAATAATAATTTTGTAACCACAAAATTGTAGCATGTACATTTGTTGCTTCACAAATGTTGCTTTAGATGAGGTACACTTCACAAATGTTGCTTTAGATGAGGTACCAACGACAACGCTTTGCAAGTGTGGCCAATAAGGTAGCAAAGGACACACATGAAAAATGTAGCTTGACGTCTTGAAAGTGTCGCCATATACGGTGCTACAAGTGTGGCCTTTGTACCTCATAGGCCACGCTTTTGAAGCGTGACTTTGAAGAAACGCTTGAAAAGTGTGGCCTTGGGGCAAATGTTACACTAATTTAGGCCGCCCCCAGAAAAACGTTGTCTAAAGTCGAAAAAAGCGTGGCCTTTGATCAAAGACCACACTTTTTGATAGTTTAGGCCACACCTTTCTGGGGTGGTTAAATTCCTGAAATGCTATAGTACAAATCTATGCAGCAACTCAGGCTGAATCCTTACATACCCGTTTGGCCAAACGAGAGGCACCAACAGTTCTTGGATATATAGTATAACTAGCCATCGACATCAAAACCAAAGCCCACTAAAAGCAAGCAATGACCACCGCTATCAACACGTTCATAAGCATCTTCGATAAAAGCACATACGTCGGATCGGCAATATAAAATGCACTCTTAAGGCCCAAATAGTGGGTAGATGCCAAAATTGGGTGGCGATCCAATGCATTTATGACTTCGATTTCTCCATGCAAAGGGACCCAATTCACAATTGAAATTTTAAGAGTGCTACACTAAAAACATAAGTATGAAAAAACAAAAAAAGCAACACTAACTTTTGTGTGTGTGTGTATATGTATACTTTTTTTGAAATAATTTCCTACTTATCTTTCCATTGAATTCAAATAACTTTAAACAAACCACGGTAGGATTAACCACCCACCTTATAACAAGGAAATAACTTCCTACTACTATTGAAATGGGTAGGTGGAGGAATAACCTCCTGACTGCTAATAACTGCTACAAAGTAATAGGGCAGTTTGGTGCACTAAATTCCCGTTATGGCGTAATGTGTGGGGTCCCAGAAAGGGTCGGACCATAATGAAAATATGATCAATAGATAAGCTGAAGTGATCTACTTTTTGTTAAAAAAAAACATGCGATGTTGGTAGGTTAAAAAAGACTCAATATTTTGTAACATTATAAATATTTTAGATTTTTGAATTAAAATACTTAAATCTTCATATTAGTAAATGAAACTTTTTACAACAAGATCAAAGGTGATGTATAGCAAATACATGGCTAACATCTTATTAACTTGAATTAATTCTCCCAATATAATAATAGCAGTAATAGTATTGTGTGAAGTTAAATATTTGTGTCTATTAAGAATATTATAATATAAACAACAAGTATATGGTTTTAAGCCACTTATAATGAAAATAAAACTAAGGCATTTAAAACCCGGCTACTGCCTCCCGTCGACCGCTGCTGCGGTCGCTACGCCGCTGCAGCGGTCCCGCTATAGTGGTTAAGTGATCGCTATAGCGGTCCCCCACTTTATCGACTGACCGCTATGGCGGTCGGTTCACCGCTATAGCGGTCAACCTTTCGCCACAGCGGCCACCAAAGAAATGGTTGGCCGCTGGAAGCGGTCGAGGCACAGCTACAGCAGTACCGCCTCAGTGGTAATCCCACAGCAGTATCGTTGCAGCGGTAATCCCACCGCTGTAGCGGTCCATTTTGGGCAGTGAGGTCATTTTCTATCCAGTTTTTCCCCCTATCACCCCACATTTCATTCAAGGCCTTAAAACAAAAAACGAAACATGCATACATACAAAAAGACGCCCTACGAATCCACTCGCGACCTAGGAATTCCTAAATGGAGTCCTAAATTTCCATAACGACCGAAAGGGTTGTTATATGTGTACATGTTTATTTAGATTTGCTGTGGTCCTTTTGATTAATTTTTTTTAATTTTTTTCGTAGCCAAGTGATGCAACAAGTGGACCCATTTCTATTTTAAAGGACGAAGGATTTCTATTTTGGATTGGGTTTATTTGGCTGAAGATGGGGTTTTAATAACTTTGAATAAACACCCTATTGTGGGATCCACACCTTATGGAAGCATCAGAAGTCTAAATCAGCAAGATCCATCGACTGTTATTGGAGTTGAAGATTGTGGGGATGTCACGGGTGTCGGTCATGCTATGGTGATAATAGGCTATGGTTTTGATGACCTTGGCCTATACTATATCATGAAGAATTGTTGGGTCCATTACTAGGGCTGCCGTGGATATATGAAGTTTAGGCCAAGTGTGTTCGACAGTTTCGTCTCCCCGGGCATTGTTTATTGGAAGCCTAAAAGTAGTTTTCCCCATTGATTGTGGTACTTTTACACACTCAATGTTTCGTGCTCAATACATGCAGTTTTAATTATGTTTAGGTGTGTGATATGTCTTACTTTTTAGTTGAGTTATTAATTATAAGATCTTCACATATTTAGAGGGCGTGCAGATGTTGTTAAGCATCTTTAATACTCAAATATATTATGAGAACGCCATCTGATTAATTGATGATATTATTCTTAAAAAAAAATTAAAAAAAAGTGAACCCATTTCACCCATGGATGTAAGAAGATCATTGGGTGATAGTAATCCTAGTGGCAACCAATGAAGTTCGGTGCAATGGTGGTTGATTGAAGGGATGTAGGCTTTATGATTAATCGTTCGAGACTTGGAATGATGTGTTTGATGTTAGGTTTTTGAGACTAATGATAATACTTTTGTTTAATGATTCGAGTAGATGTGTATAAGCTAAGTTTTGAGACTAATGATAATACTTGCTTTATGTTAATGTATTTATGGTGTAATTTATTAGAAATATTAGGTCAAATAATTCAGTTTTGGATTCATTATTGCTAAAAAAGATATCAACAATAGCGGAGGTTATAAATGCCGCTATCTAGTCAGTAAATTGTTCAAACTGCGGAGGTCGTAACCCCCGCTAAAATACACAAATCGCGGAGGTTTAACCCCCATAACCTTTTTTGATAATAAATATTAAGTGAGTTAATTTTATGAATTGTTTGGGTTTCCTACCGCCACAACATGTATATTAAACCATCGCTAATATATAACGGCGGTTAGTAAGTAAAACGCTGCAGACAGATAGCGGTTAACAATATTACGGAAGTTTTGTAGACCGTCGTTACAGCAAATAGCGGGGGTTCTAGACCTCCGCAATTTGCAATTTTAGCCCCCGCAAAATGATAGTTTTTTTTTAGTGAGTCACAATTAAATATTCCATTGCAACTAAAGCAGGTGCTCTCCATTGCTCCATATGTCATCATGTGGGAGCAAATCTATTGGAGAGCCTTAATATACATCCAATTGGGCAACAATTTGTTCTTGGTGTTATATTTTAGAATATTGACAAATCTTCAACTGAGACATCTCATTCAGAAAAGTTTATGTTATATATAAGACCCCCGTGATTCTTCTAGTATAACTATTGTCATTGTAAGACTGCTTAGATAGAACAAGAGGAGCGGCACTCCGACAGGCGTCGTCGTGAAGAAGAAAGTTGTTCCACTTTGACAGGCGGCTATTTTGTGACATTCGTGTATGTATATATATGGCATGGAATTAAAAATTTGTTTTAAACTATTTAATTTTGTTTAGACAACCTTGCGACTCGTATGCCCACTTTGTGTGCTCTCTAAGAAAAATTTGAACAATGATTTTTAGAAATTACAGATGAAGTATTTCCCCTTTTTCCCAAGCAATGTTCTTGAAAATAGTAGAAAAAAGGTATTTGAGAGAACGGAGAAATCACAAATTTCATGTTGATTCTATGGGAGAAGAGCGAAAATGGAGGTGGATAGTGAGACAAAGGAATAAGAGGGGCTAGGGCAGATGCCCCTTTACTCTCCCAACTCGACCCCCTATAATTGGTCCGCCTCTGATATAACCTTGCAGGGGCCACACTTTAGGGGGCCGAGTCGGTTTGATTGCCACCCTTATTGTTAGTTGGGGATTCGAGAAATACAAGAAGTAGTGAAACTACAAACTTTTAACTAAAAACTTCTCACCCATGGTTCTCTTGTTTCGTCGTCATCTTTTCTTGGCTACAAAAAAAAAATATCCATCAAGAAATTTCATTCATTTTAAGAACAAGCTAAAATCCATGTTGATCAGATATCCGAGCCTCAACAAAAACAAAATATTCCAACTTGCCTTTTTAGTGGGACTGCAATTTTTTCACTTTCCAATGTATATTATTTCATTTACTTTGTAAATCATTTTCAGTTTCTTAATTCTAATACGGGAAATGAGGCATCAAACGCATTCTATGTTTATATATAAAATGGTCTCCATGCTACTGAATCTTTTTGTGTGCAGAAAAGAGTGTCTTCAGTGGGAATAAAATATAGGTCATGACAAAAAATAATATCAAAGGTTCTGATGCCTGTATCACCCAATTAACAAGTCCACCAACCGATCAAAATTGATGAAGCTTGTACATGTGATCCAGGTTTGCATGACAGATATAGCCTCAATTTTTTTTTAAGAAAAAAGCATTATGATTCCTTTAAGTCCAAGTTGTATATGCTAAAAAATAGAGCAAGAAAATTTAAGGAGAATCCACTGTCGCAAATAATTACATGGACAAACAATTTATATATGATGAGGACTTTCTCCAACTAATCAAAATCACAAATGTACTCAAATTCTATTTATAAGATCATTGTGTGGACAACAGGTATCGAGTGGTGGGTTCAATCATCTGAAGAGCTTCATTCTTGCGCCGTTCTTCAAAGGATTTAGGTTTAACTTTTGCTTCCTCCAATCTTGATAAAGGATTTAGATTTAACATTGTCTTTTTTTTTCTTCCTCTTCATTACAACAAAGTATCAAAGTGGCACGACCCAAATTGATGAGCCGTGATGAGTGTCTGATCTCTAATGACCAAACACCCTTGCATTCGTATCTGGATAATACTGAATAGTAAGGGCCCATAAATAACTCAGACTGAAATTATACTGAATCGTGAAAGGATGACATCATGAACTCTGTACAATCTATATATACTCATATATATATGCTGAAAGAACAAAGCAAGCTGACTAGACTACTGCATACGCTGGACATAAAAGAACAGGAGCCAGCAAGGCTACATCATCTGTCAAATACACACAACTGTCTACAAACCTCTACTGGACTATAAAGTTGTAGAAAGGACGGAACAGGACCCCGTCAGACCCATATGCATGTATATCTCAACAAAATGGCATACCAAAATGGACTGCTGCTCCGGATCAAGTGGAGCGCTCTGACCACCGCTGGATAAAGGTCCTACTGAGTTGGACCGTCTGTTTGTCTACCTGAACCTGCGGGCATGAACGCAGTCCCCCGAGCAATAGGGGAGTCAGTACGAATAATGTACTAAGTATGTAAGGCATAAGAGTAACATATACATAAGAATCATGAAAGGAATCTGAAACTTATAAGCCAGCTGACTGTCTGAATGCTTCTGTATAACTGAAAGTGCCTCTGAGGGCGTCTGATATGCATGCTCTCTTTAAAAATCATATGCATCTATATATAAAGTGGACTGCCCGACCATATAGGTATGGTGTTATCATCAAATAAATAGGATACTGCCCGGCCATATAGGCACAGTGTTATCATCATATCCCGCATCCGGGATGATATCATAAGCTGACCACTGCAGTGGTGTGTCTGCCCGACCATGTAGGCACGGTGTAGGCAAGATTATAGGAACAGCAACAGCCATAACCACATTGCAGTGATGTGTCTACCCGACCATGTAGGCAAGATTATGGGAACAGCAACAGCCATAACAACACTAACATCGGCGTTATAAATAATTTCACGAGTGATATTATCTACTATAGTTTCTTAGATTGTCGGGAAAACCACAAAATAAAACCAGTACAATAATAATTAATATTATTTATTTAGTAAACTAATACTACTGAAAATATACTTGGAAAAATAAATATCACCACGATAATATATTTTGTAAATATGACTTTAGTCGTGCTAGGCACTACCGTAAGAAACTATTTCAGTAATATGAAATGTTTCCCCAGGATTAAACAAGACCTTCTCTAATTTTAATAAAGGATACAGGAATCAGCAAAATTAAATAATATCAGCAAGTTTTAGAAAAGAATAATAAAATATTGAATAAAAGCAATAATATGGGGTCTATGTTTTTTGTTGTACAATAATTTCATTTGCTCCCACTATTGGGTTGCTACGCACGTGGTAATGAATCCATCATTATTGATTTAATGAGATACTTTGGAAATTACATGAATATTGTTTGATTTTTTAATATTGGATGCACTTTTTTTTTGACATTGTTTGTTTTTTTATTATGGGAGTCACCGTTTTTTTCACTTTTTTTTTTTAATATTATTTTGTGTTTAACATGGGGCCCACACTTCTTTTTTAATGGACTGACGACTAACGACGAAAAAGTAGCCAACCGGCTCTTCTATATAGTTACTAGATGGCCTATGCCCGTGCTGCGCACGGGCCCAACACTTTAGATTATAGTGCATCTATGTGTATGTAGTTGTCTTTGAATAGTGATTATATATATATATATATATATATATATATATATATATATATATATATATATATATATATATATTATGTTCAAAGCACGATTAATATAACATTGTAGTTTGTGCTCCATATCTAAAACTTTATTATATTAATGTTTGCTACGAATACAAAATCGGCAAATTTATTAATATTTTTTAAAAGAAAAGACTTGTTTAAAAGGAAACTATTTTCCTCTATTTGAGATAAAACAATAGCAATATTTAAGCATCAGTTGATACTTTCAATTTTAATTCGATTAATTTAAAGGTGTAAAATACTTATTATTGTTTATCAAATTTTGATTTAGATAATTCTAATTCAAATTATTAAATTAATTTTACATGTTTAAAATGAAATAAAGTAGAAATTGATTTTCTATTTAAACGAAGAAATACTAGTTTTTAATTTTTGGTAAATATTCTTGGTTTAGCTCATTTTACTTGTCATGTTGTCTTTTGCATGGTTTTTTAAGAAAATGTCGATTAGAATTATAATTTGACTAATTTACCTTATTCATTATTTGATCTCCATTTGATATATTTTTTTTTACGACATTAATCTCTTTTCACATTTATTAGAGTAAGAATAAAAATAAAAAAGTAACTAAATTCTATCTTATTTTAAAATATAAATATTTTAAATATATTTATTTTAATAAACATAACAAATAAATGACATGGCGGAATAACAAATATAACAGTTTAATATCTAGATTAGATCTCAGGCTAATATAAAAAAAGAAAGAAAATTGTATGGTTTGACTACTTAACCTTTTGAAATAAAATAATTTTATTTGCTCCCACTAATGGATTGATACATATACTATATTCAAAACACGATTAATATAACATTGTAGTTTGTGCTCCGTATCTAAAACTTTATTATATTAGTGTTTGCTACGAATACAAAGTCTGTACTTTTTTTTTTAACATTATATTTTTTTAATATGGGGTTCACTTTTTTTTTATTTTTTATATTGCTTGATTTTGATAATATGAGGTCCACCTTTTTTTTCCCATGAGTTTGGAGATAGTGAGTTCCACTTTTTTTTCTTCCTTTTTTTTATTGCTCGGTGTTATTTAGTATGCCCCCCCCCCCCCTCCTTTTTTTTTAAGGGATAACGGACGACGAAGCATGGGTCTAAACCCATGCTTTATATAGTTTTTTTTATTTTTTTATATTGCTTGGTGTTGTTTAGTATGGGGCCCACCCTTTTGGACATTATTAGTTTGCACTATTTTTATGCATAATATATATATATATATATATATATATATATATATATATATATATATATATATATATATATATATACTATGTTCAAAACACGATTAATATAACATTGTACTTTGTGCTCCGTATCTAAAACTTTATTATATTACTGTTTGCTACGAATACAAAGTCTCCACTTTTTTTTTTTTGACATTGTTTGTTTTTTTAATATGGGATTCACTTTTTTTTTATATTGCTTGATTTTGTCAATATGAGATACTATATTCAAAGAAATATTAATATAACATTGTAGTTTGTGCTCCGTATTTAAAACTTTATTAAATTAGTATTTGCTACGAATACAAAGTCTGTACTTTTTTTTTTTGACATTGTTTGTTTTTTTAATATGTGATTCACTTTTTTTTTATATTTCTTGATTTTGTTAATATGGGGTCCACTTTTTTTTCCCGTGAGTTTGGAGATGGTGGGTTTCACTTTTTTTACTTCTTTTTTTTTTAATAGTGGATTTTTTTTAATATTGGTTGGTGTTTAATATGGGTCCATGAAGAACTTCTATTTTTTAATTTTTAATAAATATTTTTTGTTTAACTCATTTTACTTGTCATATTGTTTTTTACACGATTTTTTAAGGAAAGGTCAATTAGAATTATAATTTCACTAATTTACCTTATTAATTATTTGATCTCCATTTAATAGTATTTTTTCTTTTATGACATTAATCTCTTTTCACATTTATTAGAGTAAGGAAAAAATGAAAAAGTAATTAAATTCTATCTTATTTTAATATATAAATATTTTAAGTATGTTGCTATACAATAATTTCATTTGCTCTCACTAATGGGTTGATACGCATGTGGCAATGAATTCATCATTATTGATTTAATTGTATGATTTTCTTTGCTTGATTTTGTTAATATGGGGTCCAGTTTTTTTCTCGTGAGTTTGGATGTGGTGGGTTCCACTTTTTTTTTTTTTTAATACTGGTTGGTGTTTAATATGGAGCCCAATTTTTTTTTTTAATATTAGTTGTTATTTTTTAATATATATGGCCCATGTTTTTAAATATATATGACGACCAAAAAGGAGCCGGTTGGACGACGAAAAAGGAGCCCAACCGGCTCTTCTAAATAGTTAGAAATGCTGAAGACATTTGGCCAATTTTCCATGTGTCAATAATTATTTAAAATATCACTACAATCCCCTACTATTTTAAAGAATTTTTTTAGAAAGAAAGTAAAACTTGCTGGATTTACATGTCTGAAACGCAGTAGGTTTGGTTCTTTTTGGGGTATGAACCAAACTTAGATCGATAAAATTTAACTTACAGAATTACTGGTGAAATATAAAATTTCTATGAACCAATAATTCTTGTTATAAGTTAGAGACTTTATCAATCACATTTCGACTCCGTAATTTTGCTGTTCAACGAGGTTTTGCGCCCTAGGCCATGCGCGTGCCTGGTTATTCATGAGAGCTCTAGAGACTAGGCCAACGTCTCATAGGAGCGGCCCCACTCCACTCTCATATAGGTGAATTCATCAAGTGTACACTGGTTTAAATACACCATCTATAAGGACTATGAATTCATTAAGAGTTAATAACTCATCCTCACAATTAGTAGCAGTTCAAGCACTCTCTTTTAAGTGCGCAGAGCCAATATCGACTTGGTATTACCCATATGAACCTACTTCATGGGATCTCCAATCACATAGGATGGGTTACCATCTCTATTGACAATCATATGGCCTTAACCCGATCTCTCTTGAAGTTTGAAGACTTAATTTTCTTCCCACAGGTTTAGTCAGTGAATCGGCCAAATTCATTTCTGACTTCACATAATCAATGGAAATTATTCCATCTCTCAGCAGCTGCTTAACGACATCATGTCTCAATTTCATGTGTCTACTCTTACAATTATAAGATTTATTCTTTGCAATAGCTATTGCCGCTTGACAATCACAGTGCATAAACACAGGAGGAACTCATTGTAACGACCCGTTTGATCGTTTAGCACTTTTGTCACGCCCCAAAACCCACCCTAGACGTGACCGGTATTCGACGTCATGAACAACATCGGAAGAACCTAGACAATGCAATAATAACACTTGAACCCGCCAGGTTCAACATTCACCTCCAACAGTTTATAAAATAAATGTAACGTCAAGTTCCTTTTTAATACTCTTTCCTTATTAAATTAAACAAAGTAATAGATAACTGCATATATTAGGATCATAATTATGAAATAAGATCAGCGGAAGTCTAATATAAGTAATAGTCAGAAACGTGGCAAACACCCATTAAGTCGTACGAGACTTTGGCAATCTACCCACAATTCTGACAACTATCTATGGAGCTTCTAAGAGACATAACAATTGTCTAACTTCGGGACGCAGCCCGAAAATCTAGAATAATAAATGAAACAGAAAGTGTCCCACGAACGAGGATGTGGACTCACCAAATCAACAACAGCAGCAAGTTCTCCTAAGCGTCGAGAGTATCACGAACTTGCTCTTCTCTGTTTCCTAACATACCATAAAAAACAACAATGGTATGCCTGAGTACTTTCGTACTCAGTGAGTGCCTCGGGGACAACAAATATTATAAAAATAAAATATAATAATACATAAAGAAATCATTTTTGATAAGATAATATAAAAACAGTCATTCCACTTTGTGATCTTTAATATCTTTTGTTAAACAGTTTACAAAGCCATTAATCAATATAAAAACAGGTATTCAACATGTATATC
Source organism: Lycium barbarum (assembly GCF_019175385.1). NCBI lineage: Eukaryota > Viridiplantae > Streptophyta > Magnoliopsida > Solanales > Solanaceae > Lycium > Lycium barbarum. The sequence goes on from NC_083342.1 coordinate 116,550,351, forward strand.
TCAATAATAAGTATCAAAACCAATTACAAAGTCTCTTGTCAATTTATAACTTCAATTATGCCTTTTAAATCGATTATGGTTGTCAACAACAGTTCCATGAGAGAATGAGAATATCACACATGCCAATACAGGCCCAAGAATCAATCATATCGCGCATAGCGCACCACACCGGAACATATGATTCTCGGTGGCTATCCTTCCTCCCAAATAGCTAGACATAAATCACATCGGACTATGTAGTACGCGGTGGCCATCCTTCCTCCTGAATAGCTAGGCATAAATCATATGTAGTACGCGATGGCTATCCTTCCTCCCGAATAGCTAGGCATAAATCACACCGGACTATGTAGTATGCGGTGGCTATCCTTCCTCCCGAATATCTAGGCATAAATCACACCGGACTATGTAGTACGCGGTGGCTATCCTTCCTCCCGAATAGTTAGGCATACATCACACCCCGGGTAGCGAACCCAGCAGTGGATATCCTTCCCCCCGAATAACTAGGCTTGAATCACACCCCGGGTAGCGAATCCGGTAGTGGCCACTCTTCCTCCCGAATGGCTAGGCAATTACCACACTAGGATCCATAGTGACTACCCTTCCTCCCGAGTAGCTAGGCATGAATACACCGGAATATGAAATCCTCGGTGACCACTCATCCTCCCGAATGGATAGGCATAAATACACCGGAATATGAAATCCTCGGTGACCACTCATCCTCCCGAATGGCTAGGCAAAATCACATCAACAGAGGTCATAGCTTAAAAGCCGAATTACAATTCATCTTAAAGTAGTCACATCACCATTTACCATTAAGGTTCGTTATGCCATATCGTAAAGATAAATCATTTCAAAGAATGTCTTGAAAACGTTTCACTTCTTTAAACAAGTTTCAATTTCCACAATTCGTGATAACATACTTTTATGAGTCAACAACCTTTCAGGTAACTAGTTAAATCATCCATCAAGAGAATTCCAATATCATTACCAATCGTTATCCTTCATTATTAAGCATCTCTTATAGAGGAAAACATTCATAATATCATATACATATATAGGGTTTGTTACAATCTAGGTTTAATGTGGGTTTGTCCCCTCACACACATTAATCACCATTTAGACTTGAATTGGAGTTCAAGAACCATGAAAAGAATTACTTTTCCTTTCATTCATTAAAGAATCTTGAATAAAATTTATACTTCCAACAATAGTTTCAAAAGTGGTTTTCATTCAAAATAAGTTTTCAAAAGAGAGACATACAAATCACCTTCATAGTCAAAAAGGATTTTCAAAAGAGACATACAAATCACAACCAAAGAGTTCGTAAAAACAGATAGAAAAAGTATGTTCAAAAGAGACATACCTTAATTTGTTAAACAAGGTTTAACAAATCACTTTTCTAATGAAGAACACCCAAACCCTAGCTTGAATCACTTTGGGAAGAATTATGTTGCAAACCCTAGGTTTTGGTCACAAGAATCATGGGTTTGACGTTAGAAAGGGATTAGGAACTTGAATTCAACCTAGAATCATGATAAAACTTACCTTGTAGGGTTCTTCAGGCTTGGGACTTGTTCTTCCTGACTTTAGGGTAATTTTTTGTGAATGGGGTGTTGGGGAAATAAACCCCAAATCTTAAATATAACTTAAAACGCGTAAACCCGACTTTTTGACCCGAACCCGACCTGTTACGCGATGGGTCTGCGATGCGGGCCATCATGCTATGTTTTGCAGCTCAATACTCAGACCTGCGCGATTGGCCCGCGATCGGCCCGCGATGCGGGGCCATCGCACGTGCCCCCACGCGCCTGAAAAAGCGAAGTGTGTCGGTTCTGCACATTATTCGGTAAAATGGACATAACTTCTTGTACGTAACTTTTCTTGGCCTGGGCAACCTACCGTTGGAAAGCTATTTCAAAGAGCTACAACTTTCATGAAGGAAGGTTTTCCAAATTCGCAACAAATTTTCATAAAAATCGCCTAGAAGACAGACCTACCAAAACTTAGGCGAATTTAAGAAGCCTTAAGAACTTCATTAGTGGTTTGACTTCAAAACGACCATCTTCCACCCGAATTCATCAAGAATGGTTTCATATAAATATAATATCATCTTAATACTAGATTTTTACACATTCACACCTAGTTCAAGTTTACGGGGTGTTACAACTTTTGAACTCGTTTTCGCTAAAATACCCTTTTCATAGTTTTAAAGGGCATTCTTGACTTGCGAGAATTGGTGGCACGGTGATTTAATTGGCGGGTACTTTTTTTTGAAATATATTTATTTAATGTGTGTGAATAGAATAGTTTATTTATAGGAATATGAGTTTCACACATATAAGGTCTAAGTTGATAAATAAAGTATTTTACGGAATTAGAATGATTATATTTATTACAATGGTTAAGTGAGTAAGTAAATTGTAGAAATTATTGGGCTAAGTTATAGGGCTTAACCCACTTCTTATGACCCATATATATTAGAAGCCTAGGGTCTAAAAATAATTCATTTACTGTGGCCATGAAAAATAAAGAAAATAGAAGCAATTTGATGTAGTGGACGACAACAACTGTTTTTCGTGGACCTAAAACTTTTAGAGAAAAAAAGTAGATTTCTTTTACCTTTTGTTCTTAGTATTCTCTTATGAGTATAATTATTAGGTAATGATGACTGCAATTCGTATTAATTAATTGGGTTTGTACGTATTAGCAAAGATTCGCTGAGTACGGAAGTTACGGCATCCTTCGAAGGGGAGATTCTTTACTAATCTCCAGGTAGGTGATTTGAGTTGGCTTAGTCACAATATTATGTATATGACAATGTGAAGGTGGAGTAGTATTATATCCACTTACGGTACAGTTGCTATAAAATTTAGGGGATAGTTAATGAAGGTCATAATGATTACAAAATGATTTGAGGAGCCAATTATAGTTTAATGATGAAATAAGTTTTGGGAATATTTGATATAATGGGTGCATGGTCATTCACTGTTTTGCTAAGTGATACAATGAGTGTATGGGTACAGTTCTATGTTTATGCCTAGTGAAAGTCAATGTTCTTCCGATTTTGAACAAAAAAAAAATCTCTTATGATTATCACGTTAGCCACTTCGACTTTTATTATATTAGGTATATGAAATTGATTATTAAGATTTTGGGATAATTAAAGGTTTGAGCCCTAGTCTTAAGAAATGAAAAATTATGATTTGAGAGTCTATTTATGGATGGAATTGACTAATTTTCTGAATATAGGACCCTTAGGTTATGGGCAAAATGATTTGTAAAGAAAATTCCAGTTTTGCGCTTCTGGGCTCGAGGTCACTTTTCGGGGTGCGTTTTTGGGTTTCGAATATAAGTATAGCAATATGGGTGTCCTTAGATTCGTATTCTAATGTAAATCGCGTATTTGATAGATTTCGATCACTTAGAGGCTCTACGCAAAGGAAAGGCATTGGTTTGATCGTTCGTGGCACCCGCTCGGCATCGAGGTAGGTTATGGTCTACTTTAGTTAGACTCTGATTAGAAAATCGTATATAGTTGTAGAAAGTGACGGGGATAGCATGATAGGCTTTCGGGCATGAAGTGGAGGTGAATTCCAATTAAGTTGGTTCTGTTAGCTGTTATGTGGGCATGTCTCCGTATGTATTATTTTCTGTGATTATCACCTGTTTGTATCTCCGTCACATACTAGCTCACTCATCACATAAAAAGGAATGGTAATATTGATAATTGAATAGTGGACAGTAATACGACTTGTACTTGTTGATTTCATATTGGTGATATTATTGAGACTGATATCATGCATGACATGCTTTCCATATTATTGTTGTGATGATTGGTGAGGTGAGTGATTGAGAGACTCCGAGGTCTTTGCCGGAGATTGAGAGTGACAGAGAGACTCCGAGGTTTTTGCCGAAGATTGAGAGTGATTGATAGCCTCCGAGGTTTCTGCCGGAGAGCACGAGTAGTACATGGACTTCGCGGGTGCCCCATGGGTCACGGCTTCGAGGCATTGCCCTTAGCATGTGTGTACGAGAGTGGAGTGAGAGAGGTGACTGTTGCATTGCATTGCATTCATTCACTCATATATTTGACTGATCATCCGGTGAACTATATCTTTCTTGGTTGATTTTATGATTCCTTTACACTTTACTTGTATATGATACGTGACCATACCTGTTTGCTCTATGTGCTACTTGTTAGTTTCCACTTCTTCATGCGTTATCTAATTATTGTCGGCCTATGATGCTTACCGGTACTAGTGTTGTACTGATTCTACTCTTGCTGCACTTTGTTGATTGCAGAGTACGATCCAGGCTCCAGTTCTACACCCCGTGGCTGATACGCGAGGGTGACATCTTTTAGTCATTCAGGGTAAGCTACTTGGTCATCCGTGGCTCCGGAAGGACCTCATTTATTTATTTCTATTTTTGTATTCGACAGATAATATGTAGCCTTTGGGTATTTTCAAACTTGTATTCCGGACTATGTTTAGCGCTCTTGTACCCTTTGACCAGATTTTGGGGTTGTCGTGACATTTCTAGTTATGATAAGTATTTAAGACTTGATAACTTGTTCTTATTTAGTTTTCCGCTTATTTAACCTGTTAATAGTAATGTGGTTCGCCTACTCGGAGGGATAGTGTAGGTGTCACCACGACTCGCGAATTGGATCGTGACACTCATCCTTTATTAAAGGGATATTCGCTAAGAAATTTCTCAGCCACTCAGCCTCAGAACCAGCTAACTCAAGAGCTACAAACTCTGACTCCATAGCTGATCTATCAATGATTGTCTAAGCACCTCCACCCACGACCGGTAGGTCCTGGGTTCGAGTCACAGTGGAGGGGAAGTGTGGAAACACTATAAATCCTCCTAAATGGGAGGGGAAAAAAATGATTGTCTGCTTAGCTGATTTCCACGATATTGCACCCCCACCAAGGATGAACACATAGCCACTAGTGGATTTTGTCTCATCTGAATTAGAAATCCAGGTTGCATCACAATATCCTTCTAAAGTAAAAGGAAATCCACTATACATGATACCATAATTCATGGTTCCTCTCAAATAGTTCATCAGTCTAATTAATGCAGATCAATGCCCTTGATTGGGATTATAAGTATATATACTCAGTCTACACACAATATAGGCTATATCAGGCCTTGTAAAATTCATTAAATGCAACAGACTCCCAATAATATGAGCATATTTAGACTGAGCAACTGGGTCACCATTATTCTTTTTCAATTGAGAGTTAGCATCATAAGGAGTGGCCACAGATGTCGCCTCAAAACATTCAAACTTCTCAAGAAGTCTCTCCACATAATGTTGTTGTGACAGCAATATATTATCATCACTCCTTATAACTTTAACTCCCAATATTATATTTACTTCAGCCAGATCTTTCATATCAAAATTAGTAGACAAAAATAATTTGGTACTTTCCACAATATTTAAACTTGTACCAAATATGAGCATGTCATAAACATATAAGCGTATTATCACATAATCACTGTCTTCCACTTTAGTATAAACACATTTATCCACTTCAACAGAAGAAAAATCATCTCTCAATAAGACTTGATCAAATTTCTCATGTCACTGTTTGGGAGCTTGCTTAAGGCCATGAAGTGATTTCATTAATTTACAAACTTTATTTTCTTGTCCAGTAACAATATATCCCTCAGGTTGAACCATATAAATCTCTTATTCTAAATCACCATTAAAAAGGCTATTTTTACATCCATTTGATGGATAAAAAGCTTGTGAATTGATGCTAAGGCAATTAAAACTCGAATAGAAGAAATTCTAGTCACTGGTGCAAATGTATCAAAATAATCAATATTTTGTTTTTGAGAAAATCTTTTTGCTACTAAACAAGCTTTATATTTATCTATAGAGCCATCAGGATTGAGCTTCTTTTTGAAAATCCATTTACAACCCATTGGTTTTGCACCAGAAGGTAAACCAATCAAAATCCATGTATTATTTTTCATGATAGAATCAATTTCAACTTTTATTGCCTCTTTCCAAAATCTAGCATCAGAAGAAGATATAGCTTCAAAATAATTTAATGGTTCATTATCGACAAGAAAAGTTTGAAAATCATTTCCATAAGAAAAATATTCCTTCCTAGGCCTTTAGCTCCTTCTCAGTTCCTCATTAGACGTAATCTCATTATTTCTTTCAACAGGTGCATGAGAAATTTTATCAGACAATAGAAAAATATGTTCAAAAAATTCAGCATTCTTTGTCTCAATTATAGTATTGCAGTCAAGCATATCACTTTTCAACACAAGAAAGCTGTATGCAACACTATGTTCAGCATATCCAATAAGCGTACAGTCAGCAGTTTTAGAACCTATTTTTCTCTTTTTAGGTTCGGGCAAGAGAACTTTAGCAAGGCACCCCTACACTTTTAAATATTTCAAATTAGGTCTATAACCTTTCCACAATTCATAAGGAATTTTGTCAGTTCTTTTATGAGGAATCCTATTTTGTAAGTGACATGCAGATAATATAGTTTCACCCCACAACTATTAGGTGCATTAGAACTAACTAACAAGGAGTTTATCATTTCCTTCAATGTTCTATTTTTCCTTTCAGCTACTCCATTAGACTCAGGTGAATAAGGCGGAGTTATTTCATGAATAATACCTTCTTTTTCACAAAAAGCATTTAAGGACAAATATTCTCCACCTCTATCAAATCTAATTCTCTTGATTTTTCTACTAAGTTTATTCTCAACCTCAGTTTTATAAGAAATAAAAGCATTAAACGCATCATCTTTATTTCTAAGCAAGTACAACTTAGTAAATCTAGAAAAATCATCAATAAAAGTCACATAATATCATTTATCACCTCTAGTCATTGTCTGCTTTAAATCACCTAAATCAGTGTGAATCAAAGATAATAATTCAGTTTCTCTATTTATTTAAAAACAAGATTTTTTAGTAATTTTAGCTTCAGTACATATTTCACATTTATCAAAATTATTTGAGTCTAAGTCAGATATTAAATCAAGCGATTGCATTTTCTTTATATATGCGGTATTAACATGTCCTAGTCTAGCATGCCACAAAGAAATAGACTCAACCATATAAGCAGAAGTAAATGCATTTTCACAGATATCATTAGAAACATTAAGCACAAATACACCACGGTTACAAGATCCTTTGCCCACCAAAATATTATTTTTGGTCAACACAATCTCATTTTCTTCAAAAGAAACCTTCACAACACAACCTCATTTTCTTCAAAAGAAACCTTCACCCCAACTTTTCCTAATAATTCCACGGAAATCAAATTGGTTCTGATAGTAGGAACAGGCTATCACTCAATGCTAGAATTTTACCAGAGGTGAGTTTGAGAAGAACTTTTCCTTTCCCAAGAACTTGAGTTGTCCTCGAGTCATCAAGATAAACAATTTCTTCTCCTTTGTCAACGTGGGTGTATGACACAAAATTATTTTTATTTACACAAATGTGCCTAGTAGCACCAGAGTCTATCACCCAGTTTCTCACATTGGCCTCAATATTTATTTCTGAAATGATCGCAATAATTATATCATCCGCTTCAGTCAAATTTATTTTTGACTTAACGGAATAGTCATTTCTCATAAATATTTTCCTGCATTGAGGTGTATTTTTCATGAAGGTTTTATTATTGGCTTTGGGCTTGTAACCATGTCCATTTACATACCTGAATTTTGGCATCATCATTTGGCTAAATTGTGGACATATTAATGCATCTTCAACACCATGGACATCTGGCAAGATTATGGGAACAACAACAGCCATAACAATACTAACATCGGCGTTATCAAACATTTCACGAGTGATATTGTTTGCCATAATTTTTTAGACTGTTGGAAAAACCACAAAATAAAACCAGTACAATAATAATTAATATTATTTATTTAGTAAACTAATACTACCGAAAATATACTTAAAAAAATAAATATTATTACGATAATATATTTTGTAAATATGACTTGAGTCGTGCTAGGCACTGTCCTAAGAAACTATTTCAGCAATATGAAATTTTCTCCAGGATTAAATAAGTCCTTCTCTAATATTAATAGAAGATACAGAAATCAATAAAATTAAATAATATCAGCAAGTTTTAGAAAAGAACAATAAAACAACAAGAAAAGAATAATAAAATATTGTAAAAAGGCAAATAGGGAAGAGAGAGAAAACGTGGGGATGAAAGAGGATACAAAGATTTCTGATGCATTTTTTCATTCAACATTAAGTGCCTATTTATAGGCAATGAGACTCTTTTAAAGAATGACAAATGGCATGCTAGTTGTCAACAAATTGCCGCCATGCACGTTGCCAGGTGGTTTTAACTTGCCACTCTTCTTAAATGCTGAAGACATTTGGCCAATTTGCCATGTTTCAATAATTATTTAAAATATCACAAATTCTTTAAAATATCACTACGCTAAGTTTATAATACAATGACACGAGCTTATTCTGGGGTATATAAAAAGACTATTTGAAAGTAGAGGAGTCGGACAAAATGTGCATTATTAGCACATTAACGCAATGATACATACAATCATATACAGTAATTGCAGGGAAAGAAATATCAACTTACTTGGTCTCTAAAAGAGTGCAACACAACTCCCTTTCTTCTTCTTTTTTTTCGTTCAGTTGCAAGCACAAATTAAGAAAGGTCTTTTGGATAAATGAGAAGAAAGAACATCCTCATTTTTGGCACTTCAGGTATAACTTATTTCACGTTCGAGGACGGACGTTATTTTAAGTGAGGAAGAATGTTATGCCCGTAAAATTTCGATTAGATTTAGATTTATTTTGATGGTCGAATGGCTCCAATTAATTATCTCAAGTTCTATGAAAATTTATATAATGAAATTTATGGCCATGACCGTGCCACAAAAGCTATAGACTACAGTGCATGGCTAATAATTACGTAAAAGATCAATTTTAAGTGTTGCTTGGTTTAGTTGAGAAAGTCAACCTCTACGTGAGATTTGGGTCTCAAATGAGTAGATTAAGCTTTACGCATAAGCTTGTAAGACAAAGCCCTATAAGTAGGCATTTTTAATTGGGAAAAGAACACAAATGGCCATCCGGCCCAAACTATTGACAACTAGATGATCCAAGAAACTTAAAAGATATTTTTAGCCTTTTTTTAAATTAATTTCAGCATATGTATAGAAACTGTATCATTGTTGTATAGAAAATGTATCGTAAGCCTTTTTTAAAATTAATTTCAGCATATGTATAGAAACTGTATCATTGTTGTATAGAAAATGTATCGTATGTATATAGAAACTGTATCATTGTTGTATAGAAAATGTATCGTATGTATATAGTAACTGTATCATTGTTGTATAGAAAATGTATCGTATGTATATAGAAACTGTATCATTGTTGTGTAGAAAATGTATCGTATGTATATAAAAATGTATCATTGTTGTATAGAATATATATCCCTACAGTATGTGTTTAGAAATTGCATCATTGTTGTATAATTTGTGTTTAATAAATGTATAATCAACGTATACTTACATATTATACATGTTTGTGATATTTTTGAAAGTTCAATCAACGTATACCTACTAATTATACACATATTATACATATTTTGGGATATTTTTTGAAGGTCCAATATGAATTTGTTTCGTCGACCTTTAGTTTGATTTTCTTTTTGCAGTGAATGGGCTGCTGGGCTAGTGCCTGAGAATAGTTTGCGCCGAAATAAAAAATCGCAGTATTAAGCCCAAACATGGGCCAAGCAAATTCCTAATGGCCAGGCAGTGTCCTTTTCTCTTTTTAATTAGGAAAACTCACACAAATACAACTTTTTAAAATGGTAATTAAAAAGATTACAACTAGTTTATAAAAATTACATAAATACAACTTATTCAAAATTTTAACTTTTTAATTACAAAATATAACTTCTGGCATTCCTAAAATATCAATAATAGTTAATTTTAATAGTTACTACCATTAATGCATATATTCACTTTTTACTTTTTCTTTCTTTCAAACCGTTTTACAAATATTTTTCTTTCGTTTCCTTCTCTTTATTCTTCCTTGTTATTTTCAATTGAAGAATGCAATTATTTTTTTGTGACTTAAAGAAATTTATTTAAATATATTAATATTAAGAAAAGTACATGAAAAGATATGGTATATGGTATAAGAAAAGTACATGAAAATATACCTGATATGGTATATGAAAATATACTTGATATAGTATATGGTATGTGGAAATATGGTATATGGTATAAGAAAAGTACATGAAAATATACCTGGATATGGAGATATAGTATATGGAGATATGGCATATAGTATATCGATGCACTCATGCACATATATGTATATATATAGTATATAGTAAGTATATTATTTTTAATATATGTTATATTAACACTATTTATGTTTGAAGGCTAAGTTCAAAGGGAAAGTGGAAAAACCTTAAGACGACTTAAAGGTACATGTTTAGTATACATGGTATATATATATATTGTTTATGTCAAGTATACTTAATATTATTGCCTTCATCATATTATTAATGATAGGTAGGAAACGAGAACTTGTAAGGACAAATTAAGGAAAAAATATAACCTGTATAAATTGGTTACCATATTTATACTGAATTGACCATATCTAATATTTATGTATATTTTTTATGTCAATTATACTTAATATTATTACCTTCATCATATTATTAATTCTATTATTAATGAAAGGTAGGAAAGGAGAAATTGTAGGGACAAATTAAGGAAAAAATATAACCTGTATAAATTTGTTACCATATTTATACTAAATTGACCATATCTAAAGATTTTTTCCTTTTATCATTTATAGGGTATATTTTGTAGATTCTGTAAATAAAAAAATAGTTATAGGTTTTGTAAATAGTTGTACATTTACTAGTGTTTTTGTAAGTTCCCCTTTTAATTACAGTGGTGAAACGGTGTAATGAATAAGGCCAGACTTTGGATTAGATGGTAAAAGAATAGGGCCAACCCAGCTTTCTTTTGTTTCTTACGTTGCAGGGTCCAAAATGGCGTTAAGAAAATAGAAGTGACTGACATCAGTTAGATTCCATAACAGAAACATTACGAGGGAACTTCAGAGTTCGACGTTAGCGGCAGTGAGGTGCAAGCTTCTGGGGTTCAAATTATTGAGGTGCAAATACGCAATTAAGGTGAGTTCTTAACGCGATTCAGGTTATATTTCTACTCCCAAACAATGATTCTAACAAGAGATTTCATCTTAAAATCACTACATTCCTTACAAGAATTCAAGAACAGGGTAGGATATTGCAATTGAGGTAGACTCATAACCCGCTTCCTACTAATGATTCATAAGAAAGATTATTGATGAAATTCATTCGCAGAAATCCCCGCAAAAATCTAGAATGACTATGAACACTAGAAATCAAGAAGAATCAAAGTTTGAGAAAAGCTATGGAACTTTAGAATTAACTATTGGATTGACTAATGTAGAAATTGTTGTCTGAAGTGAATAGCTCAAGGTGGAGCGATAGTTATACTTGAGGTGAGTTAAAAGACTTGCCTTTACTAAAAGTTCTTTTCTTAAGAAGTGATTCCTATAAAGTGTTTGATTAAATGTTTTTTAAAAAGATAATGTGAGTTTAATTAGAGCGAGTGAGCTCACAGTACCCATGATTGTTGGAGTAAACTTTACATGTTATCTATCTATGAAAGAAATGTTATTTTAAGCTTTTAAAGCCATGTGTTCATGTTCACAGTAAATTTGTGAAATTATATAAGTTCGAAGTTTTCTTTGTACTTGTTATAAAATGTGTAAAGATTTGATTTGTATGGTTTAAAGTGAAGCACATTAAGGCTCGTTAAGTGTCAGAACCATGCTAAATTTAAAAGCTTGAAGTTAATTCAAATGTTAAATAAATGGTAACCGTACAAAGGGTTACCAACAGCTGTACAAATGGTTGCTAATTTTTTCATAATGAGGCACAACATGAGTTGTAACTGTATAAAGGCTTACGAGCAGCCGTACAAAGGGTTGCAAGTATTGCCATCACAAAAGATTTGGTAACCGTATAAAGGGCTATGAGTAACTGTATAAAAGGTTACTAATTTTTCCATAATGAGGTACAACATGAATTGTAATCATATAAAGGGTTACGAGCAACCGTACAAAAGGTTGCTAATATTGTCATCACAACAGATTTGATAGCCGAATAAAGGGCTTCGACTAACCGTATAAAGGGTTATTAATCGCCACAGCAGGGCATAAGAAAAATTTAGTTGACTGGAACTATTTAAAAGTTAAAGAAAGAGAGAATGTACTTAACTAAGAGGCCGTTTGGATTGACTTATAAGCTGTTCAAATCATCTTATAAGTCATTTTTAATTTTTTTGGGTGTTCAGCAAAATAGAAAAGTGCTTAAAATAAATCAAAAGTAAAAAGTTTGAGAACCCCATCTTTTTTCTTTTTGGCTTAAAAATCATTTTAGTTAGACCAACGATTTTACTTTTTTATCCGTTATATTTTCTTTTAATTCTAATATTATCCTCATTGCTAAAAACCCTAAACTATCATCTTTTCCCTCTTTTCTTCAGTTCATCACCGTAGCCTTTCCTCTTCTCTTTCTTTCTTCTTCTTTTCCTTTATCTTTGCATCAATTCTAGGAGAGATTTCACTCCTAGCAGCTTGTGGTAAGTTCTTTTCCATCAATTTCTCTGCGATTTCAAATATAGAAAAAGCTAGCGTGTGCTTATGGGGCTAAATTAGCGTATGGAGGTCACCGTCCTTTTCAGTCGTCTCTTGAAATTAGAAAGCAAATTTCTAATAGTAGTATTAGATTCCTTTTTTTTTAGTTGAAAGTATTAAATTCCTATGTAGAGTGAGTACGTTTTTCTTTAGTCATAACTAAACTCCCAGTAAATATGACAAGGCACAAGTTTTTTCAGCTTGAACATTTTTATCTAAACACGTAACTACTTATTTATAAAATAACTTTCAGCACTTAAAAAGTATTTTAAGCACTTATGCTTAAAAGTCACTTTTTTTCCAACTAATCCAAACAGAATCTAAGAAATACTTATTAGTGCACTACAAGAAAATGTCAAAATTGTGACAGACAAATTCGTCACAAATTCGTCACAAATCATCGATTGTGACGGATTTGTGACGGAATTACGAATGTCCCAGAACCCTTCGTCATAAAATCTTTGTGACGGATTTAAATTCCGTCACAAATATTTGTCACGGAATTGTCACAACCCAGTCCGTTACAATATAGAGCCTTGTATTTGGCTTAAATTCCGTCACAAAATTGAGACCCAATTTTTGACGGCTTTCTCCGTCACAAAACAATGACAGAATAATTTCCGTGACAAATTTCTATATCTAGGACAGCAATTGTAACTGAATATTTCGATACAAATAAATTGTGACAGAATCTTTGGTCACAAATTGTTTGCCATGCTGCTTTTATTGTGACATATTTAGTATAGATTATGACAAACTAAATAATAATTAAACAATACTTTTGAATTTGACAATATTATTCAATATATATAGTAAATTAGCTAAAAGCATAAAATATAACTAACCATCAAAATATGACAAACATAATATTAAATTTATAATACAAAAACTTACAATTAAAACACGCAAATACACCACTTCAATAAGCAAAAGTCTACAAAAATTTTAAACTTACAAAGCATCCAACTAACAAAAGTCTGACAATGTTGGAAACAACACTTAGAATATCCACTAACCAAAGTCTAAAATGTTAAACACTTAAGCATTTGGTGAGTCCCTGTTAGGGAGAGTAGGACTACCAGATGAGCGAGAAGATAAACCCATCACGCTCATCATGTGAGACCATCGATCCTCCATAGACTTAAACCGATCCGAGACCTCCTTCTCTACGCGTTGTTGCACTTCCGCCTCTACACGCTCTTGAAGAATCCTCTCTTGATTTTCTTTCATTCGCAACATCTCTTCCTCAAGTAATTTGATGCGCTCTTGATCAGCAGCACGATCAGTCACTATATTGCATGAAGTGGCAGAATTATAATCTTTATACATAGTCAAAGCTTGAGAGCCTAATCCATACACACGTCGTTTTTTCTCTCCACCCACAACATCCAAGTATATGCTATTTACATCGAGTTCTTGAACTTCTTGTGAATCATCTGATGAGCTTATAGCAGCAGCCACCCTAGCCTCCATTTCATCCTGAAAATACCCAAATAATTAGCTACCAAACACCAATCTTTCCACAAATAAGTACATATTACAAGAAAAATAACTACATCAGGAATATGTTGAAATACAATAACACATGGAGGAGAAGAAGACTTGCATCATGGAGTCTATTCATATGGAAGATTTATGCTACCGGTTCATTGAGCCTACATGCATAAGAGCAAATATGAAAATTTTAAAAATTGAATACTATGAGAATCAGCTATGGTACAAAAATCATTGCTGGTTTGTGCTAGTTTGCAGGTAATGTGGGCATTTAAACAAGGAGAGATGTTGTTGCTGATACAAACCATGCCTACAGGAGATCTTGTTTGGACAAGAATATAAGGCATTACATGAATGTCAGCATGGCACATTACAGCTTTGAATTTGCAGAATTGCCTAATTTTTCTGCAATTTCTCATGAAGTAACTTGGAAAAACTCTGCATGCAGCAACTGAAGTTTGGGTGGAGCAGTGTGTGATTGGTACACATGTGGCTGAAGGCTAGAATGGGGCACTAGTTCTGCACAGATGCAGTATTAATCTAGTATTTCTCTTGAGCCAAATATACTACCAACTTCAATCTGTAGCAGTTGAATACTACTGTAAACTTATAAACCAGTACTCTTTTTGTCCCCAAATATGTAACTAACTTCATTTTTCAATATTCAAGCATAGTACAATTTTCTTAGTATAAAAGTCTACTAAAAAAACAGTTCATAAACTTAAACCGAATTGTTAAGATACTGCACAAAAAGGGATGATCAGATGAATACTACTTTATAATGCATCACAAGATCAATAAAATTACTTAGTATTGTTTCATGCAAGTATTAAATGGTAAAACAAACTTTTTGTTTCTCTGTTTCATTTGACATCTTATTGTCCATTATGAATCCAGCCATCTTGCCTTTTTGTTTAATCTTTAGTTTTTTTGTGGGCCTTAGTTCTTTTTTCTAGCTCCAACAATTATCAGCCAACTTTTTTTTTTCTACAGGCTTAAGCTAAAACTAGCAGTAAACAAGAGCTATACAATAAGAACATTTCTACACAATTAAACTGAGAAAAAAGCTAGCAGAAAAGGCAAATACATTGAAGAAAACTATACTTACTGCACTTCTACAGAATAAAAGTGGAAAAAAAAAAGATAGCAGAAAGGCAATTGCATCCAAGAAATAGGCAAATACATTCAAGAAAACTATACCATAAGTTCATTTCTACAATATAAAACTGAAAATAAGCTAGCATATAAAGCCAATACATTCAAGAAAACTACACCATAAGTTCCTTTCTCCACAACAAAGCTGGAAAAAAAAAACTAGCAGAAAAGTAAATATGCATTTCAAGAAAACTATACCAGATTCAAGAAAGAAGTATGCTCCCAAGCACAAGTTCCATAATCACATTTCTCAGGTGGCCACCAAATCCAAAGTAGCACAAATAAAATGTCTATCTATTATATGATATTGATATATATTATATATTGGTATAAAAAAATAATATATTAAATTTTCGGTAAAATCGAAAAACCGGAAATCTGAAACTGAACACCGAACCGAACACCGAATTTGCTATTTAAAAAAACCGGAACCGAACCGAAACACCGAAAAACCGAATTCATTCGGTTCGGTTCGGTTTTTCGGTTTTCGGTATTTATGCCCACCCCTAGAATCCAACATGTGTTAAAAAGGAGGTTTAATAAGAACATTTAGACCTTAACTCAAGAGAGCATTTATCAATCACTACTGTAAACTTATAAACTAGTACTCTTTTTGTCCCCAAATATGTAACTAACTTCATTTTTCAATATTCAAGCATGGTACAATTTTCTTAGTATAAAAGTCTACTAAAAAAACAGTTCATAAACTTAAACCGAATTGTTAAGATCCTGCACAAAAAGGGATGATCAGATGAATACTACTTTATAATGCATCACAAGATCAATAAAATTACTTAGTATTGTTTCATGCAAGTATTAAATGGTAAAACAAACTTTTTGTTTCTCTCTTTCATTTGACATCTTATTGTCCATTATGAATCCAGCCATCTTGCCTTTTTGTTTAATCTTTAGTTTTTTTGTGGGCCTTAGTTCTTTTTTTTAGCAAATAGGAGATGGTTAAGTTACAAAAGAAACTTACGTTAATGCTCTTAGACTTGGGATCAACAAAGCTACCATTCTTTCTTTTGTGCAGCTTCTTAAAGACATCCCATGAATTCGCAGGACGACGTAGGTCTATTGCCTGGAAAATAGAGTTTAATATTGAAGTACAAGATAAGGTTAGAGAATTACTCTACTAAAAAGTTGAATTTGATACCAATTTTATAGTATGCTCCACTGTTGATTTAGAACCACCGGTATGCTTGCTTGGACCAGTGCCTGGACCACCAGTCTCACTGTGTCGATTTTGAGTGGCGATACGAGATCTTTCCAGCCACTTGTCAGAGGCCCAATATGTCTTCCAACTTTCCCATACATCTTCTGGAACAAAAGTAGGTCTGGAACGAAGTCCTCAACCCCATCAATAAACCTAGGATTTATAAATCGATCTTCCAATATTCTATCATACATCCACTCACGATTAGAATTATTCATATTGTGCTCTCTGACACAAAGACAAATACATGTTAGAGCTTAAATGATGATAAGTTGTTTCTGACCGAAAAAGAAAATAATTTGACAAGATCCAAATATAATAAGAAAAGTCACAAGTTTTCTATTTAAATGAAAGCACTTTCAACGATTATATGTGTTAGCATGCAATAAAAGTTCCAACCAAAGCAAAAATACAATGCCAATATTGAAATAAGGATTACCATTCACTATATAAATACGAAAAATACTTGAAATTGCGTACTTTCTTTTTATCTTTTCACTAGGAATATGCTTGACTTTTGCTTAAATGTTGAAGAACCTCATCCAAAAAAAGAGAATAATAAAACCAAACATAATGGAAATAAGCATAGTGCATCCATACCACAATATTCACAAAATGCCAGTCTTTTATAGACATTAAAAAAAAACGTAAAAGAAGAGTTCAACAATAAAGCAAAATGAGAACTGAGAAGACTGCGTATAACGGAGACCAATATAATGCATTCACACCAGAAAATATGAATAAAGTACAACCCATTTTCTACTCACACCACATAAACATCAAAATAATTGCAGTAAATGAGTTGAACATATGTTGATAAACTAAATATCAAGAAAACTAAGCACAAACCCAGCAAGCATTAGCTAAAGAACAAAAATGGTAGAAACCCAAATGAATAAAACACTAAAGAATGAACCAAAAAGCTTAAAAACTACTTCAAATCCACTTCAGTAAAGGACCCAATTTAATAGTTTGATCAAGATCAAAGATCAATTTTATCCTAAATCGGAGTTTTTTTAACTTAGATTAGAGGACCTAACAACAAAACCCAAAAATTATTCACTTAAGAAAACTTATTCAAGAAGAATGGAGACAAATTGGAGCAAGAGTTAAAGGACCCAAAAGTTATTCATTATAGATGAACTAAACAGATGAAGTGAACAGAGAAAATACAAACCTGTGAAGTCTAGAAGTGTGCCTTTTCTCAGAGCCTTTCTCTACTATTTATTTTCAATTTTGTAGCTATCAAAGGCACTGAGAAGACAATAAGAGTAGAGAAAGGCTCTGAGAAAAGGTTTCCCGAGGTCGGTAATGAATTCCTGAAATTCTATGTTGCGGTGGAAGACGAAAAAGGGTTTGGGGTGGGAAACGAAAATATTGCGGGAATGTTGAAAAATTGACCAAATTTTTCTTAAATTGTATCAGAAAAGATGTCAAAAACTAATTGTGACTGAAAATAGTTTGTCACAAAGTTAAGAATTTATTATTTTATTATATTTTTACATTTTGTGACGGAAAGAACAACCTGTCACAAATTTAGTGACGGACTTGTGACAACTTGTTGTCACATATTTTCATTTCTACAACTTTGTGACGGAAATTTTTTTGTCACAAAAATTATATTAAATATTTGTTACAATTCCGTCACAAATCCATCACTATCAGAATTTTTATAGAAAAAAAAAACTATTTAAAAAATTTCGTCTAGATGAGGTTAATTTGTCACAAATCCGTCAAAACTCCGTGACAATTTGTGACGGACTCATCCGTCTCAAAAATTCCGTCACAATTTTGACATTTTCTTGTAGTGGTGGTTGCTTAAATCTGTTATTAATTATATGATGAGATTTTATGAACTGTTCTCTTTTAGAGTTTATATTATTATATACATGTTTATTTAAGTCTCATTCTAACTTTAGTGAGCGGGATGTTGAGACTCACTGAGTATGATGGGTTGTACTGACGTTCTCTTTTGGAAACCTACGCTGGTTCGCGGTGCAACGTAGGGACTAGTTTTGTAGACAAGCAAACTACAGGCTAGAGATCCCTTACTTCCCGTGCTTTTGGTAGCTCCACTTGCTTTCTATGGGACACATATTCTTATTCAGTTAGATCGATCTTTTATGTAGTCATTATCTTAAGTTTAGAGGCTTCATAGACAGTCTTAGAATTTGAGTTATGTATTCACATTATGCATATATTGTACAACGATGAGAAAGTAAATAAACACATATATATAAGTTTTCAGAAGAAAATACTTGAACTTGAGATTCAAAATTATTTCCACTTTTAAAATAATTGCATTGAGTGACACTTTTTATTTGAATAAGAACTTATTAGAAAGCTAAGATAGACCTTATGGCACCGGTTGATGGTCACGACTTAATCAGAAATTGGGTCGTGACACTTTTTGTATAAAACTTTTAATTTATTATTACGTGCAACGCGCGTACGCTAAAACTAGTATATTTATATTTATATACCCATAACTAAAAAAGAGAAAGAGAAAGAAAAGGAGTAAACCTATATTATAACAAAAAGATATTGAAGGGAATTACAAAAGAGAAAAAGAAACTTTAAAGTTGTTTATGCCTCCCCATATATAGATGTACGCACATGCGTACTAGTTATGAAAGTCTAGTTATGTGATGTGTCCACTTCTAGCGATGCTTAACTCCTTGTACAGTAACATGCTATTCTTTATGGTAATGATCTGTTTGAATTGGTAATTAGCTTTAAGAAATAAAGTAATATAGTAAAACTATGTTTGAATTGGTAAATGGAGAAACAACCAAAAAGATTAAGCATAAATATAAAAATTTCATTGCTGATAGATGTATAAAGCTAACAAGCATTACAAAATATGGGTCGTCCCATATAACTTGTTGATAGATACATAAGCTAACAAGTAACAAGCATTACAAAATATGGGTCGTCTCACGTAATTTGTGGATATATGCATAAGCTAGCAAGTAACAAGCTTTACAAAATATGGGTCTTCCCATGTAACCCGTCACTTAACCAATACAGTATTAAATATGAGTGGTTGAGTTTCAGCATAATTTGGCTCAACCCAAATCTACGCCCTAGCCCTATGGACGTAAATTTCCACGAAAGTGAACTATTATCTTGTACATAGTTTATTTCTCGAAAATCTTTTCACTAGTCCACGTTGGAGTATATCACAAGACATAAAAAGTTTCAAGTTTTAATTTTGACTAATAGCATTTTATCAAGAGAGACCTGAATCTGATAGATGTAGGGCTGGACATAAATATCAAAAATTGAAAAACTGGACCGAATTAAATCGAACTTCAAGAAACCGAAACTGAAAGAATCGAACCGAACTAGTTTGGTTCGGTGTTTGGTGTCCACTTTCAAAAAATCAAAACTGAAATAGCCGAACCGAACTTTGATGAAACCGAACCAAAGAACCGAAATTTATACATTACCCAAAAAAATTAAAATAGTCCAGACCCATTGAGTTTAAGCCCAAAAAAACCCAATTGTAATAAATTCTCTTTTGCTTTTGTATCCCTAACCCCCTGTTTGGATGGTGGTTTCCCGTGGTTCATTAATGTATGGTTTTCTATAAAACCATGTTTGTTTCCATTGTTCTTAAAATTATGTGGTATGGTGTTGTAAACCCGTGGTTCATTCCATGGTTATATAACCATGAAAAGTCCTAATTTTTGTAACCACGGATTTGGTGGTTTTTCTGTGGTTACATATTTCATTTCTCCATTATACCCCACCCCAACCCCACCCTACCACTGACCCCCACCCCACCCCTGCCCCACTATCCACCATCCATCCCACCCCATCCCTGCCCCACTTTCCACCATCTATCCCACACTACCCCCACCCTACCACTCATCTCTACCCCACCCCACCCCCGCCCTACCACCCACTCCCACCCCCAACTACCCCACTCATCTGCCGCCCACCCCAACCACCACCCACTACCCCTCACCACCGCCCAACCCCACCCCACAACAACTCACCCCCACCCTACCACCCACTACACCCACCCTTATCCTACAACTACCCACCTCACAACCACCCACCCCTCCACCCACTACCCCTCACCGCCACCCAATCCCACCCCCATCCTTATACCACAACCACCTACCTCACACCATCCACCCCTCCACCACCCCCACCCACTACCTACTTATTTTTTAAAGTTCCTATTTTATTCTTTACCTGAGTTTTATTAATATATATAAACTAATTTCTAATTAAGAGTTAAGGGTATTTTAGTAAACTTACAAGTTATTATACAGTACCATTGAAACACCCCGTATCTTAGAACAAAGGTTAGACTTATATCATTAGAGTTTAGCAGAGAATTTGAAAGTTTGTGCGTTTTGCGAAAATGGTCAACAGGCCTACTTCAAGCACCCATAACCCCTTTATTTATTGATAATTTGAGAAAACTTAAAACATGAAAGTTTAAGCCCTTTGGAATATTTTCCAACGGTATCTTATGGAGCTCAAACGGAGTCCTGTGCTAAGAGTTATGCCTGTTTTACTATCACTGGTTGGAGCAGAATTTTCAGATTTTGGGTTACGTTTTTAGCCTTTTCTTACTCGAATTGGGACTCCTTATTTTATTATTGTATGAAATAAAAACGTCCCTAACACAATTCTAAACCCTAAGAGACTGTTCTTTTTCTCTCTACCTCCA
This sequence comes from Lycium barbarum, assembly GCF_019175385.1. NCBI lineage: Eukaryota > Viridiplantae > Streptophyta > Magnoliopsida > Solanales > Solanaceae > Lycium > Lycium barbarum. Next base: position 116,571,647 of record NC_083342.1, read on the forward strand.
TATCTAAAGAACCTATGCACTCCAATCCTTCAAGAACCGCAAGAAAATCATTCTTGCTATCAAGAAACCTTCAAGAGTTGGTTTGACAATCTTGTTTCTTGAGGTTTCCTCTAAGGTAAATCATTCAATCAAGAACCTCTGAATTATACAAGGTTACATAGTTTCTAAACACTAGAATAAATCCATCCACCCCGGTACCTATAAAATCAAGAGTTGTAAAGAGTTAGAGAAACCCCTAGTATTTTTCTGTTGACTTTCACTCCGACCAGGCATATTTAATTGGTATTTTCCAGTAATCTAGCCGTTGGATCAAGCCCAACTTTTAACTGAGTGTTCATAACACAAAAGTATAAAATATGAACGGTGAAGATTGGATTTGGAGGTCCGGAGCAGTACTCTTTGAGCCACGAACAGTAGCTACGAAAATCAGTGAAAATCCTCTCAAGGTTTCCAAATTCAAAGCTTTTGGAATTCTTCTTCAAAGATTCTGACTTTTCTTCAAGTTTTGGAGCGATTAAGGTATGTAGAGTTACTATCTACGTGTGGGAACATCATTGTTCTTCCCCACGCCTCATAATCCATAAATTATGATTCTTTACGAAAACTAGGGTTTCTATACCATGTTCATGATAACCCTAGGTCCATGTCCATGATTATATTATGTATGAATTGTTATAATTCCATCATTGAGTTCTTAATATTTCTTTATGATTATTAAGAATCTGTCCGTAATCTATGAAAAACCCATATATCTCATTCCATGGGTTCATGCATGCTAGTTTATGATATATTATGCTATTTTCAAGAAAATACTATACATGTTTTACAAGTTCATGCAAGCAAGCTATAATTCATGATATTCATGTACAAGCAAGTTATATTCATGAAAATCATGGGCAGCAAGTGCCACTTATTTTACATGTTCATGTTTTTGAGAGTTGCTTTAATTACCGAGGAGGGCTTCAGATAGCCTGAAACTACGTAGCCACCGTAGGATGAGGATCGCTCCACCCATGTCCCGGACGATCTCTCATAATGACTGGATCCTTTCATATTTTATTAAATCTCATGTTCCCTGGCAAGGACTGAGTGTTCTGCTGGCGGGACGCAAGCACCAGACCATGGATCGGTTATAAGTTATTGCTCTCCCTACTTATGATATTTTTATCATGTTATATATATAAATATATGTATTCATGTTCATGTCCAAGTTTTCAGTTCCAGTTCTTATCATGTTATTTCATGTCCCGTGTTATTTCATTCAGTTGCTTTGCATACCAGTACATTCAATGTGCTGACGTCCTCTTTTATTGCCCGGGGGCCTGCATTTCACGATGCAGGTACTGATATACAGGACGACACATCTGCTCAGTAAGACAGCATTCGTATCAGCTTATTGGTGAGCCCCATCTCATTCGGGGTTTAGTCAACTTTTGTTTTATGATTAGTTATGCATCTAAGATATGCTGGGGGCCTTGTCCCAGTAAGTATGTTTTCCAGTCAGACTCATGATAGAGGTTTCATAGACTAGACAAGTCAGTTATGTTATGTCATACATTCAGAGTCGTATAGCCATTTTGGCTCATTCATGTTATTTCCGCACTCATGTTTAAACAAGTATTTTTATTAAGTATTATGACTTACTACGTTTTATAAAGGCTCATCATGCATTCACGTTATATTCTGCTCATGTTATGCCTCATGATGATTCAGCAAGCCATGTGGTTCGCTCGGTCACATGCAGTAAGGCACCGAGTGCCGTGTTTCGCCCAGGCCATGGTTCGGGGCGTGACAACCATACAGTCAAACTAAACAATACAAATGTTATTAAACCACAACAAACGATACAGTGTATCCAAACATGGTGTTCATTAATACAGTACAATACAATACAACACCATACTGTACCATACCATACTGTGCATTAATGAACCACGGGAAACAACCATCCAAACAGAGGGTAATTTTCCACTTCAGTTGATAAAATCAAATATCCTTAACAAAGAAAGATGACTAGGATGTGTCTTTAGGAATAATGTATGTCCTTTATGTGTTTTCTTAACTATTTTTACTGTATGTATATAACACTTAGTAATCCTATATTATGGTTATGGGTTTCTGTTCTTGTGTATACTGTTTTTATTTGATTTTGATTTTAATTTGTTATTTTTATATTTTGTTGCTTTTGAGAATACGAATTAGTGTAAAAGGAATCGCTTATAATATCATATAAAAAAAACGAATTGAAAAAATTGAAACTGAAAGAACCAAACTAGTTTAATTCGGTGTTCAGTATCCACCTTCAAAAAATTAAAACCAAAATAGCCAAATTAAAATTTAATAAAATTAAATCGAAGAATCGAATGTCCACCCCTAAATAAATAAATGGAGTCTTTCTGCACAACGAATTAGCCTCTCAAGCTTTTACATCGGGGAACAACGGTTCACTTTCCTTCGTTTATGCAGTAATATTATAATCAAAATTACAAAACCTCATAAAGACAAGCTTAAGGATCAGTCCACAAAAGTCTAAAAACCCCTAACATGCCTTTAACACAGTAATAAAGAACTTTTTGTCTAATCTTAAACAGAGTAGTCACATCAAACTTGAAATAACGTAATTGACATGGAGTTATCTTTCACTTTCATTTCTGGTTCAAGAGATGTTGATTTGGTGCAGGTGCATGAGCAAGAATTTGAACAGAATCCTACAGGGCTTAACAGGGAAAGGCTACAAAGGGTACAAGCTGATCTGATAAGGTTTTATGCTATTGAAGAAAAATTTTGGAGACAAAAAGCAGGGATGCTGTGGTTTCAGGATGGAGATAGGAACACAAAATTCTTTCATGCTCATGTCAATGGAAAGAGAAGAAAGCTACAATTACAGAGAATTCAAGATCATACAGGTACATGGCTGGACACTGAAGAGGAGATTGCACAGGAAGCAATCAGATTTTTCTCAGACCAATTCAAAGAGGAAAATATCCCTACAGATTTCTCTATGTTTGATAAGATTCCTAAAATGGTTACAGAAGAACAAAATCAACAACTCTATGAAATGCCAGATGAAGCAGAGGTGAAAAGAGCAGTTTTTGGTTTAAATGGAGACAGTGCAGGGGGTCCTGATGGTTTCACAGGAAGATTTTTCCAAGCTTGTTGGGAAATTATTGCAAATGACTTGGTGACCATGGTGAGATCATTCTTCTGTGGGCATGAACTCCCAAGGTATGTAACTTGTACCAATTTGGTTTTGATACCAAAGAAGAAAGAAATTAATACATTTTCTGATATGAGGCCAATCAGCTTGAGTAACATCACTAGCAAAGTTATTTCAAGAATCATTCATGAAAGACTGATATATCTGCTACCTGAGATCATTTCACCTCAGCAATCAGGATTTGTTAAAGGCAGGAGTATTGTAGAAAACATTCTGTTGGCTCAGGAAATTGTACATGATATTAGGATTAGAGGAAAGCCTGCAAATGTTGTCATTAAGCTTGACATGGAAAAGGCTTATGACAGAGTATCATGGTTATTTCTAACTAAAGTCCTGAGGAGAATGGGGTTTGGTGAATTTACTATTGATCTGGTGTTTAGAGTTATCTCAAATAATTGGTATTCCATTCTGATTAATGGGCAACCTCATGGATTCTTCAAATCATCTAGAGGAGTAAAGCAAGGAGATCCACTGTCCCCTACTTTATTCATTTTGGCTGCAGAATGTTTGTCTAGGGCTCTCAATACACTGCATACTGAGGATGAGTACAAGGAATATGGGATGCCAAAATGGAGTCCATATGTCAATCATTTGGCATATGCAGATGATACTATCATTTTCACCTCTGCTAATGAACAGTCTATGAGATTAGTGATGAAGACTTTGAGTAATTATGAGAAGGTGAGTGGTCAGAAGATCAACAAGCAGAAAAGTGCTGTTTATATGCATCATTTGACATCTCATAACATTAAGGAGCTGGTATTTTCTGTCACCCAGATTCCTAAAAAGGATTTTCCATTCACATATTTGGGTGTACCAATCTACTATGGGAGAAGAAGGAACATTCACTACAAGGAGATAATAGAAAAGATTCAAAATAGACTGAGCTCATGGACTGGTAAGCTGTTATCTATTGGAGGAAGGACAACACTGATTAAACATGTTTTACAGAGCATGCCTATACACCTACTATCCGCTTGTGACCCTCTTAGTGCTATACTTGCTCAGATTCATAGATTGTTTGCTAAGTTCTTTTGGAGCAACTCTGTGGGAAATTCAAGTAAGCACTGGGCAACTTGGACAACCTTATGTCACCCACAAGAAGAAGGTGGCATGGGGTTTAGAAGCCTACAAGATATATCTAAAGCCCTCTTTGCTAAACTGTGGTGGAACATGAGAACCAAACAATCCTTATGGAGAACTTTCATGAGTAATAAGTACTTAAAGAAGTTTCATGCTGTGATAGCCCCTAGCGGATCAGGTACTTATGTGTGGAAGAAGATGATTAAATACCGAGATGAGATGGAACATGAGATATGGTGGAAGCTTCAACAAGGTAATTCTTATTTTTGGTTTGATAATTGGACAGGACTGGGAGCCCTATACCATATTACTCCACCAGATTTTGAGTGTGATCCCACAATCATCCTTGTAAAAGAAACTGCAGAAGTGGGGCAATGGGATGAACAGTTGCTAAGAAGAATCCTTCCTGAGGATCTAGCAGACCATATTGTGCAGCACATTAATCCACCAAATGAAAATGGCCAAGCAGATAAGGCTTTCTGGAAATTAGATTCGAGGGGGAAATTCACAGTTGGGTCTGCATTTCAATTGCTCAGACAAAGAAAAGACCCCAGTAATTTGTATAAGCAGATGTGGATCAAAGGACTACCAATAAAGATATCTTTTTTTATGTGGAGATTTTGGAAGTTCAAGCTACCATTGGATGATAAGTTGAAGAAATGGGGACACCAATTCCCTTCCAGATGCTATTGTTGTCAACATCCAAAAGTGGAAGATACCTCTCATGTCTTTTTACACTCACCAACAGCTCAAGCCATCTGGAAGTATTTTTGTGGACCAGTGGGAATAAATACTGAGAATTTGCAAGTTACCCAAATAATTAACAGATGGTGGGATATGCCTAGTAGACTACATGCTAAATGCATCAACCAAGTTGTCCCTGCTATTATTATTTGGGAACTCTGGAAGAGGAGAAACACTATGAGACATGAAGGGAAGGTGTCAATCACAAAACTCATTTACCAGGTGATGCATACTTTGATTCAATTCATGAAGGTGAGAAGGAGAAATTTTAGGTATGCACCATATAATTGGAGTGTGATTGTTGAGGCATTACAGAGATATTCTCCAAAGATAAGAGTAACACCGGTGACTTGGAGAACTCCAGATATTGGATGGATAAAAGTCAATACTGATGGAGCCTCAAGAGGAAACCCGGGTAGGAGTTCATGGGCCTTTTGTGTAAGGGATGAAAGGGGAGATGTGATACAAGCACAGGCTAGAGAAATAGAGGATCTTCAAAGCACCAACACCGAGGCAGAGGCCCTAGCCATTTTACAGGCTCTCAGGTATTTAAAAGACAGTCAATGGGATCAAATAAGGATAGAGACAGATTCACTTTTGCTGAAGAACTCTATTCAAAGGACATGGGAAATTCCTTGGCAAATCATTACTATGGTGGAAGAAATTTGGAGAATAAGTGAGGAAAAAGTGGTGGTGATAGAGCATATTTATAGGGAAGGAAACAAATTAGCAGATCACTTGGCTAATTTAGCTTTGGACACAGGGGACATACAATTCAATTCCTTTCATGACATGGAGAGCCACTGTAAAAGAATTGTGAACAGTGACAAATTACAGCTGCCTTGTCTAAGAATTAGATCATGTTAAGGAGACTGAATATAGGGGGAAGGTGGGAGAAAAGGAGGTCCTCACACTCAAATCCTTTGGGAGGAGAATGTGAAGGATTTGGTTTACACTAACTGTTTGCTAATGGTTGCAGGTACACAAACTAACATAAATGGAGGATTTTAATTCAACAGGTACCACAGAACAACCACACTGAAGGAATACCAACAAGCAGCGAAACACAATGTAATCAGGATGTGGAGAAGTTTTACCAGCATAAATTGCAACTGGTTGGAGGCACTTTTGACAAATGACATGAAGTGGAATTACTGCTCCAAATGATTGAGCACATGGAACACAACAGACCTCTTGAGTACGCATGGGCATACAGTTTCTATTTAGTGGTTGTTTCTTAGTTGGTGGTATTAGCACCCCGGGATGCTCATCCTACTGAGAACTGGTCATTAGTTAGAAAATGTACTGCCTTGGTGCATAGAGAAGGCCAAATATAGAGCATGTGAGATATAGAAACAGAAATTCTTTATGGAGCAATTATTTCAAATTTCATTCTATTAGTAATTTTTTAACAATTTGTAATATCAAATTAAGACAAGTTATAAATCTTAATTTGATCATTAGTTTAAATTTTGTATTTTCATTAGCCTTTTGGCTAGAGTTGTACAAACTTCTCGATTTTTTGATAAAATTTATAAAATTAGCCCTAGGCCAAAAGCCTAGTGGACTTTTATTAAAAAAAAAAAAAAGAGATGTTGATTAGACAATGGGTACGACACAGTAATCAAGAAAAAATCTAACTCACAACTTCTATTGCTGTTCATCTCATCTATTAATCGATCACAACTACTTGTATACAAGAAAGATAAATAAATATCAATTTTATAAAAGAATTAAATATTTAGGAACCAAATTTTTTTTTTTTATAATTCTTTCATTTTTTTCATGATCTTTTACAATAAATTTTTCTTGATTAAAAATACTCCTACCTTCGATTGTATCTTTTTTTCGCTTCTTTTGTCTTTTCTATTTCCTTATTTTCTTTTAATTTATTGTATTTCTCTTTCTTTCTTTCCGCAAATCTTCACTCTTCATCTTTCATGGTTGAATTGTGTATCTTTCTCAATTATTCTTTTTCCTTTTTTAGTCCTTCTGTTTCTCTTCCCTCCCATCAATTTAATTCTTCTAATCAATCCGTAAGTTTTCTCAACACCTAAAAAAACCTTCCATCGTCTATATAATTTTCAAAGACTCGTCACTATATTATTAACAACACGTGCCATCAAAACAATCAAGAAACTATAAAAGTACTTCAAGAAAAAAGTCTAAAGGAAAAATCAAGCATATGTAATTAGATAAATACAATCATTCAAAATCAATTTTTCCTTACCTTTTTGGCTTCAATTTCCTCTTTGAATAGCGAAACGTATATATTTATCTATGTTTATGATTGTCTTTCTCAACGTTTTGGAACATCTTGGGCTCCCCTCTTTGTTTCTATTAATGGGATTCAACAATTAATAAAAGAAATCTTTACTTATGTCCAATTGTAATTTCTAGCTGGCCATTGCTATCCCGAAACACCACCACATTAGTGCGTCAATGTCTCATTCCAACCAATATTACGTACAATAACGTGCCATCAACTTTATATCACTGTAAGAAAACCTGGAATTAGCGACGGATAAAATTTCGTAGCTAAACAGCAAAATCCCATGCTAATATCATTTAGCTATGGATTAGCAACGGATTATAAGAAAATCTAATTAGCGAGGAGCTATTTAGTGACGGATTAGCTAGCTAGGGATTACCGACAAATGCCGTAGCTAATTCCGTGTTCTCTTGTAGTGTTAAGATCTAACTCAATTCCAAATATTATTAAAAAAATTAGAGCTTTATTTTCTATTTTTTCGTGGAAGAATTATTTTACATAGTATGTTTTGACAGTGCATTTTAGAAAAAGAATTTCGTTTTCACAGCTCTTTTTGATAAATGGGTAAGGTGTACATATATATCTTGAAAACCATCGACATTTACAAGGAAGAATTATCTTCTTAAAGCATGAGCCATGACTACTTTGAAATTGGACCAAGGTACAAATAATAAATCCATTTGAGATACTACTATAGTTGGTATCAGTGTTTTAAAAGGCGTTTTCGGGGCGAGCCCGGGGGCAAGCCTCGGGGCAGGCATATTAAAAATGCTCCGGGGCAATAGTTCGAGGCGAAAGTCTCAAAAAGCGTACGCCCAGCACTTCGGGGCGTACGTTTGGGCGTTTGGGATGAGTTTTGTTTTTGTTGGGGTGTAAGCCCAGAAAACTTTTTCAAATTAAAATAAAATTTATTAAATAAGTCCTCAATATAATGCCCAAGTTCTCAAAAGTCAACTACTAATTACTCAAATATTTTAAAAAGGAACCGAAACATTAAATTTAAAAGTCACGATCATTTTTTATTGCTAGAATGCCTAATATATGTTCTTTTCCAATTATTTATCTTGTCCTCTACTATCTCAAAAAAGTAACGAGCAGTCACTTGTGCTTGTAAGTAGCGTATAATAGATTGTTCTGATTAGTTTTTTTGTGGGGATGGAGCATATATTTATAGTTTTCTTCAATTTTTACGCTATTTTACCTATTTAAAAGTATTTATTATAATTATATCATTTTATGAAATACTAAAAATTAAAGTCCCATGAGGCTTACGCCCATGCCTCGGGGCTTACGCCTCGCTGAGGCAGACGTAAAACGCCTCGCCTTATGCCCCTGCCTTTTAAAACACTGGTCGGTATGAACTAGCATAGTCTCGAATAAAAGTTTGACCTGAAATTGTCTACAGTTTTCCCATATTCTAGAAAATTAGTTTTGGTTTTCCTAATTTATAGGAAGCTTACAGTATATTTAAAGATGTGTGTAGACGTTTAGAGTGCGGAATAATTTTAGTTTATTCCTTTCAAAATTGTATGTACAAGAATGATTTTTTCTTACTTTCGGTAGGAGAGGAAAGGTGTAATTCAACTTTTTGACATTTCTTTAACTAGCATTTTGAAATTTATATGGCCATAGTTGGGAGTTAACTTGTGTCACAATGGTTGCAGTATAATTGAGATAATTAAGAGTGTTGAAATATGAAACTTATAGTGGACACTGGACACCAATTAGGTAATTATTTACTTTTTTTCCTTGTAAAAGTTCAAGTGGTATTTTTAAATTAATAGTAAATTTTTTCTTAAATTCAGCTAGGTAATATATATAAAAGACATTAAATAAATGAGAATTTTCTCGGGACAAAGTGTGAGATGGATGAGTCTAAAAATCATAAGGTTCAGCATCAAATACTTAGCGTGGGGTTTTTATGACTGTCAACATGCATAAAAAAATTGCTTGACGGACAGTCGGACAGAGAATTAATATGATTGAGATCTAATCTTAGACGTGGCAGATCCCATATGCCAATTCGTGTTAAAGCACGAATTGCACAAGTTAATGTGTTCAAGATTTCCAATTAATGTAAGGTGGACCAAATAGGAAAAGAGGTATGATCCATGCCAAATATTAAAGCGTGAAATAATATATAAAATAGCTAATTAAGAAAGACTTCATAAAAACTATTCATGGGAGAACAAAAGGTCAAGTGCATGCAGTGTGGGAGGTAAAAAGGATGGGGGTGGTAATAATAAGAAAAAGAAACGTATGCAGTCATCACATTTCACATCATCATGAAGAAAAAGAGAAATCTATGAGTATTTAAGGCCATTGTCAAATTAAAGTATAATAAACTACTCTGTTATTCAACTCTCAATTCAACAAAGTCGTTAAAGTATCCACTAATTAATTAAGTTCATTTGGATATAGAAGGGAAGATTTGATGATGCTAGGATGTTTAGAATGATATATATTATTGTATTCCGTTAGGTTGAATGATTTAGAGCTTAATTTCTTGATTTTTGGATCTGGCTCAGTAATTTGGCCAAATGGATATTGACTTACCCCTTGATTTGACACGATTTTTTATTTCGATACCTTAATTCTAAGTTTAACCTATTGAATATCTTATATTAATCTAAAATGTTACTATTAAACACAAACATTATGATTTTCTTCTCATCATTCGGAGTATTTTGAGAAATCTATATATATGGCATAAATGTAGATGGTTCTGAATAGTTTCATCTTAGAAAACAAAGATATAATTAATTGGAGTATTTGTTTCCATCTTTATCCTTACTCAATAAATTAATGTGAAAAGAGATTAATAATATGGTGAATTAGAAAGTAGTATTAAATTGAGATCATGGAGAAATTGAACCAAGTAGCGTGGAATTTCTTGTAAATTTCTTTGACCAGAGTCAACCAGCTGGAATAAGTTCAACATCCTCAGATAAGAGTTATGACTTCAACCAAGCATGTTGTGGGACTAGATCCTCATAAACAAAAAAGATAGTAATTTAGAAGATAACATGAAATTATCAAAGATTCTTTTCAAATTATGTTTTCACAGAGCTTGTCCATCTTTGATAAATTTGGAAGATAACATGAAATTATTAAAGATCCTTTTAAAATTATGTTTCCACAGAGCATTAGTTTCCATCTTTATTAATTCTCTTGAACCGGGTGTCGTAGTGATTAATGAATTGAGTAGAGAATCATAAGATCTCGGTCTAAATTTCACTGAATACAAAAGAATATTAGCTTATTTTTACCTATTTATTTAAGTCTTGGACAGGGTTACCTCGTATTTATGCTAGTACATGGGAGGAGACGTGGTCCAGGATTTAAAGTTTATGAGTTCATTTCTTAATCTCAAGTTAATTTATAATAATAATTGAGTTCACAATCAAATATTTATAAATATTTAATGAATTTTTGAATACACATACATGGTATGAGCAAACCGTGAACCCGTATGTAAAGCTTTGGATCCACCACTAATTGGGAAGCAACAGGTAATGAAATAAGGCAAGGTGCACCTAAGCTAGTCCTCACACCACATTATACAAAAAATTATGTTTTCATAAAGCATGTGCTCTACGCCAAAACATTAAAATAGAAGCTGTGATACCTCATGCATGAATCTGTTTGATTTTTTTTTTTTTTTCCTTTTTACTTTTAACGGCACAGAACACTCGTTTTATGATGCTAACGTAAAAAGGATGATGACTAAAGTCTTCTCATCGACGCCAAGGGGCAGAAAGGAGGTTGCTCGGAAAATTGGGATGTCAATATCTTATGTTTTTCTATACTAAAAATGAGAAAATTCAGATGTGAATGTTAGTCCTAAACTATAAGAAGAGGGATCGTCAGTTAAATTTTTTTAATTAAAACAAGATATCGATTTCGCCTGTCTTTATCAGTTAGTGAACTATGCCTCAATTGAGGAATGGCTCAGTGGTTAAGCACCTCCACCCACACCCACGACCGGTAGGTCCTGGGTTCGAGTCACACTGGAAGAGAAGTGTGGAAACACTATAAATCCTCCTAAAATGGATGGGGGGGGGGGGGGGGGGGGGGAACTATGCCTCAATTTCAAATTAATTCAAGTCTTCCAAACCATTCCGTAATGTTTTGATTTTAGACGGAAATAAATTGAATTTTAAAGTTGGGGTGTCAAATGGGCGTGTTGAAATAGACAAACAGATTATTAACCCGTACAAAGGTTACTTGGACTAAGGTGGACTAGGTCAAGATAAATTAAACGATGGTCATAGCCCAACTTGTCCAACTCTTAATTTCTTTCTTTATTTTCGTATAATTTATTTAATTATCTAATCTATTATTTTTTATTTTGGCTAAATATATCAAATAAGTAAATATATGCTTAATAATATTTTGTTAAGGTTTCTCAAGAATCAATTCAAGTTATATATTTAGCCAAAATTAACTCAACTTTTAAATAAGTTGAATTGAATAAGGTCAAAAAGAATTTACTTAAAGATTTGATTCACCTTATGCCAACCTTTTGCTCGGAATCGGATGGATGAGTTTATGCTCGGATTGATGGTCCACATAGATGGGAATCGCTAGTTAAAGATAAAGTACGATTTTCACAAAGATTAGGCCATTTTTTCAACTTTGTTTATTTTACTGGGCCCTAATGGGTATTATACCACGACAAAAATGTCATAGTTCCACACTTCCACTTCCACTCAATATATAATGACCAATTATGCAAGCTCACAATTAGTACTAGGTAATTAAGCCAATATTGAACATGGAAGGTGTCAAGATTAATGTAAGAGCTGATCCAGTTACAGATGGAAGAATAAAGAGTGCACTGGAGAATGAAAAAAAGAAGATGTGCTTCTATTAGGAGAGATCTTCTTCCTTACCACAACTGCAGGTTAATTATTATTATTATCATTACAAGTTTTCATTTTATACCTAGGGTGTATTTGGTAGGAAGGAACACATTTTTCAAAAAATAAGTCATTTTCTAGCGTCTCGCACTTTGGGGGCAAGAAATATTTTCCAGGGATAACAGTTTCCACCAAAATGAAAAAACTGTCCTTTACTTTTGGATGCAAGTCAATGAGTCATTCTCTTTTGTAATTATGTAAACTAATTAACTTCATATTTCTATTTAATCAAAAACAATATTTAGACAATTTTAAAAAAAAATTAATGCTCATAGTTTCATCAGTACATCCAGTTTGCTAATATTATTATTAATGTCTAAAAAAATGATTCTTTTAATGAAAAATATTTTTCATGCTCCAAAACACTTAAACACCGCAAATATTTTTCACAAAAATATAGAGCCTCTATGTTTGGAAGTTCTCTTTCGTTTTTTTCTTCTACAATTTCTGTTGAATTTCTTTTGATAAGCCTTTGAGGTTTCAATGATAATATATTATACGATAAACAAACGAATAGCGCAGCTTTATATGCTATTACCTTTATCCCAATTCATGTGGAGTGATTTGGAATACGAGAATCAACACGGTCAGTTTTGATTATGAATTTGGGTGTAGATTTTTCAATTTTTTTTAAAATAAAAATTACATATTTGAAAACTATACCAAAAGTACTACAAGTCAATATAACTAATGATTCAAAACATTTTAAAAATAATTTGAGAAAATTGTAGTCCAAGAAAAAATTGCTTGACTTCTCAAATAATAACATTAACACCTACACATAAAATGGGACGGAGGGAGTAGTATATGCTTCCTTCATTTCAAAATAAGTTGTGTTTTTACCTTTTCATTCTTTCCAAATAAATATTTCACACAATCAAGAAGACATTAATGATATTGTTCCAATTTTACCCTTTATTAAATAAGGAAATTTTACATAATTAAGAAACTACTACATAAAGAGCTACATCTTTTTCAAGGTTAATCTTTTTAAAGCACTTTTTCAAGGTACGCATTTATTAATTGTAAGTTAGTAAAAATATATCTTATTTTTTTTAGGAATGAGTAGTTTTCTTAAGGAATGTGCCAAAACAAAAAGCACCATTTATTTTGAAATGAAGTTTGAAATTGAGTGAGTATGTCTTAATTCTCCTCACGCAATGCAAATTTGGCTCAATTTCTTGTCCATGCCATGCATGCATGTGTTCAGGTTTTAGTACAATCTACGTGCACTGCCTGTCACATGCAAGAACCAGAAATCTTTTTTTATTTTTAATCCATCTAGCTCTGACCGGAAGAATATAGTACTAATTAACTCCCGAAGCTTTAACGGAAAAAAGAACAGGGCAGCCCAGTGAACTATGCTCCCGTTATGTACGAGGTTGGGAGAAGAATCAGACTATAAGGGTATATTGTACACAACATTACCCTGCATTTCTGCAAGAAGTTTCCATGGCTCGAACCCGTACCAATTACGCCAACGCTCCCTTTCCTCCTGAAGCTTAAACAACCAAAGTAAATTTAAGTAGGCGTTTGGCCATAGGATTTAGAAGCATGATTTCATATTTTGATTTCAAATCAGCTTTTGTTTATGAAATCTGCACAAAATTTTAACTTCAACTTCAAAACATGATTTTGAAATCCCAAATTCTCCAAAAAGTAGGATTTGAAATTCCAAATGGCGATTTCAATTTTTTAAAATATAAAACTTGACTCATAGATTTATGTTTTGTAAAAAAAGACCCATCAATTTATATTGTGTAAAAAGACTCATGCTCGTCGTGAAGATTGTCAGTAACATGTGAAATGATTATACTAAAGAATACCTAGTTACTATTATATATTATTGATTTCTTGAAAGTGAATCTTTGTAAAATTATGTGTATTTGAATATTTATAATAGCATGTAATCGCGAACATTTATTTATAAAAGGAATATGGAGATACGCAATTTATTAATGTAGCGCCTTCAAACATTCCGATATGGTATTGTTTATGACTATGATTTGTTCATTTGGTAAGAGTGTATAAGAGTTGGAGAAGTTTTGATAGTTTTTCACAAATTATGGGGTTGTCATATTTATGTGAAAGAATACAATTTAAGAAATTAAATTGCATGTCCCAACAAAATTTCAACTTCAAATCAACCTGATTTGAAATCATGTCCAAACGGGCTGTAAGATGATTCTTTTTTTCGCAGCGAGCAAAAGCATGAATCTACAGGAAAATGTCACTCGGTTTTCAAAACATTGATATCATCACTTCTAGCATTGGCTGCACTTGAGTATCAAGTCAAAACCAAGGGCCCTTTTGAAGCTAAACCTATAGTAACATGGTGCTTCCTCATATCTTTTTTCCTCTACTGCTTGACAATGGGGATGCTGGAGAGTTTCCGAAACCATAAATTGTATAATTACTCTCCAATATTTTGCCGTATGGCTTTGGGTTTTGGAGCTCTCTCATTGGTCTCACTAATCTCTCTCTTGCTCCCCTAATTAGTTCTAATGGCCTTTATTACTAAAGGAGATTTTCAACAGGCTTAGAGAATTGGGAATGTTCTTACTTTAATGCGAAAATGGGAGACAATCTGAAAGCTTAAGAACAACATAATCGAGTTGTGTAAATTTTATTTATATGTCTTCTGTTCTTCTAGTTGTTAATCCATGCTTTACATAAATGAAGACGAGCCACACAAAGTTCTGTGATGTGGTAGTTAGTGTGGTCCAATTCTGTGACTAATACTCCTATTCGCATGTTTAAATTTATAATCACTCATCTTGTTATTGTTTCCAAAGAATTTAGGATCGGGAGTCCTGGATAGTGCGGAATTAGACAAAGCAGTCAATTAAAGACAATAACAAGGATAATAGGAGACAAAGATTTAATGTGGTTCGGTCAACTTGACCTACATCCACAACCAAAAGAGGAGCAAATTTACTAACACCAACGGATACAAAAGAGAGTACAAAACAACAAAAGAGAGTGCAAAATCAGAGTAATTAAATACTCTAATAACCCAAAAACCCCAAGAAGAATAACTTCACAAGATCACTCCAAAAAAAGGGTTCACACAAGTTTATCACAACACAACCCTCTTACAAAATACTCTCTATAGAAGAACATAAACTCAACTAAGTTCTTCTCAAATTGATGTGTTTCAAATGAGGAGAAGTGCCCTCCTTATACAGGGGCAAACTCCAAGTTTTGCAAAACGAAGAGAGAAAAATTGCCAATTTTTCTCCTCCACATCTCCAAACTTTGGCTCCAAGAAACAATCTCTACCAAGAGATTTCCATTTAGGCTCATGCCTATTACAAAGGTATAATAAGCCAAAAGATAACCATATTACATTACGCAGCCCAATTTTTCGATGAAGAGGATTTGATCAAACCTCTTCCCTCCTTTTAGCTCCAACTCTATCGGTGTTAGTGAGAGACAACATATACCAACATATTGAAATATCGAGGTACACAGAATTGACTTTAACCACCATATAATAATAAAAAAGATAGTACAAGATTATAATTTATACAGTGCAAACTACCAATGAAGACTGAAGTGATCAGAAAAATTCCGATATGCAGGAATTATTCATAAGATATCCTACAAAAGAATATAACAAGCGTCACCCATGGATTATTCTCGTCCCACTAGTAGTTGTTTTTCTGATGCAGACATATAAATTTGCTTGCATCACTCAGAACTCTGAAGGATTAAAGATTCAGGTATTTAAGAAAGAAACATCTATATATCTCTTTACTTTGACAATCATTCATCATGGAATCAAAGGTCATGAGCCATCATGCACCTCTCTTTTGCAACCACAAATCCTATTATATTCCCTCCATGTAACGGTCCCTTTTTTGGTACTTTAAAGAAACTCTTTTCCTTGATAACATTATTTTCAATCTTTGGTTTAGCGCCTCACAAGACGAAGTCATTTATAGAATGGATTCAAACTTATATATACTGATAGTATAAAAAAAGTCATATAATTTTACTTGTTGTAGCAAGTTATTTGTCTTTCACATGTTGCTAATTTTACTTATTAAAAACAATTATCTGTAATTATTTTTTAAACCACATGATGATGTATAAATATTTTACACTGCAGGCTCAGTTGTAACTCATAGAGAATATGTAAGACTAAGCCTAGAGGCATGAGCCCCATACACGGGTTGTTCTAGTAAGGCATTACAAAATACTGAATAACGTAACAAACAAAAAGCACTCTACTCTTTTTACATTGCATGCTACAAACATAGGCGAAGCTAGAATTTTTAGAAGATGTGTGCATCACTAAACGATGTCGTTGCGACTTGCGCTTTTAAATGTTAGTACCACCTTTATCTTCAACTACCAAATAAAGTTAATCTTCAAGTGTTACATTATGTAGTCTAATAAAGCATAATTGCAACTTGGTTACTCTTTAGTCATGATCAGTCTTTTCTTACAAAAGTAGAGCAGAATTGCTGCAACAGAGGATGAAAGAGTAAGGTAAAAAAAAGACATAAAAAGAGGAACCTCGCAAAAGCAAGGGCAACAACCAAAATTTTCTGTTTGCGTTTCTTTCTTTTATTTATTTATTTATTTATTTATTTTTGCACTAAGATATCTCTGGGTGAATCAGTTAGTGAGAATAATTTTAATTCCCTTTTTACTCAGATTCTTTCAGCCAGGGTCGTCACATATAGCTACTTAAGGTAATGGTACTGATTCTAATCTTATAAGTTAGTGCTTCAAATTGCCAAAGTAAAAGATGATGGCACGATATCGACTCATAGGAATATTACTTGTAGACTTGTAGTCCCTCAGTCACATGACCCCCTTTAATTTACCTTATTATTTGAGTTATAATGATCTAAATTGTAACTATAAAAGGGCATTACAACTGCCGGTAAGCAAATAACCTCAAGTAAACCCCCCCTGGGTGTAATCATGAATATATAACATGAAATTTATTCAATCTTATAGTTTGGTGGCATTACTATTCACTCATAAGTAAATATATAGCGATAATGTAATTTTTTTTTTCCTGATAACCATGGTGTCCAAGCTATGTTGCGCCCAACTCCACTAACTTCACGAGGTACCTGTTACCTCCTACATATCGGGTAAGTAATTCTGTCTAGCAAAGCTTGGACAGATGGAAAGACAACATTGTAGTATTTTTGCCTTAGCTAGAATTTGAACTTGAGATCTCATGTTTCTCAACCACTTCATTGATTACTAGGTCACACCCTTGGGTGCTAAAGACTGCTGACACAATCAATGTAAGTAGTTTAACTGTTATCATAGGTTCATTATCATTTTTATTAGGCAGCCAATTTTGTCATAGAAATTTACCTATAATATTTACCTTATAAGTGATCTCACTGTCTAAATATTTTTTCAGAACTTAAAAATTAACTCTGTTTAATCACATGATACAAACACAGATAGGTTGCATATGTTCATAAGAAGGTGAAAAATACCAACTCATGCTCAAAGCATATATATGACCAACTCATTAATTCATTTCATGGAGTTGAGGATCTAAATTAATTAAAACAACTTGCTTACATAATACCATCACTAGTTAGTTTACATACTACTACCAAATTAAAAAAGACAATCGTGTTACTGCTAATAAATACTGATATATAAGTGCAAGTGTGCAACATATATAATGCATAAAACTTGCTAGGGTATAGCTATGGGAGAATTAATCTGCAAGGAATTTGACTGAATTACATCAGTTTCAGGCAAGTTGAGCGGTGGCAAAGAGAAACGGCCATAAGTAGAGCTGCCTTTTCTGATTTCTTGCATAGTGAGAAGAGCTGCTACTGTGTTCCTAAATATTCCTTCCCCTGCAACCCCTATATTTGCTGATCCTAATACTAGTGTTCTTTCTTCATCACAAGGAGGTGGAAACACTGAATCTATGGTGCTTTCACACTCTTTTACCAGCTTTGATATCAGATCTGTTGTGAAGAATGGCTGCTGTAGCACCTTCTGTATATACGGTGACCGCAGTAATCCTCCTGTTCTCTTGTCATACTTCTTCAGTATTTTAGCCAACCCTATCAAAATTGAAGTGATAAGGTCATCTGAAAATAATTTTAACTGTCCATAATAAGTGAAATTAGTTTCCTAATAAATAAGGCGAACAACTTAATAGGCTAATACATAAGGTTAACTTAAAACATATTTGGAGGTTTCTTGCTAGATCAGAAATTGGCCAGAATGGTACTTTACAATTTACCTGTATAGTTGATGTTACTATAGTTGATTAAGAGGACCATTTCACCATGAAAATCAACAATGTCTTTTCTGATCTTTGCCAATTCTTCTTTGTAATCAGTCTCAGAGGGTTGACTCCCATTTGGGCCCCAAGTATCAATCACTCTCCCTATCCTCTGTTGCAACTCCTGCATATTAAAAACATGAATTATTTTATCAATCTCTCTGTTCTTAAATCTAACAATACACTTCCAAGTTTATCCCTTTATATATACAAATTTCTGATTCTATTCTACTTTTTATTGGTTTTTTATCATAAAAAATATGTATCGTTGGACCAACTAATTTTTCATTTAAAAAGGTCTTCTCCACTTAAATACAAGAGAGTTTTCAACTTTCACCTTAATGACCCTGTCCAACATACTAGTAGGGGGTAAAAACAAACACTACTAGAAACAAAGGGTTTTCCCATCGACATTTAGTGGGAAATTTGTGCTATAAAACATGATTTTTCCACCTCATTCTCGCCGAACCAGTTCACTGGAAAAACACATGGTGGGAAACAGATTCTCATAGAAACGTCGGGAAACTTCGTAATTTTTTCCATGTGAAAATACTACTATTTAGGTTTTTCCCACCGACATTATGTGGAAAATAACCACTGAACATTTTTCAGTGGAAAAATAGTACTGTAATTTTTTAATAGTGGAGGGCAAAATTAAATGTAATTCGGAAATTAGAAAATTAATAAAGAAAAGGAAAGAACTTAAAAAAGATTTTGAACGAACAGAGTACATCAAGATTGTGGCATCTTTGACAATAGGTGCCTTGTGACTTCTTTTGGACTATGTACTAGGTTGCTTGAGATAAACTCAACTTGCTTTTATGTGCCGTGGAGTATCAATGAGCGGGTTAAGCTGATTTGGGTGGAATAAAGTGAGTCGAGCTAATGATATGTTCAAATGTTAATGTAGCTAAGATGAGTTACATTGGGTCAAGTTAGGTTAAATAATGAGTTCTAAATCAATTCGTCCAATTTTTACCAACTTTAATTTATGCGTACTATAATTTGTTTAATTACCATATAAAACTAATAAATATTTTTTTTCTTTATTATAGCTACATATAACATGTCAAACAATGAAAAGTTCTTTTATTATATATTTTAACAAAAAAAATGATGGATTAATTTAAGATTAAAAAAAGAAGCTAATTTAATAAATTATTGGGTTATCAACTCGCTCATACTTGAGCTGATTGATGGATCATGTTTTCAAGGGGTAAAATTTCCACCTCTAGCCACGTGGAACTTTAAGTGATGGTGAATTGGACATACGTTATGTGGCTATTTTGACAAAATTAGGCCAGCCAATAAAGTTTACTTTCTCCATTTTAAAATAAAGGAATTTTTGATAATTTTTCTAAATTCCAATATTTACTATTTCAACTTTAAGAAAAGTTTGGGGAGATATAAGATAATTTAATCAAATAATTCTTTGATTAATGTCATTAATTGAACATCTTAGTAGGTGTGGCGCACTCCAAAAATTTAATTATTTTAGAACGGAGGAAGTAGCACTTTTTGACTGAAAAATCAAAACTAACTGTAAGACCCTTTATCACCTAACTCAAACTCTCTACCTCATTTTCACCTCACTACAATCACAAAACAAAAAGATTACACCAAGCATAAATTACTGTTTGAGTTCTAATTGTTCCCATACCTTATGTCGAATAATGAAATCCTCTTCTTGTTCCATAAAGAAAGCATTGAACTTGTCAATCTCATTATTCAACAAATACACAAACTCAGCCTCTGCCTTACCATATTCCAATGACCCACTCATCATTGGTGGAGCACATGAAGATATCAACTTCACCAATTTCTTCAAGTCCTTATATGACAAGAACTTGTCACCCCACCCTGGTAATGTTTCTTCAATTTGTTGCTTCAATCTCTTCCCAAACTTCATTTCTCTTATCTTAAATAAAATTACCCCTTGGTCTAAATTTGAGAAAGAAATCCTATACTATGGGAAAATAAATATATTGAGGGAGAAGAGGAGATAATATATAGTGTGTTAGTGTGTGTGTAATAAGCAGAAGAAAATATGGGAAGTAAGAATATTTAGAAGCATATGCTTGGCGTGTTGAATGACCGTTTTTATTTATTTATTTAAATGAAAGTGAAATAAAAAGGGGTAGCTGAAGTAAGAGAATTCTTAGCATATTCGTAGATGACTGTTCTTTTTCAACAATAGTTAATGTGAGAGTCATTAGTCACATGGTAGTGATATCAAAATACAAATCACAGCCGTTTGAATAATTAAGTGGACTGACGTGGCAAGGATCTAATGATCTACAGTCAAAGCTGTGACTGTTAGAATAGAAGTCGGATTATGTAATTGGGAATTGGAGAATGGATGATCCTTTGGAATCTACCATGGGAGTGCGGGGGAAAGAGAACACCAAAATTGGGATTTGGGAATATGTTTTTCTTGGGGTTCTTTATACTTCGAGCCCGTTTGGATTGACTTATAAGTTGCTTATGACTGGTCAGCTTAAAGCTATTTTGTACTTAAAATAAGCCCAAAAAATTAATTTGGCTCGTTTGGCTTAGCTTATCTAAAGCAGCTTATAAGCTGCTTTTTTTAAGCCATCCAAACGGGCTCTTTCATAGGAAATGCTCTCGATATAGTCTAAAATATGTAGCTTGTGGGGTCTACTTCTACATTTTTCAATCTTTTGGGGATATTTTGATTGGAGTGACTTTTTCTTGCCTACAAGTTCAAGAGTTGGACAGTTTAAAACAAGACTTGTCCAATCCTCTAGTAGTAGTAGACATGTAGTTATATCACTCGATCGGGATGCGGCGGGATGAATGAGATTAATTCCATCATTCTTAATCAGGGTCGTATTTAAATATTGAGAATGAATAAATTCCTTGTAGAGTGTGTTTTAAGGCAAGTTCTACAGAGCGGTGGTTAGACCAACTATGTTGTATGGGGCTGAGTGTTAGTCAGTCAAGAACTCTCACGTTCAGAAGATGAAGATTGCGGAGAGATGAGGATATTGCGATTGATGTGTTGGCATACTAGGAGAGATTGGATTAGAAATTAGTATATTCGGGACAAGGCGGGAGTGGCCTCGATAGAGGATAAGATGCAGGAATCGAGGCTGAGATGATTTTGGCATGTGCAGAGGAGATACACGGATGCCCCTGTGCACAGGTGTGAGAGGTTGGCTATGGATGGTTTTAGGAGAGGCAAAGGTAGGTCGAAGAAGTATTGGAGAGAGGTGACTAGATAGGATATGGCGCAGTTCTAGCTTACCGAGGACATGACCTTAGATAGGAGGTTATGGAGGATACGGATTAGGGTAGAAGGCTAGCAGGTAGTTGAGCGTTGTCTTACTTAGTCATAGCAGTATTTTTATAATTTGTTTGTCCTTCGATTTCTACTACTATTTGTTATTTTTTGTACTTGATTATCGTATTATTTTGTGGTAGTTACTGCTTTTTGTTTTTTAGCCAACTTTTTTTTCATGCTTTTTATAGTAATTTTCCATATCTTTTATATTACTTTGAACTGCTTGTCCTTATTATGCCGAGGGACTACTGGAAACAGCCTCCTTACCTCCCAAGGTAGAGGTAAGATCTGCGTCCACTCTATCCTTCCCAGACCCCACTATGTGGGATTTCACTTGGTATGTTATAGTTGTTGTAGTGCGTTTTAAGGTGTGAGTCTGAATATATTGATCTGACCAATAAATTCTGAACGCCAAATAATTCGTATAAAAAAAGGTCGACTAATGGTACTAATTTTGTCCAACCACAAGGAAAATCTTGAATATCACTCCCTCCGTCTCAAAATATTTATCGTCCTTACTAAAAATACTTGTCTCAAAATATTTATCGTTTTATTTAACCAAGACAAAATTACGTAACTTTTTTCCATTTTACTTGTGTATTAATTAGCAACATTTAAGAGGTTCTCACTACTAATGGAGTAGATATTTATTCAGAAGAGATTACATGAAATATATTAAGAGGGTAAAATAGTCAAAATGCTACCCTTATAAATGCTCTCTTAAAGAGCGTGCAAATGAAAAATGCGACAAATATTTTGAGACGGAGGAGTAAAATTAAATATTAGGTTGGCGGGTGTCCTAACTAACCATATTGAAAGTTTGGAGTCTTGACATTTTCTCTCTAAATATTTGGTTTTATGCTTGTATTTGAAATTTCTTGTTTTACATGCATTTCACTTTCACGACCCAAAAACTCCGGAAAGTTCTGTTTCAACTAGATTTTCATTTGCGTGGAGACAAGGATGTATAAACAATTGCTTATGACATGTATGGTCATGAGTTCAAGGCTGGTACAAAAAGAAAAAGTATGGTAGTTCTTATTATAGTCAGTTTGGTCAAATTTCTAGGAAACTTAAAGTGTTTGTTTTTTTAAAAAAAAAATATTTATTTTAGAAAGCTAATGTATTTGGTTAAACTTTTGGAAAAAAATAATTTTGAGTAATAGTACAAGGGAAAAACTTGAAAAATAATTGCTCCTACCAAAGCAAAAACGTAAGTTGTTTTTAATTGTTCAAGACAAAATTACTTTTACAAAAAAAAAAAAAAAATGCAGTACTTACAAACTATTTCCATGGTTTGGGCAATAAATTACCTCATGCATTGTCAATAACAGAAACAGCATTATGACCAGTCTAACACACACACTCCCTCTCTCTCCTTTATGACTTAATTTTCTTGTATTTTAATTAAAATAAATTTAAAATTTTAATCAAAATCTTCCCCAATGATCATTTCATATAATTTAAATTTTTATATTTTTTTGTTCATAATGTAACGCTCAAAAATATTTTTGGAAAGATTGCTCAGACAATATATTAGCATACACAAACTGATTTATAGCTATCATATGAACCATTTAGCATACACAGACTGATTTATAGTTGTCAGCCTGTCATATGAATCATTACTCCTTCCGTCTTAAATTATATTTCGTGGTTATTAAAAATAGTTATCTTAAATTATCAGTCGTGATTATTAAAAATAATCGTACCAAACAGATAATTTGAGAGAGAGAGTATCTTTAGATTCTGATCTTGAAAAATGTGCTATTGTGCTCACCCATAAACAAAAGGGAGATTTGGAGATTTTCACTTGCTTTATTTTGATTATATATCTTTCTACACTAGTATTATCTTTTGCTAGCATTATTTAATTGTTATTATCAACAATCTCTCCCTCTATCTCTCTCTACATAGATATATATACACACATGTTCGGTGATGTAGCATCTCTACGGCCAGTATTAGCATTTATCTTTTTTTATTAGAATTTTGGCTTTTTTTAATATTAAAAAGATAAAGAAGTGTCCCATCTGGAAAAAAAATCAAACCTCGCTTCCTTTTTTGACAATGTGAAACGGCACCTTCCTCTTAATTACGGCTTCTTTTATCTTTTCCTACGGTTTTCGTTTTTTTCTAATTCTCACCGGTGAATAATCAAATTAAAACACACCGCTTGCAAAACTAAAAATTAAACTTCTTGCAAAATTAAAATATACCGCTTAGTTATTCACATAGAGGTTTACCGCTTTGTTTTGATTGCGGCACCCCTTATTGCGGGAGTTTCTGAAAGCATCGTGACAACTGCGGGGTTCAAGAAGCCTGCAATATACAAAAATAATCCCCACTTTTTAGGCCTTTTTTGTAGTGCATAGGGATCAATTTCTGTTTAATGCTTTTCTTTTAGTGTTGCACTCATATTCAAGAAATAAATCCACTTATGTTTCTCCCTATTTATTAGGGGGCTCGTATCCAAACTAAAATGTGCAAAGTTTAATTTTATAACCCGGCCCAAAGGCTAACACAAAAAAGAAGACAAAAATGGATGCAATATTATAGGGAACAAAACTTCTCTCTCTTATTAACCTTTTTGACATTTTTTCTAAATTTGTAAGTGCATTTAATGTAAGTGTTTTGATCGCCTCCATTCCCTTGCTTTTTGTTAATATACATTTTTGTCTGCAGAACTTCAATCACATCTTGCAAAATAGTAATATGATGACTCAACATGTCTGCAGATTCCTCGTCTCAAAATTCAATAAAAGAGATTCTCTTCAAGTCAAATTTTGATCAGACACAAAGTTCATAACACCACCGGCAACAGGGTCAGTTTCCTGATCAGTGTCTGTATCAGCACTAAACTTTGATTAGTCTCTAGTGCTGATAGAGAGACTAATCAGGGAACTGACATTGTTGCTGGTGGTATTATGAATTTTGAGTCTGGTCAAAATTTGGCTTGAAGAGAATCTCTTTTACGAGATTTGAAAATGAGGAATATGCAGAAATGTTGACTCACATATTACTAATTAGGAGGTGGCATGTATGTCCTCACCGATGATCGTCGCACATTTGATGGAAGGGGTGGCAGAGCAGGAAAATGGTGAGTCATAGGGCGGAGGGAAGGTGAGTAAAAAAAAAGTGTTTGGGAGGTGGGGAAAGGGGGTGTATTTTGGTGTTTGCGGATTAAAAGGTATTTGGGACCTATCTTTTAACTCTTTGATTAGAAGAAAGGAACTAGAGAAAAAAGTAGGATATTGCTATATGAAAAACTACTACAATGGAAAACTTGGGAAATGTGTCTACTTTATATAGTGTAAAGATTTTTTATATTACTAATAAATTTTTAATTATTATAGTAAGTTATGTACTTTACTTTCCAAGTTCCGGGATTATGATTATTTAAATATTTATTTTTATCGTAAGTAATTTAATTTGATATTGTAAAATACAAGGAAAGAATATGATGAGATTGACAGACATCATTCTTGAACAAGGATTTTAAGTCCGAATCAGAAGAACGAAAAGATTTCTAGTAAAAAAGTGTTTTCTCTTTAATAAGACCTGAACCAAATCACAACAAAATGAAAATATGAATTTATGTCTTAAATTTGGATATTGCTTTATATAAGTAACTTACGACCTCTGCAAGTGAGTAATTTTGAAAAATCGGACTTCATTTAATATCTTTTTATAAAAGTATCCTCGACTTAAAATTTGTAAGAGAAAACATTTTGAGCTAATTGTGCATTATGTTTATACACAATTGAATACTTAGGTAATTTTTTTTTGGTAGTGAAAATTCTCAATTTCTCATCTTCAAAGATTAAACAAATAATTTTATTGAAAATATTTTTATTTGTGATTTAAATATTTAATCAATTATTGATTCAATTTACATGCATAACGTGAAAATATATTTTATCCAATAAAGTTATAACCGCATTATTTCAGTTACTCAAGTATTTCACAGATCACTTAACTGGTACAAAAACTCATCCTAATTTTATGCTTTGTTAAGAAATTATCACATAAGAAAGAGGAAAAGAGAAACATGTGGTGCCTTACTAATTTTCCTTTTTGCTTTTATTTTCACTTTAATTTCTTAGCATCTAGTCCTCTACAACTGAAGGCTAGTTTCATATTGTATTGTTAATTTTTATGATGAATACATTATTTGACCAGATTTTATTCGTTGCATAATGTCACGCATCAACAAAATAAATTTATAATATTATTTTAAAAAGTAGAATACAGAGTAAGGTATTATAAGAAAATGTAAGATAAAGGATAAACTTGTTATAAAATAATATTAAAAGTACACAACACAAGAGATATAGCCAAAGATGTTGGGAGAGAGAGAAATATTTTATTGCTCGCTTCAATTCATCAAATGGACCTCCTATTTATAGGAGGAAAATGGTGGCCAAAACATGATAATAGCTTGAAGGCCATGCAATGAACTTGGTGGCTAAGTAATTTCCTTGGTGACCAAGTATTCATGGTTTTCAAGTATATTAAATGGATATCCATCACTAATATTTACAACACTCCCCCTTGGATGTCGATTAATAGATGATGTGCCTCGTTAAAACCTTATTAGGAAAAATCCTGTGGGAAAAAGTCCTAATAAAGGAACAAGAGTACACATATCTAGTAATACGCTTTGAGAGCTGCCTCATTAAAAACCTCACCAAGAAAATCCAATGGGACAAAACTTTGGTTAAGGGAAAAAGAGTACAACACGTATTTCACTCCCCCTGACGAAGATCAAAATTCAGATGTCGGAGTCTTCGCATTCCAATCTTGAATATCATCTTATTAAGAGTTGAAGTTGGCAAAGATTTAGTGAACAAATCTGCACGATTGTCACTTGAACGGATTTGTTGCACATCAATATCACAATTCTTGAAGATAATATACTTCGATCTTGTATACCAACTTATCACATCTTGAGGTTGGCAGGGGATTTGTGATCAGATCTGTCAAATGATCATTTGACGAACTGGTTGATGATCTGCATCTTCATTCCTTAGATAGAGTTGCATCATCGCCATATAGTATTGTTGCAGTCACGCTAAGTACATTCTTGACTTACTTTTATAAACTATCTGATGTTATCATTCTATGGTTTGGCTGTCATGTATAATAACATGGTTTGACAGTAATCCTTCATGTAAAGAGATAAAATCGAACTCTTATGTCGATCAGATGAATGCCCTGTATATCCAAAACACTTGACAATATTTGTTAGGATAAACAAATTCATGCCATACTTTCATTAGCAGTATACAATTGATCTTATTTCAATATCTCCATATAGGAGTAAATTATATCATGCTCGTAGTTATAGCAAGATATATAAGTGCATCAATTGCATAAAGATATGGTACTTCAGGACCAATTCAATTTTCTTATTTCAACTTCTTTCAACAGATAATGTACTGCTTTTAAAAACTCTTCAAGAGCTCCAATGATATTCAAGCCATCGTCAACTTGCATAATAATATGAAAGGTTCTGATTATCATAAAGAGACAAGGATAAACAAGACCATTTTTGTTCCCTTCATCAATGAATATTTACATTAAGGCGATTTCAGTACATCAACCTTGATTCATTTAATCCATTTAAGGATTATAAACCAGTTTCCCAAGAATTTGTATATGCTTCAGGCATTTCGAATACTTCAAAAAAATTCATATAAATTTTGTCAAGTAAGCCATATAGGCTGTGACAACTTCCATCATTATAAATTGTGACATCTTCTAATGTGTGGACTACAGGTCCAATAGCGTAGCAAGATGCATCATTTCACTTGCTAATTATTTCTACGTCAACATGCTTTAAGAGACGTAGAATTCTGATCCTCACAACCTTATACTATATTGCGCGCTATATAATATCAAAGATATCGTCGACGATATATCATTTGTATCGGTTCGCAATTCGACATAACTTACTGAAATTTCATCACTTCATTATTTTTCAGGTAGCTGAACCTTTCATAAGGTTTATGAAGTGTTATGTCGTAGCTCTTCAAGAGCACATTGCCTCCTTATTATGATCATTTGCTCCTCCCTTTTTCAAGGATTATTATATTTGAAACCGATTGGTCTACCATGCTCCATGCATGCTGTAGACTCTGTCCTTCAGGGACTTTAGGAGCATTTTGCTGATGAAATATGAAATAGATGGGTCAGCAAATGCTTCCAGCATTTGACTTGAATTATCTGAGGATCATACTGATAATAATTCACAACATATTTCTTAGCTGTTTATTCTCTTCCCTTTATGTCAGTGACATATATCACCATTTTCTTTGGGAAAATCCATCTGTGTGCATCATGGTATATCCATTAATCATATATCGCACATCAAACTCTATAAGATGGAAATATCTAGTTCTTGACCCTGAACCAAATATGAGGGGATAATTTATCAAAGTTTATTGATCTGAAGCATACAAGTGTTGTTGTATGCAATATATCATATCTCAGACCAACATCTGAAGCTCTGTTCTTATAAGCAATGGTTTAGTTGTATTATGGAGACATCTAATGCCAAACTAGCTTAGATATAAACCAGCATTATGAAGATGAATTTTCTTGATTACATGTTCTGAAAATTGTGCTTCCAGCTCAATTATTTGAGCAAGCAACTTCGTAAATGTCAAACTGCAGGTTGACAATAAATGCACATGTGATTGTCTCATAGATGTATCTATTTAGGACATCACATTGCTGGTGAACGGGCCCACATTCACCTTTTATATTTTTCAAAATTTAGGGGATTCAGTCCAACATTAGCTGGTGTAATAAACTTATCATGAGAATAAGCAACATAAAAGAAATTTTGAATAATCTTCTAGTTTTTCAATATATTTCGAATACTTGATTAGCACATCAGATTTAAATCAGGACGGCCAAAATGGTCTGGTCAACTTTTAAAATTATTTGTACCCGTAGACTTCAAGTTTACCATGACAAGTGCTATTTATTTTAATAAACTTCTAGTTTACTATTACATGAGATTGTATGTCAATAAACTTCTAGTTTATCGTAGTATGTGATCTCATTATGCTCGGGTAACATTTCACATGTGTATTTCTTACCCGTAGTAACTTGAAGATATTTAATATTCCGATCATTTGTAATCTCAATATGATAACTATTTTTATTGTTAGTAAACTTCAGGTCTACTAAAGTGTTCCAATCGTACCAATTACGATCTAAGATGAATGGTATTATCATATATAACATCTTTAAGAGACTTCAATTTATTTAGCATAATCAAATATTATTTTGACACTGCAACTGTCATGATACTTGTAAATAAATAATTAGCTCTTCTGGAGCCTTCGATCATTAATTTCTATTACCAAATATTTCTTAAATACTTTTGGTACCATGAAAGCAAATTTCGACACTACTGGTGTCACGAAATAAACATTGAATTCTAAACTTCAATATTTCAAACATCTCCTTCAGGGAGATTCATCATTAACTGAATATTTTGTATCTAGGCGTCAACCACATAATAATCACATCCTTCGTAAAGAGATACATTAATTGTTATTTCCTTCAAGGAAATCAATAACAACTAACCATAATGTATCAATGTGGTTAAAGTAGAAACATTCTATTTTGCTTTCTTTTTTCTTAAAAAGATACTTTCATATGTTTCAACGTACGACATGTACGTGTAGCAATGTCTGAATTTCATACCACGAAAAAATAACATGTACATTCCTTGTATTTTATCCCTCGAGGAGATAGGTAGTGGTATTTGTTCATTCACTTCGGGGAACGATACTTGATTATTTAAATATGCTTGAAATACGACATTCATCAATAACTAGTTATTTTGCTCAAACACAAGAAGACATTGCTTCAGAATATTTCTCAGATATTTTACTAATTCTTTCTGCTTCAAGAGTAATGTTTCAGAGTTTTACTACTTCAAGAGTAAAGTTTCAAGTTTTACCACTTCAGGAGTAAATTTTAAAGGTTTACTACTTCGGGAGTAAATTTCAACGTCTTACTGCTTCAGAAGTGAATTTAAAAATATTTACTAATTTAGGAGTAAATTTCAGAATTCTACTACTTGGGGAGTAGATTTTAGAGTTGTACTATTTCGGGAGTAGAATTAAAAGTCTTACTACGTCAGGAGTAAAATTCATAGTCTTACTACTTATGGAGTAAAATTCAGAGTCTTACTATTTCGTGAGTAGAGCTCAATGTTCTACTACTTTGGGAGTAGAGTTCAAAGTTTGCTTCTCGAGGAGCAAATTTATGAGTTTAGTACAATATTCAGAATATTTCTTCTCAATTATTCTACCTCTTCTGGAGATGAATCATGATATTTTCACAATCAAATGCACGTTTATATTTATAGACTTTACTACATATTATCACATTCACTTCAGGGAATGGATCTATATTTATAGCTTATATCAAAAGTTCTCATTCTTCAGAAATGGAACACAATCATCTGAACGTGCAGGCCTTAAGCATATCAAATTGTGAGAGCTTAGAGTTTCTTTTAAGATATTGCTACTCCAAGAGCAAATCAAGGCATACATATTTAGTCCCAACAACAAGCCCATAAAACTATTACCACTTCTGGTGGTTGTAAATTTATTATGAACTCTACTGGAGTTCAAGAAGAGTCATTAATTCATCTTACATAAAGCCCTTATCATGATGATAAAAATATCAAACCAAGAGCAACAAAAAAATCTCGGATTTCTTACCTGCAATATTGGCCACCTCGATCTAAATATCTTGGATGGTAATCTTGTGACCATACAACTCTCAAGCCCACTTAAATCCTTTGAAAGTAACCAAAATTTTCTTCTTTCTGAAATTGCTTTGAGAATTATAATCTCACTTTGCTTCGGCAGATATATCAAAGATTCGAACCATTTTGCTATACACATGCTCAAGATAGGAGAGTCTCGTGCTGATAACGTGTTATAAAATAATATTAAAAATACACGACACAAGAGATATAGCCAAAGATGTTGAGAGAGAGAGAGAGATATTTTATTACTCACCTCAATTCATCAAATGGACCTCCTATTTATAGGAGGAAAATGGTGGCCAAAAACTTGATAATAGCTTGAAGGTCATGTAATGAACTTGGTGGCCAAGTAATTTCCTTGGTGACCAAGTATTCATGATTTTCAAGTATATTAAATGAATATCCATCATTAATGTTTACAACAAAACTATGATTATTAAATAATAAGTAAAATCAAAACGAAAAACAAATAACTTAAGGGCACGACCACCATAGTTTGTTCAAGACAAAGTTACTCTTACAAAAAAAAATTTAATCAAAGTCTTTCCCAGTGATCATTTCATATAATTTAAAATTTTATATGTTTCTGTTCCTAATCAAGGGCGGATTTAAAAAGGACTAAGGGTGTTCACCCAAACACCCTCGACAAAAAATTACGGTGTATATATAGTGTAAATTTTCTGTGTTTATGTGCATATATTAACTTTTGAACACCCTAAATAAATTATATTTAGCTTTTTATTTTTTCCTAACCCCCTGAATGAAAATTCTGGATCCGCCACTGTTCATAATGCAACGCTCAAAAATACTTTTGGAAAGATTGCTCAGAAATATATTAGCATACACAGACTGATTTGTAGTTGTCATATAAATCATTACTCCCTCTGTCTCAAATTATCTACCGTGGTTACTAAAAATAATTGTCTCAAATTATGTGTCATGGTTAGTAAAAATAGTTGTCTCAAAAAAGCGACAGATATCTGAGACGGAGGGAATATCTCTAATCTTGGAAATTGTGCTATTGTGCTCACCCAAGAATAAAAGGGAGATCTAGAGATTTTCACTTACTTTATTCTGAATATATATATTCCGGTGATGTGGCATCCCAACGGCCGATATTAGCATTTATCTTTTTATTAGAATTTTCCTTTTTCCAATTTTAAAGAGATAAAGAAGTGTCCCATATGGGGGGAAAAATCAAACCTCACTTTCTTTTTTCACAATGTAAAACACCACCTTCCTCTTAATCACGGCTTCTTTTATCATTTCCTACATTTTTTTTTGGTATTTTCCTCTAATTATCACCAGTGAATAATCAAAATACACTGCTTGTGAAATTAAAATATACCGCTTATTTATCACATAGAGGTTGACCGGTTAGTTTGAGGGAAGACTGCGGTAAAAGGATGCCTGTCTGTTGATGGCTAGCTCGTAGATGCAAATATTGAACCTAGGTTTGTTGATGGATTTGGTCTTGTCGAACAGGTCCTTCGAACACAAAAGCCCACTAGCCGAGCTAAACTGCTTAGTGATGAAGTCATTCCCACAAACTGAGAACAAAAGGATGTACTTGCTCCCTTCGCCAACCATTACCGCTCATCCACCACTTTTTATGTTGAAATCCTGTCTTTGTCTTTCTCGGCTATCTTTTGCGTGTTATTCCTTACGCCCTGAGAAAGAACCTCCACTTGGATTCATTTCAAGTCTCAAGTTCTTGTTTAGAATTCTCGTGTATGAAGTTTGAACGAGAGCTTTGATGCAATTCAAATTGAGAAGCAGTAGTGACCGCATAATAAATGTCCGGAGGACAGAACAAAATTTTGAATTCCCGAGTTTCCTTGCAGCACCCCTTATTGTGGGAGTTTCTGAAACCGCCATGACAACAAATTGCGGGGGTTCTTGACCCTTGCAATATGAAAAAGTAACCCCCCGCTATTTTTTGTAATGAATATGAATCAATTTTCATTTAATGTTTTTTTTTTCCAGTGGTGCATCCATATTTAAAAAAAAAAAAAAAAAAACTTAAATCCGCTTATGTTTCTCCCTATTCAATAGGGAGCTTGTATACAAAAATGAAATAAATTATGGACAAAGGACAATATGTGATAAACAATATGTGAAATAGGAAGTGCAAATAATATTACAATAAGCTGGGCAAATTAAAATAGTTTTTTCCTTTTGAGTGTATCGTGAATTCGTCATCGTGTAACTTACGACAACTATTAATAATATTTTGCTTTGTGCAAATTTATTTGAGTCATTTGTTCTCTTTATTCTCCTCGATAGCTTATCCTTTATACAATTTTATTTTAACTATTTATCGTTAATATTATAATGATTTTCTGGACATGGTTTTTATTGGGTTTTCTCTTCTTTTGCCTTTAGGTCAAGATTTATCTTGCTGCCCTATGTATTTTCACAAGCACCTTTCGTGGCTAACAACAATACAGCTCCATAGATATCTTTTCTCTAATGTGCACTTTTCTTACAGATAGTCTCTGATCTTAATTGTACCATTTCTTTTGTCAGATTGATTGTACCATTATTAGTAAGTATATTCGAGCCAAGCTAGAAATTAACACTTCTTCAATACCAACATTGAACAAGTGCTATTTATTCTTTCTATTTTTCTTGTAGTAGGCGGACATGATCCGGTTGAGATTTGAAAAGAAAAAAAAAATAGAAGTTGAAATTGAAATTAAAAATGTGTTTAAACATAAAACTAAATTTGAAATTTCTGAGTGAAACTTGAAAACTCCTAAAAATTATTTTTCAAACTTAAAATTCCATGTATCAAGTTTCTAGTTGAAATAATAGTCCAATTTAAGAAACATACAATTATTTGATAACTCTAATCTCTATATATTATTTCAAATTTTGGAACCAAAATCTATGGACAGAGAGGGTCGTAAAAGCTTATCCGCACCCGTTACATTGAACAAGTGCAATCATCAAAATACATCTTCATGTACACTCTTATCACTGAATCATAGTATTTAATTAATGCAATCCGCACTCACATATTTAAAAATTATTTTATCGACGTGTGATGTCGCCAATAGGTAATGGCAACTGCGCAACGAATGACTCCCAATTATTTTGTCAACATGAGTTTTTGGCTAATTGATTCCACTAGGACTTCTAGTTTGTTTTGGAAAAAATATGCGAAGCCCAAATAAACTAAAAGTAAAATGTGCAAAGTTTAATGAGAAAATTATTGTGACATCTTAGCTTAGGAAGAAAGTCCCACATCGGCATAACACAGGAGAGGTGTTGAGTATATAAGTAATCATGCCTTACCTCCTAGTGACGTGTTTTAAAGTCGTGCCGGCTTAGGCCCAAAGCGGACAATATCACTAGTGGGCTGGACTGTTACAGATAGTATCAGAGCCACTCCTGTGTCAGCCTTGTCAATGGTGGGCCAGAGTTCAACTGGGTTTAGGCAAATCCTGAGTAGACGGGGCAAACCTAAGTGCTGAGTTTAGGCAAATCCCATGCGGTGGGGCAAACCTCAGCGAGGACGCTGAGTCCATAAGAGGGGGTGTATGTGACACCCCATCTTAGGAAGAAAGTCCCACTTCGTACATGTCATCAACCTCGATCTCTCTTTAGTCACTTTCTCTCCTTCATCTCTCTCTTTCTCCTCTCTCCTTCGTCTCTTTCTTTCTCTCCTTTTTCTCTCTCACCATAAGATCAAGTCTCTCTACATTTTTTTTTACTGTCGATGGCCGGAATTCACAACGGAAGTTTAAATCTTGTATTATATGTTTCTTTTTTTTTTTCTCTATATATATATATATATTGGAAGACATCTTAGATACTTGGGCGTTCATCTCTGTTTCTTTTTTACATATGATTGTTAATTCATATTTGTAGCTATTAACTTCTTCTTCTTTTTTCCTTTTAATTTCAGCAAATAGCGATAAAAGAACTCCAACTAATTGAATATTTCTTTTGTAGAACGGGAAAATCTTTTCAATTTTACGTAATCATTTACCAATTATTTTAGATCTGGAAATCTATCTTAGGAAATAGATTGATGACGATTGAACTTGGTTCGAACCGATTCAAACAACTGATAAATTGATGAAGATCACTTGGTTCACCATTAATTTCATGTCAACATAGTTATACATTGTTATTCATGATTATACAAAACATATACATAAGGGTGTATATGAAATGAATCATAATATATACAAGTCCATATACACAATTTACATCATATTATACATTGTCATTCGTGATTATACAAAATATATACATAATTCATACATTGCATATACAATGTATATATAATATATAAGGGTGTATACGAAATGTATGAATGTGTATATGCACTATTATGTATCATATTATACAGATTTCAAAAATGAAAAATAAAAGAATGAATAGAAATCCATGGTAGCTCGGGAAAGAAGTTAAAAACAATAATATTAAAATAGATTTGGCTTCATTAAACTTGATATAAACATATATTGACTATTCTAGATGTAAAATTTTATTGGGTTATGGACATTGCAAACTGTTTGCTCTGAATGTACATATGTGTAAGTATCCCAAGTTTAATTTGATAACCCAGCCCAAAGGCTAACACAAAAAAGAGCTATATTATAGGGAACAAATCTTCACTTTCTTAGTAACCTTTCAAACATTTTTTCTAATTTGTAAGTGCATCTAATGTAAATGTTTTGTATTGATCGCCTCCGTTTCCTTGCTTTTTGTTAATATACATTTTTGTATGCAGAACTTCAATCACATCTTGTAAAATAGTAATATGATGAGTCAACATGTCTCCAATTTCCTTATTTCTAGATCTAGTAAAAAAGATTCTCTTCGAGCCATATTTTGATCAGCCCCAAAGTTCATAACACCACCAGCAACAAGTTCAATTCGTCGATCAGTCTCTGTGTCAGCACCATAGACTAATCAAAGTTTGGTGCTGACATAGAGAGTGATCAGGGAACTGAACTTGTTGTTGGTGACGTTATGAACTTTGAGGCCGATCAAAATTTGTCTCGAAGTTTTTTTTTTTTTATTGGATCTGAAAATAAGAAAATTGCAAACATGTGGACTCATCATATTACTAACCAGGAGGCTCGTAAGTTGGCGCATGTGTCCTCATCGATGATCGTCTCCCATTTGCCGGAGGGTGTGGCAGAGCGAAAATATGGTACGGAGGGTGTGGCAGAGCGAAAAAATGGTAAGGCATAGGACGGAGGGAAGGTGGTTGAAAGGCAGTGATTGGGAGGTGGAAAATAGGAGTGTATTATGGTGTTTGCAGATTAGAAAAAAGACATTCGAGACCTGTCTTCTAACTCTTTGGTTAGAAGAAAGGAACTGGAGAAAAAAGTCGAATACTGCTATAGGAAAAACTACTGCAGTAGAAAACTTGGGAACTATGTCTACTTTATATAGTGTAAATAATTTCTATATAAATAAAAAGGATTTAATTATTATAGTAAGTTGTTTACCTTACTTTCCAAGTTCCCGAATTATGATTATTTAAATAGCATCGTAAGTAATTTAATTTGATATTATAAAAATATAAGGAAAGAATATGATGAGATTAATAGCCTTCATCAATGATTCTTAAACAAAGATTTCAAATCCAAATCACAAGACTGAAAAGTTTTTTAGTAAAATAGTGTTTTCCCTTTAATATGACCTGAATTGAACCACAATAAAGTGAAACATGCACTTATATCTTAAATTTGGATACTGCTTTATATAAGTAACTTACGACCTCTGCAAGTGAGTAATTAAGAAAATCGGACTTTATTTTAATATTTTTAATTAAAAGTATCTTTGACTTAAAATTTATGAGAGCAAACATTTTGAGCTAATTGTACATTTTTTTATACACAACGAAATATTTAAACCAATTTTTTTTGGTAATGAAAATTCTCAATTTCTCATCTTCAATTATTAAATAAATAATTCTAATGAAAATATTTTATTTGCGATTTAAATATTTAATCAATTATAGATTCCGTTTATATGCATAACGTGAAAATATATTTTATCCAATAAAGTTATAAAAGCATTATTACATCAATTTACTCAAGTCTTTCACAGATCACTTAACTAGTATTAAAACTCTCCTAATTTTATGCTCTGTCAAGAAATTATACATGAGAAAGAGGAAAAGAGACACGTGAGCCTTACTAATTTTTTTATTGATTTTTATTTTCAATTTAATTTCTTAGCATCCAGTCTTCAAAACTGAAGGTTGTTACACAGTTTCATATTGTATTACTCCTATATTGTGTTGTTAATTATTATGAGGTATATTCCTGCATTTCATTCAGATGAGTTGAACAATTCATCTGATTGTTTACATTTGGCAATTGTCTGCTCCTGGATTAAACATAAGAGCCCAATTGTGTCTTTCTTTGAATTGGTTCATTTGTTAGTGTCCACTTGAATACATTATTTGAATAGATTGTATTTGTTACATAATGTCACACATCAACAAAATAAACTTATAATAATATTAAAAAAATTAAACTATAGCGTAAAGTTATAATTAAAAAAAAAGGTAATGTAAAAGACAAATTATGATTATTAAATAATAAGTAAGCGCAAAATGAAAAAAGAAAACTTAACGACGCGACCACCAAATTCATCAGTACATAAAATAGTAAGTACTCTCTCACTATATCAATTTATGTGATACACTTTCATATTTAATCTTTCTAAAAAAGAATGATACATTTTATTATGTAGAAATAATTTAATTTTAAACTTTCTCTTTTACCCTTAATGAAATGATTTACAGCCACACAAATATCTATGACTTATTTTACACCACAAATTTCAAAAGTCTGTCTTTCTTTCTTAAACTCCGTACATAGTCAAACTATAAACACATAAATCGGGACGGAGAGAGTACTTCCATTGTTACATAAGGATATGATATATTAAAGTAAGACACCTAAAGGATGTGATGCAGCAGATTTCCCTTAACCAGAGATTTGAGTTTGAGCCTTGAGTATGAAAAATTCTTGGTAAGAAGCGCTTTTCCCCAAATGAAGCCTACGTGGCGCGAATATGCATATAGCTAGGCTTCAATGCGGATACCGAACACCGAGTGCAAAACCCAAAAAAAAAAAAAGTTAACAATCAAAATAAATATCACAATACATTTAAAATAACAATACAATTGTGTTTTTTTTCCCCACATACAATTGTATTTAAAATTAGAAAAACAGAAAAGGGCCAATAAACCACCTTACTATTGAAAAAGGGTCAAATATGCCCCTCGTAATACTATTGGATCAAATATACCCTCCCTCATTAAAATTGTCCAAGGTGTACATCTTTATCATACGTGACACTGATATTTAATGGGTGGATGTCACGTAACATTACCACCTCATCACCCTTAACCCATTTTGCTCCTCCCCGCTTCCATCACTAAGTTCAGTATTGTTCTCTCTCAGCTTTAGTCACCATTGAAGAATAATATAGTGCCAATGGTGACAGAGAGGAAGGAAATTTTATAGCCTGTTTGGCCAAGCTTATTTTTTCTCCAAAAGTATTTTATTTTTTTAATAAGTGCTTATTTTAAAAAAAGTGAGGTGTTTGACCAAGCTTTTGAGAGAAAATAAGTTCTTTTGGGGAGTAACAGAAGCAGTTTTTCAGAAGCTAAAAAGAATAGCTTTTATCCAAAAACACTTTTTTGAAAAGTACTTTGTGAAGAATACACTTAGAAGCACTTTTTAAAAGCTTGGTCAAACACTAATTACTGCTCAAAAATACTTTTTAAATTAATTGGCTAAACACAAACTACTTTTAACCAAAAATATTTTTTTAAAAAATAAGTTATTTTTATAAGCTTAGCCAAACAGGCTACTAGGGGTGAAAATTGGGAGGAGGGATATATTTATTCCAATAGTATAACGGGTATATTTGAACCGGGGGGCATATTTTACCCTTGTTCCAATACGTAAGAAAAATATGGTTAGATTTGTTTGGCAGCCGAAATTATCTTAAAATGGCACATGTATTAGGAGCAGCGGTAATGTGGCCGGCGGGTAACAAGTGTATAGGATTAAGTTCAAAAGTAGAGTCAATAGTATTATCAATCCCCCCAAATGCAGTACGAAGAAAGATGGATCCAAGGTGGAGAGGAGGTTTCAGTCTTGGTGTGGATTTGGGCCTTGCTCGAACTGGGCTTGCCCTCAGTAAAGGCTTCAATTTTCGACCCTTAACGGTAGGTAACACCCAAATTTCATCCCCCAAAGTTTGATACACGTACAAAGTGAAACGACTTTGGATTTTGTCAGGTATTGGAGTTGAGAGGACAGAAACTTGAGCTTCGAATTATTGATATTGCCCTAAAACAGGTTTCTTTCCATTTTAGTTAAACACTCTACCCTC
The DNA here is from genome assembly GCF_019175385.1 of Lycium barbarum. Lineage (NCBI taxonomy): Eukaryota > Viridiplantae > Streptophyta > Magnoliopsida > Solanales > Solanaceae > Lycium > Lycium barbarum. The sequence goes on from NC_083342.1 coordinate 116,610,660, forward strand.
CTCACACCGGGTTCTTGTTATTCTTATGAGTAATTTTGCTAGTTTTAAATATTTAGCTGTTTTTTTTACTGGCTATGTTGATATTTTCAGACACAGCAAATTTTTATGGCAATTTATCAATTGGGTATTGATAATATGTGTGATTTTGTTTTTCTTTTAGTTAAGAATTAAACTGATATCCCAGCATTTGGAAGTTTCTTTCTATGAGTGTGGTTTTGGTGGGAAGCGTTAAGAATTCATCACCAACTTAATGAATATCTAAGATATTTTGTGAAGAATCTAGAACAATTAAGGAGTTGTAGAGAATAGGGAGAAGCACTCTAGAAAAAAATATTTAGGAATATTCTAGACAAAGTTGTAAATAGAGGTGGTCATTTGAGTTGTAAGCAAGAAAGTTACAAGTGAGAAGTGAGAAGTGTGAGAGCTAGTAAGAAATAGTAGAGAGAAACAAAGAGAGTTGCTAGAGTGAGTGCAAAAAAAAAATTAGTGTAAGACCGAAGTTGGTCCTTACTTTGAAATAATAAAATTCAAGTTGTGCCCGACTATTGTGCCTGACGATACTCAACAGGAAGTGGATGAGTTTATAATTGGACTGATATCCCAACATTTTACATTTTAGCTTTTACTAGTATATGTACCTGCGCGATCTGCGGATTGTTTCATATAAAAAAGATACAAGATGTGTGAACTAAAGTAAAGAACCTGAAGCACTTCTTATTGAACAATATTTGCTACAGCAAAATTATTCATGATCTTTAAGACTACAAATTTAATATTTAGGACTCTACAATATATGCAATAGAAGGACAACCTGTGAAAAGTTTGATTTTATCCACTAAAGAAAAACAAATACTAAAGTGTAGAAATTCACCAACAAATCATTTTCACTTCAAACTTCATCCTTCATGTTGAATAGGATTCTAAGTAGTTGCAATTGGATTATTCTTTTCACACCAACTCACATGAACTTGCCTGCTTTCTCTGCCTTGGCTATTATTCCAGAAAGTTAACTATCTATCATAAGTAAATTTTCCCATGGATGATCATGGGCGGAGCCACCTTAGGCGAAGGGTGGTCAGGTGCACAACTTTGACGGAAAATTATGCGGTGTACAGAGGTTAAATGTTAGCTATTATGAGTATATGTATTTAATTTTGCACCCTTAATACAAGTGAAAAAAAATTGCACATCCTTCACCAAATTTCTGGCTCCGCCACTGTGGATGATAGATGTGCATGGTGCAACAATAATTATCAACATGACCAAGCAAACTCTTTACTTACTAAAGAGCAAGCTTACATAAATTATTGAAGAAGCCAATTTAAAAGTTACGTAGGCACAATTACGGACAACTCTTTTCCCTTACAATTATACTTAAGAATTTTCTTACACAACAAACAGCAGCATCTGGTTATGCACTTCATTATCCCTTCTTTTCATATCAAAGAGTTGGACAAGCATGGATCCCTTCTCTTTTATTTTTGTAATTAGAATGCTTGCCATTGAACATCCTTACTGCAAGGATGTAACTATTATCAACCAAAGTGATAAAAAGAACATGGTTATGCACTTCATGAGAATTGCACTGCAGTAATATTGTTGCCTTTCATAGACAGTGGCTGAAAGGGAGAAACTTATTTCTAGAACGAAGTTGCCCAAGTCTAATTCCAGAATAAGAGAACAAAACTCATTTTAAAAAAAAAATAATCAGAAAATAGGATATGTGCGACAGAGAAGAAAGCTGAGAAAATTCGCACTGGTTATTTTTCTTAATTGGATGTCATAATGTCAATGAATTTCACACAGAAAATACTTTCTCACTCTATACAACACAAGTTTGTTGTATATAGTTAAGAAAAATTTATAAAGTTGAGCTATTTGTTTAAGAGTCTTACCAGCAGTCTTTTGAAGTGAAAAGGTACAAAGCTCATATAACACAGGCATCTTAATTTAAAGTTTAAATGATCAGAAAAGGTCAGGATTTGTCTTCATTAAGGATTTACTGAAGTTTCTCTAGTGGTTACATGCACGTTGTAGTTATTTTTTCAATACCTGAGGAAGAACTAAAAACAGTTGTGAAAGTTAATTCCAAGTTGCATCACCAACTACATCCTCAACTCCATTAGGAATAACTTTAACATTAGTTTTTAGACCTGCAACTAAAATCTCAAGTCAGAGTTGGTGATATCTTTACGATGAATTCATATAGAAAATAATAACATATGGTAGTTGTGGCATCAGCTGCAATTGCATCTTCCACTAAAATTTACCCTTAGGTCTTAATTGGAATCATAGCATTATTTCTGTAGCTAATGAAGAAACACATACGCCAAAAAAAAAAAAAAAAAAGAGAGAGGGAGAGATAGAGAGAAGAGAATAAATCCAAATAGAAAGTCAGATCACAGATTAGGGAGGTTATGGAGGACTCAGATTAGGGTAGAAGGCTAGTAGGTAGTCGCAGTTTTGATATATAGTCTATTGTCATTTGATGCTTGCTACTATGTGTTGTTTCTTGTACTTCAATTATCTTATTTATCTGTGGTAGCTACTGCTTCCTTTTTCTCAGACTGCTCTATCATGACTTGTTCGCTTTCTTTAGTTTCATTTTCATTTTGCTTTGAACTGCTTGTGCTTATCTGACCTTTTCTTATGTTTTCTCTTGAGCCGAGGGTCTTCTGGAAACAGCCTCCTTATCTTCCGAGATAGGGGTAAGGTCTGCGTACACTTTACCCTCCCCAGATCCCACATTGTGGGATTTCACTGGGTATGTTATTGTTGTTGTAAAGTCAGATCACAAGTAATCGTATATGCAACTGAAATATATTTTAACTTCCTAAATCGATGGTTGTAATCTGATTTCATCATCTAGCATCTAAATTGTCGCTCTACGCAATTATTAAAGTGAAATCCTCAACCAAAATTATTTAAAAGAAAAGATACTTAAAGTTGTGATACTTCTCTTCTGAATACCATGATTTCTATATGTTGTTGGAGTTGCGTGTTCTTCATTTCCTCATTCTTGAAGCCCACTGTTAAGGGATAGAACCAGCCACCTTCCTTCAGATGCATGCAACACATTTGTTGTTCATGAACATTACTATTGCAAGTAGTTTTCAATTTTGTTAAGGTGATAGTCACAGCTTGGTTTATGCTAAAAGTGATACATTATATCCTACTTTTTTAGTGAAAGCAAAGTTGGACTGACAATATCAAACTGCAGTTGAACCGCATTCAACCAAATTATACACATTTTAAATGAATTTTTTGGACACAATCATAAATAACACACATTGTTCACTAATGTTGTCCAGTAGAAAAAAGTAATGGATGCAAAAACTTTGAGCAAAAAAAGAAGCAACCCAAAGGTGAATAGTACCAGTTTCAAAAAAAAAAAACAAAAAAACTGGTGATTAGAAACAAAAGAAGTATAGCAAAAAATTACCAAAAGAACTTACCAACACAAACGGCTAAGGTGAATACCAGTGGAAGAAGGTGATGAAATATTGAGACTAAGAAAAGAAAATTAATACAGAAATGAAATTGAGAAAGAGGAGAGAAAGTGGAGAAAGCGGAGAGAAGGAATAACAGAGAGAGGAATAAGAATCGTAGAACCCGAAGAAAAGAATGGTAACTGACAATTGGGTCAGTTATCAAATTCTCAACGTGTGGAAACTAAAAACACGATTAAAACTGTCCTCTCTCTCTTTTTTAAACTATATAAAAAAAAAAAATTCCTAAATTTTTGTAGTTTTATTTTGAGCAGTGCAGATAGCTTTAATTTTTCATTGAACGTGGTTTGGAAGAGGTGAAATCGTGGGCATGGGATACTTATTTAACTGTTTTGCTGAGTAATTTGCTCAATTTTTATTTAACTGTTGCAGTTTTGTAATTTTTTAATTTTATATTTTTACATTTTGATTTTTGTGGTGATGACACTTGTCATCTTTTCCTTCTTTTGCCTGTCCTATTCTATGTAGATAGATTTTGTATTTTTAATTCCTTATTTTTATGGGGATGACACTTGTCATCATATCCTTGTTTTGCCTCTCCTATTATACATAGATAGATAGGAGATAATATGATTTGTTATGGATCAGTATATGAGTATTAGCTCATGTATTAAAAGTTTTCCTTTCTGAAATTCTTGTCCAATCAAATATGCCAGACAAATTGGAATGTTTAGTTGTCAAGGTTAATATTTCCACACAGCTTCATTATGTTTAATGTAGAATGATTTAATTTTTATGGTAATTAATCAGCTGGTTTCAATGTGATTTATCTTGGATATGATTTAGTTATTCTTTCATTTTTTATTTTTATTTTTTTGTTAAGAATTAAATTGATAGTGCAGTAATTGGAGTTTTTCATGAGTGTGGTTTTGTTGGGAAGATAGGAAGTGGATGAGTTTATAATTGGACTGCCTTTGTCAAGTGATGGAAAGGAAACTCCACAATCTAACAAAGTTAGAAGTGTTGCTGGTAGGCTTGCTGTTCGAGCTGCTGAGAGGTACCAATTATTTAGCATTCTCAATCTATTTTTACCTATCCAAAAAAAAAAAAAAAAAAAACTATTATTGTCATCACCTGTGACCTTATGGAAGTTCTGAAGATTATGTGTCAAGTTGCTTGAAAATGAATATTCTAGAAAATTCTTGTGGGGGTCTGATGGTTGAACTGTCAGAGACATGTTTGTTTATTATGCTTTACTAACCAAAACTGATCTGATAATTACACTCTAGGGCTACTAGTTGACTTACTATTTTCATAAACCTTTGAGCTAGTATGCTTTGGATTTATTTACCAATTTCTTTTTGATAAGTTGGTTTTACAAATTATTGACGCTAAATTCAACTCTGCACTTATCTATAGTTATTCTCTTGTGACATGTTTAAATTCATTTTGAAAGTGGTGAGGGACCTTGCCATGATCTGTGATCTTCTTTATCAATGCTGTCCTTTTAGGGGCTGGAGAGTATATCTGCAGGAAGAGTATGGGACAACAATTGAGGCCATGAGCTACATGGTTGATAGGTAACAGGTTTTCTAAACTTGTCCCTATATTATTACATGTGTTATGAGGAAGCAAGTAATTCTCTTTCATTGTATTTCAAGTAGTTCTTATGCAAGTAAATATCTAGGATCACAAGGAGGAATCATGATCTCATTTTGGGAATGAATGAAGTTTGTCTACTTGTCTTGCTAATAAATTGATTGTCAAATGTATAAGAGAAGAGAAGGTATCTTTTAAACAGTCTGTTACCAGAAGTTATCCTAAAGTGGGAGAAACGTCTGTTAGTATTTAGATCTTTTCACCTTTTCACCCATTTGAAGCAAGACAAATTAACTAGTTAGGAGTTGGAATGAAGATCATGCCACGGTCCTTATCAAAAAAAATAAAAAATCATGCCACTGTCCTAATCCCAGTAAACAGAAAAAACTATGAGATTCTTTCTCATATGTACTGCTGAGAGGATGCAAGTAATCGATGGAATAGTTGAGGTGTGCAGAAATTAGCTGTAAAAAAAGAAAAAGGACAAAAAGAAAGCTTAAAGGTTAAACCTTTATGCTAATCTAACGGAAATATCTGTTGGTACTAGATTCACACCCCCTTCTTTATGGTCATTTAACCATTTATAATAAGATACAAATTCTTAGAATGTAAAAGCTTTTTTCTTGGTGACAATATAGGGCCATGATAGCATGCTAGTCCCGCGGGGTTGATCAATTAATGCAGAATGAACTTGGATCAATTTATGATTAGATCTAACTTACCTCGGAGCTTGTATTGCCAATACAAGCAAATTCAGAAACATTAGCAACTAGCATGTGCCTTGTATTTGTTTTAATTGGTAACTAAAGTATGTTAGTGAAGGTTTGCACAAATAGGATGCTAGTGTGGTTCATGATGGGGCACATCAGACAAAGATACATATTTTTTGATATCATAATATTATAAAAATTATTCCAAATGAACAGCATCAACATTTTTTAGGGGCCTCGGAAAATCTGCTCGTGAAGGGAAACAGGACGCCTATGCTGCTGCTGTATGTATTCAGTTCAACTCATCTTCTTTTTTGTACTTCTCCCTTGCATGTTTTTCACGTAAGACTAAAAATAGTAAACCTAGGATTAAGAAATAAGCTTTATTGTATAATTGCAGATGGTGCTTGAGAGATACTTTTTAGAGTCAGGTCAAAGAATCGAGCTAGTGTTACCCAAGCAGTTGGATCTGCAGGAGAGGCTCAAGAAGGGATGTTCCAAGGATGCTGATTATTTTACGGATGAATCTGATTAGTTGATAATTTGCAACCCTTTCAGGAACCCCCAAGGATACTGATTATTCCAAGGATGCTGATTATTTTACAGATGAATTTGATTAGTTGATAATTTGCAACCCTTTCAGGAACCCCCAACAACTTCCTAGTTGTAGGAAAGAAGGTTGAATGGATCATTACAGTGATTGTGATAGCTCTAAGCCACTTGAATAGTACTTACCCTGTTATATATTTTAAAAATATCTTGCTCCTGTATATAATGTTCGAGAGAAGAGCATTCATGTGTCTTTGTTCGAGCAAAATAGGTGTAAGTGTAAAGACATGAGTTGTGCTCAAACAATAAGATAAAACAATTTCATTGTAAGAGTCTCTTTGGGGTGTTACTGTCGTCATCGTAGCTGTTGGAAAATAAATCCCTGCATAGCTCTCCATAGAATCTGCACACAAGTTCGATGAAGACGGGGCTTTTGAGATTCTTCCAACAGTATAACAATTCTTCCAGATCTGCCAAATCCCTCATTTTCCCCTCTTCCACAACCATCTCCATCAGATAATTCTCAAAGCTCCTGCATGAGTCTTCCACATCATCCTGAACTAACACTTCTTTTTTAGTTGCTGCACTCAATCTCACGTAAGCTGGGGTGAGGGGTGATGGAAATGGTGCTCTGTGATGTTCTACTTCTGAGAAACTCTTGAGCTCCATGACTTGGTCCTCCTCTCTCCCTCTTCTTCTTAGCAAACGGAAAACTGACTGAATCTGTGGACCTCGGTTTCTAGGGGTGCTTCTATCAGTCTCATGTACTGAACGTCGAAACTTGAGTCTTCTTATAAAGAGGGGCTTTCTGAGTCTAAACTTGAACAACCTTAGTATTTTCTTGCATGGATTGGAAAGCTTGCATTTTAAGGGACCAAAAGCTTTCACTTTCATTGTTGGAACCTTTATGGTTGGAGAAAGAGTGCGGATAAAGCAAAAAACTTGAAATGATTGTTGGTATCTTTCTTTGTGGAGAGTTATGGCCTGCTGATGTTCTGAGAAAAATGTTCGTTTGTTGAAAGGTTGGTGTGGTTGATGGTAGAAGGTACCCCCTTTTCTAAGGTGGCAAATGATGAGTTGTGGGCTACACGTTTCATATTGAACTAAAGGTGGTATGCATGAAAGAAATGTCTTCAACACTCTTGCTACATCTCTCCTATGGTTTGTTAATAGCTTAACGTCACCTGCTATATTTGGTCGTCTATGAGCTAATAATTGTTTATATTAAAAGATATACCATATGAAATATTGGACCAACACTTGATGGTGTACCCCGAAGTAAGACATCGAGGAGTTCCCACTATTTGAGGTTGAAAGATGAGTAAATAAAGTGAAAGTAGGACAAATGAGAGTACAATCTGGAGTAGCTGTTTTTTTTCGTTTAAAAAAACAAAAACTTGTGAAAGAAAGAATATGACAAAATCTCAAACGCATCATTAAGGCAACATCAAATGATTAAAAAGATATCAGATTTCAGAAAGTTTGGAGTGGGTGAAATTCCTATAGATTAATAAGTCTAATCATAACGTGCCTATCAGATACCTGGAAAGACTTAACAAATTTACAGCTCTCGATCCGTATGATTGAATCATTAAAAATGAATAAATACGTGATAAGAAATCAACTAGGAAAATAAGCTCAAGGCGAGTGAGAGAACAAACGGACATCACGAACGTGCACAGGTATAAGAAGAACATTGCTTACCTAGAAAGAATTAAAATATCTAGTTATTGTTTCATACGATTTATTTGAATGAGTGCTGTTATATAACAGATACCAGGGTATTGTTACATTATTTTCAATGAAGAGACACCACAAAAATACAACTATGGCTATAGGTCAAACTAGTTGAGATTGATTTTGGACGCATTTCAGTCCAAAGAGAATATCAAGAGTTCATCTTTTTAAGCATAGAAAGCACCAGCTCAGCTTAATTTTTATCACCATAAATGGACAAAGGTATGAGTAAACTATCAAATTAATGTTAAAATACAGAAATTCCTCTCCTTTTTTGTCTTTCTTACTTTTGTAGACAATTAAAATTTGGCCTCGATCTTCTTGCACAAATGAAGGATTCCTTCTTGCAACTGCATGGCCACAAAGTGAAACCACTTTAGAACACTTTTCTGTGTGAGCATACTTTAACCAGCATCAGCCGCCCTCCTGAAGTAAGGTATCTTCAATACGAAGATGCTTAACCCATCAGGAGAAGCTAAAAGCTTACTTTTCCTATTGACTGCGAGCCTGCTCAAAGCATTAGATGAACTCAGGTATCAGACATGACTTGTAATGGTGATTATACAGGGTCAAAGTTATCATTTGCCTAAGCCTGGGTGGGTAGAATTATCCGGTACCTGAGCTGGTGGAGGATAGCAGGTACTTGGTGAAACAGTTGAGGTGCGCGCAAGAAGGCCTAGCTACCACTGTTATCAAGAGGGCGCGGACACCACCATTTCTTCACATGGTATCAGAGCCAGACCCATCCTAACTCTTGGTTTACCTGATATTGGCTCCCCTAGATGTCCATAGGGGGGTCTTAAGAGTCTCACATCGGTGTGGGATGGGGTTGTTTGCCTATGATCTTGAACAATCCTCACCTCCTTTTAGAGTTGAGTTAGGCCTAAGGTCCATTTCTTAACATGGAGGTTGAGTGAGAAATGGCATAGTGCGTCAGAATGTCCATTCAATTCTTGCAAGCATCCGAATAATGCATGAGAGTAGAAACATCTCAGAACCCAAGGACTGAGCAAGTAGAGTGGTATTGCACTCCAAATCTTATGAGCCATGATTCATCGACTAAAGAAGAAATAAAAAAGAATGTTAGAAAAGAAAATAGAAACAAAACTTACTAGACTTTTCAAAAATCTCTTTTAAGTAGCAAATTTTGTCTCGTTAGATCTAGTAGTGCACAATTCGATACCACGATTCTAGTTTGGTGAAAATCAAAATTGTAATGAGCGAAGAGTTTTCTAACCGTGGAATTACTTTCAAGACAAACCAGGTAACAACAAATTGTCTCCAACATGTTAATGCGGTCATGTTACACTGACATGGTCGAGTTCAGACCATGCTTGATTATATTGAATGGAGGACCTCTTTAACTGTTCCTTGGTTCTGACATCCAGTGGAAGTTGGTCCCATTTTTTAAAGGCAGAATCCTAATCTATATTTATAATACCAAACAATTTAATCACAATTTGCTAGAAGTCAGCAGCATAAATTTGAAAACCAAACCTGCAAATGCAAAAACTAAATATGCAAGCAACTGTAGGGCAAAAGAAGATCTTACCCAATCACGGTAGAAAGAACGGCTGTAGAATTTATTGCAACTCTGGTAGAGGCGGTTGCAAGTTGAGATTGACCTTTGAGTCTTTGATAGTGATAACAATAAGCTGATATCAAACAGATGCACACAAAGAACTGAGACTGAGTCTTTGATAGTTATAAAAGAAACAAGAAGCTAATGGGAAACAGAAGGAAAGAAAAGGTTAAATCCATTCACTTTACAGTGAACGAGTACAACATCAAACAAAACACCATGTAATATTTACATTTATTACCTAACTTATGAAGGCCCAAACTTCAATGTTTAGCATAATGGCTTTGCTTGTCACTGGTTTTCATGGAGATGCTTTTCTGATAAAATAATCAAAAATATATTAAGAAAAGGTAAAATCGCCCGTATACAGGAAGAAACACACCTCTTTGATACTTTCATGGAGATAGTTACGCAATAACTTAATAAATGAACATTCTTTTTAGAAGCGTTTTTTCTTTTCTTACAACCTAGTCTTTATCAGTTTAAGAACTTTAACCCTATGCAAGAAATCATTTCAATCTAAGAGGATAGAAAAAGATACAAGAAGATATCATATTGAAAACTATACATGTATTTATTGTTGAGCAGAAGATAAGAGCTTAACATACCTTCAAGATGCAAAACTTCTGATATTAAGACATCTCAGAAACCACAATGCTCGGGATAATTCTTGGGAGCAGCTTAACTTGTGGCGCTGTATTTGATTCATCGTTGTTAGGAAGAGAAGGTATCTCATTTTCCAAAGTAGAATAAGCATCTGCAAATGCCTACAGAAAGTAACTTTTATTAAAATAGTTATATGCAGCCAATATTCAATGATTATAATTTTTAATGAAAAGTCTAATTGGTTCAGTAGCAACTTCAGTCCAAATAACAAATTGCAACTCAGGAACCAACTTCATCCATATGTCAAACAAGATGCAGCCAAACTTTAGAGAATACCAAAAGTTTTTTTTTTTTTTTTTTTAATGTTTTTTTTTGAGAGAATACCAAAAAGTTTGTTACTTCAGGCTATATATTACTAAATGAAAAGCAGCCACTCAATTTTAAAGAACAAAGTATTTTTAGCTGAACGTCACATATTTGAGGGCATAAGAGGAATTAATGCTTTGAATTTTAACTGACGTATGCTACCTTTTCAATAGAAGCATATCCCATGACATTTGAGAGACGTCCCAAGAACTTTCTGATTCAAGCTTTTACGTATGCAAATTACCCTCAAAGTAAAGGATGTATTGTGTCAAGATTGAAACTTAAACAACTTGGTAGAATGGCGGAATAAAGCAAACTAATAGAAGGGCGCCACCAAGAGTGGAGCCCAATGCTTAGTTCTTGCATCAAAAGCTCCTACTTTAATCTACGGGTGATTGAGGGATGTCTGATTAATTCGTTGACCAACACGTCCCCGACTCCCCCCTGCTAGCCAGCCTGGAAGGAATCCTTTGCTGCCTCTTAGGAGATTCAAATACATTCAACACACAGGATATTTTATCCTATGATTTTTAAAGCTAAGAAACCTTATGTATAACAAGTTTTCCACTTTTACCCGACCCGCAAGTTTTTCTAGTTCTACTAACATTGTGATGATGGATTTATATTTCGTGCTTATTATCCATATTTCACAACAAAAATATTTTCTCAAAAATTTGATGCAAAGCTTTCCAACTAACCTTGATGCATTGGTGTATGCGAAAGCAGTTCCGCCCCACATTATTGGTCGGGTACAGAGGATCATCAATGCAAATTGGATCAATGCTACAAAATAAGACCAGGGAATAAAAGGAAGGAAAATCATCCCAAAACAGAGCAAAATATTTGCAAGAAACAAAATCAGGAGGTTCAACAAGATGCCACACCTGCACCCTCGTTCTCTATTTATGTATAGGCCGCTTCCCTGTATTGAGACACGTATTTGACGAGGATCAAACACATTCCTGGGGACAAAAAGAAGGCTTTACATCTGCAGTACCCTTTTTGCATTTTTTTCTTTTGAGGGAAGCAGGGGTATCGTAGTCGTTTGGACTTTAATTTAAACTAAAAATGTGTGGCCGCTTGTAAGAAGGAAAACATTAGATGAAAGTTAATGAAGGAAATATGTCTTCAAACTGCTCAAACTCACCCAAAGAAGTAGAAAAAATCCATCAGGAGGCTCCCCAAGTTCTACAAAATAAGATCAATGAAAGTTACTCTCGGTAACTCTGATGCATCAAAAGAAAAAAATAAATGAAGCTTGGTTCTCATGAAATGAAACAAAATTAACTTCTTTGATAGAGGCACTGCAGCATTTAACAAGCTCATCAAGTATAAAATTGTAGGAGCACCCCTATCATATTGCTATGAAATTGGAAAGGCATGAGCCTCTGTGCAAGGCTATCCTATTAACCTGCACGGACCAATGCTGTACAAGCATTGAGCAGGAGGTTGGATTTTTCAATCTTACGTTGAGTATACTAGCAGTCAAGTTCTACATCTTTTGAGAGAAAGATTGGGCTTGTTCATTCAGGTACGATGTCATGAATTATTTTATAGTTATGTAGGTAAGCCAACAGATAGGCTCTCATATATTCATATTTCTCTAACATCTAATTTCTAAAACGAGGCAAAAGAACTAATATGCAACATCAGGAAAGAAATTTAAAATGAGACAAGCAGCTCAAAGATGATATAAACCTCCATGTAATAACTCAGAAAGGTAGTCCATTCCACAAGGCTCTCACAGTGCATCAGACATGCACCTTAAGTTTCTGCTATTTGAACATATCTTCCCCAGATTCCCAAAGAGAAACCATGTTGCACCAAGACTAATCATTATCTCATGCTGACTGGTAGATAACATCTTTAAGTGTGATTTCCAGCCCTCCAGTTTCCGTAATGCCATTGAGTATTTTATTGAAGTTAAAAAGGTTAACCTCAATTTACCCAAAAAAAAAAAAAAGGTCAACCTCCTCACCTAAGCCCTCCTTTTTACCTTGCTACATGAGAAAAAAAAAACGGAATTCACCCGCTCACTATGTCCAATAATTAATCTCTCACACTTATAACCCCCATATGAGAAACTCAGCTGGCTGGGTTGTCCTGCTGTAGAGAAATGACTCGTTTCGCTTCATTCTTCACTGTTGGTGTTTACGGATGATATACAAATGTCCCTATTTTAAATCCACCATTTAGATTTTGTCTCTACTTTGAAAGCCGTGCGAATATAGCCCTTGCGAAAAACCTTCCGGACAACCTCAGACTCGAGTCTAATGTTTGCTCATATATTGGTCACCCTTACAGACAAAACAGCTGTTGTCTAATGTTTGCAATAACGTACAAATTTTAAACCATGGTCTAATGTTTTCTCATAAGATTTTCAGTTTGCTCAAAAAGGGATAACCGACGAAAATTTCACGGTGTTTACCCAGGAAATCATCTTATGTTATATTGCAGGTTCTTCTATAGTGTGAAAGGTCCTATGAATGTTTTCATCACAATATGTGCAACCCAATAACAAAAATAATGGAGACATCATCACAATCTACATTGAACATTTCATGCTTACTGATGACACCATTAACAGCAAAAACAGGGGTCAACGCCATAAAAAATTATAGGCAAAAAATAAAACAAGAAAGGGAAGAATTCGATCATACTTGGTCAATTGGTCGACTGTGATGATGTTCATGCTGCAAAAACCGTGTGATCAATAGTACCTATTAAATGGTGAAGACATTTAAGAGACGTTCAAACACATTAACATAAAGAGAGAATGAAACCAAGGAAGCAAAACCCTAAGGTAAGAATGCCAAGAATTGGAAGACAACTGAATAAGTTTCACTATTTCACTTTTGCTTGAAACGAATGGGTGAAAAGTTTCACAGATAACAAGATTTAATATATAATGGCCACAATGCAGATATTTCCACTTCCCAACAAACCACAACATTTCTGTTCGAACTTGTGTTAGACTCATACACCACTGTTTGCCCCTTAGTTATAAGGTGTTTGGAGACTCAAATGGTAGTCTAAGCCATAACAAGTTTTCTCCAGCCTGACTGAAGGAACCCAGCTTTTACTTGATGCCTACTTGTTCTGGTCTTCTGCTAAAGACTGCTACAGAATTAAAAGGAGGAACTGATACGCAATGTGACCTCATTCAACAACTGAAAGATGATGAATCAAGATAGGGAACTCTATGGAAACTCCAGTCCGTATTTCATGCAATATAGTCTAGGTTCTAGAACTTCATCAAAATGCTAGTTAGCAAAAGTCCACTCATCTCTAAATGGATAAATCAAAACTTCCACCCCGAATTTCTAATTACATGTAAATCAAGGCAGGGACATTTAATCTTCACCAGTAGAAATAGAATGAACCAATGTGAGCATAAATATACCCTATGCTGGGTGGAATAGCAAAGGAAGAGAAAGGAGGGAAAATGTAGTAAAAATAAAGAGAAAGTCAAGGAGATTTGTCCTTTTTCCTATGCATGGTTTGGGTTTAAAACAAGAATGGAAAGGAAAATTGTTTAACTTTTTGTTGTCATTGACTAAAATTTTGGCAAAGAGGAAAATAGTACTCTCTTATTTTCATCCTTAATTGTTACAGCACCAAAGCAAGAGAGAGGAGAAAACTCTTTAAGCTGTCCCTTTCTTTCTCTTCCCTTCTCTAGCTTCCACGCAAAGCATAAAAGTAGCTGCCCAACCTCCATCCTTTGCTTGGTTTTGAGTTGAAACAAGAATGGAGAGTAAAATTGTAGGACTTTTTTGTCATTGATTAAAATTTTGGGTCAAGATGAAAATGATTCTCTTATTTTCATTCCCTAATTTCTACAGCACCCAAGCAAGAGAAAGAGAACTCTTTTTTTTTTTGATGAAGAGAACTCTTTAATCATCCATTTCTCCTCCTTTTCTCTGCTTTCTAAGCAAAGGAGTAACCGGAAAATCTCCTTCTTTGGCCTCAACTGCCCTCACTAATCCGCACATAATGGAGTGTCAAGAAGGGATTGAAGCAGCTTAGCAAAGAGGTCAGTGCAGGGAATGAGTAGAGGGCAGTTAAAAAAAATAGGTGCACTGTATATTGACCATTCATGAATCATAACATTGGATACACTCCTATTAAAGACATGTGTCCCGATCTCTTCAGCATCATCTCTTCCAAAGACGCTGTTATCTCAGATTTCAGAGAAGAGCATGGTTGGCTTATCACTTTAAAGAGGAACTTAAATGATTGGGAATCGGATAGATAACTAAGCCTTTTGAACTTACTCAGCAGCACTCCCCCAGCCTCTTCTTCATCTGATTGTGAGGTAAATCAAAGGGCACCTTCTCTTTAAAGTCATGCTACTCAATTTCTACTCAAGTTTCATCTCAGAACACTCCCTGGCCATGGAAATTCATATGGAAAGGCGTGGCTCCACTTAAGGTCAAAAGTTTCTCTCGGTTGGAGTCCAAAGAGGCATGTCTCACACAAAGCAACCTTCAAAGAAGAGGTACGCAGCTACGCAACAGCTGTGTACTATGTGAAGAGGACAACATCCATCGATTCCATCATTGTAAATTTACTGATATTTGGAACATTATGCTCAACATATTTGGCATTATTTGGTGTATGCCCAAAACAACCCTACAGTTTTTGCAAGGATGGCATAGAGCAGTATGGAAGAGTGATGTATTTAAGCATGACCAAAAGAACAAAGCTTGAATATCAAGTGAGAAACAAGTACATAGACATCGGAAACACTTTTATGTAACTGTAAGGATCATTGCTTCCTTCGTGTTAAGCAAAATACTTCCTTTCAAAGTTAAACTAAATACTCTAGGAAATATTTTGATGATAGGAAAGCTTACTAGACAATATGAACTTAAACCGCCTGAATATGACTGGTCAAGACTGCGATCAGCTAGGAACTGTTTTAGTACCAAAGCAAGAGGTGTGGCAGCAGGAAACTGTTCTGTGAGCTCTTTTACCTATCATCGACAAAGGAAACACGTGATAAGATAAATCTACATGCATAACTGATTGACAGGCTCGACATAATAAAATTTCAAAGTGATAAAGATTGGGAGAATATAGTTCTGAATTTGATCCCACAAGTATTCAGATGCAATCTCTCCAAGTCTTACCAGCTCTGTGGTCTGTAATCCTGTATGTGAAGGCGATTTGAAACTAATATCAAGTCGAACTGCTTTTACATCCTTCGCACATTCATTCACCTTAGACCACTGTGGTGAAGATGAGGAATCCGAACAAGTCGAATCAGCCTGAAAAGTATTGCTTTCTTCAACAGTCAACTGAGTTGGTTCAGCTTTTGGTGTTTGTAAATTTGACAGAGCCGATGAAATGAGATCATGTGGAACTTCCACCACAAGCCTTATAATTGGTATCTGTAAAAAAATGGAAGCAACATAGCATGGAACAATGACCAAGGAGATCAAAGAACGACAAAAGGTATTTTTTTTGTGATAAAATAGAGAAGGCAAAAGGTAATATGGTTAACATAAAGAAGAACACTAAGCTGATGAGAACCCAGAAGGAAAAAGATTTTGGATTTCAGAGACATTACAGCAGTATTTTCCACGATCTTCAGAGAATCATTTTTTACCCACTCCTGGTTAGCCAGATATCTAGCTGCATGCTGCAAAGTGCTCTATGTCAGCAACAAGAAGCTCCATTTAGAATAAACTATATTTGTACCAAATTGGACAACCAAGGGTAAAACAAATACAATGTTCTTGTCTGGTTCTGTGTTTTTTTTTTTTTTTTTTTTTAAAAAAAACAATCCTCTGTCTGTCCCATTTTATGCAAAACATTTTTCTTTTAGTTTGTCCCAAAAAGAATGACACATTTCTCTTTTCTGAAACTATTTAATCTTAACATCCCTATTTCAACTTAATGTCTTGTTGGGACCCACATGATATAAAAGTTCTCACCACCACTCATTTAAGAGGATAATTTTGGTATTATGCATATATTTGATTACATGTCAGTCTCTTTTTTTTTTTGGACATAGAAAAAATAAAGAAGACTTTTGACATGACTCTTTACGCAGTCGGACACGCATAAAATGGGATGGAGTGAGTAACTTTTTCTGGCCATGAAAGGAAAATTAGTTAGTATAAGCATGAGATGGATCAACATAAAGCAAAATCGATAAATAGGATTTATAAAGCAGATTGATTTGAAATTGAGGCATAATTGATTGACTCATTTTATTTTATTTGTTAGGAAGCGCTCCCAATTTACAAGTGAAAAAGTTGTGACTTTGATTCCCTTCAAATGGCACCAACCATCTATAACATGGAATCTCAGGATCAACAAAAATTTACAAAAAACAATAACACCCGACTTTGTACAAAATAGTTTGCGCTCCTTCAACGACGCTCTTATTTCTCTCTCCAGATAATCAATATATGAGGTAGAGGGTAGAGGGACTACTTTCCACGCTCTACTTTTCCTTCTCTTCCTTTTGAAAGCCACACTAGGTAGTGATCTTCGACCAACCTCTTGCACATATAAGTACGTACTTTTGAACCTCAGGTTTAGAATGAATCTACAAGACCCCGGGGGTGGGGGGGGGTGGGGTGTGGTTCCAAAACTTGGGGCAAGCACTCGACAAGCAGATCATATTGACTTCTACGCAAAATTCATCAACGTGAGGGTTGAGGAGGGATGGTTAATTCACAATCAAATCATATTACCAGAAACTATTGGTGAGAGACAAGACAAGACAAGCTTCCTACTCTTATCAGTATAGATCCCACGGAGCCCAGAAAGGTGTATTCTTTCGCATGTATAGGAAATAGAATTTAAAAATCAGCAAGAAGATTGGTGTTGTATGAAAAGCTTTAAGTTAAGAAGGTGCTCTTTTTTTTTTTTTGAGGGGGATGGGGGTTGAGGAGTCATGAAGAAAATATTGGTTAATGATTAAAAAATCAGTGAAGAATGGTGTGTATGAAAAGCTTTAAGTTACAAAAAAATCATCACTTTCAAAGTAAACATAGCATTTCATCCTTCAATTATTAGAGAAGAATATTCCATGTAATCCTGGATACCTGAAGGCATGTTTCTTTGATCCCATTTCGCCCCTCTAAGATCCCAGCTTCTTTAATTGGCTCCTATGGGGAAAAAAAGAAAAGAATATAACGTGATCTCCTTTCTCCAAAACTCTTTTTTTCCGTACCTAAAAGATAAAACGTAAGCACATGTTAGCCAAGATATGCGTACCAGATTCCTCACAGGAGGAAGACAAACCACAAGATCCACATCACTTGATGGGAGTGACAACCCAGTAGCGTTTGAACCAAAAATGTTTGTACGAGATCTAGGCCATAATACTTGTAGAGAACGTGCAACGCGTTTTACAGCCCAATTAATGTAAGGCTTCCTGATCAGATTCTCAGAGGCGACCTTGAATATCATTATAGATAACCAACAATAAGCATCAGGTAATATCCAATTGTCTAAATTTTTTACCCTGAAAATCTAGTTAAATTACTGAAATAAGACTGCAGAAGCTACTACTCTCTTGGGACTCCACCTGTTTGCAGAAGCTCTCAATTTCGTCATGAAGGCGACTATGGATCACTGAAAGACAGGCCTTCTTTGCAGTAGAGTTCAGCGTTTCAGGAGGTTGAAGTGGGAACGCAACATCTGGCTGGAAAAGAAAAAGAAAGAACTAAAGTATAGTTTTTCACCCAAGCAGACAGAAACTTGTAAATAGAGGAGTTGCAAACGGGATTCTCAGATTTGAAATTTACATGTTCTTGATCGCGAGTTAACTGTGAAATAGCGATGAGGCGATCCTGCAGCAAAGCTCCAGGTAGAGGCTGTGTTAACTGATGGGCTGAGAGACTTTTACTCCTCCAAGCAGGCCAAACTACTTCACTACCATCCATGCGTATACAAGCTTCTTCAAAATTAATTCCATCATGGAACCAACCTTTGACACCCCACTGCCTGGGGCTGGAGCTACCAGACCGAACTGTTGGAAAACCTCTGTGCCTTCTAGAATCACCAACTGGAGAAGGAGGAGGTGGACGAGGGGCACGTGGAACGCAGAGGACCACAGGTGATGGAGGCCTCTTGATCCTAGGTTGCTCCCGCCTGCTGGGAGGAACACAAGGACTTTTATGATCATGACTGCGCTTAAAATCTGATCTCGATCTCTCCCTTGACATACTGGGAATGACAATGGGTCGTAGAATGGGGTATGGAAGTGAATCCACAGACTTTGCTTCAACATCACCAGACAAATTAGACAAAGATCCTGAAGCATTCTCTACTGTCACTAGATCTGCTGCCGATGAGGACTGCAGAACCTTGCTGCTAATCTCGCTTCCTGGTATAACATAACCAAGAGCCTGATGTCCTGAACCTAAAGGATCAAATGGCGAGCAAAAGGAAGCACCAGATGGAGAAGTCAAACCATTTGTACTGTAGGAAGAAGAGAAGGCAACCATATCATCAACCGCCCTATTCATGTCTGCTTCCCTCCATGCCCATGAGCTATCATCCGAGCTAAGAGAGGGAGGACGTGAAAAATTAGTACCGAGTTCAGAAGGATTCCAATACATAACACCACCTCCAAAGTACTGATTATAGTCCACCCCGGAAACAGCATGTACCTCTAACTCTTCTTCAGACATCCAGTGATAATCATGGTCTTCACCCACTTCATGTGAATTTGAAAGATCGGAGAAGTCCATTACGTCACCAGAATATACCCTTTCATCCTCGGTACTCACCGCATTACAGTGCATGCTTTGGGCTGCTATATCCTGCTGGAAAGAAGTTCTCCTAGAGATAAACCCAGCATCATAATTGCATGTAACTGATGGAGCAGCTAGCCTATTGATACTGCGCACCATTGGGGGCCAATCTAAACTCATTGGCAAAGGTCCAGATATGATTCCAGAGCACCCTGTTTCAATTGAAGCATTTCTTACATGACGTACATTGCGTAGAAAAGAATGACGAAAATGACTTTTCCAGTTGTGACTGACATCAAGGTGCAATCTATCAGTAGCCGGTGGGAGATGTGAATCACCGCATGGAAGATGAACAGGAGCTACACTGGGCCACTCATACGAAACATAAGATTGAGAATTCATTGTCCCTGTATCATAAACATCAACACCTCCTTGCTCCTTTAAGGAGGTAAATTTTGTGTTGGGATCACTAACTTTAGTTTGTTTCTCAAGAAAACCTGATCTGTTGTTCAATTTTTTAAACTCCTTGCAGTTTGAATGAGTGGGTGCAGAGTCAATCACAGGCATTACAGAAGATACACCAGAACCGCCATCCCTATTGGTAGTTTCCACTGCAACAGCTACTGTTCCATTTCCAATCACCCCCTCTGAGAGCAAATGGTCTGTCAAACAAGGATTCCTGCAACCTTCAGGAGAACCAGCAGAGCCACAAACCCCACCGCTTCGACTCCGAATGCTCGCTTCCAGTTTACGTTTCTCATTGTCAATAGAAGAATCTTTTGATCCGCTTTGAACAACTGAATCTACAGTGACACAATCAGATCTTGGATCCCCATCTCGGGAGTTGACAGAAATAAAGGTCTTCTGAGAATTTCTTTTCTGACATTTACCATCTTCCCCAGAAGTTATCAAGCTAGGATTTTTAATCTTGTTTCTTTCTTTCCTTTTCTTCCTTGTAGCACTTCTAACAGTTTGACTATCTGGTCCTTCACCATGTCCCTGCAGACAGACAGTCAGTTACAAACTATTTAAAACATAACTTGGATATCTGATCCATACTAGAAAGATAATTACAACCATATCAATCATAGATGGAAGACTCTTTTTATCAAGATCCTTCTGTTGTACTCTATTGACCGATCCACTAGGCAAACCACTATGTACATTATCACCACGAAGTTTAACGACCAAACCAGTAGACGAACTACTATGTACATCATCACCACACATGAATGTGTCTCCCTTATCCTGCATATATTTTGTAAAAGAAGGTAAATAACCACATGGTATAGATATCTTTCTTACTAAAAGGTATTTCTATGAGAAGTCTTCAGGATCAGAGTTGTACCTCAGTGCTTTTAACAACCCTTAAACCATCTGTAGTAGGTTTCGGCGAAGGATTTGATTTCTTCCCTTTACGGTTTTTCCCTTTTTTCTTACGATTAGAAGCACCAAGTATCTCCTTGTTTTGCTTTGGTAAGGAATTCAAGTTTTCGTCCTCTAGTAGCTCATACTTTGTACAGTCGAGAGAAATAATCATCAGTAACCCCCGTAATTTTCTTAATATACAATCAGAAAGAGTATTAACAGATTCTAATGAGCTAAAAAATAGATTTTCACAGTCAGGAGACTCGCAAACAGTATGTGAACATGCCAACAGCACAGTGGAGATATCCTGAAGCATACACAAACTATCAAGTAACTGGTTTAATGAGCATGAAACTCCAAACACTGATGCATGAGACATGCTCTGTGCAACTCTTGCATCTGACCCTCTGAGATTCACAAAGTTCCTTCGATTAGACAAAGTAGTGTTACCCCTCAGAGATTGTTCTAGCGTTGAACTGCAGAGCCAAGCTTTATCTGCTGAAACACCTCTTGCCCCCTTCAAAGTATCAGTAATCTGAAAGACATAATTGGAGATCGGGCAGCATAAGCCTGTGTCAAATTCTGACATGCACCTGTAAACTACGCAGGAAGAATAGACGACTCTTCCAACAATCAGAAGCTTAAACAGCTGAACTGCTAACATCACAATCATTTGATTGACATTGTCAGGCAGGACAGGAATGCTATGAGAAACATACTAGGAGATATCATTAATGTAATAGTTGCTATTTGTGAAAAAATATGATTATGGGAAGTATATCAAACCAAAATCGAACAATTATCACTGTTATGTTATCCTAAATTACTTGCAGCTATAACATACATGACCAGAAGCAAACATGCTAGCCTTTTGCTTTTTTTCTTTGTTCTTCTTCTTTTTTTTTTTTTTTTTTTCTTTTTCTTTTTTGAGAGAGAAAGAGAAATGAAGCAAACATGCTGTTTTGAGGTAACAACAGGAAAGGAGTAGCATATTTGATATTTCAAGTGATCTGTAAGTTGTAAGGCTTTACTTGGGGGAAATTATAGTTTATCAGTGAAGAGGAAGTTTATCTGAAAGACCTTCAAATAAGCGCCACTAACCAAACACACATTCACGGACATGCTATGGCCACTGGAGTATTTTATTTTTTGAAAGAAGAGACAGCGAGAGAGAGAGATTATTTAAAAGGAATGCACATGCATAGAGTACATAAAAGATCGAAATCCGTTTTGGTTTGAATAGACTCATCCAATTGTAAAGCATGAGAACAAGAAAAGACAGTTTATACATATTAGTCTATTCTACGAAAATATGGAGAAGCATCCTAGTTAAGAAGTTGCATGATTTGATAGTTTAGTTAAATCCTCAGTCACAGATGCCTGCAGTTTATACTCTCTTTTGCTTTTCCAAATCAAAGAACCATCCTCAGCATTCTTTTAAATTTCCTTTTTTACATCTCAACTTATTTTTTTAACACAGATATTAGCCTACTTGCAAATCCTAGCCACTTACTTTTCAGATAGATTCCTGAGGACTCTGAAACACATACTTTCTATTTAACAAGCTATTTACTATTCCACAATGTCTATGTCATTATCGCTTTCCTATTAGAGGCAAAGTTCAGCTTTTTTACATCCATGAATGGAAATGCCAACCCTTATTTAAAAAAAAAAAAAAATGGAAATGCCATCACATACACAAATAGAAACATATTGTAATCTCATCGAATGAACTCGTCGCGCATTAAATACAACATTTTAGCATCAAAAGAACAAACAGAGACCAATTTGCTAAGCAAGATAAAAGCTCAACATAAAGGAAGTACCAGTGATTTCGCTGCCTTCCCTAAGCCAAGACGAATAATCTTTCCCCTTGTTGCCTCATCCAACTTTCCCCACCAATCAACACACCCTTTCTTCCTCCAAAACGCGTTAGCTCCAACACCTACAGCATTCACCTTATCTTTCAATTTCACACCTCTCTTTTTCCCACCATTATTATGATTCAACCACGCCAATCTTAATGCCACCTCCAACCTATTCGCAATAAAACCCTCAATACTATAATACCCCTTCTCTTTCAACCACCCTAATTCCACCCATTCTGAGCTCAACCCACTCTCTTCACCCCTTAAAAACCTCCCGTTGGATACACCATCCATTACACTCACAAAACCATCCACATTTCGTACAAAACCCTCACATACAGTTAAAGAATCAACAAATTCCAATAAACCACAAACCCCATTTTCCCCTTCCCCTTCTTTCGAGCTGAAAACCCGAACCGAGTCACGAACTCTCCGTTCGGGCTCGTTAGACTCAGCAACTCGAGCTAATAACCCATGAGATTTCCTAAAACAAATGCTAGGAAGATGAGAACCATCTAAGGGCATATCAGGTAATATAAAAAAGAAACCATGACCGTTGGACTGGATTTTAGTAACCATTTGTAAAACAATTTGAAGGAAATTGGAGTGAACGATTGTGAGATGAGCTTGACGTTGAGGAATTGAAAGGGAAGTGAACCATTTGAGAATAGATAATCTAGGGTTAGGGTTATGAAATGGGGTTTTTTGTGATGAATTGTAGAGAGAAATGTGAGATGTGAGGGAATCAAAAAGCTGTTGTCTTGAAATGTTTGGGGACAAAGGTGAATTGAAGTTTGATTTTTGCATTTTTGTTGTTGTTGTGAATAGCTGATGTTTGTTTGTTTCAGGTGGTTCAAGTAGGAGTCAGACGACACCAAAGCCGAAAATATTAAGACAGATTTTTCCTTATTTGTTGGCTTTTGTTTCCTTTTTTATATACTGAAAAATTGAAAATCATGATTGCACTTTATTTGAAATTTTAAAACAAGTTTTCTAAATATACAAAACATTAGTATTTGTAAATATTGACAAATACTAAAATAACTATTAATTATGGTCAAATGAAGAACACTTAATTTTGTTTTTTTCTTGATTGTGTGCGAGAGAAAACGTACAATTTAAACAAAAAGCTAATCAATGATAGTTAAAAAGTCAATGTAATTGAAAAAAAATTATGAAGTTAGTGATTAGGCCAATGTGTACTCCCTAGCTCAATTGATCTGTCAATCAAGAAAATAGATAGGCTCACACTGTGTTGGAGTTGGCATTCACTTACAAAATCTTCAGGTTATTAGTTTTATAACCGAGTTAATTAATTATCCTTTTGATGACAAGGTAACTAAAAAAACAGAAAAATAATATCACACAATTATTTTATGTTAATGAAATTTAGATTTTGAAAATGCAAGATTTTGTAGAATATATTAGTTGTAGTACATGACAAATTTTAGAACATTTGAACTAAATGGAAATGTGATAGAATTCGGATTGAGGGAATCGGTAAGCGCAAACAAGTTGACATTCCAGGAGGCTTGTATTTTTGTAAGTTCTTTCTTCCTCATATTTCTGGTACGGGGGAAGATTTATATTGGAAAAGGAAATATCGCTTTGAAATTTTACTTTGTACAAAGTTAAAATTATCGACAACAGATTTATATTGGTAAGCGCAAACAAGTTGACATTCCAGGAGGCTTGTATTTTTGTAAGTTCTTTCTTCCTCATACTTCTGGTACGGGGGAAGATTTATATTGGAAAAGGAAATATCGCTTTGAAATTTTACTTTGTACAAAGTGAAAATTATCGACAACAGGATTAGGTTTCTTGTATGTAAGATACAAAGATAACACAAGCAACATTCATGAAGTTGATGTCAAATCTCTCTAGTGTGTGAATAAACATAAAGCAACTACATATCCCCATTATATAAAGTTTGTGACTAGTGTGATTATACTGCGCGATGACATATCTGTTCATGGATTCCTGCTGCCATTTGTCACAAAGTAGTTGATGTTTGGATGGATAAATATGGTATCTGCGATTATCCACCAATGGAAATGCTTAGGTGAAAGACAGTTCATGGATTTTCACGTCTCAGACCTATGTTAGTCCTATGGTTTTGCTGTCAGTTTGATCACATCCCTACAATGTGTGCCTCTATATGAGATGCTTCTCGTTTCATTATAGCAGCTGCAATGAACCACCATGGTTAAAGAAAAAGAGAGAATGAGTTGCACTCGCCGATACAGCCTAGCGGATAATGAAGTATGTAAAAACCCATTAGTATAAATCCCTACACATAAAAAACACTTGCTGAATTTCCCATACCCACGCATTGATGAGCAGTGTTCTTCGATATATGTGTACCAGTAGAATGTTTGTGTTGGGTACAAGTTAATTCGGACACCACCGTTATCAAAAAGAAAAAATAACAGAAAAATGAGTCAATTTGAAAGATGTGTTGTCTGTTAGGTTATGAACAGGGAGAAAATGCAAGTGACTTCTAATGAATGCAGATGCTGATGACATGAAACCATAATTCAACATCCCAAAATCAATAGCAAAACAAGAAATGGTAGACTTCACGCCCCAAAGACGAATCCAAAACCATCAAATAAAATCTAATGGTTGGCTTAAATAGTTCAAAGTGTTCTTAGATCCGCATTTATGTCAAGAGTAAGGAAAAGGAATGAACGCCACCACTGCACCTACATTCTTCGAAAAGCTGTCCACTTTTTCCAAAAGAGAAAGTTTAACCACATATAGTAAACCCTCTTGCGATCTTGCCTACCACTTCATTAGTTATTGAAGAATTAGAGACTCTAGTTAACCAATTTCCCATCTAATCCAGAATGGGCAGCGCAATCTGATGACACTACTTCACTGTTTGAAACTGAAACAGCTGCATTCACTGCTCCTGATGTAGAAGGCACACCCCCGCTAGCAGCAAACCTCAATGGTTCTTCAACAGACATAACTTTTCTCTCAACTTCTAAGTTCACATTTTCATTTTTATTATCAGTGTTCTCTTCTGGTTGAGACACAGTATTCTGTAGAACCGGAAGTTCAGAATTTCTGCCATACTCCGCAGCGGCATTCTCTGATCCTGAACCTTGTACTTGGGAACCTTGGCGGTCCTGAGTCAACAAATCTGAAGGTGGAGGAAATGCCGAAGTGGCTGCTGCTCCAATAGCTAATAATTGATCTTGAGGGATAGCAGAAAGGGCTTGTTGAGTAAACGCCGAAGTTGCTCCTGCTCCAATGGCCAATAATTGATCTTGAGGGATAGCAGAAAGGGCTTGTTGAGTCAAAATCCCCAGTATTTCATGAAGACCTTGAGGAGCGACAGAAGCTGATGCACCAGTATTCGGTTGGCATAATGCCTGAAGTGCTGGGTAAAGAGCCTGCAAGGCCGGGTATAATGCTTGGAGAGCAGCTTGTCCAACCATTTGTTGTTGGCCTTGGAAGTCCTTAACATTTGAAAGGTGTTTCTTTCCTGCCAGGTGGCTTTGGAAAACAACCACTGATTCACACTTTACATTACACAGTTCACATATTAAAGGAACCATTTTTTGGGGCTTAGGGGGTACCACAGAAGGTTTTCTTGAGCCATTCTGCAACTTCATCAATTTACCACCTCGCCCACCACCTCTTAAACTGCGCTTGACTCCACGCCCTTGACCTTGAACATGATCCACAGGAGCTGTCTCTTCAACCTTTTGTTTCTCGGTTATACTACCATCTCCTTCTATAACAGCGGGAGGTGGGAACTTCTCCTGGGGCTGCAGCTGTCCGTCTCCAGTTACAGTCTCGGAAGGCAAATGCCCCAGTGGCAGCTGCCCAGATCCCTCAACTGCAGGCTGGTAAGAAACCGTTGGCGTTGTCTGGTGACCATGCGCTCCATCCATCCGCTGGTTCAGTTTCTGTCTCTCTTCATAGGCTTTAAGGTTCTTTTTATGTTTCTTGCCATTCTTATGCTGTTCAAGAACTTCAGGCGTGTTGCATTCAACCTTACAGATTTCGCACGAAACCATACGTGGAGGTGGCCCGACAGAAGCTGAATTACCTGGGACAGATGATGGAGGTTTAACTTTGGACGGGCCTCCTTGGATCTGTGATGCTCCTTGAAAACCTTTTGGTTGTGCACCACCAAGATGGCCTTGGCCACCTCCTCTATAGGGTTTGCCAACCCTTTTACCTTTACCTCTATACGGAGATTGTACAATCTGCAGAATGCATGTTCAAAGATTTATCTTCACATCAATGGATTAGCTGGAGAGCTCAATGCTGATACTAAGTTAAACAGTTAATTTCTACACCAAAAGAACGTTTCATCATCTTAAATAAGACAACACAGAAAAATTAGACGAAAGCAAATTGGCACGCATGAATTTATATGAGCAGCAGAAGACATGAAGTAACTCAGGGGAGCTGAAGGAATGGTAGAGAAGTTGGCAAAACAAATAAAATGGATCAGTATTTCAGAGGGCAGGCTCCTCCATGATGTAAAACCAACTAATACAAGAGGATTATTGGAACAGAAAAAAAGTCTACAACAGTAGCAAGTATAAATTCATAGGCACCACAAGAAAATACTTGACTGACCCGATCATGAGACTGACCACAGAGACATCATGTCTAAGTGGTAAACGCTTGACATAGTGCTTTGGACAAGCAACGAGAATTGTCCCCACCCCTTTCGCAGCACCCCAGAAGAAAATGAACAAAAGTGAATTACCAATGCAGAGATACTGTTGGACCAACTTGCAGTTAGGAATTTAATATAGCCAGAAGTGTTTCTGATCACTACTGAGAAAGCAACAGAACAAGAGAAGCAGAAAACAGAATCCAGAACCCAAATGCTAGCCACCTCTTACAAGATAATTTCACCAAGATAAAGGACGGCGAGCAACAATTTCTTTCATTTTGTTTAACTTTCCTATAATATATAGTATGCAGATCATATTCCAGAGCCATCTCTAGCATCAATTAAAAACATAAAGCTACATAGAGAAGCAACTTTTTATCAGAATACTCTTTCAAATTTCACCCCACAAACTGTCTGCTCTGCGAACAGGATGTGGAAGAGTACTATATCTGACTCCAGATTGCATTATGATATGAGATCCAAAAGGGTAAGTTCTTGAACATATCAAATGTAAATCGCTTAAACGCCTAAAAGCTGTTATCATACTTCCCCTGCCATACTAAACACCTCTGCTAATTCGTGCGGAAGTCCCTAAAACAGAGTCACAAATCAAAGTAAATGAAATTCAATCGACTTTAGCTTCTGAAACTATATCTAACATAGGCAGCATTCATTCATCTTTTTGCGACAAATGCTTCATCAATGTAAACCAAGCCTATTTGTTCCTGAATGTAGGCACATTCGCCACTTGAACCAGAAGATCAATTCAACAAAATAAGAAAGAATGATTAGAATATCAAAACCTACTGGGAAAAGAAAATGAAAACCCACTATGACCAACAATCTTATTCAGGGAAGCTTTCTCAATGTAAAGAAGTTGGAAACCTCCATAAGGATCACTCATGAAGATTAAACCAATTCAATCCTAGACCTCACTTAATGAATAAAGTTGATGTAACTCCATCAGTGTTTTTTTATTATTGATTAAAAATGTAACTCCATCAGGATTTATAGATGTCTCACTATAATATGTCTTCAGGATCATGTACACTCAGACAAACTGGCAATGGCTTAAACATTTAGTTAAATGAATGTAATGCATTAGAAGATACAAACAATGCAATAACTACAAACAGAAAATCAGCCAATCAGCCATATTAATATTACAGAAAATGTGAGATTAAATATCTTACTCCGGTGATCATTTGAAGAAGAAACACACGCAAAGAGACAACACGAATAATGCTAGCAACCCAGCAACACATTGGTGACGAAGGCACTTGGAGGCTTATGGCAAGAGCCAACCAAACCAAAATATAGGCCATGTTACATGCCCTCAAGGCAGGGACCCAATATAGGTACAATCTCATCATCAAGTAAATCTTAGGATTCATGAATATGAACAGAAGTACGAGGAACAATTTGCTAGGATACGGCTCATAAATGTGCAAGTGTAATACATATGACAGTTACATGCGATCGTTTCAGTAAAGGTTATGTTTGATGACGTGGCACTGATGACATGAAGTAGTGTGACACTGAGGAGTGATGACTAGATAGTGACATGTCGCTTGGATGTCGACTTGGCACTAACAAGGCGCTGGTTGAAGAGCAACGTTTCACTGAATGACTAGGTAGCGAAAGCGATAACTGAGTATTGCCTGGAGAGTGAGTTGCTAACCAGGAACTCACTTGCCATTGGAAGGCAATGTGGAGCTCAAGAACGCTCTGACTGGAACTGGATGATGACGTGGCACTTACTAGACAGTGACACATTGTTGGCAGCAAAGTAACACTTGCCATTAGAGAACTGACTTGACAGGTCAGTTGAACGATGAATGGAAGACGTGGTAAGCACTGCTGAAACAGTGTCCAAAATAGTGGTAAAAGGAGAACGAAAAAGCCGACAATGCCGAAAACATCAATGCAAAGAAGAGTAGTGCCTCTAGAACAGTCACCGGAAGAGACAAGACTTATAAAATTATGTAAGAAGGAAAATCATTGGCAATGTGGGCAACCTTAAGGTAGAAGCTACTTAGAATTTCCCAAAATCGCAGAAACTCTGATACCATATTGAATTGTGTTGGCCATTTCTTTTCAAAGCTTAAGTTATAAGGAACTGTCATTTACTTAATTATATCTCTAACACGTCCATTACGTCTGGGTAAGAATTTGCTTTCATGGGCTAAGCACACGGAATTTTTTCACAAAGGGTGATAGTGAGACTCTGACCCAATACTTTTGCTTGCTCTAATACCATGAAAATAATAGAACAGAAAAGAGAACTCGTACAGAATTGGCTATGAGCTATATACAAGAGTATCCTCGTATAGATGTTTAGACTACTAGAAGTAGGAGGAGTTAACACTACATTAAACGACAATTTTAGATTAGACATGAAACAGGAGAAGTAATTATTACATGAGAAAAATACCTAAATACCAAGATTCCTAACTATGACACGACCATTAAGAGTATATTATATTACTAACCTTTAAATACTCTTACCATTGATTTTCCTTAATTTTTAATAGGTATGAATACCATACTGATCTCTTTAAGTTTTTTTTTTTCTTTTTTTCTTTTTTGGGACAGAAATAAGGGGAAAAGCACTAAGCCAGTGCGACAAAAAGTAGTTACAAGCTGTGCAATTCTCCAATCAAAGTTAACAAGATAGTTGAATCCTGTACAACAACTAGTTTGCACCAAAAGGCTAGCAACAAAATAGCTCTAAACTCAAGGCTAAGAATATTTCTCGGTTTGCTTTAAGAAATTCTGTTGTTTCTTTCTATACCCACAGTCCCACCAAATTGCCAAACTTTTAGGAGAATTTTTGTGTAGTCCGACTCTGTTCCAACATGTAAGAAGCTGATCTCTTTAAGTGTTTAGGTATTAAACCGTATTAACACCCACCCCATGTCGGGTCAATACCGGAAAGTGGGAGGAAGTGAATATTCAGTCTAACATAAAATCTAGATAATTGGAAAATGAAAGAGTTACTTTTACCTGCATGAATGCCCTCAATCCTCTTAAAATTTTACTTTAACTAACATTAACGCATAAGCATTTCAGTATCAAATATGTTCACAAAATAATATTTCGATTTCAAGTAAATCAGAATTCAGAAGATATTAACCAGGTCTACCTTAAACATGAAGAACAGATCATTTGACCATTTAAAGTGGTGGACCAAAGTAAAACATGATTTTGAATAACCATGTTTGACTTTGTAACGAAAATATATGGAGGCCATATTTTATTAATTTCCTTGGAATAGAAAGAGAGAGAAAAAATGCTAAGAAATTGAAAAGCCACCAATGCAACTTCCTGTGTTATATAATATATGGGTAACTATTTCTTTTTAATGGAAAAAACAATAACACCAACAACTACGCCTCTCTAGGGAAGTTGTGGTCGACTATATGAATCCTCACCGAAAATGTCGCTCCATTAAAGCTCATCACATGCCAATATTAAACAAAATAAAAATGATAATAAAATAGAAAACATATACATCTCTTGTAGAACTAAAAACTTCTAGAAAGCATAGGACCAAAAGTAAACGTACTAACATGACTAAACTATATTCCTCACTAATTAATATCACCTATATAATTCTTTTTCTTCAATTTTGTCCTATTTTTTTGCTAAACCTACATGGATTCCAAGAGATTGTAGATGTTTCAAGCTAACTTATCTTTATGTGATTTAGGCCTACATCGACCCTTTTAAAAACTTCACTTACCGTGATTTTACACCTATGTAACGATGCATCTGGAGGTCGGCGTAAGACATGATCAAACCATCTCAGGTGACCTCTTATTTTAACCTCAATGTGTGATACTTCTATCTCCTGCCGAATGTCGATATTTTTAATCTTGCGTGATCTCGTATGACCACACATCCATCTTAGCATCACAGAGATGTGACACTATCTTGTGGATGTATTGAACTTTAGCAGCCCAACATTCACTCACATATACATTGATGTGTCTTATAATTTATTTTTATTTTTTTGATAATGGTAAGGAATTGTATTAGAAAAGGTCAGCAAAGGATTCATGGGTAATTGATGTGTCTTATAATTGTTCTAAAGAACTTAACTTTCACTTTAGGACATAAATTTTGGGACTACTTTATTATTTTTATTTTTTGAGGTAAAGGTAACTTTGTATTCACACAAAAAACTCATCATTCAATATTGATGAGGTCTTACAACCCACAGTGGGCAGATGTTATCTCCAAAAAATAAAACTTTACAGTTGCCCTATGAAATCAACTAAAGTTTCTACTTCCCCCCCCCCCCCCCCCCCACCACCACCACCACCATATCCTGTTTGCACCAAATGTAAAGTAGGCTGAGACACTTCATCTTGATCTGCTGAATGTTGTTGCTAGTTCCATCATAACATCTTGCATTCCTTTCTTTCCATAAAGTCCACCAAATGCATGCTGGGATGCTCTTCCACCAGTCTTCCTTAGCCCCTCTTCTTCAAATTCATTTCCAGCTGTTCAACAATCCAGAAGTGGTCTTGGGCATAACCCAACTCACCCCAAGTATACACAAGAACATGTTCCACAGATTTACAGCTGTTTTTGCATTTGACCATTGACCTCTGCTTCTTGGTGACATAAAACACCTTGAGCAAATCTGTTAAGCTTCATGAGTTAAACAAGCTCTTCTGACCACTAGCCATGTAAAACAGGATACTTTATGAGGGACTTTGACCTTCCAAATTAACTTCCAAGGCCAAACTACTGTTAGTGACTGATTGTTGTTTATATTCCAGTAGCAGGAATTCACAGTGAATTCTTCCTTGCTATGCAGCTTCCAAATTTGCCTGTCAGGTCCATTTGAGATGCCCTGGAAGGAATTTAAAGTCTGGAGCAGACTTGCAACTCTATCTACCTCCCAGTCATTTAAGGCCCTTCTGAAAATCAGGTTCCATCCTTGATTGCTCCACATTTGAGAAACATTGAATTTTTTTTTAAGGCTTGTGATGTATAAATCTGGGAACAGAACTCTCAGCTTGTTATCTCCTAACTATTGTTCATTCCAAAAATCTGTTTTCAAACCATTTCTCACTTTGATGTGCATGTTGTCTTTGAGTAGAGGCCACAGTCTTCTGATTGTTTTCCACGCACTACATCCAAACGTTCCATCAACTTCCTCCGTTGTCCAATGGTTCAAAAGCCCATATTTTGTACAATGAACCTTTTCCACAGAGCCATATCTTCATTGCAAAATCTCCATAGCCACTTCTGCAAGAGACAAGCGTTATGTAAACTGAGATTCTTTATGCCCAAACCTCCTTGATGTTTGTTAAGGGTCACCACATCCCACTTCGCCAGATCATAGCCTTTTTTCTCCTTGTTGCCATGCCAGAGGAAAATCCTTCTCAATTGATTAAACTTCTTTTCAATGCTCTTTGGTATAGGTAATAACTCATCATATATGTGGGGAGCCCATCCATTACTGATTTTATAAGTGTCAATCTTCCCCCCATTGATAAATACTGACTCTTCCATCTTGCTAGCTTTTTTCCACATCTCTCCAGTACTTCACTCCAAATTTCCAATTCCTTGTTCTTGGCACCCTAAGGCATGCCAAGGTATTTTGTAGGCAGGAAAGCTACTTGGCAGCCTAGGTTCTCAGATAACTCTTGCATATCACCAACTTGGTTTACAGAGAACTCTTATGCCAGTTAACATGTAATCCAGAGATGCCCTAAAAAATGGTAAGAATTGCCCTTAGATGTCTAATTTGTAAAACCTCTACTTCACAAAAAAAAAAAAAAAAAAAAAAAAAAAACTAAAGAGTCATCTGCATACAACAGATGTCTCACTTCCATAGCATTGCCCTTATTTGTCTGAGCACAGATGCCATTCATCCATCCATTTGCATTTGCTTTTCTGAACATGTGGTTAAGCCCCTCCCTGGCTAATATGAAAAGAAACGGGGACAAAGGATCCCCTAGTCTCAACCCTCTTTGAGATTAGAAGAAGCCTTCAGTGTTTCCATTGATGATAAGGGAGAATTTGACACTAGATATGCAGAATTTGATCCAGTTAACCCATTTGTTACCAAAACCCATGTCTCTAAGAATTTTAAGAAGGTAATCCCAATTTACATGGTCATAGGCCTTCTCAATATCAAGTTTACAAAGAATTCCTGGTGTATTCTGTCTCACCCTAGAGCCAATAAAGCTGCATCTAAGATCTGTCTACCCTTCAAGACAGCCATCTGGTGAAAATCCACCAATTGGCCCATAACAGTCTGCAACCTCTCAGTGATTAGCTTGGAGATGATTTTGTACAAACCACCAATTAAACTTATTGGTCTGAAATCTTTTAGCTCCTCTGCACCATACTTCTTGGGAATTAAAGCTATAAAAGTAGAATTGAAAGATTTCTCAAAGAATTCATTTTGATGGAAGTTCTGAATGGTCTGCATCAATTCTTCGTTCAGAGTATCCCAGCAAGCCTTAAATAAGCTCATAGTGAAACCATCCGGGCCAAGTGCTTTGTCACCATCACAATGTTTAACAATGTGAAACACCTCTGTTTCTGTAAAAGGTCTTTGCAACCAATCATTTTCTTCCTGGGAGATTTTAGGATAGTCTACAAACTCAAAAGAGAGCCTCCAATCCTCAGTTTCTGAATAAAGCTTCTAGTAGAACTCTATCATTGCCATCTTGATCTTTGTTGGTACTTTAATCTCCTCCAACTACCAATAGTATTGTATCTTCTATGACCTGTTGCCATTCTCTAAAAAAATCTAGTGTTATTATCTCCCTGTTTGAGCCATTGAACCCTAGATTTTTGCCTCTAACTACTTTCCTCAATCTTAGCCAACTCCTCCATTTCAACTAGTATTGTTGCTCTTATTAATAATACATCTTCAGTCAGTTCTCTTTGGTCTTGTGCCAAATCAATCTCAGCCAGCTCATTGAGAAGACCATTCTTCTTAATAGCTAGCTCTCCAAAAGTTGTTTTGCTCCATTCTTTAAGCTTTTTTTTCAACATTTAGCTTCACACAAAATTTGTAATCTGAACACCCTTCTACCAGAAAACCATTCCACCAGCTATGAATCAGATCGCTGAAACCTTCCACCTTTAGCCACCAGTTTTCAAACTTAAAATAGGATCTCTGCTGTTCCCAGTTCCCACATTCTAGCAAAATAGGGCTGTGATCAGATACTACTCTAGGCAATATCTTCTGTCTAATATTATTAAAAGTTTCCTCCCATTCCATGGAGTAGAGGAACCTATCCAATTTAGTTGCACTGTGGTGATTGGCTCCCCTAAACCATGACAACCTCCCTCCTTTCAAGTGAGGATCATGCAAATCCAAATCATCTATCCAACTGGAGAAATCAGTCATTGACATTTGTAATTCTGCTGCATCCTCTTCTTTCCACCATGAACCTGACTGTATTGAAGTCTCCACAGGTGACCCAAGGTCCTTCACAAAGTTCTCTAGCTGCTGCAATTTCTTCCCAGCATTCCAATTTCTCACTTCTGGTATGAGAGGCATAGACCCCAGTGAGATACCAAATGAAAGAATTATGTAATGATTCAAATTTATAAGAAATGGAATATTTCCCTGTTTCCATAAGACTGTCAGCCCAGACCCTACTATCCCACATAAGTAATATCCCTCCACTACTGCCAATAGCTTCAATGAATCCACACCTCATCCACCTGCAAGGCCATAATTGTTTTGCAATGACCTCCACATCCTTATTCACCTTTGTTTCTTGAAAGCAATAAACATCTGCCTTCCACTTTTGCAATGAACTCTTAACAAGGCTTCTGTTGGATATCTTGTTAAGTCCCCTAACATTCCATGTAATTAGTTTTACATTCATTTGAAGGCCAGAGTAAGGGCTCTCCCTCTACTTCTACATCCTTCCACCTCTCCATTCAAACTGGATTGCAAATTTTTCAACTCATTTTTCCCAATTCCTCTGTTTCTAGGAGTTGAGATCAGTGTTATCAAAGGCGCGCTTAAGCCTTGAAGCAAGGCTCAAAACATGTTGAGCCCTTTGCCTCCCTTTATGTGCGCTTCAGTGTCATCATCAAGGCTCTAAGACATACTTTTCCTTGCCAAAGAGCCTCTCTTGGAGAGGTGACACTAGATGATTGATATTTCACTTTATCATAATATTTTTACAATTTCTTTGTCCATATATTTGTTATTCATGCTTATTATTATCAATCTTGGACTAAACATTTATATATTTGTACTTTTGCACCATTGCGCTTTTTTTTCATTTGCGCTTAAACCCCCAACAGACCTTAGGGTTTTTTTGCGCTTTTGATAACACTGGTTGAGATTACTCTTTCTTGACTCTCCTTCTCCATTGCAGCCTTCCTTGCATCAACCTTCATGAGCAGAGCTTGAGTTTTCTCCTTGAGGCCCTCAAGATATACTCCATAAATGCTATTTATATCCAATATGTTGTCACCTACCAATTGAAAGCTTTGATTTCATTACTTTCCTGATTTTTCGGAATCTGTATAGGTACTGGTTCAGCATCATGGATCTGCTGAATTTGCATGTTAATATCTTCTACTTGTCGGTCGTGGGTTTCTGTGCAGTCTTCTTTCTCCTCTACTTGAATGATTTCGACCCCTTCTCCACGGCTTTGTTCTGTTTCCGCTATTTTCAGAGTGTTTTCCTCTCTCAATTGAAGTTCTGATGAGAGTTTGGAGCTTGTAACTATCGAAGAAGCTTCCCAGTCATTGTACGCCTCTAGGAATTTAGTTGCTAGTGATTTAATTCCTTTCAGTCCTTTTAAGAGGTCCACATGCCCATCACGTGCCTCTTCTGGCAGTTTAAGAGACTTAACAGGTGGGCTTTTTGAAGTTTGGCCTATTGAAAATTTTGAGCTTCGGTCCTGTGTTATTTTCGGAGCAGAGGCCCCCAGACCCAATTGACCTTTAAAAAATTTCCCTGGATTTTCACGTGCCTCTGCAGTTTCACGCGATTTCTCCCCTGTTTTCTCTGTTGCCAGACTGAATAAACAGCCTTCCACCTCTTTACCCTTTGGTTTAAAACTTTGTGACTGCTGGCTAAAGATTTTTGAATTTCTTTCTTCTCCGGTGACCACCTTTACCAGAGCCTTGGCCCAGATCTGCACAGTGTAGCAAAAGTCACCATCATCAATACTCACATCCTTGGGTATGCTGGTTCCGTCACCTCTGATTTTAATTCTCGCCCATTTGAGATGGTTAAGTAATTGTGTTCCCTCTTTCGTCCTACCTAACCTCAATAATGGTCTCCAATGGCTCGAAAACCTTCTGAGACCAGAAGTGTAGTGGTAAGCCTACAATTCTGACCCAAGTTGAACTGGGCCTATTTTTCTCCCCCATTGAACCTATCATCAGATTCCACCATTGTAGTTTGATTGGACGATTCTTCCAGGCGCAGTCCCCTATAATTACTTGCTCCGCCGTAACCCTAGAAGCGAACTCAAAGAGGAAATAACCATTTCCCATCTCATAAATGTTCAATCCATGTGCTTGTTTCCATAGGCTGATGGACCATCTCCTGACTTCTGATAGGATTGGTGTGTCACTAGTTTTGGTCTCGAAAAAACCCACCAAGCTCCTCTTTAAAACTTCACTTTTTGTTGTTGAAAAATCATTAATGCATAATCTTTCAACCCTCTTTAATGTGCATTCTGCATTTGTCTCCTTGTCCTCCCTACTTGCCCATTTAATGCTCTTGACTGCTTCAGCATAAGGAATCTTGTTGTCAACTAGCCTGCACTCCTCTAGCTTGCTCTCATTCGTATGACTATTAATGAATCTACCAACTTTGTCTGCGATAAACACCCAACCTGAGTTAAACGTCAGTTCAGGAATAATTATAACTGACCTCTTTCTGCCCCTCACATTGATCAGACAGATGTATCTTCCATATTTGTTAAAATTTCTGGCGCCAAACACTTCTGAGAAGTTATCTTTCTTCTTCCATCTTTTAACCAGATTTCCCCTCGTCTTGGAAGCTTCTTGCGAGATCTGAATGATCCATTCCATTGTCTTCTTGTTGAAGGATGTTCTCGTGATCGAGTTTCTGCTTCTTTCAGTCCAGTAGTACTATTCTCCTGCCGTTCCTGTGGTTTTTGTAACGCCATAGGACTTGAAAACTGTCGCAAAGTAAATGGTATCTTCCATCGTTAGCTTCGTCGAGAGGGAAAGAAAAGAGAGAGAGAAAAGAAAGAAACAGAGAGGAACAGAGAGGTTG
Organism: Lycium barbarum; assembly: GCF_019175385.1. NCBI lineage: Eukaryota > Viridiplantae > Streptophyta > Magnoliopsida > Solanales > Solanaceae > Lycium > Lycium barbarum. The sequence goes on from NC_083342.1 coordinate 116,648,111, forward strand.
ATTCCGGTGATCAGAAGGATCACCGGAGAGAGAAGTGAGAGACCTAAGGTGACTTTATGTCATTTTCTCGACAAACGTGCCTGGGAGCTAGACTATCATGTTTTTATATAGCAATTAGCACTAATTCCAGTGAATAAATTTTGGGACTACTTGAAAGAGGATTTTGAGTAACATTTAATCAATTTGGGAAGAAAAAAAGGACCAATCAAAATTAGTGGTCAAAAAATTTGACTAGTGGAAAACTGTCATATTGGAGGAGTTGCAGCCTATTAACTGCTAAATAGATGAAAACAGGTTAAATCATCTAGTAAATGTTGCATCAACTTTTCAATAACATAGATAAAGTTAGCTTACATTAATTTGATATACATTTTCTTTGAAATGGTAGGTAAGGAGTTTATTAAATAAACAGCCAAACAGTAAGGTGATGTTTGTCAATTACATAGTCTGATCTCCTACATAAAAATAAAAAGAAGGGACCCCATCAATGCAAAACCTCTATTCCCTTTAGTGAGTTAATGAACTCTAACATACTGTCTTCATCCTTCACAGCATATAGGTTATACCAAAAAGCCAAAAAAACATCTGTACTTTTTCAATTGTACAGGATAATCAAACTTCTCACTGTTTTTAGATTTAAAGGTGGAAACGATACGAGAGTGCTTGATATTAGGCATGAGTAAAATTTACTTATGGTTTGGAAGATCCAGGGCTTAACCTAATGGAAATCTCCTCTTACTCTTTCAGAAGTGATCTAACTAGTGGTGAGAATCACACAACAATACATGGAGCACCCACCAGAATGGTGAGATGGAAGGAGGAAATACCAAAGGAATAAAGAAAAAGAGTACTCCTCTCGAACTAGAGAGATCTTGTACCATATCAAACACCAGTAAAATCTTCAGGAAATCCCAACTCTTGTGACTAAGCATTTCTGCAAAGGAGAAAAGCAACTTTAAGTGGAAAGATAGTTATCCATGCTAAATTGAGCCATGATATCAGGCTGTTTGAGCTTGGTCTGATTGACACTGTAACAATCCGCAAGCTGGTATTAGCTCGAGTGCAAACTTGAGCCAATTCCATGATATGTAGTTGAAGCTCAAGCTCACCTTATCAGCTTGCCTAGTGTGACAGGCTGTTTGCTCAGCTAATTATATCCTTTAAAGATGCCGATTTAGAGTCTTTGAGGGGAAACTGTTGTTTCTCAATCAAGAGATAACTTTTACCCATTTCCTATACAAAGCTCGTATAAAGCAGGGGAAATACAGTAGAGATCTTGTATAATTAGCTGAGCAGAACAGACACGGCACACTTGCTCACACTCCGCTTCTTCTGGCAGGAAGCTTAGCCTTGTTATCAATTTCAAATGTACCAAGCTCAAGCAGTTCAGTCAAATAATCAGTGTGTTTTAATTTGTAAGCATATAGCTAGTGCTATGAAGGTCTAAGTAAAAAATGCAGGCAAAAATGCTCAGAGAATCATAGTATAGTTTATATTAGATGCTATGTTTCACAAAAAAGTAATAACATAACGAACTTCACAAAGATATAAAGGAAAATACACATATAGATTTCTTCCCTTCGGTTCCTTGTCCTTTGATATACTTTCAACAAGTAAAATACTCGGGTCATCCCAAGACTGCCCGCACCCGGTGTTTGTACCCAACCATACAATCATGGCATATGTCATCTATCCAAATTTTATTCTTCACAATGATTGATCAACACATCAATTTGTGACTAGTGCACCTTTAGAGTTTAATTAATACTCCCTCCATCCCAATTGAAGTGTCTTCCTTTCCTTTTTGGTCCGTCCCAAAAAGAGTGCCTCTTTCTATATTTGGTAAGTATTTGATTTCAACATCCTACGTGGCATGTTTAAGACCACAAGATTTGAAGGGAATTGGCCCGCATTACACATTCCTTTAGTTTTAGACCACATGATTCAAAAGTCTCGTCTTCTTAAAATTTGTGCCTAGTCAAACTAAGACACTTAAATTGGGACGAAGGGAGTAAGTTTTTAATATATTATTTTAAAGGTCACTACAGAAATCCAAACAACAAACACTTCAAGATTAAAAAAAATAATCTAAAATCATCCAAATCAAATATACCCAGATAGCATTTCAACAATATCTACAATACCACAGCTCTCAAAGACCCAAAAAAAAAAAAAATGAATTTCATACTGCAGGTGTATGGGACACATTGTTACATTAGCAACCTCTCTGTAGTTAATTCCTTGTTATCGTTGTTGAGTATAATACAAATACTGGGGTTGCTTCTCTGTGGTATCCATCTAACATTTTATTCTTAACAACGATTGATTAATACATCAATTTGTCACTATCATTCTCCCTTTTAAACAAACACTTCAAAAACTCAAATTCCCGGTCACCTAGAAAGCTACTGATGTTTGGCCTAAAATGCATATAATCAGCCGTTATTTGCCTCACATTTTAGTACTTCTATCATCGTCTAAGCATAAATTATATACCCACCTCAAGAAATTTAAAATCATCCAAATCAAATATACCCACATTGCATTCTAACAATATCTACACTACCACAGCTCAAATACCCAAAAAAAACTTAATTTCATACCGCAGGTGTGTGCAAAACATTGGGCATTGTTACATTAGCAACCTCCCCATAGTTAATTCCTTCTTGTTGTTGTTGTTGAGGATAATACAAATACTGAGGTTGTTGCTCCTTTTAGAGTTTAATTAATAAGTTTTTACTGTTATTTTGAAGGTCATTGCTTAAATCCAAAGCAAACTCCCGGTCACCTAGAACACTATCCACCTCAAAAAATTCTAAAATAATCCCAATCAAATGTACCCAGATTGCATTCTAAAATAATTTACTTTCATACCGCAGGTGTATGGGAAACATGGGGCATTGTTACATTAGCAACCTCCCCATAATTAACTCCTTGTTGTTGAGGGTAATACGAATACTGGCGTTGCTGTTGTGTGGCATAAGGATCCGAAACGGGTGTAATTGGAACCCCAGGTGGGTGAATTGAAGTGGGTTCAGCCTGGTATTGATAGGGATTTGAATAATAGTCTTGAGGATAGTATGATGAGTATTGGTACTGTTGTTGTTGATTGTAATCTTGATGATATGCTGCATAGTAAGCAGCCTGTGTTGATTGATCGTATGGTTGGACTTGAGATGGGTCTGTAGATTGAGGTGCCCTATATGTTGATGGATCGTATGGTTGGATTTGAGAAGAAGGGTCAGTTGATTGAGATGGGGCTTGTTGTTGTGGGTTGTATTGGTATTGAGGATATGTTGATGATGATGATGGATCATATGCTTGTTGGATTTGAGAAGAAGGATCAGTGGATTGAGATGCAACCTGATGGTATTGAGCGGAGTAATCCATGGAATTTCCTTTCTTCAATTTACGTTTCACTTGCACATTATTAGTTTGTAAAATTATATAGGGTTTTCTTTTCGGGCAATGGGATGTCGTTTCCTCCCTTTTTGGCATTTCTCTTTTTTTTTAAAAAAAAAAATTGCAATTATCTACTTCAAGAAATATGTATAAATCAACATATTTTCTTATGAATATCCACTTAAGTATGCTAATTTATTAGAGAAAGTTAATTGATGTTTGTTTTGAGGAAGTTTGGTATATGAAATTAAATTTTATTAATATCCTAGTTAGGAATTTATTGTTATTGTGATTCGAGGTACCAATTACGTATTATCGAACTAAGACCGTTTATTTTTTTCTCTTTTCGCGCACGAGTGTAACCATGATTCATGAATAGTGAAGAGGAAGATAGAGAGAGAAAAGGAAAAGGTGGAATGATAGAAAAGGAACAAAGTTTAACTTGAAATCTTGCACTTAAGTGTTCTAAGAAGAGGTAGAGAAGGAGAAGGGAGAATGTGCCGGTAAATCTGTGATTTCATTGATTCCACTAAAACAGTCTTGAAGTTGCAATATTGTATGTTGTATCTTTTGAATTTCTAATGTGCAATGCATAGGATATTAAATGTACGGCCTGGAATTTCAAGTTCGTGGATACTCAAACAAGTACCTTAAATAAATATGTTGATCTATTCTCAACTACGAGCCATGGCATGAAAGAGAGAAGAACCATTCTTCTTAAGAGAAGGAATCATCACTTTACTTTGAGATGGAAGAAGAAGCAATTTCGTGGCTCGTGATTTTTATGAAAAAACTAGGTCCAAAAATAAGCAAATACAATTAAAAGAATTCTCAAAAAATAAAAAGTTTGGTTTCCCCCGGAAATGATGGAATAAGCTTTTCTTCCTCTTAGCTACTACGAGCTCATAGAGAACTGGAATGAACTTGGTTAGTTGGGACTAAGAAGGGATAGGATTTGATTAGCGCGCTTTCTGCCTGTCCTTTCCTTACTCTGTCGATGGTATGGCGGTATATAAGGCATACCCCTTAAAACTTACAAGTAAACCAGATATAAAGATGGCGACTAGGGCTATTGTTTTCATTCTTATCATATTTATATAATTTCAAGACCCAATGAATCTATGATAGGATCGTTTAATTTACGACGAAAAAAAAGAGGTAATTTTTAGATAACAAAAATAAGTTCATCATATTTTTGTCATAATTACTTTATACAAAGAATAAATCTTGTGGATTATTGAATATTATTCAACATAAGGACACAATCAAATAAACCGAAAAGAAATCCTTATGAAAGCATTATTGTTTCAAAGAGAATTCATCCCTTAATGTGGCGCTTTTAAGCATCCCATAGTCTTTGTTATTATAACCCAATACATTAGATTTTGGGAGAGAAGAAAGAAATGGTTTAGCAAGCAATTTTTCCCCATATTTAGTTTATACTATAATATACTTCATCATTAATAGTAATATTACAAGCTGCCTTCGTTAATGCTTTGCCGCCGTAATGTTGCACGTCCTGAGCAGATTGCTTGAGTTTTGATCATGCAAGTAGCTCATAATAGCGCTGGGCTTCTAAGGAGCATATCTAGCAAAGGATCAACGTCAAAGGAGACGATCACTTAGGGAGATATTGCATTGTATAGTCAAATAGTACCAAAACAATTTCGTAAAAACTCAGCTTAAACCCAAAAAGCAATTTCGTAGAACATAACCCCTATTAACTAGCTTTTGCTGGGTCGCTATGTCTATGAGTCGAGAAATCCATATAATTGTGATGTCATGATCATGATCAATCACCTATTCTAAATCACGAATGAGTGAAATTTACAAAAGAATCATTGGAACATGCATGTGATTCAAAGATGAAATAAAGTAGACAATTGCGACAAGAAATTAATATAATCATCTATTTGCCTTTATAGGTCGTAGATTTGCAGAATTAATCCCTGTATATTTACTAAAAAACCTCAAGATATTAATCTACGTACGGAAACTGAAACTTTAAAATTTTAATAGCTCATATTAAAAATGTGAGCGCATACAAGTCATAAATTTGGTGTTCGTAAAGTCTCGTTGAAGTTCACTATCGACTTTAATTAAAAAAAAAAAAAAAGGTTAAATTTACTTAATTGCAAATGATATGTTGCCAACTGAACCAACTATAAGTAGGACTGTAGGAGTGTGAAACGCCTTTATTTTTAGTTGCTGACTAAATTTGGGCTAATGAATGGCGAGTAATGTGGTGGACTTTAATTTATAGGTTGGGATCATCTGTATAGTGGTGGTCCAGAACTAACTAAGATTTTTCAAACACTATTTGAGTGGGAAAATTTTATTGACAATTGTCATATTCTCATCCTGTAAAAATTCCATGCCAAAAAAGGGTAAACTAGATGAGCTAAACGCATCCTAGCAACATACTCCGTTGGTCTTACAATACTTGTCGCTTTAGCAAAAAAAAAAAAAGTTATCCCGAAATAAGTGTCGCTTTAGGAATGCAAAACAAAAAATAGTAATTGCTTCCAATTATACCCTTATATTAAAAAACTACTTCTTCTTAATAGTGCTCAATTTTTTTAAGAAACATCTAATAAATAAGGGTAACTTCGTAAACTACACCTTGTATTTATTGTTTTTCTTAATGGGCTTGAAATGAGCTAGAACGACACTTATTTTGTGATGGAGGGAATATTAAATTACATTTATCTTTCCCATCTCCCAAAATTTTAATTTCTCAAAGCATAAGAAACTTGATAATCACTTTATGAAGTACTACTAAGTATTAAGGAAGAATATAATATTGGTGAACAGAGGGGCATGGAATCATGGTCTTTTTGGAGCGTGAAGCTGAGTAAATGCACCTGAAATTTTTGAAAAAGAATACTCGAATTGGAGCCCCATTTAAATAAATTCCAAACGTAGCCCAAAAGAAGGAAATAAAAGAGAATCAACTATGTAGTCTGTTGAAATATGCAAACCAAAGAGGCAAACTTAATCGGATAAGCTGTTGATGGTACAAATACAACGTATTGCTGTCTAAGTTAATTACTACCTTACTAGCTAAACTAAGTATCTTTTAATATTTCAACTCTATCGCTTACTTTCCTCTTAGAGCCTGTTTGGGTTGGATTATTACAGTTATAGTGTTTGGGTAAAATAAAAAATGATTTTAAGCACATGTTTTAAAGTCAAAATAACAAAAATAAGCAAAAAAACATAAGTTAGGAATTCAACACAGACTCTTATAGTCTCATTCTCGATCTCTTACCCACACGCTGATGAAAAATGGGTCTATTGGTCTTGCAGCCAATTTATCTTTAATTTTATGTCTTTTTTGTCAGAAATTTTTACAAGGTTATTTTCTTCTATTTAAATAATAAAAGAAAATATTTTCTTGACAACAGGTTGCAATTAATTGAAGATTATACAGTTGAATTGTTTACAAAATTCTTTTGGAGAGTCATCTTTTGAATATTAGATGTCGGTATACTGCCAAAGTTATATAACATACAATACAAATCAACTAACTATTTTGGTAATTAAGGCAACTATTTTAGTTTTTTTTTTTTTCCAACTATTTAAGTTCATTATTAACTAGTGAGGATGACTATTTCAACTTCAAGGGATGCCAATCAAAACGAAATCACAGGTATCATGGGACTCCCATGATGGGAGGATGAGATTTTTTTACCCTTATCAGATGTGAATCTTGAAAATAATAAATTTATGATAGAAAAAGCTTTATGCACTTTATTTACGCCTAAATTTAGATTAATCTAACCATTAAATTGTGAATTATTGAACAGTTAAACAAAGAGCGAAATTTACATCAATTTTTGGTATATTGCCGATAAGTGGATCATCCTCAAAATATTAGATTTTAGGTCACGCGTCCAGCAGTGAATTTTTTTGCTAGTCATTTACCAAAATTATTGAGATCATTTTTCCATTATACAAAAGTCAACATCGTCTCTTAGAAAAGAATTATAATTAAGAGCTACTTATATTGTGTTCCAAAAGTGGGAATTGGGTGGAACTCTCCAATCTTCCATTCTTCTAGTTGACAAAAAGAGACAGAAAAACGTGGAAATTTAATGTGTTGAAAATTTTGTTGTGCAACACTAATCAAACTTCAAAAGACCACTACAACGAGAGATGGAGAGACTGTAAAGTCACCTCAGAAGACCATGAATTTAAATTATATTAGCAATGTAATTTAACGTGTTATAATAAATTATTTACCTTGTTTTTTATACTAATAATTCCAATTAGTCGGAGCAGTTATGACAATTATTTTTATCAAAATCTTTAATTATTTTTTAGGTAGTTTGATAATGTAAAAATTATGTTACACTTCAAGTTTAGAAGTTAAACTCCATAGGAAACTAGCCGAGCTAATCCATTACAAATGAATTATAACTGTCACATCATTAAATATGTATTGCAGATTATATTTTCGGCTAAAATGACTATGGAGACAAATTACCCAAAGTTAAGTGACTATAGAGGTCACTTACCCAAAAATTGAGTGACTTTTGGAAGATAAAACAACGTTGAGTGACTATAGATGTCACTTACCCAAAGTAGAGTGACTTTTGGAATACAAAACAAAGTTGAGTGACTATGGTGGCCATTTACCTAAAGTTGAGTGATCATATGAGCTTCTAACTACCTCAACTCTGGAGTAACAATACAAACTTGACATATATAACACATGTTCAATAATTAAATGGTGAAACTGTTAACAATCATGTAATTTCAAAATATTTACAAGTAAAGCAACGGGATTAAAAGTGATCATTTCAAGTAATTGAAGATTAAATGTGCTTAATCGGATATCATAAAGAATAAAATTAGAATTTATCAATAATGGTGAGACCAAAAGTGGTATTACCACAAACAAATTAAAGGACCTGGTCAACAAAGAGAAATTCAAGGTTGTACATTTTCTTGATGGACAAAAACCGCATACGTGATATATGGTTTGGAAGTTGCTAAGAAATATAAAGTCAGTATAAGTAGGCGTTTGGCCAACCCATGGTTGGTTTCAAACCCCTAATCATCCAAAATGGCATGATTTGGGGTTTGAAATCATGGTTTTAATTTTTTAAAATATAAAATTTAACTCAAAAGTTTATATTTTGTAAAAAAAGACCCATAAGTTGGTAGATATTTTTAACAATTACCCCCATCAATCATTTACCAATCTCATTAACTTCCACCAACCTTTATTTATGTCTACCAACCTTTAATTTATGTGGGAAGATTATATTAAAGAGTAGTTATATTACTATTCATATTAAATTTTTGTTTTTATTGAACTAAAGTTTGATTAATTGATGTTGCATTTTTTAGAAAGGTCTTCTAGCAGTGTACTATTTTGTTATAAATTATGATTTGCTCATTTGGTAAGATTATATAAGAATTGAGAATGTTTTGATAGTTTTCACAATTTGTGTGGTTTTATGTCTATAAGAAAAAATACAACTTAAAATGTTCAAATTGTATGTCCAACCATGATTTCAAACCATGTCCAAACGGGGCCTAAGTGATTCAAACATTGTGGTTCTTGTCAAAATTGTATGGATTCATGACGGGTATTTTCATCTCTTCTGCCTTTTTGTTTGAATAATAATATATGTGGTAATTTAAGTGCCGCCATCACAGATAGGAATTTGAACTGTACACTTGACTACGCTCCAAGTAATGAGAAAAGCTATAGTACTAAATTCATGATGACTCTCGTGAAGTTATAGTCCTCCTTACAACTTTGAAGAGACAATAAAGCTGTATGCCAAATAAACATCACAATATTGACTCACACATTTTGAAGTTGCATGCTAGCAAAATTAGGGTCAATTCTTTTTTCCAAAACCTTGACAAAAGGAAGGAAAAAAGCAGAGCCCACCAATATATATACTGTTATGAAATATATTATGGATGTCCAATACACAAATATAATACTTATCCTCCACAATCTTAATGGTTCCTCCGTTTTCCTCCACCATCTTAATGGTTCCTCCATTTTCTCATATATTGAATGCATATATAGCACTATAATAGAGGCATAAGTTTTCATATGAAATACACTTGAAACACATTTTGGAAGAATAGTAAAAATCTCTCCTCTTTTGTCATTCTATTTCTATAGTTTTCATCCTTTAATATTGTGACTCTTGTAGCTTCATTTTATAACACGTTATCAGCACGAGACTCTGCCGTTCCGAGCAAATACTTTAAAGCCTCGAAGGTATTGATTTTCTATCTTTCTTTACTAATGGCAAATCTTACCAAACGTGAATTTGTAGCTTTAGATATATCCGGCAATACCTATATGTCTTGGATTCTTAACGCCGAAATTCACCTTAATGCGATGGGTTTGGCAGACACCATCAAAGATAAAAATGAGGCATCAAACCAAGACCGTGCCAAGGCTATGATATTCCTCCGCCATCACCTTGATGAGGACTTGAAAATGGAATATCTCACTGTTAAAGATCCTCTTACTCTGTGGAATAATTTAAAAGATAGATATGACCACCTGAAGATGGTCATACTTCCACAAGCACGTTTTGATTGGCTCCATTTAAGGCTACAAGATTTTAAATCTATTAAGGCATATAATTCCGCCATGTTTAAAATTATTTTTCAGTTGAAATTATGTGGTGAAAATATTACTGATCATGATATGCTGGAGAAAACATTTTCCACTTTTCCTGCCTCGAGTATGCTCCTGCAGCAGCAATACCGAGAGATGAAATTCAAGAAATATTCTGATTTAATAGCACATCTTTTAGTGGCTGAACAACATAATGAATTATTAATGAAAAATCATGAAAGCCGACCCACTGGTACTGCCCCATTCCCTGAAGTGAATGAGGCAAATTTTCGTCATTCTAGGCGTGAAAGAGGTTGTGGCCCCAGTCATGGTCGTGGTCGAGGAAGGAATTTTAATCATGATTCTCGTCTTGCACCAAATAATATCCTTCACCACCAGCAGTGTAAAAGGAAGGATGAAAAGCATAAAGTTGTGCAAAAGAAAAATTCAGAAAATAAATGCTTCCAATGTGGAGGAAAGGGGCACTGATCACGTACCTGTCGTACGCCAAAGCACCTAGTTGATTTGTATCAAGCCTCTCTCAAAAGGGCAGAAAAGGATGCCGAAGCAAATTTTATTTCTGAAGATAATGTTGATCCCATGCATCTAGATGTGGCAGATTTCTTTGAACTCCCTGAAGGGAAAATAGATCATTTGATCGGTGATGGATCTGTAAAAACTTAGATATTTCATACGTGTCGTTTATATGTGGTTATGTTTCCATGTTTATGTAAATGAAGTGTGTGTAATGCTTTGTTAAATAGTAATATATGTAATAAAATGTGTGTAATGCTTTGCCTAATCATAATATCTACTTTGATATTCACTTTATCTATTATTTCATTTTGAAGAATCTATGGAAATTCCTCAAATTTTATTTGGATCAATGACCAATCATGAAGATATTTGTGTGATTGATAGTGGAACAACACATGCCATATTCAAAGATGAGAAATACTTTTCTCACTTGCATAGAAAAAGGGGAAATATTAATACAATTTCTGGAAATTCAAAATTGATTGAAGGCTCCGGAAGAGCTACTATATTTCTGACTAAGGGAACGAAACTTGTTATAGAAGATGCATTATTCTCTTCTAAATCCCCAAGAAACTTGTTAAGTTTCAAAGATATTCGCCGTAATGGATATCACGCTGAGACATTAAACGAAATAAATGATGAATATCTTGCCATTACAAAGAATGTCTCCGGCCAGAAATATGTTTTGGAGAAATTGTCAACTTTGTCTTCTGGTCTGTATTATGCAAAAATTAGTACAGTTGAAGCACACTCGATCGTAAACCAGAAGTTTAATGATTCAAGTACTTTTATGCTTTGGCATGACCGAATAGGTCACCCTGGATCAATAATGATGAGACGAATTATTGAAAATTCAAATGGGCATCCACTTAAGAACCTGAAGATTCTTGAAAGTGGTGAATTTTCATGTGCTGCTTGTTATCAGGGTAAGTTGATAGCTAAGCCATCACCAATGAAAGTTGACATTGAATCCCCTGCTTTTCTAGAACGTATACATGGGGATATATGTGGACCTATTCATCCACCTTGTGGGTCATTCAGATATTTTATGGTCCTAATAGACGCATCTTCAAGATGGTCTCATGTGTGCCTCCTATCGTCTCGAAACCTGGCATTTTCGAAATTATTGGCACAAATAATACGCTTAAGGGAACAGTGTCCGGATTATCCCATTAAGGCTATACGCCTCGATAATGCCGGAGAATTTACGTCTCAATCTTTTGATGATTATTGTTTATTAGTTGGGATAAAAGTTGAACATCCTGTAGCACATGTTCATACCCAAAATGGCCTTGCTGAGTCATTTATTAAACGACTACAATTGATAGCAAGACCACTACTTATGAAAACACGGTTGCCCACTACCGTCTGGGGACATGCTATCTTACATGCAACATCTCTTATTCACCTCAGACCGACTCATTATAATAAATACTCCCCGTCACAATTAGTATTTGGTCATGAACCAAATATTGCTCATCTACGAATCTTTAGCTGTGCTGTATATGTGCCTGTAGCACCACCACAGAGTACTAAGATGGGCCCCCAAAGAAGGTTAGGTATATATGTTGGGTTTGAATCACCCTCTATTATTCACTATCTTGAGCCATTGACGGGAGATTTATTCACTGCCCGATTTGCAGATTGTCGATTTGATGAAACAAATTTTCCACAATTAGGGGGAGAGAGAAAAGAAATCAAAAGAGAAATTGTGTGGAAAGTTTCATCACTATCCCATTTTGATCCACGTGCCCCCATATGTGAACAGGAGATCCAGAAAATCATTCACTTGCAAAAAATAGCAAATCAAATGCCAGACGCATTTACTGATTTGAAAAGGATAACTAAGTCACATATCCCTGCAGAGAATGTGTCTATCCGAATTGATGTCCCAAAGGGAAAATCTACTAGTGTCATAGCCTCTGAATCTCATGCACGCCTGAAGCGTGGTAGGTCATTGGGTTCTAAGGATAAAAATCCTAGAAAAAGAAACACGAAAAATGATCAAAATGACACTATGAAAGAATATCATGAAGATATTCAAGATCTGACTAATCCTGATACTCCTGAAGATATTAGGGAACCCGAGACTCAAGTAAATAAAGAACTATCATTGAGTTCTTCTAGTGATGGGATAAATTTGAATCGATCGAAGATTATGGTGGATAATGTTTTTGCATATAATGTTGCCCTAAATATTATGAAAGACATTGACGATCAGGAACCCCAATCTGTCGAAGAATGTTGACGAAGATATGATTGGCCAAAATGGCAAGAGGCAGTTCAATCAGAATTGAATTCACTTGCCAAACGTGAGGTTTTTGGACCTGTAGTCCAAACGCCCAATGGTGTAAAACCAATTGGCCATAAATGGGTTTTTGTGCGAAAAAAGAATGAAAGAAATGAAATTGTGAGATACAAGGCACGCCTTGTTGCACAAGGATTCTCTCAACGACCTGGTATCGACTTTGAAGAAACATATTCACCAGTTATGGATAGCATAACATTTCGATATCTCATTAGTTTAGCTGTACATGAAAACCTTGAAATACATCTGATGGATGTGGTTACAGCTTACCTTTATGGCTCACTTGATAATGAAGTCTATATGAAAATTCCTGAAGGATTTAAAATGCCTGAAGCAATTAACTCAAAGTCTCGGGAGATGTATTCAATCAGATTACAAAGATCGTTGTATGGTCTAAAACAATCAGGACGCATGTGGTACAATCGCCTCAGTGAGTACTTGGTAAAAGAAGGTTATATAAATGATGTCATTTGTCCATGTGTTTTTATTAAGAAAGCAAAATCGGAGTTCGTTATAATCGCTGTTTATGTTGATGAAATAAACCTAATTGGAACTCCAGAAGAGCTCCAAAAGGCGATTGAATATTTAAAGAAAGAATTTGAGATGAAAGATCTGGGAAAAACAAAACTTTGTCTTGGTTTGCAGATTGAACATTTGACAGATGGGATCCTTATCCATCAATCTGCTTATACCGAAAAGGTTTTAAAAAGATTTTACATGGACAATGCGCATCCTTTAAGTACTCCAATGGTTGTTCGCTCACTTGAAGTGAGTAAAGATCCGTTCCGACCTCAAGAAGAAAATAAAGAGCTTCTTGGTCCTGAAGTACCATATCTTAGTGCAATTGGTGCACTTATGTATCTTGCTAACGCTACAAGACCTGACATAGCGTTCTCTGTTAATTTGCTAGCAAGATATAGCTCTTCTTCTACACGAAGACATTGGAATGGAGTTAAGCATATATTGCGATATCTGAAGGGAACTAGTGATATGAGTATGTTTTATACTAACAAAGGTAGTACAGATCTTGTTGGTTATGCAGATGCAGGTTATTTATCTGATCCACATAAAGCTCGATCTCAAACAGGCTATCTGTTTACATGCGGAGGTACTGATATATCATGGCGATCCACAAAGCAGTCCATTGTTGCTACTTCTTCGAATCATGCTGAGATAATAGCCATTCATGAAGCAAGTAGAGAATGTGTGTGATTAAGATCAGTGATACATTTCATCAGAGAAAGATGTGGCTTGAAGTGTGATACAAAATTACCCACAGTATTATATGAAGATAATGCTGCATGCATAGCTCAATTAAAAGGAGGATTTATAAAAGGAGATAGAATGAAGCACATTTCACCAAAGTTATTTTTCACACATGATCTCCAGAAGAAAGGTGATATTGATGTGCAACAAATTCGTTCAAGTGACAATCTTGCAGATTTGTTCACCAAATCTTTGCCAACTTCAACTCTTGAGAAGATGATATTCAAGATTGGAATGCGAAGACTCCGACATCTGAATATTGGTCTTCGTCAGGGGGAGTGAAATACGCGTTGTACTCTTTTTTCCTTAACCAAGTTTTGTCCCATTGGGTTTTCTTGGTAAGGTTTTTAATGAGGCAGCTCTCAAAGCGTATTACTAGATATGTGTACTCTTTTTTTCCCTTCATTGAGGCTTTTTCCCACAGGGTTTTTCCCAATAAGGTTTTTAACGATGCACATCATCTATGGACATCCAAGGGGGAGTGTTATGAAATATATTATGGATGTCCAATACACAAATATAATGCTTATCCTCCACCATCTTAATGGTTCCTCCATTTTCCTCCACCATCTTAATGGTTCCTCCATTTTCTCATATATTGAATGCATATGTCGCACTATAAATAGAGGCATAAGTTTTCATATGAAATACACTTGAAACACATTTTGGAAGAATAGTAAAAATCTCTCCTCTTTTGTCATTCTATTTCTATAGTTTTCATCCTTTAATATTGTGACTCTTTTAGCTTCATTTTATAACATATACCAAAATTTAAGAATATGAAAAAAGCGTACTCACTCTCATGGAAGAGGACCGACACACCGACTAATGACAAGCCATAACTATGAAGGCCAAACCCATGCCAACCATTAGAAAGGACAGCCGAGCTAATCTTAATTATATTGTTCTTAGTCAGATTCACTTCTATAAATTAACAGTAAATAATTATGTAATATTAGATCACTTAAAATATAAATAAATATACTTTTGATAAATAGAATGTTGTTGCAATAAATTACATCGATAATATAGAAAAATAATACACACAATAAATGTATATAAGTTAAATCCTTCTTAATAGATGTCGGCTTATGGAGTCGAGATTTTCACTAAGGGACATTCAAGATATAAGGAAGTACTGAGAAGCTAAAAGGATTCAACATGTATTATATATATATATATATATATATATATATATATATATATATGCATAAAAATTTAATTTTGATAAACATAAAAAAATAATTTTGATCTTATATATACAGTATTCGGATGAACCCCTCGCTCCGTCCGTAGCTACTTAAGAATGCATTTGTGCGAGTCTTGATCAGGGGCGGAGCCATGTTAGATCGAGGGGGTTCCCCTCGGCAAAAAATTACAGTGTATTTTCAAAGTTAAAATTATTTTATTATGTATATATAGTAGATGTTGAACCCCCTGACTTGTTCGTGTATTTACTTTTTAGAATTTTTGAACCCTCTGGATGAAAATCCTGACTCCGCCACTAGTCTTGATTAGATGACCATTTGTAGATAAACAAAGGTTTAGTTTTTGTTGAACACCCATTAAAGAGACAAAGAGTTGTCCTTGACGATGACTTAACCACTTTTGAATGTGAAGCCAAGAATCTATTGATTCTTAGTGGAAAATTCACTTCCGAGAAAGACAAGAAGAGAAGAAACATAAGCAATCCATTTGGTTCGCCAATTAACCTTTTTTGGTTAATATCATAGTGCAACTCTTTAATGCTCTTTTGCTTTGTGAAAACGTTGTTATTAATTCATGTACTTGTTGCTTTATTTACTACTTAAAACTTTTTTTGGACAAGTTTCTTATTAAAAAATTGATTTATTTTAGTCGTGGTTTCATGATTCATCTATCTAAAAGTATGAGAAGATGGAAACATAATCATATTAATTTTCTTAGCAATCCTCACAAAATTCATGTGTGTTACATCAATTTTACTACATATACGTTGAAGTTTGGTTCTGTTTTAATACGTGCTATAACATGATTAGAAACAAATTTGCCAGTGGGATTGTGATGGAGGTTATAGTGGTGGGAGTTGACTTTTGTTTACAACCAGAAACATAAGAGAATGGACTAAAGGAAAAAAGAATGAGACACAAACGACACTGTGTGCAAGTTGGATGTTTTTTTTCTCTTAAAAAGTTATGGTAATAATTTAGTTAAAATCTCCAGAAAATCAACCACCTTCCAATGATCGTAACGAATTACTTACTAATTTTCTTTTTCAAGTGACTCGTGGCACTCAAATCATTAAGATTCAAACATTCAAACGACGTGGTTTATGTTTAACAGAAAAGGTCAAATTCAATTATACAGTGAACAATGAGAATATTATTTTTCCGTGTGTGAGAAGAATAAATAATGTAATTTGAATTTCTAACTTGATTTTGAAAGCCGGACCCAAGAGTCTTCAATCTAACTTTTCCTAGCCTTTTTTTTTTTAAAGCATAAAAAATAAAAATAAAAAAAGTTTGTACTTGGACATGCTACTTCTGATCCAAACACAAAATTCACGATTTTGAGACACTACACATAATCCGACATGACACTATGACTGTCGACGTGATCTGATCTAAACCACAACTCAAATGAAAGAAGAGATTCAAATATTAGGATAATAGTGCTCTTTTCTATCTTTGAGGTAAGGTTGTTGCGGTAAGTAAAAAATATTTATCCTTGCACTAGATAAATTAGTGCAAGATATTGTATGTTACATATATATATATATATATATTTAAACGTGATTAAATAATATGTATTTATAATGATTAAATTATTAGATTTGATATAACTATTGAGCGCGGGTAAGTATTTTCTATTAGTTTCCTTACTCTAACAATGTTACGATCGACATGTAAAAATATGACAGCCATGACCCAAACACTTCCCAAAAGGCACCTTCATTTGATCCCATTCTGTTAACTAGGCAAACCTGAATTTAAACCTTAGGAACAGACTAATGGCCGTGCTTTCTTCTATGAATTATAAAATTGAAACCACCACATTTGTTGTTATAGAAATTAGAAACCCCATTCAAATGACAGCCAAACCGTGTTTTTTTTTACTTATATCCCGTGCTTATACCAAAATATAATAATTTATCAAAATTATTGATAAGAAAAGGTGAAAATATGTACTAATTAAGTGTGATTAATCGAAAAAAGTTTTTATAAAAACAGTCATATATTTATTAGGTTAAAGTAAATACCCGGACTTAAGTTTGTCCAACGAACCATTATGACCTCATCTCCCAGACTCCAACAATTAAATATTCTTAAGATTTTAATAATGCAAGAACAATTTTAATATTAGTACCCAAAATAAGTTACACTTGTCACAAGTAGGGGTGTACAAAGTAAACCGACAAACCGCACCAAACTGATAAACCGAGTCAAACCGAAAAAAAAACCCGACTAGTGGTTTGGTTTGACTTGGTTTGGTGTTGAAAAAAAAAACGATCATAATTGGTTTGGTTTGGTTTTAGCTAAAAAAAGTCAAACCGAACCAAACCAACTTGACATTACATGTATTCAATTTTAAAAATATTTTATACATAAAAATATTTATTTGTAATGTAATTTATAAATATTTCTTAAATTTTTTCGTAGTTTTTTTAATCTATTATCATATTATTTAAGCTTGAACTTAGAATTTTGAATGTGAATAAATTTTATATCCTATGGATGTTAGTAACTCATATAAAGTCCAAACAAAAACCAACTCAACACTAATACTAACAAAAGAAATTCAATTTACCACTAGGAATGACAATAATGTTGGATATCTATTCTTTAGTTTTGCATAATTGGTTTAGAGAGTGAAAGTACATAACTTAAGTTTTTTTTCTTGTCATGTAATTAATACTTATTAGCCGTACTTATTTTAGCATGACTTAGTATTTTTAGATTATGGTCATTTTCTTTATGGCTTATTAATTAGCAATATTTATTTTAACCGATTTTATTATCTTTTGTTGAATATTTTAATACAATGTCATCACTCTTCTCACATTTTGTGTTATTTTCTTATGAAACACCTTAATTACATAGTTATATATTACTAGGATTAAAAAAATATTTGAAGTAAAAATTATATGTTTTGTATCAAGACTATTCCCAAAAAAAACCCGAATAACCCGAGAAAATCCGAGGTTGAAAAACCCGAATTTTATTGCTTTGGTTTGGTGTATAAATTTAAAAACCCGACATAATTGGTTTGGTTTGGTGTTTAAAAAATCCGAACCAATCCGGTCCATGTACACCCCTAGTCACAAGTACATTCATTAAAATCTTAGTTATTCAGTATCTACAAGAGCTATTCAGTTACTTCTTGCAAAAGAAAAAATCCTTAATGTCCATTAATGAGACTCTTTTAGTAACTGCTATACGTAATATGACACTTTAGTCTTCATACAACTTTAGCTTATCTTTTGATGTTTAATGCGGGATAATTAGAATTTGTTCTATAAAACTAGAAATATTTATTTATGAAAAAGAAATGGCGAACGCACACAATTGAAAAGGTTTTTGTCCGACAAATAAAAGGAACCCTGGTCCATTTATTATGTTCTCATGAATGTGACATAACAAAACTCTACACATTAAAATATCCTTGTAGTCTCTCTCAGTAGAACCTGCATGAACCAGATACTTTGGGTCATGCCAAACCAAACAAGCAATATTCTTTCAGTAAAACAATGGTGATTTTGCCAACTTTCTCTTTCTCCTTTTTCACATATAATCCCTTTATTAAGGAAAAGGGTACTTCAATCAAAATTTAATGAGACACTAAAATAGAGTTTAGTTCTATAACGTTAGAGGCGGAGCTAGAATTTTGAACTTTATGGATCCTAAATTCTTGGATAGCTACATCAGGTGTTAGATAATTGAGTTCTGAATTTAATTTCTGTAAATTGTTAAGACGAATATAAAGTTTGGACTAAAGCAATTGATTCTAATGAAAATGTCTAAGCTTCTATAGCTCAACCCATGTTACTATATGTCGATAGTATAAAAGAGCTTTTTGCACAATTAAATAACTGTCCACAATAGATGAAATTGATAATGTCGAATATAAGACAAGTTATATGTTATAATAGGTTAGGGACCCGTTTGGCCATAAAAATTATTCACTTTATTTAAAAATCAGTGTTTGACCATGA
Source organism: Lycium barbarum (assembly GCF_019175385.1). Taxonomy (NCBI): domain Eukaryota; kingdom Viridiplantae; phylum Streptophyta; class Magnoliopsida; order Solanales; family Solanaceae; genus Lycium; species Lycium barbarum. Next base: position 116,667,416 of record NC_083342.1, read on the forward strand.
AGTTATTGGAAAACATCTTATAACTTGTTTTCTAACTCACTTTTCACTTTCAAAGTTGTGTTTAGTACATTTAAACATTAACATCATCCTAAATATCCTTTGCAAGAAGTGTCACCGAACACAACTCTATTTTTAACTCCAACTCCGTAATTCCAAATAAAGTAAAAAGATTTAGAATCTATGGCCAAACGACTACTAAATACTACTAACATTGATAATTCAAAAACACTCGTGAGGATAATATAGTCAAAGAAACAAACTTGAGGTCCTTTGAGTCGAATGTGAACCATTGGCTATTCTGAAAAAGTATTTCAGATCTGTAAGGTTCTAACTATTGAGTATGAGACAAGTGTTGGAAAGTCAGACGGTGACACAGAGAAGAATGAACAAATGGATTTATAAGAGAGAGACACGGAAGAGGAAGAAAAACATAGAATAATTAGTTGCGGCTTCTCCTAAAAAACTAACACACAGGTGGAATTTTAATTTAAAGTATAAATTTTCAAGTAATTTAATACCATGTTTTTATGAAAATACAAAAAAATAGAAATTGAACAAAAGAAAAAGAGAGAGAAAAGGGGTTGTCTTGCGTTCAACAGGTGGAACGTTATTTAGGCCATTAGCAGCAATACAAACAGGCACCATTAACTACAGTAGCTGCTGTTTTTAATTTTAAAAGTCCACATTGTTGGTAAGCTAAAAAAAAATGTGAAAATGAATATATGAATTTAAAGTCATTAACTAAACTGGAGAAAGTGATCTGATATTCTCCTCTATCAGTAAATGTTGTAAAATTAGCTGTTACATTTTACATTAACAGAACACTCTCAACAGTAAATATGGATTACAGTCAAAACTATTGAATTGAGTAAAAGCTAATGGAAAATTAACCCCAATTTTCCCAGGAAAATTTCACTTGGATCCATAATCCCTTCCTACATAGCCTCTGAAAATTAACCAAAATAAAAAAAGAATAAAACTTTATACCTGATTTTTGATGGGGTTGACAAATTCAACATCAGAAATAGCAGAAACTTCAACTTGGCTAATAATTTCATCATCATCTTCCATTGGAGGTGGAAGATTAAGATCTATTAAACTTGTTCCACCAGTTCTTGAAAATTCTATTTTTGCAGCAACAGGAACACTAACATTTGTTGCTGCAACACCCATAACATGTGTTCTTTTATGTCCACCTAAAGCTTGTCCTGATGAAAAAACTCTGTAGCAAACAGGACATTCATGTATCTTCTCTTCAACTACTACATTTCCACTTTCCACCACTTCATTGTTATTATTAACACTTGCAACTTTAATCTTCTTGTGACTTGCTCTATGTCCCCCTAATGCTTGATAAGACTTGAAAACTTTGTTACATGTTTCACATATATACTTACCTCTCCCCTTAGTCTTTGTAATTATTTTAACTTGTTCTCCAGAATCCTCTGAATTATCCTCTTCTTCATCAGAGTAGTCATCAACTTGTTGTTTAGTAATCCATTTATCTCTAGATAACATCATTAAGCAATGTGCAACATCTTCTTCAGGTGAAGTCTCTGAGATTGAACTAACTGGCTCAGGTTCAACCAGTGATGAGTAGTCTGTTATCTTCACAAAATTGAGTTTTCTTGATTTTCTTACCCTTTTGGATCTTTTAGAACGAGTTGGATTTTTTGATGATTCAGTCTCACTTTCTTTATCTGGAAGAACAACAACTGAGTCATCAGCAGCACCTTCACAAGAATTCAAGATTTTACCTTTTTCTTCTTCAGACAACCATGAAGATGATGGAATTGAGTCTGTTTCATCACTGATTTGCTGATTAATCTGTTTCTCTTGTTCTTGCTCTTGTTGTTGTGTGCGTAAATTCATCATGTGAGATCTCATATGCCCACCTAAAGCTCTTCCATTAGCAAACTTCCTTGAACACAACTTACATGTCTTGTGTTTCTCCATCACACACAAACTAACTTCAAAGAAATTTCAACTTTTTTTTGTTCACTTTGTGTGTGTGTGTGTTTTGTGGAGAGTGGAGGCTTATAAAGGAGTAGGTAACAAGCATTCCTCCACAAAGTGATATATACAAATGGAAATACTTTTAAAGACTGACCATAAAAAATCTGATTTGTGATATTTGTTAAATTGGATTTGGATTCATTCTGGAGTAAATTAGTTTTACTTAAAACGGCAAAAGGTAATTAATAACGAGGAAAAAAGAGAAAAGTTCAATTAAAGCGTATGCATGAAGGCAGAGAGAGTGAATGGGAAGGACATGTAACATGCGACTTTTGCATTTATTTCCATCCCATCTCTACATTTCTTAAATAGCCCTTTAATCTTTTTTTCTTTTTTTTTTCTTATTTGTTTTTTTTTTTCCAAATGAAAATTTATAACAATTTATTTTTATTAACAGAAAATAACCCATTAATTTATAGTCCAAAAGTGATTTACTTTCTCTGTTCCAGTTTGTGTGGCATAGTTCGCAGGGTCAAACTGACTAATTTTCGATTGAATTTGAACATAGCATCTTCAAGTTTTTTTTTTTTTTTTTTTTAATAAATTTTATTTAAAAACTACATAAAAATTACTACAAGTCATTGTAGTTAATAGTTCAAAAATATTAAGAATTATAGATATTATTATCGAACAATTTAATATTATAGTGTAAAAGATTTATACTGATAGCGTATAAAACTTAAATTCGTGGAAAGAAGGCGATATGTGACCTGCTAAAAGTTGGCTAAATTACACCAAGAGTGTAAATTTCTTTTACTAATTACTAGTTGATAACTTAAAAGTCATGTACTTTTCATATTAGTGGACGAGATGGGAACAAGATAGGAGGTTAACTAGAATAAATTTGGTTTAACCTTTACTTAAATCAGTCAAGAAAACAGTTGAGTTGTTGTAACGACGGATCAATAATAAATTACTAGGTGGACCAAAAGGGCCCTTTCTGTTTGTAAAGGGAGCTTTACGGATTAATCTAACAAGCTATTAGCAAAATAAAAATTGATAGACCAATAAGAATTCTGGTATGTGAACTCCATTTTTTGTTTTCCTTTTTCTATTGATGCAGCAGTGATTATTCTTTTCTAGAATGGATTTTAAGACATATATCATACTCTCTATTTTCTTAATCTATTTATTACTATCAATTGTCTGAAAGAATATTTGTCAAGACTCCAAGGGACCATATTAACTATGTAGAAAATAAAAGCAAAAAAAATATTTGAAGGGACAAGATTATTGAAAAAGAGATAATAATTCCAATAGAAGGGCTACGAAAAAGGGAGGATTTTTGGCATGGAACTAGCTGGACATACAGAAAGTGTGGCAGCTTATTTAATTCAACTTGTATATTTAGTTAGAAGGGGAATAATTAATGTTTTGATTAATAAAGAGTTGCTATTTGAGAAAAAAAAAATGGAAGCCCTTTAATTAAGGATCTTGGGTTGAATAGTCTAATGGGGAATGAATGGTGAGGAACTAACTTGCTGTCCCCTTTCCATTAAGAAAGGAGTTTCTAAGGGAACTGTGTGGCGTTTCATTAGGGCAAAATAATGGACCTAGTCTTGTATATTTGGTTTTTCCCCCATTTCAACACGCTTAATTTTCAATTAGTCACAGTAAGGGTCTGTTCGGTACGAAGGAAAATGTTTTCTTAGAAGAAGTTTTTCAGGAAAATAAGTGGGTGTTTTTATTTATTTTCTTGTATTCGGTACGTTAGCAAAATATATTATTTTAAAAACATTTATATATGATCTAGACAAATACTATGAGGTGGTGGGGGTGGGTGGTTAGGGGTGGGGTGAAGATGAGGTGAGTTCGAGGGGTGGGAAGAGACAATTGATGTTTAATGCCACTGGCGGGACTTGTGTTTCCTCCTTCGAAAGTTATTTTCCTCATCTTTAAAGAATTTATTTTTCTAAAAAATATATTTTTTGAAAATTTTTGACCGATCGAGCATGAGAAATTGAAACATATTTTTCTAAAATTGTTTTCCTAGATACCGAACACACCCTGAATGTAATTATGTTTTTGTTGATCATTCACCATTCTCTTTGCCCTCTTTTTAAACTTACGTTTGGTGCTTTCCATGAAGATGGTTTCATAGAGTTTGTTTGAGAAGGGGCCCTCATCCAAAGAAAATCTTTAACAAAAACGAGGCGATAAATCGCAGAATTTTGTTGTTAGGGGGTGAAGTTAGCACCACATAAACCTAGGGGGTCTTTGCTTCAAATTAAAGACAACTCCAAAAATTCCTCTGAGGTTTATGCTTGTTGCACTTGTGTCACTTGTGGCTAGGGGTGTACAAAGGAAACCGACAAATTGCACCAAACCGATAATCCGAACCAAATCGGTAATCCGAACCAAATCGAGAAAAAACCCGACTCGTGGTTTGGTTTGACTTGGTTTGGTTTTAAAATGAAAAACCCGACCACTCTTGGTTTGGTTTGGTTTTAGCTAAAAAAAAAGTCAAACGGAATCAGACCAACCCGACATTACAAGTATAAAATTTCAAAGATATTTTATGCATAAAATTATTTATTTATAATGTAATTTATAAATATTTCTTAAACTTTTTCATAGTTTTTTGTCTTTACATATTATTTCAAGCTTGAAATTAGAATTTTGAATGGTCCAATAAGTTTTATGGCCCATAGATATTAGGGCAATTCGCAGAATTGCCCTTCTTTTGGGGTGGTTTTTAAATTTTGCCCCTCATATTTGAAATCTTTAAGTTTTGCCCTTCGGCTAAACCCCATGGGTTCCAGGTTCGAACCTCCACACAGTCAAAATTTTTTAAAAAAATCGCAAGGCAGAGTTTAAATTCGCTATGCCCCAACCGACATACACTTGTGAAGGAATTACCAAAGTTATGCTGGACCCGGCATACTTATGCCTTATGGGCAGACTTGGCATAAGTATGCCGGGTCCGGCATAACTTTGGTAATTCTTTCACAAGTTTATGCCTAGTCCGGCATAAAAGTTTGCCCATTAAAAGTATGCCCCCACCGGATGAGGGTACCTAGGAAGAATTTCATTGTCCTCCTTTCAATATTATTACAGAACTAAAAGGCTTCATGGTAAAAACTTTGTGCGTGGCCTCTTCCACTCATCGTTATGCAAATGTTGTCAACAATTATCATAGTGTTAATACTCATGAAAAACTAGGCTTAGATATAATGGAACAAAATCACGACAACTACTCTTTTCTAACACTACCCCATAATATATTAACAAGAGCAGTTATAATATATCCAATACAGGAAATGTAGCAAAGAAAGTCTTTAGGACACATTGACACAAAAACCACTTGAATTTTAATAGAGCATTTTGATGTCACTAAAAATCTGTAAAAAGTTGACATGAGATCTCAAAGTTATGCCGGACCCGACATAAACTTATGAAGGAATTACCAAAGTTATGCCGGACCCGGCATACTTATGCCAAGTCTGCCCATAAGGCATGAGTATGCCGGGTCCGGCATAACTTTGGTAATTCCTTCATAAGTTTATGCCGGGTCCGGCATACATGCGACCCAAACCTTGCCTTGCAGTTTTCTTTTTTTAATTTATGCTTGAGCGGGGGTTCGAACTCAGAACCTCATGATTTCTGCGTGAACGTTCAGTGTAGCAATGCGAAGGGCAAAAATTAAAGACCAGCAATATGAGAGGCATAATTTAAAGACCACAAATATGAAGGGCAAAATTTAAAGACTACCCCAAAAGAAGGGCAATCCGCGCAAAAAAATGTAGATATTAGTAACTCAAATAAGACCCAACAAATATCAAATCAATACTAATGCTAACAAAAAGAATTCAATTCTAACACTAAGAATGATAATAATGTTGGATATCTATTCTTTAGTTTATATTGGTTTAGAGAGTGAAAATAAATAACATAAATTTACATTTTTCTTTAATATTTAGTCACATAATTAATACTTATCAGCGGTACTTATTTTAGCATGACTTAGTACTTTTATTTTCTATATGCCTTATCAATTAGCCGTATTTATTATAGCATGACTTAGTACTTTTAGATTATGATCATTTTATTTTATGCGATTTCATTACTTTTTTGTTAAATATTTTAGTACAATGTCATCTCTCATTTCACATTTTGTGTTATTTTTTTAAAAATATCTTAATTAGATAGTCGTATCTTACTAGAACTAAAGAAATATTTGAAGTACAAGTTATATATTTTATAGAAGACTTTACCGGAAAAAAAACCCGAAAAACCTGAGCAACCCAAAAAAACCGAGAAAATCCGAGGTTGAAAAACCCGACTTTTATTGGTTTGGTTTGGTTTATAGATTTAAAAATTTGATGCAATTGGTTTGGTTTGGTATTTGAAAAATTCGAACCAACCCGATCCATGTACACCCCTACTTGTGGCGTCGAATATTACAATTGACTATTTAAGTCATAATTGACTATTAAAGCCACTTATGCCATCCCTCATTTTTTTTTTCTTTTAAGCATTTAGTACTCGAAATATATTGATACTTTAAAAGTGTGCTAATTTTGAAAATATTCTTTTGTCCAATGTAGTCCAAGAAAATGGATTTTCGAAAAATAATAGTTTTGGTCTGATCTAATAATTTAAAAAAAAAATGCTTTGTTAGCATTACAGAAGCAGTTTGTGTTTGAACATCTTTCCAAAAGTGTTTCTAGCGATGTAAAGACCCACTTTGTAATTAATATATTTAAATTGATAATATTAAAATATTTATTATTTGATATTTTAGTTTTATTTTTCAATTTCAATTAATTGAAAGATAAAAAATAAGACCATTAAATAGAGATAAAAGGAGCATGTTTACAAGACATTGGCTGTAGTGTGTTATCGACAATGCATGAGGTTAGTTTTATTATATTGTTTGGATAATTTGGTGAATATGATTTTTTTTTTGAAAATTAAAAATAACTTCTGCTTCTGAGAAGAATTTACTCTTTCTAGTTTTTTTCTGCGTAACCAATTGAAGAAAAGAAGCTTCAACTACTGTTTAAATTTATTTTATTTTCCCCGAAAGTTGGCAAGTATCTCAACTCTCCAAAATAATTTTTTTTAATAAGCATTTTTTGTTTCTTAGAAGTTTCTCAAAGTAAGTTAGGTTCTTCATTTTCTGATTTCAACCGGACATCTTTAGTTAAGGATGGAGAAATTTCATTCACCCGCCACACCCTTTTGCAGTTATCATGTAATATTATAACGTGCCATGTTTTAAAAATCTGAACGTGTCTTAATTTCACTTCACGCTTGCCAAGCCTAATTATATACACTTTCTAACTAAATTCACCCAAATAGAAAACTATTTTTGAACCTAATCAACTAAAAAAAATGGAGTTTAAGTTATACGTATCACTAGTGTAAACATTTTTTTTAAACTATTATGTCACTCTATCGGTAAATTTTCTTAAAAAGTGGGATTAGTAATCTTAAAAATAAAATAAATTATTTGTGATAACATGTAAAGATGACCAGATTTAATGTGAAAAAAAATATAAAAAATATGCCACTTAGCGGCTACGTTGAAAAATTAAGGTGGGACATGTGGATTTAACAAAGTACAGGTAAATATGTTTTTTTTTAGAGTACAAAGGCAAATATGTTGAAAAAGTATAACGCATGACAAACATAACTTTATTTGTGAGAGTACAAGGACAAATTTGACAATTTTCCGTTATGATAATTTCAATGCACATAACTTAAATTCAAACAAAAAAAAAGTGCAAGGCTTTTAGAGTGGAAAAGCAAGGTCTATACACTAATCCAAAGGTAAAAGCAAGTGAAAAAAATAATCTCATGCTAAACTTTACTCCAAGAAAAGTTGAAAGTGAAGTTAAAAAAGAGCAAAGCTCTCGGTAAAGGAAAAACGAAGTAATGAATGCAGTGGCCTGTGCTAGTGCTACTCTGCTAAAGTTGTAGAATGTGTAGTTTTGCATGTTTATTGGACAGTCTGATTGAGGAAAAATATTAGTCTGGTTGTACTTTTTGCTGGGCTGATTTCTCGAATAGGAACAAAATTATGATATTTGTACTATTGATCTGTTATATATCAAGTCATGTCACTGGATAAAAAGAGTAAAATTTTCTTCATAGGAATTTCATGAGTAACACAAAAAAAGAATCAAGAATTACACAAAGTTTTGGAGCTCTAACTTCTAAGGGGGAAGAATCTTAAAATCTTTTAAAGCAAATTGAACTTTAAAATCCAAAAGAAGGGCATGGCAAAAAAAGTTGTTAATTTAGTCGCTCAATTTTCACTTTATTGCACTAGATTATTTTTTTGTAACAATGATTTCAACTTTGTCCAAAGTATCGCGGAAGTTACTATACTATTTTTTGAAACAAAAAAGTTACTCAACTTTGCCTAAATATCACATAAACCCACGCGGAGGAAAAAAAGAGTCATTTTATGAAATTTATTAAAAGTTCGGTGATTTTTTTTGTAACAACAGATAATTTAGTGATACGGAAAAGTTGAATAAATTTTTTGTTACAAAATTAATTAGTGACTTTGGTGCAATAAAATTTTAGTGACCACCGTGAAATTATCCAACAAAAAGGAATATTGTATGGAGTCCAATTTGGGTAACAATTGCTTGTTTTTCTTTATTACTTTGTGAAAATTCCAGTAAAGGACTCTCATTTTGACTGTTGAATTTCAGGTAGAGAGGGTTTAATTTCTTTCGTCCTGTTCAAAATGTGAAGGGGTTATTTCTCCTAACATAAAATGTAAAGGGGAGTTTACTCTATAGTTAAGGTTGTTAATTACAAATGCCTAACCTTCTTGTATGATGTATCTGCAAATTTATGAGGATCACCTTCATTTTTCAGTTCGCAGAGTTGTTGATTATTCAAATTTAAGGGTGAACTCTTTTTTACGTGCAAATATGCATACATCATTGGCAAAATTTAAGATGAATTAATTAATTAGGAGTTCGATTAGTAGTACTCATCATAGCCTATTGTTTCACCAATTAAGCTAAAAGCTTTTGGCTCAACCTAAGAATAAGGCAGCTTTACTTTTATACATACGTACTAATTTGATACACCTTTGTTATCGTATGAAGCACTAACATGAATTAAGGCTAGTAACTACCAGAGCAATAGAAATAATGGTAAAGTAGTATTAATTCCTTGTTCATGCTATTGTATTGTGTAATTGTTACTGTTTGTTTGCTAAAAACGAATAGAACCCGGTGATTTTATCAATTCCTCTAAAATAAAGGATAAGGCAAAAACTTTACGAAAGGATTTTATGTTATATGGTTCATCTGCATCATCTATTTTTCTTTACAAGTCATTAGCGTAAATGAAACAATATGCATATATATTTCAATTTACAAGTCATTAATACATAATGGTAAGAGAAAGAAACCTCCATAACTGGAGAAATGCTTACACGCATCGTTAGTAGTGTGTGAGTTGATCCTGTCACTTTTTAGGTATGGCATTAATTTTAGCCACCGGAGGATGTAGCTTTTGTGGTTGCGGGTTCAACTGAGTCCAATATTTATTCATAAGTATATATATGAAAAATAATAAATATTTTTTGGAATAAGAATTATAATATTAACAAAATATTAAATTCTGAACACGTAATCGTGTGACTAAGGCTGTTCACAGTTTTGGTTAAAACCAAAATCAAACCGAAAATTTAACCAAATCGAATAAAATAACCGACATTTGGTTTAGTTTGGTTTGGTTTGGTTTTAAATTTGAAAAACCGATAATATTTGGTTTGGTTATGGTTATAGTAAAAAATAACCAAATAAATAACCGAACCAAACCGATAATTATATACATAAAATTTATAATTATTTATATGTATAATATTAGCTTTTCATAAATAATTAAAGATATTTTATACCTTTTAATTATTAATTTAATTTTGGTCTACTTATTTTTAAGGCCCATGTCTTAAAAGAATATGTCCAACAATCCAAGCCCAACTCTAATAAGTCGTAAGCATAAGGGTTGTTTGTATTTTGAAACCTCTGTTTGACTTGTTCTTTTGAATCTAAACTGCGTTGCAAGTTTGGTCCACCTGATTTGCCAACAGCGTGTCTTTCCCTCAATATGCAGCAAAGTTCACCCTTGTGGGCCATGAGGAAAAAAAAGCTTCATAAGAAATTTGAAGAATGTAGAGAGAGAATATTTGAATTGTCACGGCTAGTCATAAACCGAAAAACCGAACCAAACCGAACCAAACCGACAATAACCAAACCGGTGGTTATTATTTTACTTGGTTTGGTTATGGTTTTAGACATTTAAAACCGACTAAATTGGTTTGGTTATGGTTTTAACCAATAACCGACCCAAACTGAACCATGAACACCCCTACGTGTGACTAACACTTCGTGAGAGAAATTGTTAATTAATTAATAAAATCTTCCCTTGCTAGGGAAATGAAAATATTTAGTTATCAACATATACCGCTGATGGGATAAAATAAGGTCTCAAAATCAGCTCCTTGACACGCTGGATAGATGTTCTAACAACTCTTTGGCATAATAAGGATGTTATGGGATGCATCATCAACTATACAGATAAAAAGTCATAAGGTATGAAATTAATTAATGCTTTTATAATGCCTCCATCAACTAAGAACAATATTAGATGACTTACTCTACACATACTAAATCAATACGTTGCAACCACATCTGCTTTAAAAGCAAAATAAAAAGTAGAGAGAACGACACTTGATATTCATGACTTTGAAAAATCAAATCATGTACGACAATAAGGAATAGCATACATAAAAATAAGATAACTGAATCTGAAACTATTACTTATATTGCGTTTTTGAGGCCTTAACCTTGCCACTGGATTTGAATTATTTGATAATTACCAGATTAAGCGAGCCTAATTTCCCTGATGATTATTCAACTTTCAATTTCTTTTTGAATAATTATAAAATCTAATTTTTTGGTGTCACTTCAGTAGGGTTAATTTGTTGTATTAAAAATAACATGTGTTAATTTGTTAATTAATCTAATTTCTTGACTGTTTGGTTAATTTGTTGTATTAAAAATAACATGTGTTGCATAATTTCTAAATAGTATTGAATAGGGTGTATAAGTAAAAGAATAGTATTTGTATTGTTAAATGTCATGATTTACTATGTATAAGAATAGTACTGAATATAAGTAATATTGGTATTAGCTAGTTATATATCCTAGATTTAAATTTGCAACCAAACATTCTATTAAAATTTTATACCAACATTATTCTACCTAATATATCCTACCAAACGAGCCCTTAGAGTAGTCGAATATTTGAGTATAAAAACAAAACAATACATATTTTGGGAAAATCTTTTAGTACTAAACTTTTCATTGGAGCAAAGTCTGAAAGTGATCAGATACAGATGTTGATACTTTTTCTTCTCTTTTATTTGAGTGGACAAGATCTGAATTCTGTAGCACTATTGGAAGTAAGCATGCATTAAGAAGATTCTACAAGAAGATAAAAAGGAGTCCAAACTGTCATTGTTTGTGAATAGTGCTCTTATATATCCTCAAAGTAGTAAAAGGGGCTTTAGCCTTTAGGGGGGAAAATCCGTTCATCATTCTAAAGGAAGTTCTTAGATGGGTTTAATCTAAGGCAAGAAATTAATGAGTTAATTTTGTTCCTCAGCAAATTACTTTCTCCTCATTTAGCTAGGCTGGGTGATTTGCTAGATCTCATGCTTCTTGACTTGTTTCTTAATCTTACCGGAGTGTATGACTTTTGAAAAAACAAAGGAGTAGTTAATTATTATTTTTATAAAACAAAAAAGTGACTTTACTAATTAAATTCATCAAAGTTGAGTGATCGTTTGAAAAATTAACTCAATGTTCTTACGACTTTTCAATTATTGAGACGACTACCAACTACCATGTGAAAATTCTAAACGCTTAACATAATAACAAATTCATATATCATATTTTCTTAGGAAATAAAAATTATAAATGGTAACACCTAAAGTTGGTTAACTCCAAAGCCCACTTGATCGTTGGCTGATCTTGTTGATTACCATTCATTTTTTTGCACGGATTGCCCTTCGTTTGGGGTGGTCTTTAAATTTTGCCCCTCAAATTTGTGGTCTTTAAATTTTGCCCTTCATATTTGTGGTCTTTAAATTTTGCCCTTTGCTTCGAAAGATGAGCGAATACATGAAGTTCTGGGTTCGAACCCCCGCTCAGACATAAAATAAAAAAATAATTTCGCAAGGCAAGACTGGGGGAGTGTATGCCGCAGCCAGCATACAATCTTTAAGAAAACGTTAAAGTTATGCCGGATCCGGCATAACTAAAAGTCTGCCCTTCAAGGCAAAGTCTGCCGGAGGGGGCATACAAAATTTAAACTTTGCCTTATAAGGCAAACTTTTAGTTATGCCTTAAGGAAAACTTATGCCTTATGGGGCATACTTTTAGTTATGTTTTATGGGCACACTTTTAGTTAAGGCATTACTAAAGGTTTACCTTGAAAAGTTAAAAAAAAAAATACATATATATGCTTCAAGGCAAAGTTTGCCCATAAGGCATAAGTATGCCCCCATCGGCATAAGTTTGTTAATTCCTTAACAAGTTTATGCCGATGGGGGCATACTTTTAATGGGCAAACTTTTATGCCGGATCCGGCATAAACTTGTGAAGGAATTATCAAAGTTATGCCGGAACCGGCATACTTATGCCAAGTCTGCCCATAAGGCATAAGTATGCCGGGTCCGGCATAACTTTGCTAATTCCTTCACAAGTGTATGCCGATGGGGGCATAGCGAAATTTAAACTCTGCCTTGCGAATTTTTTTTAAAATTTTGACTGTGTGAGGGTTCAAACCTGAAACCCATGGGATTTAGCGAAGGGCAAAATTTAAAGATATGAGGGGCAAAATTTAAAGACCACCCCAAAAGAAGGGCAATTCTGCGAATTGCCTCTTACCATTCGCTCTGATTCGGGTTTAGATTTAAAATAAATATAAATAAATAATGTCTCATCTATAACAATTTAAATTTGGAATAATAACATTTTCAGTCCTTTTGTTATTGATAAATTCTAATTTGATCCTTATGACGTTTGAGGAAATACTCTTAACATTTGATTAATTGAGATGTATGTTTTTAGTATCCCTTTCATGTATGAAGTATATATATCTTTTGTTTGGACTATTTTACGACTATATTTCCGTCAAAATATAAAGGTAACAACACCAACTTATCATAACACATGAGTAGTTAGGTAGTGAAACTGTTCGTAATTATGGTAAATTGCTGAATATTGCAAAGGGATCAAAATTGTACATTTTAATTAATTGATGGTTAAATGTGCTTGATCGAATATTACAAAAACCAAAATCATAATTTATCACTAATTGAGGAAACAAAAGTGCTAATAACCCTAAAGTGTTAGATGAAATGATTTACATTTATAAAATTAATAGCTATGGTATTGAAGTAGATAATGGTTCTTGATTCCACTTTGATGAACAAATTAATATGTACTGGCTAGCACTTTAATTATGTGCTTTGAGTTTAGTTGAGAAAGCAAATCAAGTAGTAGTAGTTGTTAAGCGACTTAAATGTTAACCAGCACCAGATTTACGTGTTGACAAGAGGTGGCATTTGCGAGGAAATTGGTATGCTTTTGGTTTTTCTTTGCTTGAGCTAATTACCTAAGTAGTTTCAAGGTCAACAGTTTGTCGGCATCATGTCCTTCTCCATTAATTTGTGCACTATATAAGATAACAAATTTGCATACACATCCATACTTACTCATTTCATATGTGTGTCTATATATTTCACATGTAATTTATATATTTTAAATCATTGAATTTTTTTTCAAGATACTGTTTAAATAGAAAGGCTGTATTTTCTCCTAAGATGATATACACACACAGCCTAAATTTCTTCTCGGAATTCACTACTATCCCTTACATACATGCGGATGAAAAATGATAACATTAAACTTAAAGTTAAACAAAAAAAAAAAAAAGGAAAATAAAATGATTGAATACTCTTTAACAAACGGTGAGTGAGCCGGTAATACATAGGCGGCGGATTCAAGATTTTTAATTATGAGTTCTGAACCACAATTTTTTTGGTTTGCCGGGTATTAAATATATTATTCGTGTATATTAAGTGATTTTTTAAATATATGTAAATACGAGCTTGGGCCAAAACTACTGGTCTGTCGATCCCGTAATTAACTTGCACCGGCGCCACTTGCGATGACACATGGATGCAAAATTTCCATATCAAAATGTTAGGAAAAAGCGTAGAAACTAGAAACTAGGGGTATTATCACGTATAGTATTGAGTATTGACCACAAAAAGCAAAAGAGGAAAAAGAAAGTTTCTTCATCCCTTAAAGACTGGTGGACTTGTCTTTCTAGTCTGGTCAACCACCAGCCTAATTGATGTGCAATTTGCTACTTACACTTAAAAGATATATTGGGGGGATACAAATTGAACTAAGAATATTGTACAACAAGTTTGCACATGCCGCAAATGACTTCGACCTATAAAAGTTTCTTGTCCTTTCAGCTGATTAAACTATATTCTAAACCGACAAGATATTGTAAAAAAATTTAGAAGGAAGAAAAAATATAATTCTCGAGGCCTGTAGAATTGCCAGTAAACTATCATCAAAATCTTCTAACAATAGTAGGGTAGAAGCTACGTATTCCCTAATTAATGCTCTTTTCTGTGCAGCGGTTGAACTTTCTCCACAAGGCATTTAAGTATGAGTTCAAAGTTATATGCATTGAAAAAATGTTTATGCTATCAGTGCAATTTAATTGGCTATAGTAGTCTATCACTTAGTTTTTCAAATTACCATTTCAGGCTTGATAGGAAGAGTCGTTGTTACATGCCAACTTAATCTGATAGTGCTACATGCCAACTTAATCTAATAGTGCAAAAATTCTTCACATCTTCCGTACATATAGATTATATAATAAACCCATAAGAGTTTAAGACTAAGTAAAAAGCCATTCAAATTTTAAAGGGACAGTGTGAAGCTAAAATAAAAAGAACTAATTAACACATCAATGAAGATATGTTGATTAAGAAAGTTGTCATGATCAGCTAGCTTGAATACTTGAAAACTATGAATAATTGAATTTACAACGAAAAAATAGAATTCAAAATGCAAGGAACAAGATATATTTATATCATGCGTTTACAAGAAAACAGAGTTAAAATAATGAACTATATACTGTATTTTCACTAAAAATAATGGGTGTGTATAATTTTTTTTTTTTTTTGGTGTGTGTGTGTGGATATTTTAATTACAATATGTGCATAGAAATATATACCCGTGACTGTGCTGAAGGAGAAAAGAGAATGAAAGAAAAAAAAAACAGTTTATGAGTCAGCACCAACCTTTGTTGTTGGACCAATACCGACTTGTAACCATTGTGAAGGATCAACGGAACTAGTATTGATATCCTTTAGGTCACTTAGTTTTGCTAACTTAAACTTATTATCTGCTTCTTCATCATCTTCTACATAAATTTGTGTTGCATTATCTTGATGGACATTGTTGTTCGCTTTGTTTTTGTCAGCATTGTTATTGTTGTTTTTGTTGTTGTCATTGTTATCGTGATTCTTGTTGTTGTCATCCTCATTTTCTTTGTGGGGTTGCTCGTAATTGTTGTGGTAAATAACATCAGTTTTCGTTTCTTTTTTCTCATGATCACTAATACTCCATGGATGCAAGTGTATATCTGTGGAGACCTCAAAGGGATTAATTATATTCCAAGGGTCTTGCCTTGTACTTGACATGTCTTCATTTGGTTGAATGTTAAGATCCAATGGATCTTGTTTCTCTAAGGTTGATAATTCATTAATTTGCTTAAGGGCATTGTGAAAATGAAATTTTGCAGGGAAGATAGATGAATCTTGAGAATTGGAAGTGAGCCAATGGCACCTTTTGTGGCCACCCAAAGCTTGTCCTGTCGAGAAAACTCTATGGCATATTGAACATTCATGGACTTTTGATTTTCTTCTTGAAGCTCCTGATAATGAGGACCCTTGTTCAAATTGGTAGTAAGATGATGATTTTGAACCTTTAAAGGAATTATCTTCATGTGTAATCACATCATTACGATCATCTAATTGATCTTGTTTGGCTGCATAACATCCTTTAACCTTCTTGTGACTTGCCCTATGTCCACCTAGGGCTTGGTGGGAATTGAATACTTTCTTGCATGCTTTGCATTCAAACAATCCTTTGGAAGCCCCTTTAGCCTTGTCCGAAGGTAAGAAGAAGAAGTCACTTTTTCTACGATGATCGAGATCTCTGTCTCGGTTCACGAGGCCGGGAGTACTAAGGTAGGTCATTATCGGATTCCGCCTCTCCTCCTCCTTACTAGCCGAGGCGCATGACTCCTCTGGCTCGATGGTTGATGGGTCCACCCTTGCATTGGCTAAATCTATAAGCCATTTTGCAAGAAGAAGATCTTCTTGCTCACTATAAGCTGAACTAAAAGCTCCAACCTTAGTCCGCAAGGACCTTTTCCTTTTAGACCAACCATAACCTTTTCTTCCACCAACATTATATTCCTCACCATCTGAACCAGGTGATGATACGAAGGACTGATCATCAGCATCATCCGAGCCACAATTTTTTCCATGTTCAAGAAAAGATTTCCATGACAAGAATTCTTTGCCACAATTCTCACATATCTTAGTGCTCTTTAGCCTATTAGGGTTTGCTCTTAATTGGTACATCCTCTTAAGATCACTTCCTCCAGGATTGTCTTCCCAATCACTAGCTTCATCATCATCATCATCATCCATATTTGCTCTCTCATCTCCAATGCCATGAGCTCTCATATGCCCACCTAGAGCTCTCCCGCACATAAAACCCTTCTTGCAAACTTTACAATAATGTTTAAAATTGGGCTTTTGTTCTTCATCGACACAAGCCATGACTATAACAAATAAAAGAAAAAGCTTAATACTAGTTAATTTAGTCAACTATGTGTAAGAAAAAAGACAACAAAGAACAAAGTGAGAGTGAATTATTATGAGGATAATATGAATCAAGAGACAAAAAGAGTTGCATGGTTTGTTGCTATTGTAGTAGAAGTTGTTGTGGGCTTGTAGGGTGAAAAGAAACTTAGTCCTAGTTTTTAGTTAGAGCCAATGGTTTAATTTGTTTGTGTGAGGAGAGGAAAATAGGAGTTCGAGTGGGAGTGAGGGAGTGAAGGTGACAAGTGGAGGGAAGGGAAAGGAAGCCCAATAAGATTTTTTTTAATTGGTTGGTTATATTTGTTGCTTTAACCGCACAAACAATTGCTATTGAGACTCAAATAGTTTGGTTTTCGTTTTTAGAATTTAAGTTATATGCGCAAAGTAAAAGTTTGTGTTATTGTAGTTTAATTTAGAATTCAAGTTATGAACACCAATGACGTAAAAAAAGTTTACACTAAATTTGTTATATAAAGTGACATAATGCTTAAAAGTTACAACTTACAATTAGAGATTGAATGGTATTTATAGGATTTTCTTGGGAGCATTTAGTATTTATAGGATATCGTAGAATAGAATAAAGGTAAGACATAGATTTCGGGAAACAAGGAGGAACAAGTCTTATGAATTGACTAAAATCATGTTGTTTTCTTATGTCTTATTTAGAGAAAAGAAAAGAAGAAAAGAAGAAGATGAATTCTCACAAATTTTCATAACTTCAGGGATTGTGGGAGGATATTATGAATACTTGAGGGATCGTGGGCCAATATTGTGATGCATCAAGCCATTTTTTGCGCGGATTGTCTTTCAAAGGCACTGGTCTTTAATTTTTTCCCTTTGCTTAAAAAAATGATCAAAAATGTCTTGAGGTTGTGGGTTTGAATCCCCGCTCAGTCAAAAACTGTAAAAATTTGCAAGGCAGAGTTTATCTCTCTTCCTTATAAGGTAGAGTTTCATGCAAACTCTGCCTAAACCTTAAGGGTAGAGTTGCTACCTTTAGGCAAATTCTGCCTTGTATTTTTTTTTTTTTTTTAATTTTTGACTGAGTGGGGATTCGAACCCGAAATCCAAGAGTTTTTAGGCAAAAGGCAAAAATTAAAGACCAGTTTGAAGGTCAAAAATTAAAGGCCACCCCCGAATAAGGATAATCGTGCAAATTGCTCGCATCAAGCGGGTCTATGATGTACAAGTTCAAGGCCCAAAAGAAAATATAATGGGCCTTAGAATCTCAACTTTGCATTTCTTCCCTCATCCCCCAATTATAAGGGCTGATTCAGGCAAATGTCACTGTTTTAGGTCACAATTTAGAAAGTGGTGTAAATATAATCCTTGGTAATTATCATTCTGAACTCGAGCCTAATGTTTGCTCATATATCGCTCTACCTTATGAAGAAAATTTTGGATTGTCGTCTGACGTTTGCTATAACTTACAAATTTTAGACGGTGGTGTAACGTTTTTTCATAAAACTTTCAATTTGCTCAAAAAGATATCTTTAACCCATATTACACAAGGTCCATATATTGCTAAAGAAAGAAAAAGAATCCATTTACTAAACCACTGTCCCAAAATGGGACAAACACAAAAATTTCTGAATTATAAGTGAAAATGTTTTCATTCTTTCTAAATAAGTATCCTTTTTTTTCTTCTTCTAATTTTGCATGTGGGTCGCACATTAAATGGTAACAAGAAAAGACACAAATAAGACTTCAATAATAAAAGTACGCGAAAATAATAATCTTAAAACCATAAGTTTTTATTCAATTCCAAATGGGAAACGTTCAAGATCATTTTTGTGACAATGATACAAACTTTAATTATTTTTCTTTTCATTCATTTTATTGTCTAACTTGAATGGAGTTTTATTTTTTGTGTTTAAATTCAGCACTACACGAATTAAAAATTGACAGTGGAATTGTAGGTTACTCCGGGCTTCTAGCCAACTGGAATAACCTTAAAAGCAGTAATTTTCTTGTTGGACCCTGTTGTGAGCCTCACTGAGCATGGTGCTTTTTGTACAGTAGGGTTAATATTGCTACTCCATGTTGCCCCAAATACATGATTCGTTTTTATCGCTCGAGTAGATCCTGCAGGTAGAAACTCCACTAGACTAAGATCACCATCTCCATTTTCAAACTCTACATTTACTGACAAGAAATTCGGGTTTGAACCGAGGTCCACCTTGAACGCTATGTTTTTGTTCTTCTAGTGACATGGTACCCTGCAACAATAATTAATTAACCGGCTCTAGTAAGTAATATGTTATAACAGGTTAATCAACACTAATTTTATTAATGTAAATATTGGGTACCTTTGGTAAGAAATCGTGACATTTCCGACGTTACGTAACGCAGCAGCTTGACCGGGCTTGGCCAGAACTCCCATGGCAGTTCCACTTAAATCAAAATGAACAGCACCTGTACAACCAGGGCAATCATCTGTAATGGTAACGGTCACTGGTTTTCCTGAGCAAGGCGCTAGATTACATTTCACCTATATAATTTCACGAGGTACAAGTCACATGAGTATATAACATTGACATTAGCTCAATTTATCGACGGATTAATCACTATTAGAAAAAACCACGAATTTCCGACGGACGTCTCATTGGAAAATGGCTCGTCAGGAAGGTAACGTTTCCGACGAGCCAATTTCCAATAGATTTGTAAGAAATCTCCGCCAGAAATTAGCAATTCACTCACATATACTGACAGTGTAACTATATTCTTTCTTTCACTATATATATTAATGCATTTTAATAAGTTGTAACATGTTAACCTACGTTTCATCTTATTAATTTCACTTATTATGGACAAATAAATTACAAAACGTTATATTTAGTTATGAAACTAGCTCATCAATATAAAAAAGAACTAAATTTTGGGCAAGAAAAGAATATAGTATGGACCTGGTAGCAAGCTCCGCAGCCTAAGCCACTCCTGAAGAGAGGACCATTACCAGCAGATACAAAAGAATTATAAGGGGGTTCTGATACAGCTTTTGTATATCCACAACCTCCTCCATCTTGCATATATGACAAAATGAAAATCAATTAATTGTATGTTTTTGGTCAACATAAAAAAGCAACTACAAAATAAACCCATGTTTAATGTAATCAATTAAAGAAAACAATATTGTCAAATGCATATTAACTATTAAGAGTTTTACTAGATACAGCTTTTGTATATCCACAACCTCCTCCATCTTGCATATATGACAAAATGAAAATTAATTAATTGTATGTTTTTGGTCAACATAAAAAAGCAACTAAAAAATAAACCCATGTTTAATGTAATCAATTAAAGAAAACAATATTGTCAAATGCACATTAACTATTAAGAGTTTTACTATATATATATATATATATATAGTACTTAGCATAATTAATTACCAGATCCTGCTCCATTTGGAGGGCCGTAAAATGTTGCTATTGCTGGTTTGAAACCATCAGCTAAAGAAGCATTGAGAGATTTAACATGTGCACAGGTGCAATATTGAAACAACATAGAGCTACAAAAACAAAAATGAAAATGAAAGGGACACTAAAACCCATATTTCTTGATTTAATTACTAGAATGAACAAAAATATCTTTTTCTAATTTTGCTTGTTGAAACTCTATGTTACCGGTGCTCCTTTTATAGTGGATAAAACTATAACTCTTACCAAATAATTAATAAGGAATATGATATATAAAAGATTTTATTAGTGATATTTCATTAATTATACGAAAACTAATTACTATCAAATAAGTATAGCTCTTGATTGATATACTCATATACGGTCAGTACTTAAAGAGCTCTTTTACAAAATTACTACACAGAGAAGATCTTGCAAATTCACAAAATCACCGGCATGTGGGTTCATTGAGGAACAATATAAGTACTTGATATTTCACATGAAAATGTTAACTCTTTCACTGGCCAATATTAGTTGATACATTTTTGTCTATCCTACCATAAGATCTTGAGATACTCTTCAAATCCTTATATTCTATAAATTCAACTAGTCAATAAACATGATATTTGCTTGATAACCAAATTATAAAAGTAGATGCATGCACATAATAGCCCGCATCTATCTCACTCAATGCTACAGTTAATTGGGTGTGTTAAGGCAATCAAAAAACAATATACGCAAAATTATTCATTTATAAAAATATTCACTTCATATACTCAATTATAGCCCGCAATTGATTTAGCTTTAATTTGCTTTTGGGAGATCAAATGAAACTTGATTATTTTCTTCTAGATATATAGATACATAAATAATATAATCGATAATATCCGTATGTTAACTAAAGTTGCACAACAAACTCGGATCCAATTCATTTTCACTAGAAACTAAAACTATAATAACCCTTCCACTGATCTATGTTCAGGCACAAATTTTCTTGGATCGTCCAATAGTTGTAAAGTATGAGTACAAATGTGAAAAAATAAATTGGAGAAGATGATTTGAAAATATTTCTTGTATTGGATGATCTTTCAATGCTGTACAGTAACAGTATAAATAGGAAAAATAACAAACTTATTTGTTGTATTCACAAATTCACAAAAGAGAATCTGTACGTTTTGCAGTACAAAATTAGGTGCACGTTATTGTCTCATATGCTGATTGTCTTGTTGTCAAGGTTTCTTTCATGGACTGGGCCAAATCTGCTTATATGGCCCATTATCCCTTTTGTTCCATATGCTTCTATTGTGACATCCATTTTCAGATTGGGCCAAAGTAAAATAAGGCCCAATATTCTTGACCCAATGCTCGTTTAATTTCCTGACCCGATATCCATGTAATTTACATCTGCATTTCCTTCCTTGGGATCATCTTTATCAATTTGAACAACATCTGAACTCGAATGTCCGTCAACACCCCCCCCCCCCCCCCCCCTCAAGTTGGAGGAGGCAGTAAGCAAACCCAACTTGCCAACAATAGTCCGATGAGAAGGACCGGTGAGCGATTTAGTAAACAGATCTACTAATTGAGAGCTAGAAGGAACAAAGGAAAGGGAAATCAAGCCAGCGAGGAATTGTTGGAGGACAAAATGGCAGTCCAAGTCCACTTGTTTCGTTCTTTCATGAAACACGGGGTTCTTGGCTATGTGAATTGCTGCTTGAGAGTCAGAATGTAAAGGAACTGGCAAGATCGGAGGGACGGAGAGATCATCAAGAAGACGAACCAGCCATGTAATCTCCGCCACCACTCTTCGCATAGAGCGATATTCAGCCTCGACGGATGAGAGTGAAACCGAAACTTGTTTCTTAGATTTCCCCCGAGATGGGACAACCTCCAAAGCTTACAAAATACCCACTGATGGAGCGTCTACTTTCAGGGCAAGTGGCCCAATCGGCGTCACAAAACGCCAAGAGTTCAAATGAAGGCGAAGCATTTATGAAAAGTCCTAAGCCAGGATCGGAGAGTACATAACGTAGAACATGAAGGGCAGCATCAAGATGGGGCTATCGAGGTTCTTGCATATATTGGCTCAAGTGTTGCACGCAGAAGGAAAAATCAGGACGGGTATGTGTTAGAAAATTTAATTTTCCAATTAATCGTCTATAATATGTTGGATCTGAGATTAATCGACCCTCTGTTGCTCGTAATTTGTGTGAAGAGTCCAAAGGAGAGAAAACTGGTCGTGAATGGAGACAATTGAACTCAGCAAGCATCTCCATGGCGAATTTCCGTTGACTCAAAATCAAACCTTGAGGTTCACGAATCACCTTCATGCCCAAAAAGTACTGTAAGTGCCCCAAGTCCTTAATTTTAAATTCCAAGTCAAGAAAGCCCTTAATGGTGTGAATTTCTTCCAAATCATTTCCAGTCAATATGATGTCGTCGACATAAACGGCTAAGATTGTAACAGCAGTTCCATTCCTTTTGAAAAACAGACTATAATCGTTAAGAGAATGAGAATATCCTTTAAAACTGAGTGCCGAAGTGAAACGTGCATACCATAGTCTCGACGCTTGTCGGAGACCATAAAGTGACTTTCTTAATTTGCATACCAGATTAGGACCAGGAAGCTTCATTCCTTGTGGAGATTTCATAAAAACATCTTCATCAATCTTACCATGTAGAAATGCGTTATCAACATCTAGTTGATACAAACCCCAATTCTTCTTTACTGCGACTGATAATAGGCATCTGATTGTTGTCACCTTGACAACTGGGCTAAAGGTCTCATGAAAATCTATCCCCTCTCTCTGAATATCACCCCGGATCACTAATCTAGATTTTAGTCTCTCCACTGTCCCATCAGATCTTAGTTTAACCTTATAAACCCACTTGCATGGAAGTGCCTTGTGTCCAGGAGGCAATTCCACCACATCCCATGTCTGATTAAGGATAAGTGCATTGATTTCTTTTGTCATGGCTTCTTGCCATCCTGGGTGCATACAAGCTTGATGAAAACTAGTTGGTTCTTGAACACTAGAGAGGGAGTTTAGAAACTGTTGATTGTGTGAGGATAAAGAAGTGAAAGAATAGGATAAAGGTGTAACAGTGGATTGTAAACAAAAATTCGACACATCTGCCAAATGAACTGAATTGCATACATAATCCTCCAAATAAGATGGAGTCCTAGATGCTCTACTGGATTGTCTCAAAACTGTAGGGTTAATAGGAGGTACAGGTGCAACAGCTTGAGATGTGGAAGATGGAAAAAGAGTAGAAGGAGCAGTATGACTAGGAGTAGAACTAAGATCAAGGATGAGAGATGAATTAGGATTAGCACCAGGATTAAGAATAGGATATGGTGAAGGGGATGAAGCAGTGGAGTTGATAGAATGAGGTGAGTGTAGTGAAGAAGGTTCATCAGAAGTTGGTTCTAGGTCAAAAGAGTATGGTGGAAAAGAATCTGTAGGTTGAGCAATGTTATCAATGGGAAAAAACTGTTGTTTGGAAATGATTTTAGAAAAAGGAAAAATGGATTCATGGAATGTTACATTTCTGGAAACAAATATTTTGTGTGTCTGAATGTTGTAAAGTTTATACCCTTTCTTTCCAAATGGGTATCCTATAAATACACAAGGATCAGCTCTAGGGGATAATTTTGTTCTTCCTTGTGATAAAGTAGATGCAAAAGCCAAACAACCAAAACATTTCAAAATGGAGTAGTTAGGTTTAGTACCATATAATTTCTCATAGGGAGTTTTAAAATTCAATAACCTAGTAGGACATCTGTTGATGAGGAAAGTTGCTGTCATTAAACTTTCTCCCCAAAATCTGTGAGGCAAATGAGATTGAAAAAGTAATGCCCTACACACCTCCAATAAGTGCCTATGTTTTCTCTCAACTATACCATTTTGTTGTGGAGTTTCAACACAACAAGTTTCATGTACAATACCCTGTGACTTCAAAAAATCAGAGGACTCATTTCCAGATCTCAATTCCCAAGCATTATATCTGACCTTATCCTCTTAACTTTCTTGTCAAACTGTCTCTCAACCATGAATATGAAGGATTTTAGTACTGAGAAGGCATTGCTTTTAGTAGACAGTAAAATAGTCCAAGTACCTCTACTATAATTATCGACTATAGTCAAAAAAATATTTAAAACCATCATAATTAGAAACTTTATAGGGACCCCAGGTGTCTATGTGTATCAATTCAAAAGGTGTTTTGGTACTAATGTTGCTGTTAGGGAAAGGTAATTTGCATTGCTTAGCCATTGGACAAATAGAACAAGGGATATTAAACTTGGAACAAAAGGAAACTGGAATTTCATTAATGTTTTTCATGTTTGATAAAGGCATATGGCCTAATCTGATATGCCATAGCCTGCTAGTTACATCAGAAACTGAAACTAAAGACAAACTATATGGCCTAGTGCCATTTGATTGAAAAGCATAACTAAGCAAAGCAGTAGATGATTTAGTGGAGGACTTGACAGCTCCTTTTGGACTTGTCTTGAGCACATATAGACCCTTGTGACTTCTACCAAGGACCATGGGGCTCTTCATTGAAGGCCCTGCATTAGACAATGAGAATGATCAAGCATTAGTAAGCATTTAAACTGCAAACATAGCTTGTGGACTGAGAGTAGATTATAGTGGAAACTTGGAACAAAAAGCACATCATGAATGACAAACTGAGTAAATAGTTTGACTGATCCCTTATGAGTGACCCTGACTTGGTGAGAGTTAGGAAGATTAACAAACATAGGCTTAGATAAAGAAAAAAAAGATATGAAGAATTCTCTGTTATAACTCATGTGTTCACTAGCTCCTGAATCAATTATCCAAGAGTTCTTATCTAAGTAATTATTCTGAAAGTTTGAGTTAAAAGAGAAAGGTAGTGGTGTTATACCAGCACAGTTGCCACTGTTTTCAGTTGCTGTCTCAGCATATGGTCCTTTTTTCCTTTCATTTTGCTCAACATTTGCACAATTTGTTGTAGTTGATCTGGACTCAATGGTTTTCCTGCTTCTTCTCCTTCAGGGTTGTAAAAGAATTGCCCTGGATTTCCCTCATTATGCATCACTGCATTACCATATGCATAGTTCTGACTGTTTCTTGGCTTGGTAAATTTGAAATTGCTTGGAAAACCATGGATCTTGTAGCACTGCTCTATGGTATGCCCAGTTTTCTTGCAGTACCTGCAAATCAGGTTAGTTTTCTTGTTGTTGTGAAAACCCTTGTGTGCTTTGGCTTCATTGTAGAAAGGTCTTTGTCCTCCTTGTCCTCCAGTCATGGTTTGAGAAGATTCTCCTTGATAAAGTGACTTTTGACTGTTTTGACCAGTAACTAAAAAGGAAGAAGTCTCTCCTGGATATTTAGGTGTAGAATGCATCTCCCTTTGCTTTTCTTCTTGCATTAAAAGAGCATAAGCATTAGCAATGGTGGGAAAGGGAGAAATCATAAGGATATTACCTCTAGCACCACAATATCCATCATTAAGTCCCAGAAGGAACTTCACAAGCCTCTCATCTTGCTTAGCCTTCATAGCTTTTCCTTTAGCCGCACACGTGCACACATAGGTGCAGAGAATGGCAGTATCCAAACTGTCAATCTCATCCCATAGCCTCTTTATTTTGGTATAATAAGTAGCTATATCATTGGATCCTTGAACAAGATCATTCAGCTCTTTTTGAAGCTGAAATAACTGAGCACCACTGCTTTGGCCAAATCTGGCCTCAAGGTCCTTCCAAATGTTCTCAGCAGTGGTGTAGTATATCACACTTTCATAAATCTCCCTAGAAAGAGAGTTTAGGATCCAAGAGATTACCATATTATTTGCTCTTGACCATGCCTTGTGTAGATCTGATCCTACTGTTGGTTCTGCAGAGGTTCCATTTATGAAGCTGGCTTTGTTCTTGGCATTGAGAGCAATTAACATCCCACGTCTCCAGCCCGCAAAACCTTTGCCATCAAAAGGTGAATTCACCAACAGAGTCCCTGGAGCATAAGATGAGCTTATGAAATAAGGATGTGAAGCATTCACAACCTCAGCAGTTTCAGCTCCAAGAGCAGCAACTTGTTTTGTTTGATCACCCATTACAAGATGAAGGACAGAAAATCAGAGTTTGAAACAAATGAGGATTTTGAGTCGAGTAGGTTCTCTTTTACAGAGCCTGCTCTGATACCATGAAAAAATAAATTGGAGAAGATGATTTGAAAATATTTCTTGTATTGGATGATCTTTCAATGCTGTACAGTAACAGTATAAATAGGAAAAGGAACCTATGCTAGCTATACACTTGGCAATGTTCTACTTGTCCTAATTCTAACAAACTTATTTGTTGTATTCACAAATTAACAAAAGAGAATCTGTACGTTTTGCTGTACAAAATCAGCTGCACGTTATTGTCTCATATGTTGATTGTCTTGTTGTCAAGGTTTCTTTCATGGACCGGGCCAAATCTGCTTATATGGCCCATTATCCCTTTTGTTCCATATGCTTCTATTGTGACATCCATTTTTCAGATTGGGCCAAAGTAAAATAAGGCCCAATATTTTTGACCCAATGCTCGTTTAATTTCCTGACCCGATATCCATGTAATTTACATCTGCATTTCCTTCCTTGGGATCATCGTTATCAATTTGAACAACATCTGAACTCGAATGTCCGTCAAAAAAATGATAGATTATGCACAAAAAAGAGTAATACTTAATTAACTATGTGTTTGAAATTGTAAGGGTTCAATTTGTTTGCACTTGAAGATCTTAATTCTAATTATTCAAATTTCAGTCGCTATAAATTCAATTCGTTTGTTCTTAGTTCTGAATCTCATTCAAATCTTAATTAACCAGTACGTGCATATGTCTTTTTATTTTTATTTTTTAATTTTTATGTTACAACCACTTAATAAGTCTGAATAGATCTAAACGATTAAGAGCTCTAATAATGTCTTAATACCATTAAGATGTATATTAAAAATTTACTAGAAAAATGGCATTTCATCAATCCATCCATTCATGATTCACCACTACGTACCGCTATCGTCTACCATTATCAACTACGTACCCCCACCACTGCCCAATAGCGACTACCACTATCTCAGTCATAACCTCCAGTCCACCACAACTGTCAATCACTACAATTAACCGTCACTATCACTATTCATCATTTACAATCATCACTACCGACCACCAATCACTACCGACAATCACCGCTATAGATTATCGACCACTACCATTAGCTATCACTAGCATCAACTACAACTATCACACACCGGCTACCACCACCAACTACCACCATCAATTACTAATGCCCAGCTATTACTCACAAACAGGGGGTGAATTTATGTATTAAATTTGGGGCACGTGAACCCGTGGTCTCTCCGTAAAATTAGGTATTTTATGTATATATTTTCTAAAAATGGTGTAATATTATCTGCTGGGACCCATGCTACAAAAGAGACTAAATGGTGCACTTGGTTGAAAGTTGAGTTATTTACCTAGAGGACATAGATCAATTCCCACTTAATACATTTTTTCTTCTTTTTTAGTGGTGCATCCATGTTCTAGTAATCCTAGATTTGCTCCTGCCTACAAAACCACTATTAGCCAACACCCAAAACCACTATTAGTCATCAACACCATCAATGCCACATGATTTTAAAAAATTTTTTTGTTGATATAGTATTGGATTAATTTAGTATGTAATTATCTAAATTTTATATTTATTATTTTTTAAATAAAAATAAATTTTATACATTCAGATATTGGAAAAACAAACAGTCCTAATTATTTAATATTCAGAATTAATACAACATCTTAAACCGTTGTGTACTTAGATTTAGATATCTAAATCTTAATCCTAAATCCTATTGCACCTCTTAATATCTAGATGTGTATTCAAATATTTTAATATTAATAAAAATAAATGAGCGTCGGAAATTTTAACATTTCCTGTTTTAATTGAGAATATGGAAAGGAATTTTTGTCCGGATCTAATTATCATTCTTGAACCAGTTGGGCCATCGAGAAAGAGTACGGAACTAGTGACGTAAAACTTTTTGTAAGGCCTATTAACTTTAAAGTTTTACTTGGGCAGTTGGACGATGCCACGTTAAACCCATTCCATTGTGTTACTGGGTTCTTAAGACATATTGGTAAAAAATGGAGGGTTAGCCCGTTAAAGTTTAGCCGCGGTTTGAAATATTTAAAAAATAGTTACTTTTTAATGGGAAATAAAATTTGAAAAAGTTTCTTAGTTAAAATATGGAATATTTTTAAATTTTACTAGAGTTTGAACATTTATCAATTCAAATCCCAATAATTTATTACTATTAAGTTTGAGAACCTAGAGTTTGAACTGCACAATTCAATAACAGAATTTTTTATGGAGTTTGAACCTTTTGAACCTAGAGTTTTGATCTAAGCTTTCTGAATTATGTAAAAGAATAACTTCCATTCATACTTGTCTAGTTTCCCCATCTTGTGAAAACATTTTTCAGATTTAAGGAAACCAAACATGAGAAGATTAATACAATAGTAGTAACTTTTTTCAGACACCATTCCAAACACATAAAATTATCATTATATAACTTAAACGTTGTCCTGAATTAATAATATTCAGTACTAGTACTCATAAGGTACTAATTTAGGAACAGGGCGTAAAACCATAACAAAGGGCGTGGTATCAATATTAAAAATACACAACAACCCCGTTTTTCTTGTGTCTTCTACTTTATTCTACTAGCCATCCTAATTACCTCTTGACCACAACATAAAGTCTACCAAATTGACTTGCTGTGCAGCAATTGTTAAACATTAAGCTGCTAGACTTTAAAATTGACAACTGATCGATAAGTTTTTCCTGGCTGCCAACCAGATGGAATAACGCCGTTAGCCACCACAGTCTGGCCAGATTCTCCTGTAAGTTTGAGAGAAAATGGTGCCACTAAGGAGGAGCCGGTATCGAGCTTCCAAACTGCACCCCATGACTGTTGCATGGGTTGCCATGTATCCGAATCCAATGCCTGCTTGAGGTCAACTCTGTTTAGGTCTCCGTCCCCATCTTCGTACTCTATTAGAGCCGCAAAATAGTTGGAATTTGAACCTGAGTCTACGTGAAATGTCAATTTTACTCCTGGATAGTTGCACTTCACTCTGTTACGCATACAATTTAAAAAGATCAACTTTTCATAATTTCCAGGTATCCCATGATAAATGATAAAGAATTAGCGTCACTCGATCATTATCACAATGTCTGTAAGCTTTTCTGATGTGTACATTATTTTTGGAAGTTTATATGATTGCATGGGAAGGTTAGTTTGTATATATGTTTACCTTTTGTATTGAATCTGGAGAACTCCAGCATTACGCAATTGATCAGCTTGTCCAGAAACAGCCATAGCTCCAAAAGAAGTGCCACTCAAATCAAAATGAGCTGATTCTGATAGACAAGGTCCGCCTGGACACTCATCTGTTATTACCACCGTCACTGGCTTTCCTGAGCATGCTTTATTTCCCGTGCACTTTACCTGCATATCACATATTAAAATATATAGACAATATGTGTATATAACTTAAATCCTAGGAATTAATAAATTAGATTTTCACACCTGAAAACAAGCTCCACAGCCCTTGCCTGATTTGTATAGAGAAGGGCCAGCAGCAGCTATTAGGGAGGAGAATGGTGGCTGATCTACGGCATTTGTGTACCCACAAGCTCCACCTTTAATTTGTACAAAAAGAAAATTTTATCATTAAAATCAATAATATAAAATGATGTGTACCATTTAATTAATGCACCAATATTTTCTTTTATTTTTCGTACCTACTAAGACATATTTGTAGGCTAACAAGAAAGATTTAGCGTGCCTAAATAGCTAGTGTGCTTACCATCACTTCCAGCACCATCAGGGCTTCCATACCAAGTAGCTCCGGCAGGTGACCAGTCGGAATCTGACTGAACTTCTGATACATTGAGACGTTTAGGGTTGAAGCAAGAACAAGAAATGGTCAGAAGAGAGAAAAAGGTAAAATATGTGAACACAGTAAAAGGGCTCAGAGCCATAAGTGTACTACTCATTATCAAGAATTGAAAACAAAGTCTTCTCAATTAAAACTAAATTGTATTAGCTTTACTGCTCGTGTTGGAATGAGTTGAATGTGCTAAAGGCCTCTATTTATAGATAAACGTAGAAAGTATGTGTTCATTTACGGTCTATTTTATTATACTTGCTAGATGGCCTATGCCCGTGCGCATAGTGTATCTATGTATATGTAATTGTGTTTAGATAGTAATAATATATAAATATATATACACTATGTTCAAAATACGATTAATATAACATTATAGTTTGTGTTCCGTATCTAAAACTTTATTTTATTCGTGTTTGCTATGAAAATTTATTGATACTTTTTAAAAGAGAAGACTTGTTTAAAAGAAAACTATTTTCCTCTCTTTGAGATAAAATAATAGCAATATTTAAGCATCAATTGATGCTTTCAATTTTAATTCGATTAATTTAAAAGTGTAAAATACTTATTATTTTTTATCAAATTTTGATTTGAATAATTCTAATTCAAATTATTAAATTAATTTTACATGTTTAAAACGAAACAAAGTAGAAATTGATTTTCTATTTAAACGAAGAAATGCTATTTTTTAATTTTTGGTAAATATTCTCGGTTTAGCTCATTTTACTTGTCATGTTGTCTTTTTCATGGTTTTTTAAGGAAACATGAATTAGAATTATAATTTGACTAATTTACCTTATTCATTATTTGATCTTCATTTGATATTAATCTCTTTTCACATTTATTAGAGTAAGAATAAAAATAAAAAAGTAATTAAATTGTATCTTATTTTGGTAAACATAACAAATAAATGACATGGCGGAATAGCAAATACAACAATTAAATATTTTGAAGAAAAGTAATAATATGGGGTCCATGTTTTTTGCTGTGCAATAATTTCATTTGCTCCCACTAATGGGTTAATATGCATGTGGTAATGAATCTACTATTATTGACTTGATGGGGATACTTTGGGAATTACATGAATATTGTTTGATTTTTTAATATATGGGGTGCACGTTTGTTTTTTGACGTTGCCTTTTTTTTTAAAAATATGGGGTCCACTTTTTTTTCATAAGTTTGGAGAGGGTGGGGTCCACTTTTTTTTCATGAGTTTGGAGAGGGTGGGGTCCACCCTTTTTTTTTTTTTTAAGAGTGACTGACGACGAAGCATGGGTAAACCGATGCTTCTATATAGTAGAAAAATAGAAATATAATAAAGTATTTCTATCTACTTTTTAGAAGAGTTGGTAATATAAAATATAAAACGTCATTTTTTTGCCCTTAAATAAAAAAGTGGGTGGGACCACAAAGGATTTTTTGCCCTTAAATAAAAAAGTAGGACTGAACACGGATGACGATCTTGCCTCTATAAACCGGCTCTTCTATATAGTAGTAATAGTAAAGTAATGCATATATTTATTTTTTTTATCAAATTTTGATTTGGATAATTCTAATTCAAATTATTATATTAATTTTACATGTTTAACATGAAACAAAGTATAAATTTGATTTTCTATTTAAATGAAGAACTTCTATTTTTTAATTTTTAGTAAATATTTTTTGTTTAACTCATTTTACTTGTCATGTTTTTTACACGGTTTTTTTAAGGAAACGTCAATTAGAATTATAATTTCACTAATTTACCTTATTAATTATTTGATCTCCATTTAATATTATTTTTTCTTTTATGACATTAATCTCTTTTCACGTTTATTAGAATAAGGAAAAAATGAAAAAGTAATTAAATTCTATCTTATTTTAATATATAAGTATTTTAAGTATGTTGCTGTACAATAATTTCATTTGCTTCCACTAATGGGTTGATACGCACGTGGCAATGAATCCATCATTATTGATTTAATTGTTTGATTTTCTAAGCACTTTTTTTTTTAACATTGTTTGTTTTTTTAATATGAGGTTCACTTTTTTTTTTAAATATTGCTTGATTTTGTTAATATGGGGTCTACTTTTTTTTCCCGTGAGTTTGGATGTGGTGGGTTTCACTTTTTTTTTTTTTTTAATACTGATTGATGTTTAATATGGGGCCATGAAGAACTTCTATTTTTTAATTTTTAGTAAATATTTTTTGTTTAACACATTTTACTTGTCATGTTGTTTTTTACACTGTTTTTTAAGGAAACGTCAATTAGAATTATAATTTCACTAATTTACCTTATTAATTATTTGATCTCCATTTAATATTATTTTTTCTTTTATGACATTAATCTCTTTTCACATTTATTAGAGTAAGGAAAAAATAAAAAAGTAATTAAATTCTATCTTATTTTAATATATAAGTATTTTAAGTATGTTGTTGTACAATAATTTCATTTGCTCCCACTAATGGGTTGATACGCATGTGGCAATGCATCCATAATTATTTATTTAGTTGCTTGATTTTCTAAGCACTTTTTTTTTTTTAACATTGTTTGATTTTTTAATATGAGAGTCACTTTTTTTTTTTTTTAATATTGCTTGATTTTGTTAATATGGGGTCCACATTTTTTTTCCTCGTGAGTTTGGATGTAGTGGGTTTCACTTTTTTTTTTTTTAATACTGGTTGGTGTTTAAAATGGGGCCCACAATTTTTTTTAACATTGTTTTTTTTTAATATGGGTTTCACTTTTTTTTTAATATTGCTTGATTTTGTTAATATGGGGTCCACTTTTTTTTCCCGTGAGTTTGGATGTGGTGGGTTCCATTTTTTTTTTTTTTTTTTTTAATACTGGTTGGTGTTTAATATGGGGCCCACATTTTTTTTAATATTAGTTGTTATTTAATATATATGGGGTCCACTTTTTTTTCCCCGTGAGTTTGGATGTAGTGGGTTTCACTTTTTTTTTTTTTTTTTTTTAATACTGGTTGGTGTTTAATATGGGACCCACAATTTTTTTTTAACATTGTTTTTTTTAATATGGATTCACTTTTTGTTTTTAATATTGCTTGATTTTGTTAATATGAGGTCCACTTTTTTTTTCCCGTGAGTTTGGATGTGGTGGGTTCCACTTGTTTTTTTCTTTTTTTAATACTGATTGGTGTTTAATATGGGGCCCACATTTTTTTTAATATATATGGGCCTTGCTTGATTTTGTTAATATGGGGTCCACTTTTTTTTCCCCGTGAGTTTGGAGGTAGTGGTTTTCACTTTTGTTTTTTTTTAATACTGGTTGGTGTTTAATATGGGGCCCACAATTTTTTTTTAACATTGTTTTTTTTAATATGGGATTCACTTTTTTTTTTTTTTTTTTTAATATTGCTTGATTTTGTTAATATGGGGTTCACTTTTTTTTCCCGTGAGTTTGGATGTGGTGGGTTCCACTTTTTTTTTTTTTTTTTTTTTAATACTGATTGGTGTTTAATATGGGGCCCACATTTTTTTTAATATTAATTGTTGTTTAATATATATGGTGCCTTGCTTGATTTTGTTAATATGGGGTCCACTTTTTTTTTCCCGTGAGTTTGGATGTAGTGGGTTCCATTTTTTTTTTAATACTGGTTGGTGTTTAATATGGGGCCCACAACTTTTTTTTTTAACATTTTTTTTTTTTAATATGGGATTCACTTTTTTTTTAATATTGCTTGATTTTGTTAATATGGGGTCCACTTTTTTTTCCATGAGTTTTGATGTGGTGGGTTCCACTTTTTTTTTAATACTGGTTGGTGTTTAATATGGGCCCCACATTTTTTTTTAATATTAGTTATTGTTTAATATATATGGGGCCCACAATGTTTTTTTTTTAAATTGAAACGGATGACGAAAAAGTGAGCCCAACCGGCTTCCCGTGAGTTTGGATGTGGTGTGTTCCACTTTTTTTTTTTTTTTAATACTGGTTGGTGTTTAATATGGGACCCACATTTTTTTTTAATATTAGTTGTTGTTTAATATATATGGGGCTCACAATTTTTATTTTTTTTAAATTGGAACGGACGACGAAAAAGTGAGCCCAACCGGCTCTTCTATATAGTTAGAATTTTTTGTATCTTAATTAGGGTATTTATATTTAACAGTGATTCCCACCATTGACCATTGTAAGTAAAAGGCCATGTGGCAGTTTCTTTTTAATATCTTCCTAATTAGCTCTCAACAGAATATTAACGCAGATTCTGTTGCATTCGCCTGAAAAGGGTCAAATTAGTATTCGGTGCGAATTTATGGAAATTAGAGAATTTTTAATGTATATATTGTAATTTCTCTAGAAAGGATGCATGATCCCTTAAAGACTGGAGTCTTTCAACTTTGTAACTAACTAGATCACATCAGGATTTCAGAATCTCCTTGCAAAATAATCGCTCCTTTTAATGTGTGACATGGTCACATAGAGATAGAGATATGCTAAAACTGGAACGGTACGGTATCTTGTAACAACAACAACATATCCAGTGTAATTTCATAAGTGGACGCAGATTTTATTTCTACCTTTGTGGAGTGGTGAGGTTATTTCTGATAGACCCTCGGCTCAAAAGAGATATAGTCAATGCAGAATTACAAGGAACAGTACGGTAGTGTTGTATGGAAGAAAAAAAAAATACACTAAATCCATCAAGTTAGTAACACGTGTAAGTTATTTGTATAAACTTTTATCACCTTTTTTTAAAAAAAAATTATCACTTAACTACAGTTAGTTAAGTACTCCGTAATTATCTAAGTACAACCAAGTTTTCTTGGGAAGCAACTTTCATATTGTGTTATATTATATGTTGTTTATAACATTATCTTGCTATAGCAACCAAAATAAATTTGGACAAACAACGCCTTTGACTACTGTAATTTCGAAATATCAGAATAAGCACTTTATTAAGATTAATAACTACTCCTATGTAATATGATTCATTATCCAGAAAAAGCAATTTTCAAATTATAAAACAACTCATTTATGAGTTTTCACCTTCCTTTTATATTGTTTTTTCACAATTAAATTTCCCTAACATATTCATTTTGTAAACATGAGTATAAAATAATTCATTTGTGAAGGGACAAAATAGGAATACTAGTATAATTTTGATTACGTAATTGATCTTTGACAAACACCACCTTTAGACCACTCATTAGAGAGTATGTATGCTATCTTGTTGGATCAGAAAGGAAAAAAAATTCAGTGCATACGACACCCTTTGGGTTTGATGGAAATTGATCTTAATTATAGTATTAGATAAAGGATTGACATATGTAATTGTATATGTCTATTGTAACTTGCCCATCAAATGAAATTGGTTTCTGATTCTGCCTGAGAAATAGTCCTTTTGTTTCCGACTTTCCGCTCTTGTCCAATTGAGGAAGAAAAATAGACAAGCTGCCTTGTTTTTGTTATAAGAAAATTCAATAGCATTTTGGCCTTTTCAATTGATCCATATGTATGAGTCATACTCACACTCTTCAGATTCTTTGTACAAGCCAATTATGCTGCTGCTTGCCTAAGCATATAATTGACATCACTAGTGTGTTTGGCAGAAATCAACTAATGCAATCATATTATGTTATGTCTAATTTGCTCCTTCACAAATAGCCGTTCTTTTATGATTCCTCGAAAAGAAAAGAGAATACATTAGGGGGAAATTATAAAGGTAAGGGGGTATTTTGCAAATAAAAAAGAGAAAAAACATGTTTTAACCCCTGAACTTGGCACGAAAACTTACTTTAGCAACTAAACTTAACTTCTATTTATTTACCCCCCTTAACAACTTACGTTTCAATTATTTTCCACCCTAAAAAAATAATACCACTCTCACAATGGGAGGTGTATTACACTCGCGCCACGTCAATGCCACATCATTGCCACGTTGTTGCCACATCATTGCCATGTCAAAATTACCAACACTTCATTTTTTTGTTTTTCTTTTATTATTTTTTCTGTTTCTCTTTCTTCTTCTTTCTCCTCATCCTCACCCTACTTTTAATTGAAACGTAAGTTGTTAAGGAGGTTAAATAAATAGAAGTTAAGTTTAGTTGCTAAAGTGAGTTTTCGTGCCAAGTTCAGGGGTTAAAACATGTCTTTTCTCAATAAAAAATGATACTCCTATGATGATGCAAAAAGCTCAATTCTTTTGAAACATGATGAACCAAACAGTTCACTTAAAAACTTTCAACTTTTGCTGAAGCGCATAAGTTTTATAATTTTCTGGAGATAACTGTTAACTTCTTAATTTTTCTAGAATAATATTGTCATTATGTAACTCTATCTAGGTAAGCTTCGAAAACATATACACTTCGAGATCACCGAGTTTCTCGGGAATCGAGGGGTCAAGAGTCTAATCAGGTCCCCTCACCATACCTTGTTAATAAGAGGTTAAGTGTTTACCAGAGGTTGCGCTTAACCAGATCCAAAGGGGGAGAGGACACACACTGTTCGGTGAGCGAAAGACGAGTAAATGCCGATTCCAGTATCTCCTAGGAGGCGCTGTGCATCGAGTATACACCCGGTACTTAGCTTCTCGTAAACGATATGACAATGGAAGATCATTAGACATAATAGCCCTCATTACAGGAACAAGGGATATGGAACTAACTAAGGATCTTAACATGTGACATGAGACAGGAAAAAAGTCCTTAGTCACTCCACGGACGAAGAACCGCTTAGCAAGCTCCAAAGCACCAACTGACGATACTAACAATTTCTCTAACGAAAATGGAACATTCAGTGGCGAAATTAGCTCGCGATAAGGCTCAGCCACCCGCTCATCTAGATCCTTGGGCTGTTGAACAGAATCCAACCACTCCGGAATGGATGGTACAAAGTCCTCCAACTTTTCATACTTTTGGAGAACTTCCAGCTATCAAGGAGACGAAAAGCTATGTGAAGTAAAAGAAGAAAAGGTCGCCGATTGCTACTAAGAACCTAACAGATCTTTTTCAAATGTGGGTTAAAAAACCACTTGTGTAGATTGGGGTTGAGAATTGGGGGGCCGCGCCCTACCTCGTTGGCCTAAGCCTCGCTGGTGTCACACTTCGATAAAGAGAAGCTAAGATTGTGTTAAGTTAACGAAATCAGCGAAAAATAGACTAACCACGATTCATAATATTTCCTCACTAAGTCACTATGTAACTTGATATTATAGGAGACAAGGAGTATAGTTGACATCAATTAATATACGATATTTACGCTATGTAACAACTAAAAGATTTTTTTCATTAGAATCTTAATTACTTATTGCAATACAAATATCTCACAGGATTCAAACTAAATGCAACAGAATGGTTTAAGCTTAGATCATACCAACAATATATATACACACACAGAGACACATATGTGAGAAGATGAAGGCCTGCTCTATATTGCATTAATTAAAGTCGACATAAAGTTTGGCACAAGGTATTGTTCATCCAAAAGTTAGCAATATATGATCCCTATACAATAAAGTCATTCATATATATCTTATAGGTCTTTCCACTAATTTAGAATAAAATTCCCGTCAAAAAATTTCCATGTCATGACCTAGCTTAGCGCGCTAGTTCTCAAATTCTTTCTGAAATGATGCAAGGAAATAAGAAGTTTGAATATGAAAGAAATTTGTTGTGGCCAGTTTTTTATATCACATTAATAAAATTGTATTATGTTTATTTTATATCGTACTTTTTACGTATCAGTCAACATAGAGTAATTACATATATTCTTACTTTAACTTAATAATTTAATTTCTATCATTTATGCATTGGTTGGTACAAACATTATGTTCGAATAGCCTTATATAAACTTGCATAATACTAATAGGATTGAAAAAAATTATTCGCACTCTGTGCTTGCGCCAAGCAAATTAAGAAAATATACAACATATGATACATGCTTGTACCATTTAACCATGTATAAGTTAATTATTATCATTTTAATTTGTGAGTTTTATGGTTAGCTTGTTTATATTTTGAGTGAAAACACTACATCCTAGTAAATATTTTCGATAATGACACCTCACCATCAGTGGGCCCAAATTATTCCATTTCTAAGAACTAGGGTCATCTCCAAAGAGATTTTTTCCAAAATTTCTGCCGCCGACATGAAGAAAAAAGAATTTTCACTCATGGGACAACATAAACCCATACATCAAGGAGATTAATTTAACTTGGTTGAAAGTTTTGTCAAAGAGGCATTGGAAATTAGGGAAGGTGATAGTCTAACAGAAGGAAAGAGGCGTTAAATTAGCCGTTAATGGTGGTTATGGGCCGTTAGCCGTTGAATCTGACGGTTACGCTTTTGGAATTATTCAAAACAACCCACGTGGCTGTCGCACTCGATATCCGGAATACGTGGCGAAGATTTGGAGTTATTCAACTTTTTACCCCATAATTTCGTCAAAGATTTAAATTTCCTCCATATCCATGTTTGACGCTGCTGCAATCTGATGGTTTGCCTTTTAATATTTTAATTTTACAACTCACTTCACTTATTTTATTCACTGTGTTAATGAATTTTGTCTATACATATTTCTTTATTTAAGAGTCGTTTGGCCATAAGAATTTTTTTTCAAAACATTAGTTGGTTATATATTAATTTCTTTGTCCTAATTTATATGATACTTTTCGCATCCTCAGATTCAAACTGCAAGTACTTTGAACAACATTTTAATGTGTGTTTTTTCACCAAATTAATATGAGAAAAGTTGGAGAAAAGGACATAAATGATCCCTAAACTATGAGGGTTGGTTAAAAATAGTCCCTTAAGTATGCACTTAACAGTTTTAGTCCTTTAAGTTCGCCAAAAGTTAACTTTTTTAGTCTCCGACAAAATATTCATCGAACTTTGTTTGTTAGATTTGACAAGAACTATGAAAAGAAATGAAAAAAATTAGCGAGAACTCACATTTAAAGGTACACATTACTAAAGAAAAGACCAAATATCTCGGGACAAAACCGGCGGAC
Source organism: Lycium barbarum (assembly GCF_019175385.1). NCBI lineage: Eukaryota > Viridiplantae > Streptophyta > Magnoliopsida > Solanales > Solanaceae > Lycium > Lycium barbarum. The sequence goes on from NC_083342.1 coordinate 116,706,713, forward strand.
GTCAGTCGATTATAGGGAAAACCGAGGAAAAACCTACAGACTTGATAATGTCAGAAAATAGGGTCTCGAAACACAAAGATCGACTGACTTTGTCGATTAAAACCGAGGAAGTTTATCGGCTAAGTAAAATACACTAGACTCATTTTTACTGAAAACCTGGTATAAAAATAAATACTTCCATCTTAGTGATTCTTTAAAAAAAAAAAAAAATAGTTTCGGCCATTTTTCCTCAAAAATAACCGACGGACGTCCGTTGGTTTTCATAAAAAGCAATAAAAGATTTAAAAATAGTGTCCCTCGATTTTATCCATCGGTTTCCGTCCATCGTTTTTTCGCTTGTTTCTAGTAGTTTCTCCTATTTCTAATTTACTTACGTCGGTTTTGTACCAAGGTATTTGGACTTTTCTTTATTAATGTGTACCTCTAGATGTGAGTTTTCGCTAATTTTTTCCTCTTTTTTTTCATAGTTCTCATCAAATCTAACAAATAGAGTTCGATATATATTTTGTCGGAGACTAAAAGTGTTAACTTTTGGCGAACTTAAAGGACCAAAACTGTTAAGGGCATACTTAAGGGACTATTTTTAACCAACCCTCATAGTTAAGGGGTCATTTTTGTTAACTTGTGGCAAACTTAAAGGACCAAAACATATAGTACTCAAAAAGTTGCAACTTATAGTACTTTTCATGAAATTTTCAAATATGCAGTTAATCAAATCCAATTTAACTTCAAAATTTTAGTCAAATTGACTCTCAAAAAATGAAAAGTATCGCATAAATTAGGATAGAGAAAATTGATAGATTCTATGGTTCATTTTTGAGAATGAGATTTTTCAAGTTTGAAAAATTAGTTTTGACCAATTTTTCAATTGAAATCTTTTCCCGCTCACAAAACTTTAATTTTTCTTCAAGCGAAACACATGTCCGGACATAATTTCGACTTTCAAATATCATTTTTCAATTATAACCTCAAAAACTTTTTTCAAATTTCAACCAATTCTATGTCCAAAAGCCTACGAAAACTTAACAAACTACATAACATTTATAAGTCTATTTCACATTCTATAGCCAATGCTAAGTACATTATATTCCATCCCGTATAAGCACTTGAATATCTCGTCAGAACTCAATAATTTCGACATAAACATATATTTATGTATAAAAATATACTCCTACTAATATTGAAAAAAATAGAAGGTCTGAAACCACAATTTTAAAGATATAATAATTTCAAAGTTATTTTTTTCTAAAAGATTGAGCATATAAAATTTAAATGGAAAAAGGGCCAAATATACACCTGTACTATCGGAAAAGGGCCAATATACCCCTCGTTATATTTTGGGTTCAAATATATCCCTGCCGTTATACTATTGGTTCAAATATACCCTTCCTCCGTTAAAGTTATTCAAGGTGGACATTCAATCCTACATGACACTAACATTTGATGAGGTGGATGCCATGTGGCATATCACCTCACCACCCTAACCCATTTTACCCCTTTCCTCTATTTGTTTTTCCACCACACTATATACCATCAATGAACCCCCAGACATAGAGGTGGTGATGGTGACAGTAATGGTGGTGGATGGGGGAGGAGATGGTTGTAACACCCCGCATCTTGGAACTGAGTTTAAGCTCATATTATTAGAGTTCTAGTGGAAACATTGAAGGTTTGAACGTTTTGCGAAAATGGTTGATAGGCTTAGTTCGGGCAGCAATAACTCCTTGATCGGTTTGGAATTTTAGAAGGTACTATCAATGAAGTTGTAGTACGTAGAAATACCTTCCTAACGATATAAGGACCAAGACAATCAGAGATCGGAGCAAGGAGATATGATCGTCTCAATATGGCTAATAGTAAGGCACTTGAAATCCTATAGAATCGGCTAAGTTTTTGATACGTCTGCCTTCCAGTCAAATTTCATGAAACTCCTTTGGGAATTTGAGAAAACTTCCTTGATGAAAGTTGTAGCCCTTTGAAATATATTTCCAACGGTATCTTACGGGGGTCAAACGGACATCTGTGCAAAGAGTTATGCCCATTTTACTGAAGCATGTTCGCTGGAAATTCTGCCAGTGTAACGGTGACGTTACGGACCGTAACACGTGTTACGGGCCGTAACAGTGGACCGTAACGTGCCGAAAATTTCCAGAACCTCACTGGAAATTTTCACCAAGGTACGGTACCAAGTTACGGTCCGTACCTCGTGTTACGGGATCGTAACAGTGACCGTATCTTGGTCCGTATGTACGTTTCGGGTCACCTGACTTCGGGAGGCCATAACCCTATCATAACTTGGGAATTTGGGAAAACTCAAAGAACGAAAGTTGTAGATATTGGAAATACCTTTCCAACCATAGGTTGTGGGTTCACATGCGACATCGAGATAGGGAGATATGGACGTTTTAAGACAGAAAGGTCTCAACCCGTTTTCAAGTTGGGTCAAACCCATTTCCCCTTGGTATATAAGGGAAATATAACCCTAGCAGCCCATTTTTTTTCCTCCAAATTCAGATTTTAGAGAGAGGAAGTGAGAGAGAGGGATTAGAGAGAGAAAGTAGAAAATCAACCAAGTTTAAGGCCCCGAATCCCAAAGCTCGTGAAGGATAAATTGTAGTACAAGTTGTTGTCGTCATTTTGAGCTAAAGATCGGACTTGGGGGTGTTGATTTCGTGATTACTACTCTTGAAAGGTAATGTTTCTACTCCCTAATCATTTATGGTTGTGAATTGATGAATTCTTGGGAGAATAATAATTGGGTTTGTTGAAGAGGATTATATGAACTATGCTAGAGTTGTTGGATTGTTGACTTGGGATTGTTGTATTCATATGGATGATGTAGAATGATGTTAATTACATCTAATTGAGATTGTATTGTTAGCTAGAAGTAAAAGAATGGGGATTTGGTGAAGAAAACACCATTAATGAGGGTTATAGAGCTTCATGCCCACTAAGTGTTTGATAAAATGCTTAGATGAACAAAACATGGATATTGTTGCTAATATAGAATCCCTATGACTTGTATTGCTATAGATTGAAGTTGAAGGGGTTGAAGGACATTGTGATACGCTCAAAAGCAGGAAGTTAAGGTATGTAGAACTTCCATACACATGTGGGAACCTCTACGTTCTTCCCCATGATCCGTTTCGTAAAATCTATGAAGTTCAAATCCTAGGGCATTAAACCCACCATATTGGTAGCCCGTAATTATGTATGTATGTACATGAATCCCGTATATATGTTCGTTATTGTATTCCTAACCTTCCATTACGGACATTAGGAATTCTAACTTAATCCATGAATCATGAATTCTTCCTCATGTGTTCTCATTATGTTCATATGAAACTGCATGAGTTATTTTGCAAGTTATAAACATGTTTTCAAGTCAACTACAAATATATGATTATGAACTATTGTATTACTCATTAATCAAGAACATGTTTGCAAGACTATGACAAGTCATCTTATGAAACTATTTTACAAGTTATTTCATGAAACCATGTTTACAAGTTATTTCATGAAACCATGTTTACAAGATTATTTCATGAAACCATGTTTAAAAGATTATTTCATGAAACCATGTTTACAAGCTATTTCATGAAACCATGTTTACAAGTTATTTCGTGAAATCATGATTTCAAGACAAGTACAAGTAAATTCATGAAAGTCATGGGCATCTTAGCCAAATATATTATGTTCATGTTTTTGGGAGTTGCACAAATTACCGAGAAGGCTCAGATAGCCTGAAACTACGGAGCCACCGTAGGACAAGGATCACTCCGCCCAGATAGGACGATACCTTAATTTTACACTGAATGGATCCATCAGGTATCTTACTACCTTATACTCATGCAAGGTATGAGGGCTCTGCTGGTCCGGCGAGGTACCAGACTCCACGTACCCACGTGGTGATATGATATGATATGATATGATACGTCGGTTTATGAAATGCTCTCCCTACTTATCATGTTTTACTCATGTTATAAATATATATATATATATATATATATATACTCATGCTCATGCACATGTTCATGTCCAAGTTTTCAGTTTCAGTTCTTATCATGTTGTTCTATGTCCCATGTTGTTTCTCTCGGTTGCTTTACATACCAGTGCATTCAATGTGCTGACGTCCCCTTTTTATTGCCCGGGGGCCTGCATTTCACGATGCAGGTACTGATATACAGGACGACACATCTGCTCAGTACGACAACATTCGTATCAGCTTATTGGTGAGCCCCATCTCATTCGGGTTTAGTCAACTTTTATTTTATGATTAATTATGCATCTAAAGGTATGCTGGGGGTCTTGTCCCAGTAAGTATGTTTTCCAGTCAAACTCATGATAGAGGTTTCATAGACTAGACAAGTCAGTTATGTCATGTCAGACATTTGGAGTCGTATAGCCATTTTGGCTCACTTATGTTTAAACAAGTATTTTATTAAGTATTATGACTTACCATATTTTATAAAGGCTCATCATGCATTCACATTATAATTCCGCTCATGTATGCCTCATGATAGTTCAGCAAGCCATGTGGTTCGCTCGGTCACATGCAGTCAGGCACCGAGTGCCGTGTTACGTCCAGGCCATGGTTCGGGGCGTGACAATGGTAGTGGTGGAAGAAAAGGGGAAGAAAGGGCTAAATGGGTTGGGGTGGTGAAGTGGCATGCTATGTGGCATCCATCTCACCGAGTTGCCAGTGACACGTCAGATCTAGTGTCCACCTTAGACAATTTTAACTGAGGAGAGGTATATTCAGACCAAAAGTATAACGACAGGGGTATATTTGAACCGAAAATATAACGAGCGGTACATTTGGCTCTTTTTCGATAGTATAGGGGTATACTTGGCCCTTTGCCGAAATTTAAATCATGTGTTACATGACATCGAGAAAAAAGGGGATGTAACAATGGATTTGACCTAAATGGTAGGAAAAGAAGGCCATGTATTAACGTCGAAATATTTGGATAAAACCAGACAATTACTGTTTTTTTTTTTTTTTTTCCAATGGCAACGGGACAAGGGGTTTTCCTGAAATGTCAACTATTATGAAAAAATGTCGGTAGTTCTCCTGTAATCACTGACTAATTCAACTTAACTATTTTAACTTTTGACCTTTTGAAAACCTAAACAATACTATTACTCCTGATACTGAGTGAGTTATTGATTATCTTGAATGACGTTAATTAAAGAGTGTTAAGTTGTATTAATCGGGAGGGATATCATGGTAGCAGAGGATTAAATGCACGTCAAGTTCCTGTTATGTGGTACAGCATGTGTTTGCAAAATGCAAAAATGCGTATACAGGAGTTAGCTATTCTTATCAATTGTGTTTTCATCCGATTAATTAGCTAGGCTAACCTAATTAGTTTCGAGAGCAGCTCCCACGAATGTCAGGTCAAGCTATACTTTTTCAACTGGATAGTTGCTATTTGTGCCCTATAAAGGATCTAGTAATTAATTTAATTAGTATAATATTTCATCTATAATTATGTTAATTAATCTATTGATATAGTTTCATAAAGTGAAGGAGCTCTTTAATTTCCATCAAAATCTCATCAGCTAATGGTAAATATTGTTTAACAAAACGAAGAATATTTGATTTATTACAATAAACTTCGATTTAATTGGCGATGAGCCTGAAATTAATAATAGCTTAAAATTGCAATAAGGTTACATGTTAAACAATTATCAACTTGTAGGTGAAGTGTAAGGTATGATTCTTGTTTCCCTGTGAATACCTGTTTGAACATGGATGACATAGCTATGATCGAATTATGAAGTAAGGTTATCAATCTTTTGGTGCTAGCTTTGGCTCGAGAATATGTTAAACTTAATGCTACACAATTTAAGAAAGAAAAAGAAGTGATTAAAGTCTAAGTAGATTAAGAAGGGCAAGAAAGCACGTGGTTGTCACTGTTAAAAGTCACTATCATTGATAATAAAAATGTTGAAGTGAGACAAAAAGAAAGATTGTGCGCATTAGATTTGGGATCAGAAAACAAAAGAATTTGTCATATTCCAGACAAAATGTTAACTAGGTTAAATTTTTGCCTCTTCGACTTTTTCTTCGCAACGCTTTTTTTTTCTTTTCCTTTTTGTCTGCAAGTCTGTTTTTTTTTTTTTTTTTTGGGGCGGGGGGGCGGGGGGAGGGCGGGGGGTGGATGAGGTGAATTTTGTAAGGCTAGTTATGTTACGTTAGCTTTCGTCCATAAAGATTAAGCATTATATTAAGCTTTTCGAAAACTATTTTCAATGGCTTTTAAGTTCTCCGAATCTTAATGTCATGAAATCTGCGTAAAGTTGCAATGTTATGCCTAAGGTAAATAATAGATATGAACTAGCTATTTGTTGAATTAAGGTCACGTAGCCGATTCAAGTACTTTAAACCGATCAAGCATAGTTGATTGATTGATCTATTAAGGATATAAAAATTAACAAGCATAAGTTCTAATCTACGGAAACAGTTAAAACTGTTCACTTAGAAATGAGCTTTCATGTACTTGCTCCAGTTTTTAAGCCAACTTTATTAACCTCTTTGGTACAACACTCCGCAAGGCAAGTGGCATTATTGTGAAAATTAGCGTGTTAATTAAATTGTGGTTAAGTGATCACCAGCCGTGATTATTCAAACGCAAGCAATTATTAAGTGAAACTTCGTTAATTATTGTAGGAAATTGCTGAGTTCAAAAGAAGTTTAGTTAATATAAAACCAAAGGAAATTAACAAGAGGAGAAAACTCATATATATATATGGCCTAGGCATCTAGTTTGCAGCCGATGTAGCCTAATATATCATCGGTGTATAGATAATGTATATTTTATGTATAGTTATACGGCTCACGCATCTAGTTTGCAGCTAATGTAGCTCAGTATATCATCAGTGTATACATAATGTATATACTCTGTATATCTATATAAAAACACTAAATATACTTGATATATATAATGTATATGCTTGTATAATCATGTATAAACACAAAGTCAAGACGACGTTACGGGCAGCTGCATAAAGAGCGGAATCCGCTGTTCGTGATGGTGACTACGGCTACCTTCACCGCTGCTCTGGGCATCACTAACCTATCCAAAGTAAATACGCGGATGCAGATCAATATATAGTTGTTTTACTAATCAAGAAATTTATACCAAAAGAGGAAAAAAGGAAAAAGGAAATGGGAAAAGAAAAGAGAGTTTGCAAGAAGACGTACACCAAAACTACACAATAAATATAACAAGCAAACAAACTATAAATCTTTGTGTTAAGTTGCCTTATTATTTTTGTGACTGTTTCTCTGTGAACTTTTTCTTGTCGGTGTGACGACGTATTACAACATTGTTTAAAGCATACAAGTTGGCAAGTGACGGTTGTAAAAGAATGAGAAACTAGACGATTAATAGCAAGCAAGCAGGGCATTGATTGAGTTACACGGGCAATTATTAAAGAGTGTGGCCACATTTGGTAAGTTAGATCACCAAATGGTACGTGCCGTAATTATCTCATTAACAATACACAATTAAATGGTCCCTAGAAGAGTAACAGAAGGGGTCAACTCTATGCTCGTGTTCTTCTAGCCCAAGTAGTTGGGCCAAATTGCTTCACAGTTATGGGCCACTAAATCTCTGATCATAGGCTGAAGGCATAGACCCAAAATGCTTAGTTGGTCCAAGGAGTTGGTCAACGATTGTGACTTTGGGATGGTTGCTTGCAAATATTCTAGAAGTATAAATCATTTTGGAGTTTTAAGTAGTGTGCATTGAGGGTATGGAACTTTTACATCATCTTGTCAAGTTGACCCGGTAACTATTTATTGTAAGGTTGATATGATAACATGGAAAATAGAGTAATAACTTAGAGTACTGCGATCAGTCAAATTGAGCTGATGGTGTAAAAGTTTAACTATAATTCCTTTTGGGTATTAATTTGAAAGTATATATTTGAAAATAAAATGTGTTCGGGCCAATGAGGAGAGACGTGAACCAGAGGCTTCCGACAGCAACCGTAATCTTGCTTAAATTTCATTAATTGTATTTGGGCTTTTTTTGTATCACATTGTGTGAACTATCCCTGCATAATTAGTCTATGACTCAAGCGATCTTTTAATTTTGGTATTCATTTGTGGGTTCACTTAAAAGTATCAACAGCATGAACTAACAAACTATATGAACATGTCCAAAAGAAAGCAATTTAGAGGTTCGTTTCAGGTCCATGTTGCAAAACTAGGAGAAATTTCACAGGAAAGACCACAAAAAAAAAAAAAAAAAAAAAAAAAGGAAAAAAACCAAAAGAAGCTTTGTGTAGGCATTTTCTAGCACGAATGTATCGAATATGATTAATTAATTTAATAAATTATGCCAATTCCAGAACATCAAAAGACAAATCCTTTTCAATTGTTTTCCTAGTCTTCTTCCCACAACTCCACAAGTTAACAACAAAATGGAGAAAACATACCAGACTTCGAATCTCCTTTAGCTCTCCTTTTATTTCAGAAAAGACAAAATCTTGAAGCTACTTAGAAGTTTCCTCACACTTAGTCAAGCTTAAATATTTATTCTTTAGAATTCAAGAGCATATTTGGCATGCTAACTGCCAAAAGAGAATTAGTATTGAATCACAATTAACCTAAAAAAATATAGCAATTAGGTGAGCAGAGAAGGGTGACAAGCTGAGTTGGTTTTGGAATAAAATAGAAAGTTGAAACTGTTTAAGTGTACATAAGAGTTAAGACATGAACTAATTAGTGGTCGGGAGATGGATACCATATTGTATTTGTATCAAACAACAATCGCCAAACTCATTTCAATCACTTGTGAAGATGAATATCATTAGTATATTTAAATCTTTTTAAAAGGAATTAGTGGATGCCCTCTCATTTCATTTGATGACAGGTGTAACATTGATCCATATATTAATAGGTTTGAAAATTTGCTGATCAGGTCATTAGTCCAGCTGCATAGGTAAAGGTCCACTTACGTAAGCTGGTTGTTTCTAGTACTTATCCATTCATACGGCTTTATTATTTCTACTATATTAGAAGCACCAACCGGTGCTTCTTTCATCGTCCGTGCATGGACCCCCCAACCAACATAAAAAAAAAAAAAAAAAAAAAAAAAAATTGGGCCTCATATTAAACAGGCCCTAAAAAAAAATTATAGTCCCCATATTCAACAACATTCAGTATTAAAAAAATTATGGGCTCCATATTAAACAACATCCAGTATTAAAAAAAAAAGTGGATCCCATATTAACAAAATCAAGCAATATTGAAAAAAAAAGTGAATCCCATATTTTTGGGCCCCATATTAAACAGGCCCTAAAAAAATGTGGGCCCCATATTCAACATCCAGTATTAAAACAATTATAAAAAAAATTGTGGGCCCCATATTAAACAACATCCACTATTAAAAAAAAAAGTGGAACACACCACATCCAAACTCACGGGAAAAAAAAAGTGGACTCCATATTAACAAAATCAAGCAATATTGAAAAAAAAAGTGAATCCCATATTTTTGGGCCCCATATTAAACAGGCCCTAAAAACAATTGTAAAAAAAACAATTGTGGACCCCATATTCAACAACATCCCGTATTAAAAAAATTGTGGGCCCCATATTAAACAACATCCAGTATTAAAAAAAAAAAGTGGAACCCATCACATCCAAACTCACGGGAAAAAAAAGTGGACCCCATATTAACAAAATCAATCAATATTGAAAAAAAAGTGAATCCCATATTTAAAAAACAAACAATGTTAAAAAAAAATGTGAGCCCCATATTAAACACGATGCGTATTTATAGCAAACACTAATATAATAAAGTTTTAAATACGGAGCACAAACTACAATATTATATTAATCGTGTTTTAAACATAGTATCCCATATTGACAAAATCAAGCAATATATAAAAAAAAATGAATCTCATATTAAAAAAATAAACAATGTCAAAAAAAAAAAAGTGCAGACTTTGTATTCTTAGCAAATACTAATATAATAAAGTTTTAGATACGGAGCACAAATTACAATGTTATATCAATCATGTTTTGAACATAGTATATATAAAAAAAAAAAATTAGGCCTCATATTAAACAGGCCCATAAAAAAAAAACAAAATTGTAAAAAAAAAATTATGGGCCCCATATATATTGACCCCATACTAAACAACATCAAGCAATATATATATAAAAAAAAAAAAAAAAAAAAAAAAAAAAAAAGTGGAACCCACCATCTCCAAATTCACGGTAAAAAAAGTGGACCCCATATTAACAAAATCAAGCAATATCAAAAAAAATAAAATTGAACCTCATATTCAAAAAACATAATGTCAAAAAAGACTTTGTATTCGTAGTAAACACTAATATAATAAAGTTTTAGATACGGAGTACAAACTACAATGTTATATTAATCGTGTTTTGAACATAGTATATATATATATATATATATATATATATATATAATGCAAATTAATAATGTCAAAAAAAAAGTGCACCCCATATTAAAAAATCAAACAATATTCATGTAATTTCCAAAGTATCTCATTAAGTCAATAATGATGGATTCATTACCGCGTGCGTATCAATCCATTAGTGGGAGCAAATGAAATTATTGTACAGTAACATACTTAAAATATTTATATATTAAAATAAGATAGAATTTAATTACTTTTTCATTTTTTTCTTACTCTAATAAATGTGAAAATAATTGTGGGCCCCATATTAAACACCATGCGTATTTGTAGCAAACACTAATATAATAAAGTTTTAAATACGGAGCACAAACTACAATGTTATATTAATCGTGTTTTGAATATAGTATCTCATATTGATAAAATCAAGCAATATATATATATATATATATATATATATATATATATATATATATGTATATATAAAAGGTGAATCCCATATTAAAAAAATAAACAATGTCAAAAAAAAAAATGCAGACTTTGTATTCTTAGCAAACACTAATATAATAAAGTTTTAGATACGGAACACAAATTACAATGTTATATCAATCGTGTTTTGAACATAGTATATATATATATATATATATATATATATATATATATATATATATATATATATATACATAAAAATAATGCAAACTAATAATGTCCAAAAGGGTGGGCCCCATACTAAACGACACCAAACAATATAAAAAATAAAAATAAAAAAAGAAGAAACTATATAAAGCATGGGTTTAGACCCATGTTTCATCGTCTGTTGTCCCTTTAAAAAAAAGGAAGAAAAAAAAAGTGGAACTGACCACATCCAAACTCACGCTAAAAAAAAAATGGACCCCATATTAATAGAATCAAGCAATATTAAAAAAAAATGTGAATCCCATATTAATAAAACAAACAATGTTAAAAAACAAATGCTTAGAAAATCAAACAATTAAATCAGTAATGATGGACTCTTTAGAATAAGGAAAAAATCAATTTCTACTTTGTTTCGTTTTAAACATGTAAAATTAATTTAATAATTTGAATTAGAATTATCAAAATCAAAATTTGATAAAAAATAATAAGTATTTTACACCGTTAAATTAATCGAATTAAAATTGAAAGTGTCAACCGATGCTTAAATATTGCTATTGTTTTATCTCAAAGAGAGGAAAATAGTTTCTTTTTAAACAAATCTTCTCTTTTAAAAAGTATTAATAAATTTTCGTAGCAAACACGAATAAAATAAAGTTCTAGATACGGAGCACAAACTACAATGTTATATTAATCGTATTTTGAACATAGTATATATATATATATATATATATATATATATATATATATATATATATATATATATAGTATCATTATCTAAACACAACTACATATACATAGATACACTATAATCCGAAATGTTGGGCCCGTGCGCAGCACAGGCACAGGCGATCTAGTATATATATATAGGGCGGATGTACCCATTGCTCCCAGCGGTATTACCGGTACTTGTCCATTCATACTATAGTAATTTATTCATATATTTACTTTTTCAAATGTTGACATCGCTTAAGAGAAATGTTGCGTATGCCAGACATATATGCAAAGGAGATTTATATTCAAAGTCGAATCTACGGAGAGTTAATTCCATGTAATGGTATATGTTCGTTTTTTAGTAATGGACTCATCCCAAATGTAGTATTTATATCCACTCTAATTCTTGAAAGATTTCAATTACGCAAATCCTAGTGAACGGTCTAATCTAAAGATCATGTAAGCTTGTTGGTTGTTAGGCTGTTCCAAAAAGAGAAAATTTAGAGGCAGAAAAGTAACGGGGTTAAGATTTTGACTAAATGGATCCAAACAATTAAAAAGTAAATATGCACAAGGAAGTTAAATTGATTCAACATCTATTATGTATATAGAAAAATAATTTAATCTTATATATACAGTGTAATTTTTTTTTTTTTTTTAAAAGGGTTAGAATGAATACTTGTGCTCCTAAGTTCGTCCCTACAAAGAGGCCTCAATTTTTAGCGTCCTCTAGTTCTGCCCCCGGCAGAGGGGCCTAACTTTCTATGTTTGTCAATATATGTATTGCGGGGTTTTAAAAAGGATAGGTCTTTGTCATTGGAAGATCTGATATCAGTATCTTGATTAACATTTTGGTATATATAACTAACTACTTAAGTATCATACATGCAAAACTCAGATTATTATGTTTTTTTTTCTCACCCGATGTTCGATCGGTATCCGAATTGAAGCTCGATTGTATCCGGATTCGCGCCGCTGTCATGACCCAACCGGAGGGCCATGACGGGCATCCAGAGCTAACCTGCCGAGCACCTATCATCATACTTTCATAATCATGTCTAGGTGAGCCACATGGCTAACTTATAATTTTCATGCATCAATAACACAATTTCCATCGGACTAAGGCACCATTTTTTATAAACACCATCAACTATGTCTATATATACATAAGCCGGCAAGACTATCAAAATGATATACAAAATATGAGCCGACAAGGCTAAGAGATACCTAACTGTACACAACTGTCTACGAGCCTCTAAGAAGAGTACATAAAATCATAAAGACGGGACAGGACCCCGCTATGCCCATATATGTACACCAAAAGAATAATACCAACTATTTCGGCTCCGGATCAAATGGAGCACCTCAATGCAATCACTGAAGAAGCAGCTACTGGTCTGGTCTGTCTCTCTATCTACCTGCGGGCACGAACGCAGTCCACAAATAAAAGGACGTCAGTACGAACAATGTACTGAGTATGTAAGGCATAAATAATAACATGATAAAAATATGAAGAATAAAATAAGATAAATGAATCATTTATACCTCTTAAGACGTTCATTATGCTTACTTAACCTTCCTTTGAAGAAAACATTTCATACATATACTTATAATGATACCATACCCGACCATATAGGTTCGGTGTCATCCATACCTGGCCATAACAAGGCTCGGTGTTGTCCGTACCCAACTGTAGTGGTGTGCGCGCAATAGATATTATACCCGGCCATATAGGCTCGGTGTCACAACATAGCTTCATACATTTATGACATACCTAAGTATCCGAGAGAAACATTACAACACTATCGGGGTGACATAAAGTTGGTAAACCCCCCATTTCTATTATTGAATCACCGTCACCATTATCATAATTATCGTCATCACTATGAAGAGCTTTCACTAAAAATATTTCAAGAATGTTGGAAGTTATGAACTTCTAGCATCTCTAGGATTAGCACATCGTGAATATCTTAGATGGCATCTCTAGAATCAAACTCATCATCATAATCTTTATCATTATCATCACAAGAACATTGTCTACAATATCAAGAGAATCTCGAGAATTATGAGCTTATAGCATTTATAGGAGTAGGAATATCATGGATATCACGTATAGGTTCAAAACAAGGAAATCATGCCTTTAGAAAGAAGGGTTAGTCTTACATACCTTTACGTCTTTTTAACTACTTAACGTTCTTCCCCAAAGTCCGAAAAATCTACATTCAAGAGGATTCATACCAAGGTAAGTCTTGAAAACACTTCTAAGTTCAAACTCGTGCCATTAACGAACTAACGAAATTTGGGCAGCACTTCTCCTATTTTATCAACTTTCACTATATCACAAACAACTCCCAAGTGACAATAATAACATTCATAATACCATATTCAAGAAGTTACATTCAATTCAATCTTAAATTCACCCAAAATCTCCTTTTTAAGTTCATATCATCGTCATCTTCTTCACTTTAACATTTATGATTTCTCCACTTTAATTCTTTTCCTTTCCAAGGGTCACTAAACCTGTCACGACCCAACTAGGGGCCGCGACGGGTACCCGGTACTTGTTAGCTCGTGTCATACTCTTACTACTAAGTGGGCCACATGAGTTATACCGTTTTTTTTTTTTTTTTTTTTTTTTTTTTTAGCATTATCACTAATAACATTATTATAAGCATGTACTAATAAACTTTACTAATTTAATATACATCAACGGGGACAACCAACGTTAGAACACATCTAATTATACATATCTGTCTACGAGCCTCTAAACATAGTACATATATACATAAGAAGGGCCGAGTGCTGCCATGCCCGAATATGTACACAAAATAGTACCAAGAAACTGAGGCTCCGGAACGACTGGAGCGCTGCCAATGTACCGCCGATAGAGCTCCTAGGGACCAAACCTGTCTGCCTGCTCACCTGCGTGGCATGAAACGCAGCGTCCACAAGAAGGGACGTCAGTACGAGTAATGTACCGAGTATGTAAGGCATGAATAATAATAATATATGGAAAATATAGAACAGGGATAATGACATAAGAGAGATATAAAGCATGTCATGAAGTAGAAAAACAACCTGCACATATAAGTGCCCTTTGGCGGATACCATGCATGCTTAGCGCTGCGGAACGTGCAGCCCGATCCATATGTGCATATACTATAACATATTGCCGCGGAACGTGCAGCCCGGTCCATATACATATATTACTTTACTTTCTTAGGAAGACATTTCTCTTCATATATATAGAAAATAGAACATATCATATTGCCGAGGCGTCGGCTCCGATCCATTTAGCCATATATCTCGCGTCCGGGACGATACTACGTATCATACTCCAACTGATCAGGTGGCTATGCGTCTATAGTGTCTTCCCTTTCCCAATCTTCCCCATATACATGTACATATACTTATAACATAGAAGCAGCATGCATTAGAGCCCAAAGAAAATCATGTCCGTGTCGGAGTGACATAAGGTCGGTAGCCTCCGATTATCTTATGGAATAACCATGGTCACTTTGTCTCGCCTTGGAGGAACTAGTACTATAAGGCAAGACTATAAATGAAGAGTAGTATTAAGAGAAGACATATAATAAGATCACAAACCTCATAAGGTGTCAACTTGTATTCTTGAAGTCTTTAGAAAATAGAATCATGTTCAAAGAAATAAGATTGAGGATTAGAAACTAACTCTATTTTCTCATGTTCATATTGAGTCCATAATTCGAGATTTTCAACTATGAAATCATGTTCGTCATAATCATCACAAAAATATTCTCATTAGAATAGTTACAATACTTATCGTTCGATAAACGAAACAATTAAGAAAATCTGGGAATAACGGGCCCACCTCGGGTCAAATGAGGTGGCGTACACGATTTACATACGTTACATTTCATGACGTCACTTGTGAGAGTTTTAAGGTAGTCGGGTCCTATTTGTGCAAGTTCTAGATGTTTAGGCAATTTTTCAACATTTCATACAATATTTAAT
The DNA here is from genome assembly GCF_019175385.1 of Lycium barbarum. Classification (NCBI taxonomy): domain Eukaryota; kingdom Viridiplantae; phylum Streptophyta; class Magnoliopsida; order Solanales; family Solanaceae; genus Lycium; species Lycium barbarum. Next base: position 116,722,454 of record NC_083342.1, read on the forward strand.
TCAATTCTACTGAATGAAAAAGGGTCAACTTCAAACTCGGATTTCTAGGAATAGGATTGTCCCCGAGGCTCGTATCCACCCTATTATGTCTAAGACATGCCAAAGAAGGAAGGGTGAAGCCTTACATACCTTTTCCGCTTCTTACACGACTCCAAATTCAAGTTCCAAGTTCGCCAAAATCTACAATTTGGTCACAATTACCAAATGTTAATTGTAAGGCTTTAAGATTTCAATCTTAATCAATACTTGTCTACAAAAATTTGGGCAGCATCTCCCCTATACATACAACATCCCCGAGATTTAACTCGGCTCAAATTAGCAGCAACCATACCAACAACAATACCAACAACATCAACAACCGACTAGAAACGCATTCTAACATAAATAGTCTTCTTTTCCAAATAATGCAACAACTTCCAATCCAACTTTGCACTTTCAAATCAATATTAATATTTTCATGTTTATATACTAATTTAAGATCATTCAAACATAGGCCAAGAATATTCCAAGCCATATATCCAATATTCAACAATTCCATCAATTCCATATTTCATCCAAAATTCCCACATATACAACAAAACCATCACAACACATTTTTTACTTTCAAATTCATAAACAACAACAACAATCCACACTTTAACAACTTCATTTTCATGATATCATAAAATCATACTAAAATGACATAATCTTCTACATTCAGTTTCAATGCCAACTTAAACCATCTAGCCTTCATTCACATTATAATGATCACAACAACACAACCAACATCTAAACAAAATTAATTCATTTTCATTTCTATCTCCATATACCACACGGCTATATTCCATATTTCCAACCTCAACCAAAGTCATTCAACTTCCATTTCCAATATGAATTCCACCATAACCACAACTAGAATACAACATAAAATTCAACTCATATTATCTATACAACAATATACATATACGGCCACTTACATATATGCACACCCACTTTGCAAACTTTCATATTTCCATAAATTCTACTAATTTCTACATACTACAACATAAACAAACCTTCATAACATGATAAAAAGGAATTAATTCTTACCTTTTTCTCCAAACTTCTTCACTTGGCTAAGGTGTTAAATTGATGAAACAAGTGCCCTTTCTTCCAAAATAACTACACCAAGTTGTAAAGGACCCTTGAATTAGTAGGAATACCACAAGAAAATAATTTTTGGGAGAAGATTTTAAGGGGTGAATTTTCTTGGGTTATGGCCGTATGGCCTTCATTTTTTTTTTTGCTCTTCTTGTTTAGTTTTTCTCCTTCTCAACTTCTCTTGAAAGTTCCATGACTAAGACTCCCTTTATATTTAATTTGTCACATGGAAAATAATTAAAACCCATGGACTTGGGTCCTTTTTTATGGACCATGGCCGGATGGCCCTCTATTGAGCCTCTTCTTCTCTTTTTTTTTTTGTCATGGGCCTAACCCGGCTGGCCCCGAGTTGGGCCTAGCCAACTGACCTTTTGACCTTAAAACGTTCATATCTCTTTGTACCGACGTCACCTGGGAACCCACGACCTATGGTTGGAAAGCTAATTCAATTATCTACAACTTCTATTTCTTGGTATTTTTCCAAATTCCAAACTTATAATACCGCTTTTGCCCCTCGAAGTCAGATCACCCGAAAACGTTTTCTTAAAAATATTCGTTTGGAGGGCTTCCACTTTGATTCGGCCCAAGGGTCCTTCATGAGTTGTGTTTAACTTTACATATGTGATTCATATAACTTGTTACATGTTCCAAAAAAAATCTTGACGTGTGGGCCCCACCTCAGCTTACAAATAATCCGACGTTCAAAAATACGGGATATAACAAAACCCTTATCTCAACTCAATCATGTAAATAGTAGGAATATCATACCTTATTATAGAAGAACTTCACCTTCCCCAACTCTTTTCAAGACTTAGTTTATCACAACTTTGAAGAGAAGCAAGAACAATCACCTTCCATGGATTCTCTTTGGGTGTTGATGTTGATCTTCTCTCTTGATGATATGGAAAGGTTTGGAGTGTTATGGAACCTTCAAGAACTCTCTAGAAGTGTGGGGAAATAAATGTAGGAGGTTGGAATGAAAATGGGATCCTTTGGGATTTAAAAAGGTGGCAAAGTTGCACCCCCGCACCAATTTGCGGTGGAGATGCGGCCTAGCATAGTGGATATGCAGCCGCATCTCCCCTCCTGTCCTTAAGGAGGAGGTTGGGCAGTGAGGCCAGCTTATTCGGTGAGTTTGCGGCCAGTTTGCTACACAGCAAACTCAGTTTGTGAGAGTAAACTGGTCCACAAACTCCAATTTCCGGCGAAAAGTGTTCTTTTCGATTCGTTTGACCTCCAATCCTTATGGAACCTTCTTGGCACTTGTATAAAACTTCATTAACCATCTAAGGAGCCCTATATCCCCCCCCCCCCCCCCCCTCAAGGCAATGCTAAGCAATATATAACTCAAATGATATGAAACCTTCCCAAAACATGGCTCAAACTCCAATTCTCCAACGAACTTACTTCTATCGCTACATATGACTCTGAAACCTTAAGGCACATACTTGGAATTATTAGATAACATCCTTAACCTTATAAGGGCTCCATATGCACTTTAGGCTTGTGCTAGTTTACTTATAATGCAAATGACATGAAATTTCCAAGATGTAACAGCCACGTAAGGTCTCATTTGGGGGAAAGCGCTCCCTACTAAGGATTTTTTCATACTCCCCACTCGAACCTAAGACCTTTTGTTAAGGAAGGAGCAGCTTCATCCGCTGGACCACATCCTTTAGTGGTAACTTAGATTATCAATTAAGATAACATAAAAAAAGAAATTAATCCTGCAATGATCTTCTTGATGAAAAGAAAGGTCCTGTCTATTCATAGCTTTACTGAATGAGTGTGACAATGAGATATCAGATCCCTTTACACACTCTGTGTATATCAGTTGGTGGAAAATCAACTTCATTCTCCTTTCATTTTGCATGGAGATGTTGACAAAACCTTTACTAAGAAAGAAGGAGGATCTCGACGCATATCAAAAGCATTTTCGAAACTTATAATTTTAAATATATCATGAGATTTATATATGATTAAACAGACCAAAAAAACAATGTGACACGAAAAAATAAATAGAATAAAGTACTTCTTTGAAAGATAAAACTAAGGAAGAAGTTGATTTATACTTCATGAGAGCACAATATTGACATTGCATTTAGAAGATTGCCATCCGATTTCTTTCAGATAGGATGGGGGAAAACTAATGTAGCATAAAATTAGATGGAGGAGGAAGAGTTATAGACAGATTCAGAATATGAAGTTTATGCATCCGAGCCTTAAATGAATATATAATAATAATTGAGTTTATATTCATATATTTATAAGTTGTTTGTGAATTTCTTAATATATATAAAGGGTCTGACCAAAAGTTATTGAGTTCCCCAAAATTCATACATTACTCATACATTGTACTCTAGATCCACCTTGAAAGAGTTTGATCTTCTATAAAAAGTTGGAAGGAAGGATAATTATCACCTATTTTTCTTCCCTGTATATATAAAAAGTTAATAATAATACTATTAAGATGACCTCTACTTTCAATACGAGGTAAAATAATAATATAAGGCTACTAAAAAGGACATTAATACTGTTGAGCCTGAGGCATCGGATAATAATCATACAAGAAAGAGAAAACTCCAGCCTTTGGAACAATTATAATAATGGAAAAAAGAAAGAGACATTGAATCTTGATTAGGAAATTGAACAAATCCATTTATGAGATATATTGTAATCCCTTGATTAGTTGAATCTTTACCAAAAACAGAGCTTTCTTTTACTTAAAATAAACAAACATTAGTAGCAATAATTTGCATAGTCCTAATTCTTCTCCATTGACGCTAACAGTTTGTTTTCTGTTGGCATGACATTATGATTTGTGATCAGATCCCCTATAATTAGATGCTGTTATACTTTAGGTCTTTTTGGTTTTCTATGTTCTAACGTTTCTCAAATGACCACTTTAATTGTCTTTATTGCTACATACCATCATTGGATTTTAATATAAAATTAATTGCAAATCAAAGGCAAAGAAATTGCAATCATGTGCTATAATTAGTTAGTACGAATTACATGGTCTTCACCCTATGCTTTTGTAAATTATTGCTGTCTAAAATTAAGCTCCTTTTGACTCACTGTTTTAGATTTCACGGTCATGTTCATTTCACTTAGGGCCTGTTTGGAAAGCTACCCAGGTAATTGGAGTTGGTATAACACAGTTTGACATGTTTGTTAGACCAAACAATTACACAATTAGGTGGAATTGGATGTAATTGAGAGGGTGTAATTACACTCTCCAATTCTCAAGGGAAGATTGAGAATTGGGTGTAATTATACCATGTAATTACAAAGTTACTTTAGTTTGTTTCTTATTTGTTTTATTTTAATTTCTTTTTTATTTCTATTATTTTAATTTATTTGATTTCTATTATTTTAATTTCTTTTTTATTTTTATTTTTAAAATTTTTAAAATGTATTTTTCTTTTTATATTATTTATTCTTCATTTCCTTTCTTCTCATTCCCAATCTTTACTTGTGGTTCCATGTAATTGCTCGTATTTTTTATTTTATTTTATGCATTTAGCATAACCGTGTTATTATTATAATTTTTGAAATTACACCTCTTAATATTGGAAAGAATGAGTCATTAACAAACTTGGGCATATAACGAGTGACGTTATTAAAGTAGAGTTTCATTGTAAAAGAGGTTATAGCCTTATATTTTCCCTTTCTTTTGAATTATTTACTTAAGTTACGTTGGAACTTACATGTAACGTTGGAATTTGACATAAGCGTATTATGTTAAACTTTTTCTTTTGAATTTTGAATTTAGGTTATATTTTCAATTTTAAGTTATTTGCTTTAGTACTATTGACTTGTTATTTCACATTGCATGCTGTTTATTTTTCACTTACAGTTGATGGTTTTTTGTGTTAAACATTTGAATTATGTTATGGCATTATATTTATAAATATTTTTTTTGTCAAACATCTAACCCATGACGTTCTTACAAAAAATGTCTTCTTTTTAAGTTTTATAATTAATTAAAATTAAATATTATTAATTATTTTTTACAATATTAGTTACAATTATATGATTATTAATTAATATATTTTAAACAATCCATGTGTTATTAAATAACTAATTTAATATCATTTATAAAGGCAAATATTTTTAAATATTAATTTTTAAATTTTTTATAATTAAATTTTATTTTTAAATTAAACTAACTGTGTAATTACTTTTGCAACCAAACAACACGTTTGTAATTACGTTATGACAATTATAATTACATTACTGTGTAATTACTAGTAATTACACCAATTCCAATTACCAGGTGGCTTTCCAAACAAGCCCTTAAGTCACAAATTTGCTGCCAGTCAAAAGAGTTTGACAAGTTTAATTTCTCTCATGTCTGATGTTTCTCGTGCAAATCTATTTATTACAATCTCCAACGTAATTTCATGCATACTAAACTAAAGAGATCTCGTTTCTTGCTTGATTATCATCCTTATTATGTACATTATCTTGAAGGATCAATCTGTAGTTACGAATTGAGATCCACAAACAGAGCATAAAACATTTTAGCTGAAGCAATTTATCCAATCTATAATTAGGTGATTGCGCATTTCTAACGATTGTTGGCTCCTCTTTCCCTTTATTCCACACCTGGGTAAATTATTTTAACCCTATTCAGTAGCCCGGTCTTTTCTTGGTGATTGGATCCTTGAGTTCATCAAATGGGATGGTGATAGTATCCTGACTCGAGCTCGGACAGATTGGTAAACTGAACACTCACGAGGAGAACAAACCAAGTCAATTTCATAAATTAAGATTAACTGATTCGACTGGATTATTTTTTTGCCTTTTTCGTTGCATGCTCTATCACTGCTTTCTCAAATAGATGTTAGTGTGGCTCACATATAGACGAACCTAAGCATTCTCCTGCTCTACGAAGTTATCTAGAGCTAGAGCTGAGTCGGGGCTGCTTGACGCTACGCTTTTCTTATTTGAGTGGTGTCATTGCTTCTGTTTTCTGTTCTATCAATAATTTTTTGGCTATTATAGGCAATTCCATCAATCTCCAGCATATTTGTTGAACTTTTTTTCTTTCAGTCTTCTATAACATAGGTACAATTTGCATATAAATTTTAACTTGATCTTCTTTTAGTAAACTGTAAAAGTTATGAAGTTGTATTGTAACACTTGACTTACTGACCATGAATGATTAATGTGTACTGGTTCAAATCAAGCAAATAGTTATACAATACTTCATTAATCAATTTTAAAGTAACTATCTTTTCACTGCAGAAAGCAACAACAAAACTTGTCACATCTGAGAACTTCTACTATGCTTTTGTTACATAGCAAAAATTTCAAAACTCCTTTTCATAGTATTTACAATTTGTAATTGAAAAACTTCCATTGTGACAATTGAGTTACAACAAAACTCTAGTGATCTGGGTACAACTTCTTTCTTCTATTTGTTTTGATTTGATTTCCTCAGCACACCTTAATGTCCTCTCAATTTCATAGCCTCCTCCAATGCTCACTTCCCTTTCCAAGTGGCAACAATAGCTCTCAAAAACACTCACATTCACATGAAACTTGAACTCCATCAAGAACAAAAATTCCATCTCCAACCTATTCATTTCATTTGTTGTCAATCCTCCCACTCTTGCAAAATAAGAATTCCTATAGTTCCTGTGGAAAGTAATAAAAATATATTAGCTAAATTGCATTATTTACAAGAACTTGAAATTAACTTCTCTTCAAACTAATAAAGAAGGGGAGTTTAAGAAAAAAAGGAAAATCAGAGGATTTTCTTGATTCTATTTTTTGAAAGCAAGCAACAATTATGAAGAAAAGGGGAAAATAAAGTAGTAAAAAGTACTCAATAGAATAATTATCTGTCTAAAATTTTTTTAGGGAAGAAAGCAAAAGTCACCAATAAAGGTTACTTACTTCAGTTTGCAACCTTGACTAGTCTATTCTTTTATGACATTTATAATATAATGACTTCAAATTGAAGCAAAACCAAAAAGTGGGCTGAAAATTAAAGAAAAGTAACTTACATGTCTTCAACATACTTGGAAGCAACCATGATAGTAGTAATGAGAAGCCTATGTACATTTCTTTGACTAATTCTGAACTCAGGATAGAGTTGACAGAATCTATCAATATATACATAAGCAACCACATAGACTGATGGTCCAGCTCTTGTGTACCTAAAAATTCTCTCTAAATAAGATTGTATTGTCATGTCTGGTGTTTCATGGCAATCAAATACTCTTGTTCTTACATTTTTAGACAATGCCCATGTACAATTTTTCGCTATTCTTTCATTCCTAGCCAAATTCCTCTCAATTAGAGAAGCAAGAACTGAGATCACTAATGGGATGTTTGAGTCTTGTTGATAAGAGTAAAAATAAAGATCATCCCTTAGTTTTCTTGGTGATATGTTGGAGTTTGTAGTAGCTAAGGCCATTTCTTGATTTTGAGTTTAGTCAGGGGAAAAGCAGAGGAATTTGAAAGGGAGGGTTTTAGGTTTTCTAATTCTTTTTTTTTTTCCCTTGGGAAATGAATGAATGGTTATGGGAAAGGAAAAGGAATTATTTATATAAGGGAGGGAAATTTAAGAGTTTGGTGGGGGGATTTGGCAGTGTTATAGTAGTAAAGAGAATTTTATAAAGTGAAAAAAAAAAAACTTTTGGTGGCACTTGGAAGGTGAGTAGGAAAGGAGGGAGAATATCAAATTACAAGATATTTGCCTCCTCATTGTAAAGGCAAAGTCCAGACACACCAGCTAGTTTTCTGCTTTAATTTATTGTTAGATCACATATTATATTGTCATATGCATATTTTCTTATATTATATGCTCCTATTTTGCCCTCTAGCTAGAACTATCACTGCAAGCTGTATGTTCTTGAATCTCTCAATGCTACAAGTCAAACTGTTAATCCACATACCAATATTATACTAGTAGTACCTTTTTACTGCGGGTGGACAAGGTCATTGACCTTGTGAAGTCAATCCACATTTAACATCTGCAATTAATTGTCACACCTTAAGCAAATAACACATCTACAAAATACCGGAAGAGATATTGGGTACACAAGGAAACAAATTTTAGATCTTTTAAAGTTATGCAGTCCTAGGCCCAAAACAGACAATATCACTAGTGAATTGATTATTACATACGATATTAGAGTCACTCCATGTGCAACCTTGGGCAATGATGGGACAAGCGTTCAAATAAATTTAGACAAATCTCACATCTTTAAAAATGATGGTGGGGAAACCTCAATGAGAACCCTGAATCCCTAAAAGGGCTATATGTGACATCCTAGACAAATTTTACATCAACAAAGCACCGGTGAGATATTGAATATATGAGGAAACAAGCTTTAAATCCTAGTAACGTGTTTTAAGGTCGTGTGAACCTAAACCCAAAGCAGATTGTATCACTAGTGAGTTAGATTATTTATAAATATAGCTTAAGATAAAAAGTAAAGATTCTTCAATATAACCGTAGTACAATGAGTAACATTTAAGTTGCACTCTCCGAATGAGTCATGAAATAAGTGAAATTAGGTGAGATTAGGGTTCAAATCCAAACAACAAGAAACAACATTAAATAATCTTTTCTCGTTTTCCTAGTGGTCAGAGTTATTTGATAACAATAATAAAATAGCGGAGTAATACACAAGTTCCTTCAAACATTACTTTTATTTTAAAAAATATATATATATTAGCATAAAAACAAATGTAGCCACAACTGTTTTGCTTACCCTATGAATACTTCCAAGGGAGGGGTGAAGTAGAATATGAATGTGCGTTAAGGAGTCACCGACAGTAGGAGTGGGGAAGGAGGTATTCAAATCTGTTAGGTCTTGGAAAGGTCCACGCTGAATCCTGCAATTAAAGAAGGGGTCTTCATTTGTTTCTTTGAGATTTGTGTCCCACCAGCTAGCTATATTTCAATCAAATAGTAAAATACAAACTAGTACTGAAATTTGTGACTAGGACTGCTACAACTCACACGTGCATTAGCTTCAGACATTTACTTCAAAATCTTCTTGGTTTTGCAACTTGCAACTTACAATAAAAGGAATACGTACAAAAGGATTTGTTGGAAGCTTTCATGGGAGTTTCTTCTCATCACCTATTACGGTTGGATTCCGCATAGTGACAAAATGCGTCTCTTCTTACTGTTAGTATGACTAAGATCTGTCTATAATTCTCATTTGTAACATCATTTTAGTAGTATTCCGGCCTCAAAAGCTGAACCCTACCCAGCTCATCAACTCAAAACACTCGGTGTACGGACTTGTAAGCTTACGTAAATTACTTATTCGAACAAATTGGGAACGTTCAGAGGCTTTGAGGGTATTAATTAGATTTACTAAGATTTTGAATCTTGAATATATGGTCAATTTTTTTCTATAACAACTTCATTTGTCCGGTCGATTTTTGCTTGTTATCAATCACAATGATCAACTATGTTTTAGATACATTGGCACTTTTACTTTATGTCCTATACCTTTCTCTCAATATTTGGTTTTTCAGAGTAGAAAATATATATATATATATATATATATATATATATATATATATAAATCTAGTACTTTTTATGTTTATTTATTATTATTATTATATTAATGTAGTGCAAGGTATAATTTTCACCAAGAACCTGCTTATGTTCCTGCTATCCCTTCACCTATTCAGGATTCACCACTGCCCCACCAAAAAAGAAGTTTTTTTTGTAAAAAGTCCTCGGGATGTTTTTAACAAACTGATATCAAACACAGAGAAAAGGCCATAAATAGTCCCTTATCTATGAGAGTAGGTCTAAAATGGTCCCTTAACTATACACTTACCGGTTTTAATCCTTTAACTATCCAAAAACTTATCAAATTTGGTCTCCGTCTTTTTTTTTATACAAACAGTGTACAAACTCATAAACCTTCGTCAGATTAATCATTAAACCATTCTTCAGGCTTATATTTCTCTCTCCCTGATTCTTTTTCCTCAAGCTCCTCTTGTTTAAAAAAAAAACTGGTAAAAACTGGTAAAAATCGACAGAAAAAAACCAACGGAAAGACCGACAGACTCTGTCGGTTTTTTCAATAATATTTTTTTTAAGAAAACCGACGGACTGCGTCGATTATTTTTTGCACAAAAATGCGCGAAAAAATATAATTATTTGTTATATTATTTTCTAAAATAAACTGATGGAGTCCGTTTTTATTTTTTATTTTTTTATAAAAAAACCGACGGAGATGGAGTCCGTCGATTTTTAGAGTGAAAAAACAGTATAAATTAAATCAATGTAAGTATATGAACAAAAAATATCAGTGGTCTAGTGGTAAAGCCCTTTAATGCCAAGGAACATAGCCGGGTTTGACTCCAAGTTGCTACATTTCATTCTTTAATTTTCAAAAAAAAAAAAAAACCGACGTGAGACCGTCAGTTTTTTTAATTTTTTTTTTTTAACAAAACCGACGGACTGGGTACCGACGCAGTCCGTCGGTTACGAAACGTGAGAGAGAACTTGAGGAAAAAAGTTGAGGTTAAAGAATGAACTTGAGGAAAAAGAAGCAGGGAGAGAGAAATATAGGTCTGAGGAATGGTTTAACGATTAATCTCACAAATGTTTATGAGTTTGTACGCTGTTTGTATAAAAAAAATAGATGGAGACCAAATTTGATAAGTTTTTAAATAGTTAAAGGACTAAAATCGGTAAGTATATAATTAAGGGACCATTTTAGACCTACTCCTATAGATAAGGGACTATTTATGGCCTTTTCTCATCAAACACACAACACGTTTCGTTAATCTTTTCTGATAGTACACTCAACTTTCAATGTTAGCCACAAAACAGTGAAACACTCTGCTAGTGAACACTTAGCATGAACTAATAGACCATCACCGAATTTGTATTTTTTATCTGTTCAATCAAACCTGCACATTGAAACTGCAGTGGTACATGAATTAAGTATTTAGTTGTTGTAGTACGATTTTCCATTCTCTGGTATGTTGTTGTTCGGTCTCTCAATAATTAACAATTATCTAGAGTATAAATGCTTTTTCGGGGATCGGAGTTCTAGCTCAATTAACCAAAAAAAATATTCTTCTACCACTCCGAATTAACCAAAGAAAAAAAGTCAAATTTGCTTGTGTAAAACTCATTTACCACATTACATAAAAGTGATGACACGAGAGTATTAGTCTGAGGACTATCCATGTCCAACGAAAAAGTAGAAACAAAGGAGATCCACTTGATGGATCATGAACACAGAAAAAATACTATAGAAATACAGTAGAATAAGATTTTCTGATCAAATAAAAAAGATTGAAAAGGAACGATTTTGTACAATATCATGAGTACCAAAACGTTGAAGGTTAAGGGGCTTTGGGCCCACTACATTACCCCATGATTTTTGCCCATACAGGCTGTGTATGGCCTATGCCATAATTAATTACTTTGGGCCTAACCCAAAGTTCCAACTATAATGACCTTTCATCCCTATATTCAGTCAAAAGGTTACTTCAATGAAAATTATGAAATCATGTTGCCAATTGGCCAACTTTAGAAAATACTACTCCTATCAATTATTGGTCAGATGGTCGTGAATGAAATATTTGTACCTTTTTTTTTTCTGCTATGTATTAATTTCTATGTTACTATTTGATCAGAAATTTGTATAGCATTCAGTGTACGGGCAACTTGTATCTCATTTGTCGTTTTCCTTTGGCAATTTAAATGTTTTTTCAATGAGTTAAAAAAAGAGGGAATCTCAATTTACCCCCTAACATTTAGTAGGCATTTGGCCATCAATTTTAAAATCATGGTTTCAAACCAGCGTTTGGCCATCAAAATTTAATCGTGGTTTGAAACCCAGTTTGAATCCAAATCATCCAAAAAAGTATGGTTTCAACTTTTTTAAATACAAAATTTAATCCATAAGTTAATATTTTGTAAAAAAAAAATCCATAAGTTGGTAAATAGTTTTAACAATTACCCCCATCAATCATTTACCAATCTCATTAACTTCCCAACCTTTATTTATGTCTACCAATCTTTAATTTATGTAGGAAAATTATATTAAATAGTAGTTACATTACTATTCATGTTAAATTTTCGATTTTATTGAAGTAAAGTTTGATTAATTGATGTTGCATTTTTTAGAAAAGTCTTCTAGTAGTGTACTAATTTTGTTATAAACTATGATTTGCTCATTTGGTAAGATTGTATAAGAATTGAGAATGTTTTGATAGTTTTCACAATTTGTGGGGTTTTTATGTCTATACGAGAAAATACAACTTAAAATATTCAAATTGTATGTCTAAACATGGTTTCAAACCATGTCCAAACGGGGCCTTAAAGATTGATAAATAATATCCCAGAATGGGAACAATAACTCCCTTATACAATATTTTCCGATAATTTTTTTTTATAAATAAAGATTTATTTCTTTTTCTTTCTAGAATTTTAAGTTGTCAAAAAAAAAAAAAGTAAAAAGTCAGAATAATTTTTTTGTTGGAGGAAATTTTTTTGGCTCTATTTGTTTTCCCGTATTTTTGCAGTACGTTAACTTGATTTGCAAAAATCACTTAGTATATGCAAAATTTTCACTTAGAAATAAACTTTCACTGTGGCGTTTTAAAAACCTAAGCCATCTGGAAGCTGGAAAACTTTAATTTGAAGATGAGAATTGCTTTCTTTAATAATTAAAGTATTACTCCATATCAATAGCTCAAGGTTTTGTATTTGTGCACTGATTGTGTATATGTTTAATCTACACGTAAGTATAGTGTATGTAAATGTTTAAATAGAAGTACATTTAAATTGAAGTGCATTAATTATTCTACATAGCTCTAGTATACAAGGGAAAGTTAGTACAATAATCTTAACAGAACAGGTAAATGAGAGTATTATATATAGATACCCATAGGTAATGTTAGATGAGAGAATTAGAATCCAAAAGTTTAATGCGGATGCAGGTAAAATGAATGTCACATAGCTAGAAATTTATTAACAAATTATTCTAAATAGTTGTTATATTATAAAAGAAGTACCTTATTTTCAACAGAATAGATGAACGGGGCAATAATAAGAGTTGTATATTTTAATTCTAAAAAGAAAAAGATAAAAAAAGAAAATTCTTATCGAAAAGTATTATCGTTCTCACTCAGTATGTGAAGGGGGTATCGTTTCCACCCTTAAATATTCGAGGGTAAAGTGAAATTCACTCAAATAATCCTAAGGTCACTATATTCGAATTTATGATATTATGATTAGACCTGACATTTCGCCGATTGGTTGTCCCTGTGTGGATGGGGTAATTTAAAAACCTGCAAATAATCGTACTGGTGGATTTTTCTCTGTTTGGTCGTTTTCAATTTTAACAGATCCATTTCCTCATTATTTCTTCTTCGGTTAAAGTATTTTATTTTAAAAATATAAAATAATTCTAAAAGTTGTCGAGGAAAAATGTTACCTTTCCCCTGTCCTTTTTGACAAGTACAAGAGAGAAATCTGAAAAGATACACTCTATGAAATTCTAGTCACCTCTTATTTAATTCTAGTTTCTAGGTAATAAGAGTAAATTTGGTAGTTTTTATGTATAGTATGCTAGTTTATATGTTATAGTACTATTTTAAAAAAAAAAATTGTTTCATAAACTTTACACTTGTTCAAAGTTCAAACACTGCCACACAAATTGAGATTAAAGTAGTATATAACATCGGAGTTTTCTAGGTTCGTGCGCACAAAGGACTAGTTTTAAGTTGCTGCAACTGATTTATTGAGCTTTAGGAGTGAAAGCCGTTAAGTCATAATTGATCATATAAGTTAATTGTAAGTAATTTAGTAACCGATTTAGAAAATTTCGCACAATCAATTGAGTTGATAATCAGTTCTCATATTCGAGACAGAAACTTGATAAAGTGTGTTATTTAGCGTGATTTGATATATTTGTCAACACAAAGGACTAAAAAAGAAAGTTGAAATATATTAAAGATGCCCTTTGTAAATAAAAACTTGTATATGTCCACATGATTTTTTAAAAATATGTTCAATAATCTTGAACACATGGAAATATAGGATTTGGGAGAGCTTTTCACATGTTCTAGTGTTATAATATGAAAAGAATCGAATAAATCCACCATGACCCCCCTCTTCAGCACACTTAAGCAGACATAATCAGGTCCTATGATGTTATTGTTATTTACTCAACATGGAATAAGATTATCTTGGAGCCATACATAAGATTGCTAGGATTTCTGCAATTATTTTAGCAATATAATGGCATTAAGAGATATTATTTGATTTGATCTGACCATCTGGGTTAGCAGCGTGATTATTGCTCAGAGATCCTGATAATTAATCTGGAAGATTGTGATCGCAGAGTGAACTTACTGTCACTAACAAATCGTGATTTGAATTAAAGGGTGAGAAGGAATTTGATGATCCATATATATTATAGTATAAGAAACTTAAAAGAGGTCATGGATTAAAGGCAGATTGAAAATTTAGAGCAACACAGTTCAGATTCGATGTCATCTCTTGCATACATATATCAAGGTTAAATTTCATAATTGGCTACCTAACTAGTTAAGTGACTTTAGTGAAACAAAATAATAGGAATGTGACTTTGCAGGAAAAAAGTGATAGCTATGTCACCATCTATAAAACTTACCCCATATATCAATGCAAGTGTATAAATACACTTCTTTTTTTAACATATATATTCATAGTTTGGATTGAAAGTAATTGATTCGATTGAACCTTCTAAAGAGCAAGCTTTGCGTCTACAGCAATAAATTTTTTTATTTTTTTTTTACTTTACCAATTTGTCCTCAAACCCCACTTGGGTTACACTGGATATGTTGTTTACCTGTCTATCTTTAACATTAGCAAAGTATTCACAACATGATGGGACATAAGCCAACACAAAACTACACAAACACCAATTCTTGTACATTCAATTTCAACCCCTAAACCTCAACAGTAAGTTATAGACCCTAGTTTCACTAAATAAATGTAATGCTTTTATCTGCATCACGTAGACTTATATTGAATGAACCACCAATAAAAACAAACGCTCTTTCCACGTGAACACTTGCCTTTGAGAAAGCTAATCAGATTGCTCAAGAATAAAATACTCCTAGTATGTTAGATCAATTACCAAAAGAAAACAAGAATAACACTTTTTTAAAAGACAGACTCAGTGAACGCACCTTACAACTTTGTTGGGGAACATTATTAGACCATATTGACGCATATCTATGGTTCTTACTAGATATGAAAAAGCATTATTTTGTTAAAAGTGGGATGGCACTATCATGGGAAAATCGATTTTACAAGATATATAATGCACGCAATCATGCATTTTGCCAGTAATGGCAATCCAAGAATAAGAAGGATAAATCCATTGGGTTTACAAAATACTCCCAATTCATGCAGACAAATCTCCACCGAATCCAGCAGAAATTATATAGTACGTGCAGGTGAACACAAAAAACAATGAAATTATATTTACTCAGATCTGATATTTCCAACTAAACTACTGATGTTAATAAAATTCGCAGATTTTGACATCTCCCATCTGCACAGCAGCTATGTGAAAGGAAATCTATAATTCAAAATAATAGTGTAAGATGTATCCTCCCATGTACCGAAAATTATATTTCTTTGTAGGAGTAATTATCTTTGATGCAATTCTGTTTTAAGCGGCTTCTTTCTTCGTGAAATTTCACCTTAGCTGTAACAGAATGACAATTGCATCACCTTAAATTCACTAGTTGCATAGCCATCAAACAGACTGCAACAGCTTGCTGACTCATGGAATTGCAATAAGCCACTGCCAACCAAGGTCAGAGCAATTTTTTTTTTCATATAGTAGATGTTAAACCCCTTTGGTGAAAATCTGTCTCCGCTGTTGCTGACAATGAATGATGTCAGTGGTGGAGGTAGAATTTTTACCAAGGGGATTCATCATCTACTATATATGCCGGTAAAAAATAAAAATTGACCTACTGTAATTTTCCGGCAAAAGAGGTTCGGATGAACCCCTTCTAGCTTCGCCCTGCTCATATTAGGCAGCAGCTTCTTTATATAATACTTGGAACATTCAGAGAAACCACGTTTCACAAATCCAAGGAGAGAACATATACACAAATGTTAAATCAGCAAATCATCTTCTTATATTGAATACTCTTGGACCCCAGAACCATACTAACAAACAGTATAACATCTATAGAGGCACAAGTAACTTTCAGTTCACTTGACATTATTAACATATATAGCTTCTTTTTAGCAAAAAAGAAAAAAAAGATCAATGCCTACAGGCTACAGTATATGTGAATGGGATAGAGGAAGCAACATTTCATAATTATCATACAAACCTATTCTAACAAATGTTAAGCTCAATTCTTAGCTTAATTAAAAGGCTGCAGCCTATACACATTCTCTTCCTGCATCCTGGGGACTTCCCATTTTCGATGAGCTACATACAAATTGATCATATAGGGAAGAGAATGCAACATGTGTGTATAGATGTGATAATAGGGGCTAATTTGTACACCTTTCTTCGTTTGGTAAAGAGTAGAGCCTGTAACGGAATAGTTAGATAAATAAATTGAGGCCTAATATAAAGCTTAAAGGATGAGCTATAGGCATATTTTAGATTTGTTATTGAGAAATTTCCCAAAATCTTTGAACTCTCTATATTAGAAAATATGGATTTCCCCATTGTATTCAGTGTGGAAAATCCTTTGTAACTATAAGCTAAGACAAAGGCATAAAAGATGCTCAATGGGTGTCCTAGTCGCTAGAGCTAAGCAAGATTGTAATAGAAGTTTTTACTTGCACACACACAAGTGTATCCAGCAGCCCAGAAAAGAAGCAGAGCCTAGGACATATGTCATGAATATTGTTTTCTTCAAGTGTTGATGCCTCATAATACATCAGTTCTAGTTGATTCGGGAAAATCAAACTGGACAGAAACAGTAAAAATCCCTTTTTTGGGAGTTTGAATTATCATAGTTGCCCAGCTATATATTACTCTTGTCTCCCAAATCACAAAAAAATAATTCAAATCTTGCATTTAAAATAAGTAAGCAGAATGAGAATTTGCAACGCTGGGGAAGAGGCCTCAATGTAATCTGTACAATTCAATGTGAATTCTTTGGCAGTGAAGGTAAAGAAGCTCGTGAATGCTAATAAAGATATATATTCGAGGACAACCATAGAGATGGAGATAAATATAGTATGGATATGAATAAAAGAAAGCGTACAACATCAAAAGAAGTTCTCAAAGAATGAGACATAAATATAGAGAGGACATAAGACATGAACATTTTTAACAAAAACGCTCACTCAACGCATATCTGGTCATCAGTATTTAGTAGGATGTTACATCTAAACATTGTCAAGTGTGGAAAATTTGATAAGAAAACTTCAGCGCATCCTTTTGTTCATATCAACATTAACATTTCTCAGCGAGCTAGAAAGTCCCAGTTTGACATACATCTGAAAAAACAAGAACTTTGTACTCCAATCAGAAGGCACAAAACCTGTGGACATGAAAAAGGTGCTTATATAATCAAACTCATATGCAACACAATTCCTATAAAAGTCCGTGCCCGTCCCCTTTTCAACCACAAAAAATGAAAAATGCCTCTCCTAGTCAAACGCAAGGAGAGGAAAAACAAAAGGGGAAACCTGACTTAAATGGATACATGACCAAACAAGATGTTCATACACTTATTGGCCCAACTTTTACCAACTACTATCTGTTGGTACTACAAGTTTCATACAGGCACAGAGGCGAAGAGTTTAAAAGTCAGTCTATTTTTCTTTTCCGGACAACTATAGAAAGGACAATAGACAATTACTAGAATGCCATCCAAACTCTCGCGTGCATCAGACATCATAATTTTGGGACACTAATTGAAGAGTGAAGTTATTACACCTACTAACTTGTCTCGTGTCCAAACATACTGGTTAAGCTTTTTATGTCATTTAGTTAGAGTATAGACTACAGTGCTAGAAGATATTTAGCTATGAGCTGCGAACTGTTTAACGTCTTAATTGGATACGTAGAATACATGACCTTAAATAAAATCATAAAGAAAA
Organism: Lycium barbarum; assembly: GCF_019175385.1. Classification (NCBI taxonomy): domain Eukaryota; kingdom Viridiplantae; phylum Streptophyta; class Magnoliopsida; order Solanales; family Solanaceae; genus Lycium; species Lycium barbarum. The sequence continues at coordinate 116,740,659 of NC_083342.1, forward strand.
ATGTCTAAACAAAATTTTGCAACAGCGGATCAACTTAACAAAATAATAGGAAATTTCTCCACTAGGTAATAGGCTAGTCAAAATGCACATGTTTGATCAAGACAAAACAATTCTAGATCAAGAAGATAATCACAAAACCTTCAAGACTTGGAAACATCACTTCAGTAGGAGTGTAGGACAGTGGAAACTCAATCTGCAAACAAAAGATGCTGCCACTAAGTTTGAAAGATAACCAGTTAAACAGCTTCACCTCTCTTGCCCTCCAATGGAAAAACCTTGTTCATGAGAACAGAGTCCATTTGCATTATCAAAGTTAACATCATTCTGAAATGTGGCACTGTACCTTTGGCAAAACCACTTTGTTCTTTGATAAGGCAGTGATCCCTGTGGACATCTGTAAAACAAGTCCTCCTGAAAGCAGCTTTTACACAACTAGATGCTGTTTGTTCAACTCATTTTGCAAAACAATAGGTCAGCATCCCGCAGATGAAACAAACAACACAATCAGACTCATTCAGGGCGAAAAAGAGAAACAAAATCAAGTGCAAATCAGTTTTTGATCTTCCAGGGAAACGGCACAGGCTTAGCAGCTTTGTATGAACTGCAATGTAGAATATGGTAATGCATAATCAATTTCCTTGACGACAAATCTTCTCTGCCAGAAATGAAAACGAAAAATGAAGCATGTACAGGTAAATCTTGTAAAAAAGGGGATTCTCTTTTAGGAATACAGTCCCTTTTCTCTCCGCCAAAAGAGAAGGGAGGGATGCAAACAGGAGAAAGAACAAATAGACAAAGTGCAGACATTGTACTCATCCTTTCAGCCAAAAAAACTGCCAATCTGAGTTTGTATCCCTAGGCACACTCGAGCCATGAGAATAGAGATATCCTGCATGAGTTATGAAGCAGATTATGTAAATCCTACAGAACATTCATTTAGGCACCATTGAAAATAGAAGGAATACAACATATCAGCAGATTGCAGCGAAAAAATTAAAGACCACCTCAAATTAAGAATATTTCTGCCAATGACCCTTAATTATATAGATTGAAAATCGGCTATTTGCGAAATTTATCCGCCAATTTTCGGGTCCAGAAACCAGAACCCGAAGAGAAGGGTTTAACACTTGCCATAACCGTCCCCCTTTCCCTTGCGCCCCTTATGGCTTCACCTTTGGGTAAGATTTGTAAATGAGCAAGGTTAAATTAGATTCTTATTACGAAAGCAGGAGGTCCACAAAAGAATTCTTTGTTTGTTTGGATGGAGGTACTTAAAAAATGTTGTATCTGCAAAATCAGTACTTTGGAAGAGAGAACTGATGATTTGCATAGTATTCTCTGTATTTGAAAACTCCTTAGAAAACACAGGTCATGTGTTCTTGCTATGTAAGATTGTTTGGTATCCCTGCCAATTAAGAAGGTTAGAGTGTTTCCTACTGTTATAGACATTTCGTTATATTAGCAGGATATGCCCTCCTTACAAAGGAGACATGTAGCATCTGAATTGAATACATCACTTAATAGGAGTCATCTTCTTATCTAAATGAATTACCTTAACTGGGTTTGTGTTGCACGATCATGGAGAAGCTGGTAATGAAAGCTGTGAATGATGGAGACTGAATTGGTAGGAATATTCATTCACTATGTTGTGGTATTCTTGGCAGATTATTGTGGATGGACCATGGAAAAAGAACAGGACATTAGGACGATGTCTCTTGTGCAGCAAATATCGATAAGTTATGAGACGAGATAGAATATCTGTGTAATGACTCAAATACAAGATGAGTATAAGGAAATGTTATATCTGCATTTTGGGTATTGTAACTTTAAGCAATCTTCAACTGCTGCTATTACAAACTACTTAAGGATAGTGTCACTCACAGTTCAGCTAGGTTGTAGCACTGTGGAGGATATTATCTGTTGTTTATTTGAGGTTTGGCTGGTTTATGCCCTTCTGCCAGAGGCAGCAGGCTATTGAAACTGAGATATAACCTATTCGTCAACTTGGATTTTGTGGTTTCTACTACTATTCTTTATACAGCTCGCTAACAAGTTATAGTAACAATAGCCATAACACGAAAAATGATGTCATTGCCAAGCTTTAATACACTTTGAATAGAGCATATAAGAAGACAAGAACTCAATACATTTTGGGAGAAAATAGTAAGAAAATATGGGTCACTCATTTTTTACTTGCCCATCATTCACCCAACTTGTTTTCGACGCGGATTGCAATTTTGACCCATTTTCGTTTCAACTACGACCAAATCCAACTTATTTTGTCCATTTGCGACCACTACCCTTCACATATCAGAACGATACATTTTTTTTTATTCTTGAATATCAGATTTATCCAAGTGTCATCTCAATGGAAGTTTTCTCAAATTTCAAGGAAAATTCTATATTTATATAATAGAAGAAAGATGTGCAAAAGTACTACTCTATTAAAGTTTGTTGAGAACTCTATAAATCCCCCCTAACTAGCCGCGTCTATATCAACATTACATGTCTTCAGTAAATTTAAAAGCAGCACTTCTGCAACTTCACCCCAAGGTTCCCATATGTGAAGGATTACTTGTGATTTTGTAGATGTAACCACTGACTTAGTGTGTTTCGATTCGATTCCTTTGAGGTAAAACATATGCGTTGTATATCTTTAAACACATTGTAACCCCTTATGATAATGCTTTGTGCCCTACATTTTGAAATTTTGATGTTTCTCATAATTTGGAAGTGGCAGAAAGCAAGAATCTTGTACATAAGGAAATTGTTATCTCTGGATAGACATACAATAAAATGAACAAGGTTCAATTTCACTATCCTATCCACATGCATGCGATATACAACAACCGGAACAAGCTCTTGATGATGGAACACAATCTAAATGTTATGCGAAGCGCCAGTATAATATGTTGTTGCTGAATGATTCTTTCCGTTACCAGGTGAGGAAAATCATGCAAATTGCAGTGCTTGGAAATGAAAATGGTATTTTTTTCAACAGAGTTGGGCAAAACTGGGTATGAACCCAGAGGGGGAAGTTTGCATTCATCTCCATTAAAGTAGACTCTCCGGGGAAATCCCCATCCCGACTTAAGTGCAAATTTATTCTTATCCTTTTGCATAAGCACCTCAGACTGAACGTTCCCTGAAGGGCCAGCTTCCATCAACACATCATTGTAGAACTTCATACCGTAGAACATGCCAGTGTCATCTGTGTATCAACAAATGATTGTTAAGCTTGAGGAAAAAAAAAACTAAATTCACATTCATATACACTCACTAATGGATTGGTAGGGCACAAGAGGCTTATGGTTGAAGCTGAAAACTTGAGTGACATTATTGAGATTAGGATGTTGTGCCACAAGTGTCCACTGTGTATGGTTCAATATGTAATTGAAGTTAGTGATAGCAATCTTGACTCTGCAATAATCCTTGTAATTGATCTTAACATGCCAATGGTGTGTGCATTGTAGCAATGGTTCATTCTCCTTTTTTGGAGTGTTTATTCCCTTCCTTTTCAGTTTTTCCGAGTCTCCCCTGCATCATCAAAATCCCAGTAGACTGATTAGCAACTGGTAGAAAATATCTCCATTTGGATTTGAAGTATCTACAGCCAGACCTCTCTATAACAACATTCCATGTTATGTTATATTATATGCTCTCTATAACAGCATTTTGCTGTAGCAGTCAAAAAATAGCCGGAACAAATGATTGTTATAGAGAGGTTTGACCATATAAAGTTCCGTTGGAAAAGATACCTACATGATGCAGTTGTGTTTGCAACCACCAGTGGCGGAGCCACATAGAGCCGAGGGTGTTCATCCGAACCCCCTCGGCTGAAAAACAAATACTGTTTTTACAAGGTTAAAATTATTTTTTATGTATATATAGTAGATGTTGAACCCCCTTAGGCTTCTTCGTATCTTTACTTTTTTATATTTTGAACCCCCTCGGCGGAAATTCTGGCTCTGCCACTGGCAACCACAAGCACAAGATGGGCAAGAAGTGATTGTGTCGTTGTAGAAAGTTGAGAAAGAAACACAACAACTCGGGTACTTGGATGACGGAAACTGAGAATAAGTGCATGTCACATTCCAGGTCACTGCAAATAATTTTTACATTAACCTGATTGCTTATTGAAATGACAAAAAAACAGAGCTAAAAAAGGGAAACTTACTCAACACTTGAGTTTTTCGCCTATGATCTGCAGTGAGAAAACAATGGATGGATCTATTTTTGCGGTGCCACAAGTGTAGCCTGGTCCTGGACCAAGCAGACTGAAATTCTTGGGTAGTTTAACTGTCTTGTTTGATGTTCCAGCAAATCTTCGCCCCAAGACGCGAGGACGCCACCTTTGCAGTTGCTGAACTGTTGGTTGTAGGGAACTCCAGGAAGCAAGTCCACAAGTACAGGGTCCATCTTGCAGCAGTGTGGTACATTTCCTTTAAACTTGGAACAGTCACCTTGCTCTGTTGTTTGGCTCCCACTATGGACCAAATCACTTCTTTGTTTGGCCAGTTCCATCATAAAGTCCATCCAGGGCTCATTATATGCCTATACATTTGGAAATTATTCATTGTTACAACAGCCAAGATAAATATTTCAGGTTGTTGTTGCTCGTATTATCATTCGTGTCAATCGATATTATGAAGATAATTACCACATAGCCATCTGGTGTCCAAGACATGACATCCCATTTTATTGTAATATTGCCAAATGAATCCAATGGATCAAATGCATCTAAAGGTCCAAAACGAAGAAAAGAATATGTAACTGATCACCAGGGAACAAAACGGGAAGGGGCTAGAATATACAATCTCTTATCGATAAGTATGTACTTTACCTGCATCAGCATGAGGCAAGATTGAAGACAAGACAACTGCAAAAAAAATTAACTTTGCTAGAGGAAATAAGAGTTGGTATTGATGGGAATAACATATTCTTTTCTGAGACATCCTTAGTATAGTATATCTTGATGTTTATGGATCTTATGTTTTTTTCTTCTAAAAGAATGAAGTTGGAGTACTAAAAGAGAGGGAGTTTTAGCTCATGATGATGCCAAACCTAATGGTTGTTGGGTGCTTTATGCCATATATCATTTTCTCACTCCCACTCTATAATTCTCTCTCACCTATTTTGGTAGTATCTTTTAAGGGACATGAAGTTGAGAAAGGCGGGAGAAAACTGGGACCTTTGAATGCAATAGCTAAGCAGTCATTAATTTCCTATGTGGGATATATATATCATCAGTTCTGATTAGTGAGTTCACTGTCGGCAAAGCTGGCCCTTTGTGGTAGATGTTAAGGCATAATTATTCTTAAATATTTATAACAAAAATTTCTAACCTTCTACCCCTAATAGTGAAAGAATCCTATTTTGATAGGGATATTAAGCAATCATTATCTATAACAGTGGTGAAACGAATTCAAAGAGTGGAGATTTTTTTTTGTTCTTGTATGTATGTCTTCCCTTTGAACTTAATTTAATCTTCGTGAGATCATTTTACACTGTGAAGAGCAGGGTGGCTGTGTTTCAAGTTGAAGTTGCATGTGAGCTCGAACACCTAAGATAAGACTAATTTTGAATTAGGAGTTTGAAGCTTCTTGAACATGGTTACATAAGCGAACAAGGATGTCTTAACAATTTGAATGACACAGACTTGCCATCTCCAGAGTTCTGCGTCTTTAACTAATGGGTTTATAGGCTTGAGTGGGATCTCTTGTTGAGTCAGAGCAGATCGATCGACTCCCCAAGCCACGACTTGGAGTGCTGGCCTGGTAGAGTGTCAGGAGTGGTGGTGTGGGGTCAGGAGGGGTGCCGGTCGTGAGCAACTGGTAGGGCGCAAGGAGTGGTGGCCTGGATCTAAAAGGGGTGCCAGCCATGACCAACTAGACCGAAAAACAAAAGAATGAAATACCAACCATTTGATCAACTGGGCCAGATGGATGTTAGGAGTCGTGGTCGGGATCAATGAAGCGGTTTCAGCAGTGACCAATGAGGTCGATCTTTCAGAGGGGGGCTATATTGTGTGTCAATTGTCATTAAAAAGAAAAACTGAGTGAGCTCTCCCACATAATAGACTAATCTTTTAGGTTAGACTCTCATGTACAGTTTATATCATTCAAGTAGCAGACTACGAAGTGAAACCATTGGTCACTGTGCTAAGCTAGAAAATGAATATGAATAGTACGTTGAATATAAAAAAAAAAAATTCAGCAGCACGGAATTAAATATGTCCTTAAGGAATTTAATTTTCCTCACAGTACCCGAGACATTGAATTATTATCTATCAATGTAGGACAAAATTATATTATTGAAATAGCGATACTTCAAATTACATTACACTTCAGACACCAAAAACAAAGATAATCACACCGGCACTGTATTATATTGAAAATAATGCTAAAAAGAGAGGAGAAGCCTTTATCGAAAAGCTTTTGTAGGAAAAGAGCGCAAAAAAGAAAAGAATTTAAGTCCAAAAATTTATTAATAAACGGAAAAGGGTCAAATATACCCCTGTACTATCGGAAAAGGGCTAAATATACCCCTCGTTATACTTTGGGTCCAAATATACCCCTGTCGTTATACTTTAGGAGCAAATATACCCCTCCCCCGTTAAATTGTCCAAAGTGGACTTTTGCTCACATGTGGCATTGACATTTTGGTGAGGTGGACGCCATGTGGCATTGCCACCTCACATCCCCAACTCATTTTACTTCGTCTAGTCAGGCAGTCACCTTCTTCTTTCACCACCATTGTTGTTGTTCTTCTTCTTGCCTTTTCTTGAACTAGATTTCGTCCAAGGAATGTTGTTATTTTCTTCTTCGACTTTGCCTTCTTGTTGCTAGAAGATACATTTTCCTTCGCTGCTGTTGTAGGTGTCGACAAGGGCAATGTAGTCACATCACCTTGTTTTTCCTCCTCTTCTTATTTTACTTTTGGTAATGTTGGGGTTAAAGTGGATAGTGGCTTTTGTTTTGTTGGTTGCTCTTCTTCTTCTTCTTCTTCTTCAATTTTGATGGATTTCAGAGGACTTTTCAGGTCGGTAGACGGTAAAAATTGGGTTTGGAAGTATCCACACTGTCGTTTTGGCAACAAAAGTATAATCATCATTGCTTCTTAATTCATTCTTTGAAGAAGTAAGAAAAAACTTTGATCTTCATACTTCTAATTCTTTTTTTAAATCTAAGCAATTTGATTGCAAAATCACTAGATATGACACAATTAATCAAACATGGAAACTTCGTAACAATTGGTATTAAATAGCGAACAGAAATGAAAGCAAATCCACCAAATTGAGATTGTTCTCCACTGCCACTAGAAAAAAGCTTATATGAATATGCATTTTTTTTTTGGGTAGCAAATATGCTGCAATAGTGGTGAAAGAAGAAGGTGACTGGATGAAGTAAAATGAGTTGGGGATGTGAGGTGGCAATGCCACATGGCGTCCACCTCATCAAAATGTCAATGCCACATGTGAGCAAAAGTCCACTTTGGACAATTTAACGGGGAAGGGGTATATTTGCTCCTAAAGTATAACGATAGGGGTATATTTGGACTCAAAGTATAACGAGAGGTATATTTAGCCCTTTTTCGATAGTATAGGGGTATATTTGACCCTTTTCCGATTAATAAATTAGGTCAAGCCAAGTGACAACGATGTGCCGACTTGTCTTCTTCCTAGCTCTTTACGCTATTTTAGAAGTGCTTTTCTATCTATAGTCAATAATTTCTTCTCATTCTCCAATGGGACAACACCCCTTCATTTCTTATTCATAACACAACCCAAAAGTCACATGGGTTCGAATCCATTCACACCAAAAAACCCAACAGAAACAACATAATTTTGTGAATGCTTGTATATTCAACTGTAGAGGTGGCAATTTCAGCCCATATTTAGAAAATTAGCTCATTTAACCCATATTTTAATGAGTAGGGTCACTCATATTTCTGTTGGTTATAAAAATCTTTTTGCGCGGATTGCCCTTCTTTTGGGGTGGTCTTTAAGTTTTGCCCTTCGCTTGAAAAGGTGACCGAAAGTACTGAGGTTCTAGGTTTGAACCCCCGCTCATGCATAAAAATAAAAATAATTTCGCAAGGCAAGGCTTTAAGAAAAATCTGCCTTATGCGACATAAGTTGTCTTAAAGGCATACTAAAGTTATGTCGGATCCGGCATATGTTCCCTTAAGGCATAACTAAAAGTTTGCCTTATAAGGCAACCTATGCTGGATTCGGCATAACCTTAGTTATGCCGGAAGACAACTTATGCTGTCTCTGGCAGAGGTTGCCTTAAGGCATAAAATTTATACCGGATCCGGCATAACTTTAGTTATGCCTTAAGGCACTTATGCCGGATCCGGCATAATTTTCCCAAGCCCTATCTTGCGAAATTATTTTTTATTTTTATGCCGGAGCCGGGTTCGAACCCAGAACCTCAAGGTTTATACGTGAAGGAAAAAAATTAAAGACCAGCAAATTAAGGGGAAAAAATTAAAGACCACCTCGAATGAGGACATTCCTGCAAATTGCCCGGTTGTATATGGGTTTCAAGTCTTTTTTTAACCCATAAAAACATGAGCAAATATGGGTACCCATATAACAACTCATTTTCCTCAAAATATGAGAAAATATTTTCCTTAATAATTTAAGGAAATAAAAAACACACCAACGCACCCCACCCTCCACACCCCACCCCCTGCCACTGCCCCTGCCCCTGCTCCCTACCACCCCTTACCCATCTCTACTGTCACGACCCAACCCCGTAGGCCGTGACTAGTGCCCGATCTGGGCACCCAAACACATCTATCAAATGCTATCTCAGATTTTATTAACCGCATTCCAGTATATAGCATAAGCCGACAAGACTATATTTTAAATTTAGATAATTTCCAGAAAAATTTCGGCAGAGTTTCCTTTGTTTTACGGACTATCCAATATACCCTGCGCACAGAAAATACCAACAAAGGCCACACAGGACCAACAAAGCAACATTTAAACATATGCGGACCGGCCGCCGCGGCGAATGGGATCGCCCAAACACAACATATACACACATTCATACAGGAAGACCCCCAACCCACAAACATGTCCACAGACCTCTAAACAGACCGACAGAATCATATGACGGGACAGGGCCCTGTCGTACCCCTGAGTGACGTACATTTATACAATAGCAGGAGACTGTACCAAAAATATAGGCTCTGGATAAGAGAGCGCCTCAGAACAGCGGAATAAGATCCTAAGCGGGCGGATCAGCGAACCTGTCGTATGTACCTGCGCGGCATGAAAACGCAGCCCCCGAAGAAAGGGGGTCAGTACGAAATATGTACTGAATATGTAAAGCCTGAAGTAGAGAAACCAAAATCATAACCGGAAACAGAACGAACAGAAAGGAATGCAAAAATCCAGAATACCAAATGCATATTTCAAAACATAAGGAATGTGTACAGAAACATATGCCATATCATGTCCGGCCCCCGCCAAGGGACTCGGTAGACAGAACGTGGTCACCCTCCCGACGCTGGTGCCACAACACATAAGGATCAGAATAGGGGATAACCCCATAACATAGCATGTCATGTCAAATGGCCATATCGGATCATATCAAAATAGTGTACATGGCACAGCATACTCCACAACCCATGTACACGTATACCTGCCCCCTCACCATCGAGGCACGACGAACAATGCAGAGGAATACGCTTGACAACATATCTTAGCCCGGGCTCAGTGAAGGAAACATTGAGACATCCACGAGTGGAGTAGTGAGAAACTAATGCAATATGAGACATAATACATTTTACAAGGACTCGATGGATTATTCCGAACAACAACCGTATTAATGAAACCGCACGATAGTCACAGTGCGTATATTTCGGATAACAAAAATAGATTATGTGATAATAGTCTTCTTGGGATCATTTCCATATTCCAAAATAATTTATAAGACTTAATAGAATAACTTAAACAAGTGTCATTTAGTAGTCAGAAGAGTAGTTAAAATGCAATAAGAGTGAAATCGAGCATAGTGGGCCCACCTCGGGTCAACTAAAGTGATAGGCTCAATTTACGTACATTAAGTCTATAGAGTCATCCCTGGAGATCTTCGAACAATCTCCTAACTTTCCAAGCAATTTGTGTAAACTTACCAAATTCTTTCAACAAAACGTACTTATAGGATTCAATTCTATTGAATGAAAAATGGACATTTTCAGATTTAGTTTGCTATAAACAGAATATCCCCCGAGGTTCAATTTCAAACCTAGTACATCTAGGACATGCCAAGAGAAAGAAAAGGATAGCTTTACATACCTTTAGCGTTTAGTCGTATTATAACCTGTACTTGCTGCACAATGGTACTTATCCTATATCAAGATATCAAGAGCTACGATTAGTCTACGAGGGAATTCAATACGTACTTTAACGTTAACAATCCCTTTCAAACATTTAGACCACGTTTCGTTCGCATTCAAACCAACTACATACAACTGATCCAACATCAATAATCATATGTTCAATACCAATCCGGACAGCCCACATAACATTCCAAATATCCCACATTCACAACATTCCATAACGATTCACATACGGCTATTTCATTCTCAAGTTACTCCTAATAATCCGTAGCCTTAACGTTTTCGTGTAGCAACTTTACAACAACCCAAACAACGTAAATACAATATATATTCTTAACTATCATTAGTCTTTCCAATTTAAAGAAGACAACATGTCCAAAACAGTTCCTAACCACGACACGTCCAAAACAGTCCCTAACCAACAACATAAAGGTGCCCGGAATTCTTGCGAACGTTTACGAACATACCAAGCAAACCACATATGATTCTTACACATTATTTCATGTCTTCATTTCATATAATTTTAGTAAAATACGACCAGCAGTCACACGATAAATATATCACCAAATTCATACGCAAATAGTTACATTGTCGACACTAAAACCTTACAACGACAACAACATGTTTAATGACATTACTTTCATGATTCTTGGAACTGTTTTAGCACCATTTCCATTCTTATAACAGCCCACAATTCATTCCAATTTCAACTTGAATCATTGCACTTCACTTTCGCTATATGTTCATAACAACATTCAACATTCAACATACACTAATTCACTTCTAACCTTAAAACAGTCCACAGTTTTGGACTGCTTGTATACTTCAACATGATTCGTTCTTTAACACCTCAATTCACATATTCAACATGCATACAATACACCAAAATGTCCATAACAACAACAATCAAAATATGTCACAAAACAGTCCATAACTTCTCCTAAAACAGCCCCCTACACGGCTTCAACACAACTACAACAACTTCATGATTTTCATTCATTTATCCATACTTCAACACATTCAATTCATTCCCATCATAAAATTCATGACAACAACCATCAAAATACCAAGTAAAATCAGTTCACTATTTTCCACAAAAACAGTCCACTACACGGCCATACTTCAACAAAACAACAACATGTTCATATCAACACAACTTCACCTCTAAAACAGCCCCTTCGGCTATAACCATATTTCAACATCAACATTCATAATTTCATACATGAAATGTTCATTTACATATTCACAACACCTCAAAATTCGTCCTAAAACAGTCCACACGGTTCAACTTCATCATCAAACACATAGAAAATGATCAACTCTTACCTTAACAAGTTGGCTTCTTAACTTTGCTAGAATCTTGTGAAATGAACTAATACTTGTTCTTGTTGCTCCAATGGATACTCCACGTTGCTATACACCTTGAAAAGGGTTGAAACACTTGAAGAAAATATATTTTTTAAATCTACTTGAAGAACCCAAATCTGGCCGTGAGCTATAAAAGCTTGTATGGCATGTTTATGGTTTCTCCTTCACTTGAAACTTAATGGTGAATGTGTAGAACACTTTAGGGACTTATTGGTAAGATAAAAATAGAAGGGCTGGCCGTGCAATGGTGGTGGAAATGCCATGGCTGGCCGTGGCTCTCTCTCTCCTTCACTTGGTGAAGATGAGAGCCTCTCTCTCTAAGTTCACTTTGTCTAGTTGGGAAATGAGTTGGCATGCAACTTTTGGTCAACAAGGAGACCATTTTGCTGCCCAATATAGTCATACACGTTCCCCCAACTAAGCATGGGCAAGAAAATCTGATTTTGTTATGTGCTAGTGGACCCCACACGGCCACTAGTGCAAAATTTGTGAACATTTAAGTCTTAATCCCCACTTAATAATCCAACTTGCATCGTCCATATCTCCTTATCCCGATATTATTTTGACGATCGGTTTGTTGCGTTGCAAACTAGACTCGATGAACTTAATTTTAGGCTTTTGAAACACCTTAAAACTCCTCATATACAAGGAGATATTCCTCCAACAATATGGGCTAAAAATCTGGTCCGAGATTTTATTGAAGTTGTTCCGATTCATTTCGTTTAACTTCTAATCCTCTTCCAACCTCATGTAAACTCTTATACATACATATACACACTTATATACATCAATAAAAATCTATATACACGTCTCGAAGGGTCCAAAGAATCACAATAACCTTAAACATAACTAGAGAACTCACAAAGCTTTGACGAAACTCCAATCGCAAAAGTATATTCATATCTTTTGTCCATCCCCTATATCATTACTAATAATCTCAAATACTATAAAAGGTCACTCGCATTACCTCATATACATACTCATAGCGCGATTTCAAATCCTTTAGGTAACCATGTCACCTTGGGATACTTAAGGAAACCATATATACAACGATATTCTTACTAACTCGATTAACTTTCCTTGAACCTTCTTAACTCATTCTTTCTTGTTTTAATACAAGTAGCCCGGATTATTATGGAGTGTAACATCTACGCCACCCCTTACTCCCCTTCATCCCATTACCACCCCTCCTCCCTCCCCCGCCCCCCCCGGGGGTACATTTTCTATTTCATATATTTTATCTTACTTTTATGAAAAGTGAGAAATTTTTTCTTACCCCACCACCCCGTGCCCACCCTCCCCCCACATTTTTTATTTAGTATATTTTATTTTACTTTTGTAAATTTTTTATAAAAAATAAGAATTTTTTTTCTTACCTCCCACTTTCGACCCTTCCCCCACCACCACCCCTCCTGCCCCCCCCCCCCCCCCGGCAACCCTCACATTTTCTACTTCATATATTTTATCTTACTTTTATAAATATATATATATATATAATGTGAGAATTGTTTTCTTACACCCCCCCCCCACCCCCCCCCCCAACATTTTCTATTTCATATTTTGTCCTACTTTTATAAAAAAAAGAATTTATAAAAAGTGAGAATTTTTTGCTTACCCTACCCCACTCAACCGCCCACATTTTCTATTTCATATATATTTTATCTTACTTTTATAAAAAGTGAGAATTTTTTTTACCCCAGCACCCCCCCCCCCCCCCCACCCCCTAATTTTCTATTTCATAATATTTAATTATAAATATATGAAAAAATTAATTCAATTTGACAAAAGAAAAAATTATAAACACTAAACTTGATATAATAGTGCACTTATATAATATGGGCTAAACCACAACCAACCCAACCCATTTATCTCCCAACCCATATTTTACCCACATGAAATATGGGTGGGTTGAAATTCAACCCATTTTTGTTCAAACCATTTTCAACCTGCCCAAATCCAACCAAACCCACCCATTTGCCGCCCCTATACAGCTGGTTGTTGACAATAAAATACAATAGGATCAGAGTTAGTCCTTATAAGAATTAAGAGGTGTCCCTTGTTTCATGCCCAAACGAACATCCTTCAAACTTGCTTTATGAATCGTTGACATTTCATGGCACTCATTTGATATCATTAAGAAAATGTAATGGTTTCAGTGTGCTCTGATTAAACACCTTATTTTTCAAAGTCTACAACAACTTCTGGAATTTGTCAATACTCATATTACATTCCCGTTCTTGAATATTTATCACTAGTTAGTAGTTACAACCTTCCAGAAAAAAAAGTTGGACAATGCTCCTTAACTGGTGCCAGCAGAGTTTGGAAGATATGGATAAGATTCAGGAGATGGCATCACACAGAGATTGCCATTGAAGTAGACCCTCCGAGGGAAAGCCCATCCTGTTTTTAGTGCAATTGTTTTTCCATCCTTCTGAAGTGTTAGATCTGAGTGGACATTTCCTTTTGGTCCAGCTTGCATCAGGATATCATTATATGATTCTCTTCCATAAAACAAGGCAGTATCGTCTGCATAGTTAGAACATCATCAGCCTGAAGAACAAGAATATGTCTGTTCTTTATGAATCAAATAAAGAGATAGGGAGCTTACTGGTTGATGGGTTGGGCATGAGAGGCTTGTACAAAAAGCTAGAAACTTAAGTAGCATTGTTGAGGTTTGGATGTTGAACGACGAGTGTCCACTGTGTATAGTTGAATCGATAGTTGAAGTTTGTGATGGTGATCTTCACTCTCCAATACTTCTTGTAGTTTGATTTAACATGCCTATGCACATTGATAGGGCACAAGTGTTTTGTGCATTGCAGCACTGCTTTATTTACTTTATTTGGCACACTTATTCCTTTTCGACTCGGTGTCTTCCTGCAATTTCGCTTATTCGTTATGATCGGTAAAAAAGAATCATCCAAGTATTGTTCAAATTTTTTATAGCTACCTAACGAGTGTCTATTTTTACTTGTATAGCACATTAGCACCTTCATAACAGAGGAAAGTATTACTCCTACTACTACTAATTGAAGATGTGAAGTATGGGAAACTTACACGACACAGTTGCTACTGTTTTGGCAGCCACAAGAACAGGAAGGGCAAGGGGTGATACTTCGATTGTGAAAAGAAGACAAGGAGACACAACATGTTGGTATCGGAGAGGCTAAGAACTGAGAGTAAGTGCAAATCACTCTCCATGTCACTGCATATTGAAGCATAAATATTCAGGCTTAGCAAATATAGTATTTTACTTCTAATTTTTGTGGAAAATCTTGAAAATCAAACTTAATCAGAGCCCTTGTTACTCGTCGACCATCAGGCGTGATGAAAAAAGTGGGACGGATAATTTTTGCAGGACCACAAATATAGCCACCACCTGGAGCCACCAAAGTGAAATTTTTGGGAAGTTTCACTGTTTTATCTGTTGTCCCAGCAGTGCCAACGCTAATCTGAAATGCAGAGAGAGAAGCAGAAGGGTCCTTTCCCCTCGATGCTAAAACGCCACCCTTGCAGCAATTAGCAACTTGCTGATTATAAGGGGTATTTGGCAGCAAATCAACAATTGCAGGATTTTTCTCACAGCTATGAGGAATGTTGGATCTAAACTTTGAACAGTCCCCTTGATTAGTAGCTTGTGCTCCCAACATGGCTCAAATTACCTCATTCTTTGCCCATGTCCATCCTAAAGTCCATCCAGGGCTCATTTCGGACGATACATTTGGAAATTGTTCATTGTCACCACTGCCTGAAATTTTTGAATATTCATGAACCAAAGATCTCAAATTGCTTATTAGAATGTGAATATAACATTATAGTAGCTCAAATATACTTACCACATAACCATCAGGGGTCCAAGAAAGCACATCCCATTTGATTGTTATATTTCCTTTCGGATCCAATGCGTCATAAGCAGCTGCATTTACAAGTGAGAAACGCAACTTAGACTATATACATAAGCTATCAGTAAATTAACACGGCATGACTCGGATTGAATTTTGTTAATGTTGAGAGCTAATGTTCGGATTTAATGCAATACCTGCACCAGAACATAGCACAAGAAGCATAAAGGTATATAAGTTCCAAAAAAATCTTGGACTCCATGGTGACAAAATATGTAAAATTACTCTAGAAATTAGAAGTGTTTATCTTCAGCAGCAATAAAAGATGTGTAAGAAAGAAGAAATAATCTAGCAATAAACTAAGCTAAACATTCAACTTAGCATATCTAAGTCAATGTATCTTTTTTTTTTTTTTTTTTTTTAATCCAAAGTGCCACTAAAGTAGTGGCTTATTTATTAGAACAAAACAACAGAATAGTTTTACAAGTGGGGAGGGAAAAAAGGAACTAGAAAGTTTGCTGATCAAAAGACCAACATAAGAAGAAAACAGAAACAGCAGTAAGTCAATGTATCTATTAAAAGAAATAAGAAAAAAAAGGAAATAGCTCGTTGAACGTGTGAAGAATGGGAGAATTTTTCATAAAACGCTGCTTCCTAGAAAAAGAGTCTAAAATTATTTTTTATGCTGCAATCACTCCTTGACAAATATAAAAGAGTTGGCTTTGGCTTGTTATGAAGACTTTAGATTTATACTATATCAATACTGCTTGAAATGCCTCAAAACAAACTAACACGTTCTTTACACTGTTCAAACAAATACAACGAGTAACTAGTATACAGTCAATTCAAATCATTTTATTTTGTCCATGGGTATGGCTAGCACAACACTTTCTCTTTAAAAATTTACGAAGGAAAAGCTCGCCAGTGATCTGGATCAACGCACAATAGGAACTTATGATCCAAATTAATCAATTCGAAGAAATTATAAACAAAACTGATGTCCAAAAACCAAAATAATGTCTGTACTATGTTCTAATTCAATCACCACCTAGTTTCTCAAGTGTAGTATATTATATGTTAAACTAACAAAATTCCAGCGAAATATATATCTACTGAAGATTTTAACAGCCTAAAAATTTTGAATACTAGCAAGATATTACTAAAATGAAAATATCCAAGGGAAGAAAAAAACGGGTCAACATTAGTGGACTAAAAAATTCTCAATATTTTCAAGAATATTGAAATTATAGACGATTTTTGTCCTAGCTCCGCCTCTTCGTAAAGGATAAACGTTATATTTTCCCTAACAAGGAACTTTGCCATGAGTTCCTTCATTCGAAATGAAGATAGCGGATAGGAAAATATAGTGCAAGGAGATAGAAATCAGAATTTTAAGTTATTAGTGGATGAAAAATAACACAAAATTTACTATTACTCTGAACTACAAGTTCAAACTTACTATAAACATATAAACTTTCTAAAAATATGTTCACTACATATCGATCAAGTCAAATGCAGTGTGACTGCAATACTTACTGCACCCGAGGCTAAGTAAGTAAGGATTTGTCACAGTTCGATTTGAATATATTTTTTTTATTTTTTTCGTTTAGAAAGACAAATGAATTATTTTAATTAGTTTACGGAATTTATAAATCAACTCTGATAAGATATGATACGTTCTATGTTTTGATGATGATTGTCAAACCGCGGAGAACCAGAGCAAGACCTGATCTTCTATCTATTCTCTCTGTACACCTTGTTGTCAACAGTTATAGCCGTAAAGCTGCAACTGATCACTGTGTGCAAGGACAGCAGTGCTGCAGCGGACTAAAGGTCAAACATAAAGATGAGTTGTCTCCATCTCACTTCTCATGTTTCCCTAGTATATAAGCAACATGTTACAAGGTCTTATGTGAGCCTTGAAACCTAATTCCACCATATTTAAGATCAGCCGACACAAGGTTCTTCAAGTGCCTCCAAGTGCAAAGCTACAACAAACTGTAGGACCTGCTCCCTACAAGTGACGATGTTTTAGGTCTTTAAGTTTGTTGAGTCTTTGTCTTTTGTTCTATACGTTGTAAACCTACTCTTCTCTAAAGGAAGTTGTTTTGTAGGTATTCTGAATTCTCAAAAGTTGCTTGTAGGAAGTTTATCTTTACAAGTTTTTGAGTAGTACACCTGTCTAGAGATAGTCAAGTTGCATTAGTTGGTTTGGTTAGAGGTAGTCAAACTTTGTTGAGTGGTTGGCTAGAGTTAGTCAAGAGTGTGTAGCTTACAATAGGGTTATTGTAAGGGTGAGGGATTAAGAGGTTAATTCCTAGACTGCAAGAGGTTGTAATCTGAAAGTTACTCAGTTAGTGCAGTTGAAATCCTATGTGGTAGGCTATGGTTCTTAATCCCTTGAGCAACGAGATTTTTCACGGTAATATCCTGTCTATTTACTTACTGCACTGCATAAGGGAACTGGTAGATAACCAGGTCCCTCATATACTGTTTGGTGGACTCATAGCCTACATCAATATCAAATCAATTGAATTGGGTTCTTTGTATAACAACTTTCTCGATCTTTTTTATTTATTTTTAAAAATCTTATGTCGTTGTATATTATAAATATCCATTATATTAAGCTTTTACATGGGGCTTTAATGTAACTGTTAGAGCGGAAATGATAAAAACACAGTAATTAACGTGATTCGGATTGGTATGATCTTAGTCCACGGAGAACGGCCGACACTTTTTTTAATATCAAGGGAGAAAGTAAGTTACAAGATTGAATACTCTTAGGTTTTATGTTCTGTCTACTTAATAAATCCTAGCTAGCATGTATTTATACTACTAGGTCTAGTCCTTTCCTAGAAAGGATCTAAATCCCAGTAACACTCGAAAACCAACAAAGAAAAAAGCTTTCTTTATTTCTTTCCGCTTTTGAGTAGGAATTGGCTTGAATATATTCTCAACTTCACAATCTCCACCTTGAGATGAATTTCGAGCTTCTATATGAACATCATTCAGTCCAATGTCTCTAAGCCTACGTGAGCTAACTCCGTGTAGGAAACAAGAGACACTAACCGAAATCTTGTACATACTAGTAGCTCTACCTTACCCTACGTTTCTCCATCCTGACGTATCAGTTGATGCGAACTCCTGCCAAATTCATAAATTGACTGAACTTGACAAGAGAAACCACCTTGGTCAACATATCTGTTGCGTTGTCTTTTGTGTCAACCTTCAAGACCTTAACTATGTCTTACTCAACAACATCACGAATAAAATGGAATATGATATCAATATGTTTGGTGCGATCATGAAATCTTTGATTTTTTATCAAGTGAATAACACTTTGGCTATCACATTTTAGAGTTGATTCATGTTAAACCCTACTCAATTCTGACACAAACCCTTTCAACTATATAACCTCATTTACTGCTTCCGTTGGTGCCATATATTTAGCTTTTGTTGTGGACAAAGCAACTATAGACTAGAGAGTTGCCTTCCAACTTATGGCACTACCTGCAAGAGTAAAGATATAGCCCGTTTTTTATCTCCTTCTATCAAGATCACTTACAAAATCAAAATCCACATAACCAAGGACCGAGAAGCCTTCATTTCTCATCCTATAAAAAGTTAGACCAACATTCGAAGAACCTTTAAGATATCTCAATATCCACTTCATTGTTTCCTAGTGTGTCTTACCCGAATTAGACATGAGTCGACTTACCACACACACCGCTTGAGCAATATCAGGCCGAGTGCAAACCATAGCATACATAATGCTTCTAACTGCACTAGAATAAGGAAATTTTGACATGTGAAATATTGTGTTAATAGTAACGTAACGGGTTTACATTTATTCATGCCAGACCTCTGAACTACCTTCTCAATATATATTTTCTGTGAGAGATGTACCTCATCATTCTTCCTGTGAATCTTCATTCCAACGATTTTTTTAGCTTCACTTAAATCTTTTATGTCAAACTCCTTACTTAGCAGTTTCTTCAAATCATTTATCTCTGTCATATTATTGGCAGCAATAAGCATATCATCAACATATAAAAGTAAATAAATATTTGAATTACCAGATATCGTCATGTGATACACGCAGCTATCAAATGCACTTCTCGAGAAACCTTTAGTAATCATGAATGCATCAAATCTCTTGTATCATTGTCGTGTCGATTGTTTCAAACCATACAAAGATTTCTTCAATTGACAAACTTGGTCTTCTTTTTATTTAATAAGGAAACCCTCGGACTGATTCATGAAGATCACCTCTTCAAGTTCACCATGTAAGAATGTAGTCTTGACATCAAGCTGATGAAGCTTCAAGTCATAATGGGCAACCAAAGCTAGTAACAAACAATTGAGCTATGCTTCACGATTGGTGAGAAAATCTCATTGTAGTCGATTCCCTCCTTTTGACAAAAGCCTTAGCAACCAATCTCGCTTTGTATCTAGCATCTTCTACACCCGGGATGCCATCCTTTTTTCTGAAGACCCATTTGCAACCAACAGTTCTCTTCCCCTTTAGTAGACTCACCAAATCCCATGTCTGGTTTTTGTACAAAGACTCCATCTCTTCGGTCATGGCTAAATGCCATTGATCAGTTTCGCCACACATAGTAGCTTCGGTATAGCTTGACGGTTCCAGTTCCTTTATTTTCTCTTTTGCAGTAGCTAATACATATGCTACAAGATTAGCTTACGAAGGCTGAGGATAATATTTTGGATTAGGCTTCGGAGTTCGTTTGTACCTTCCAGTAGCTATACTGTATGGTTCACCTTCAGGTACTACTGTGTGAGATTTTTCATTATCTGACTCCACCCGAGTCACTTGATCCTCCTGTTCGGTGAGTTTCACATTTTCCTCCATCGTTTCTGTTGTAAAAAAATTTTGTCCTGCAAATTCAATAGAATTCTTTCCAGGATCAAGCATGGAGGCCTTATCAAAAGCAACATCTCTACTGATTACAAATTTAAGTGAATCTAAACTACATATTCTATATCCTTTTACCCCTTCAGCATATCCCATAAATAAACATTTTCGAGCTCTAGATTCTAGTTTTTCATCACTTTATTGATAATATGCCGCACATCCAAAGATTCTTAAGTATGAGTAATCAGACAGTTTACCTGACCATACCTCATTTGGAGTCTTGAAGTCAATCGCTGATGCTGGAGAATGATTAACAACATAACAAGCAATGTTTACTGCTTCCACTCTGAACTCCTTAGGCACCTTGTCATTAGAGAGCATACATCGTGCTTTCTCAAGAAGAGTGTGGTTCATCCTTTCAGCTACTCCATTCTGTTGTGTTTTATGCCTAACTGTTCTATGTCTCAATATACCATGAATCTTGCAGAAATTGTTAAACTCTTCATTGCAAAACTCCAAGCCATTATCTGTTTAAAGACACTTAATCTTTCTGTCACACCGATTTTCAATTAATGTTTTCCAACTTTGAAATTCTCAAAGATATCACTTTTAGCCTTTAAGAAGTATACCCAAACCTTGCGTGAAAAATCATCAATGAAAGTAAGAAGATGCCTCTTTCCATCCTTGGATGGAACCTATAAATCTGAATGAATATAGTCAAGTACCCCCTTCGATTTTGTGCTTACCCGTGCTAAAGCTGACTCGTTTCTGCTTTCCAAGGACACATGCTCACAAAAATCAAGTGTACTAATCTTCTCACCTTTCAAAAGGTTTCCGCTGCTCAAAATTGCCAACTCTCTCTCACTCATGTGACCTAATCTCATATGTCATATCTTAGCCTTGTCATCATCTGATATTGTGATGTTGCAGCATTCGCAGTACCTAGAATGGTGCTGCCCATAAGTACATAAAGACCACCCTCCGGTTTGGCCTTTAACATGACCAGAGAACCCTTGGTTACCTTGTAGATTCCACCTTCACCCGCATGCTTATATCCGAGCTTATCAAGAGTGCCAAGAGAGATCAGATTCTTTTTCATATCAGGAACATGTCGAACATTAGACAATGTTCTTATGATGTCGTCATGACACCGTATACGGGCTGAACCAATGCTTGATATTTCACATACTGCATCGTTACCCATAAGTATAGTCCCACTCGTTTGCTTGTAGCTAGTAAGCCAATCTTTTCTAAAGCACATGTGAAAGGCACAAGCTGAATCTAAAATCCACTTGTGTGTCTGAATGTCATATATTGAAGCAGTTAGCACATAATCTTCTCCAGATGTCTGAGCTACCAGAACCGTAGATGCACCAGCTGTTGTTTTGTCAATCTTCTTATTCGGGCAATCCCTCTTAAAGTGACCCTTTTGAGGACAACCCCGACATTCAGCATCCTTCCTACTCACCCTTTTCCTAGACTTTGACCTAGCTATTGATTGGCCTTTCCCTCTTTGGCTCGACCGACCTCTAACCGTCAAACCCTCACCATGGTCCTCTTTCTCACCATTGTTGATATGGTTTCTTAATCCATCTGAATTCAATGCATGTCTTACCATCTGTAACGTGACCACCTCCTTATTGTACATCATTGAATTAACTACGTCTTTGTACGCCAGTGATAATGAAAACAGTAAAGTGCATGCTAGCTCTTTATCTCCCACTTTAATATCAACATGAGTAATATTCATAGCCAATTTATTAAAAGCATCAAGATGATCTTGTAAAGTTATACCTATCTTCATCTTGAAGGTGTGTAAACGCTGCCTTAACATCATTCTAGTTGTTACTGATTTCTTCTGGTAGAGATCTTCAAGTTTCTTCCACAAACTCGTTGTTGTTTTATCAGTTCTAACTTCACATAACACACTTCTGATAAGGATAATTGAATTGCGTTAAACGCATCCATCTCAATCTTCTGCTTCTCGGCCTCTTTTCGTATTTTCGGGATACAAGTCGTCCAAAGCATAGATTGATCCTTCTCTCCGTAACAACGCCATGATCTTAATCTTCCAGATATTGAAGTTATTACTTCGCTGTTGACACCCAATTTTGCCCCTCCTTTATTCTAATTCATTTCCTTGAGCTTCTAAGTTATTAATAAATCAATATCTTATTTTTACCCTTACTTTATTATAATTTCTACTACTATATTAATATTGTTAAGTATTAATATGTCGTACATCGCTACTTACTTATTATGTATAACTTAGGTAATATTTTTACTCTATTATTACTTTGCTCATATTTTATATATTAACGTTAATTATGGAATTTATTATTATCGTTATTATTATTGTTATTACTACATAATATATTTGATCTAATTTAGAAGCCCAAAATATTAATTCAGTCCGTGGTTAACTTTGAAAAACATATGGGCTAAGGCCTAATTCGGCCAGCCCAACACAAAAGGAGCAGCCCACATCCCTTAACAATTTACCCAACAATTTCAGCTCAGTCCATATTTTTCCTACCCGACCAGCCCAAATAATTACCCACTACCCGACCAGCCCAAATAATTATCCACTACCCGGCCCAATCTTTTCATTTCATCTTCCAACCCTAAAGGAAAAGAGCAGCCGCACATGATCAGCTCTTCTCCCTCTCTCTTCACGCCTTCCCTGTCTCTTTCCTCTCTTCCATCTTCCATTTTTGTGATGAAGCTTCACTCTCTTTCTCTGCCTACACGATTTACCTCGCCATTTTGGTGAAAACCTTTACTTTAAAAAGACGTCCCTTTGACCACAGCAATGGCATCCCACGCCTCTCCTCTCTCCCTTCCATTTGTGGACGACTGCCATACCCCCTTTTGATTTATAGGTCGTGTATGGCCATTTCGGGCAAAAGATATTATGGATTTTGTTTTCTTCACAGGGAATCAACGGTAATACGCTGACTCCTTTTGGCTTCTTCTTCATTTTTCATTTTTGACTTTATCCTAGACAAGATTCGGATGTGAAATCGAATTTAACCTATTTCAATTCAAATTATCGAGCCATATCATCAATTTGAAAACCCATGACACCCTTTTTACATTTTTCGATTTTTTAATTTTGAATACCCAAAACCCTAGCCTTTTACCTATAAATATGATCTTAAGTCATAGCCGAAAGGGGGGACTGAATTTTGAAAAAAAAAAAAAGGAAACGAATCTCCACTCTCTGTTTTTCTTTTTATCGAGTTCGATCCATCGGGAAAAAAAAAGATCCTTAGCATTTTTTTTAATTGGCATTCTAAACTTTAAGATTGCTAAAAACATCTCGTTCTGTCTCGATGAGCTTTAGCCGCGACTAAGATATTCGGTTTACCCAATTTTAGTTTCGAAATCATTCGTCGTATTCGAGAATAGATTCGAGACCCGACGCCCCATTTCGCTGTACACAAAACAGGTCAATAACTCTCCTTCTCCTTTTTGCTTCAGTTCTGTTCGTTGCATTTGATTTGTTAGTTTGTTTTATGTAGATTCCAGAATGTTAGTTAAGGTTTAGTTATCTAATTTCAATAGGAATATGAGTTAGTCTTAGTTTCGTTTCGATTTTATGTGAATGCATATATCTTGTGTGCCTCTATTGAGTTTATTTCTCTTTTCATCGAACTTGCGAAGTATGAACCATTTACAGCTGTGTTACGCTGTTTATTAAAAAAAATGAATTAGTTTAGGAGGATTAATTCAAAGTAAGGGCTAAGTTTTATTTGAATCATATCTTCAAAGACTCTCTCCTCTTCGGTTTTTTTTTTTTTTTAAATATTTTAGTTTCTATAGTTTTTCTTAACATCTTCATTTTTGTTTTTGCGGGTTTTGTTGTCACTTCATACTATCAATCAATTTCTTGACTCTGTTTTATATGTATTTAAGTCCAAGTATGAGTTAGTTAATTAAATTCAGGATTGCTTCAGTTTTGTTTGGGTTGTTGGTGATATTTGTTTATGTTCTTTCCCTCTTTTAGTAACTATATGCATAAATTGATTTGGGTCATTGGTTCTGTGCCTATCTAACAAGTTAGTTAGTAAACTCATTTAAGATATTCTTATTTAAAATGACCAAAACATGTTAACATGATTTCATAAGATCTAGCTTTTCTTTCAGCGATTGTTAATTTGTGTTCAGATTTCAATATATGTTAAGTTGGCCTGCTGTCTCTTGTTTTCCACCTCGTTACATAAGGTTATCATTCATCAATAATCATCTAATGGGCAGATTTGCCTTGTCAAATAAGGATTAACAAATCCGTCTTGCATCCTTGTATCGTCTACTGCCCTTCCCCGAGACTGTCTATAGAAACTTTCAAAGGATTTTTCTACTGGTTTCCTCTTTTATTTTATTTATAGATAGCATATGATACGTTGAGAAACTCGAACATGATTTGGCTTAACTATTTTCTTTCTTCTAGATCCCCTGTATTAATTTCGCCGCTACTGTTGCATCTTTGTAATGCCTTACCTGTGGTTGAATTGGCTACCGTGTGGTATATGTTGCTGTCTCTATTTGGTTTCTTTATATCTGGTCGCTACATTCCAGTCCCTTTTCTTTATTTCCTCTTTTATTCTCTCGAACGCGATGTGTTGATTATATGTGTGTTCCTAATTCTTTATCTTTGTTTTTTTTTTACATGTACACTTTGGGAGCAAATGGAGTCTTTGTAAAAGACTCTCACTGTCCAAGCAAGTCCCGCCGTGAGACTTTGACGACATCGACTACTATTGCATTCCATCTCGTGTTTAAACCCATGACCGTTTCAAAATTTAACAGTCACAATTCTTGATTTCAGGAGGCCTATACAAATGGCTTCTTACCTTTCTGTTTTAGCCTTTTAATTATTTATTAGCCTTATCTAAACCTGTTGTGTTAAATAGTTTAGTTGATCCACAGTCTGCTCACATAGTATCATATTTAAGGTTAAAATGTAGTTTATGTAGCTGAACCAGTTAGAGGAGTTAACTATATCACCGATTCAATATAATACATACTTGTTTTAGCTTCTTCTTCTTAGGTTCGAAGGATTTTATTTGAGGTGTTTGGTCCAGGAGATATGAAGCCGTTTTCAAAGTGCACGCTTTTGTTTTTTGGGGGTCTAACTTGGCATGCTGGACAACTTTAATGAAGTTTAAATGAATAATTCAACACGGAAGTTGGTTTTCTACACAAAACAAGATTTTAAAGTATTCATCACTTTGCTCTGCATTCTTGATTCTTGAATCAAAGGATAAAATTATTTAAACTCCGCATCACATTTTTTATAACGTCAAATGGACTTAAATGTAAAGTTAGTCACGGCTTTCACTTTTAGCTACTAATTCCCTCTTGTTTTATAATTAACCAATTAATTTATACATTATTACATCACTTTAGCCCTTTTTCAAAACTTGAAATATGTACTTGTTAAAACAACATTGGCATAGTCTATATTGAACTAATAAATCTTTCATAAACCCCACTTTTGAATAGTATTTAGAGCCTTCTTTCATACATATTATTATACTTTTCTACAAGTCTTATTCTTAATAACATTATTTTCCTCTAAAACCTTAGCAACACTTAAAAGATATTTTCTTAAATATTATAAAATATTATATCTACATTCTTAGCCTAATTAAATTTGAGTCCGATCGGATTAACCATTATTAATGGAACTTAGAAGATGCCTAATACCTTCCCTCTAGGTTAGTTGAACCAGTACCTAGAATCTTTTGGTTTCGTAGACTTTAAAATAAAATCAACTTTAGATAATTACTTTAATTAACTTTAGGTGCCCTAATTCACCGTAAAATAATTAGGTGGCGACTCCCTGAACTTTAAATAACCCCGAAATTACCGGGATGTTGTAAACTATTTTGACTCCGATTAAAATAGGGTATAACATTCGCCCATCAAAATTCGCTACCTCAAACTTCATACATGCCATAGTCTCCTCATCTCCTAGATCTCACGACCTGTAGGCTCTAATACCAATTGTTAAAGAAATGATGAAAATACAGTAATTAACGTGGTTCGGATCGATGTGATCCTAGTCCACGGGGAACGGCCGGCGCTTTTATTAGTATTAAAGGAGAAAGTAAGTTACAAGATTGAATACTCTTAGGTTTTATGTTCAGTAGAGTTCAAAATAGGGATACACCTTCGGATCAATTTTGGAGCCTTTTGTTGATTTATACTACAAATATATGGGGAAGAAAAGTTCTTCAAAGAACTTTAGCAAGAATCGGGCTTCTGTTTCTGATTTTGAACATTCCAATTTCAAAAAATTCTGATATGGATAATTTTGAATCTGAAGATTCTGATTTCGAGATTCTGATATGGATAATTTTGATTCTGAATCTGTTAGATCGAATTCATGCATTGGATGATGAATGCAGTTTTGAGTTTTATACACCTAATGTATACATATGTTTGGGTTCTTGTTTTTTTATCGATGTTGTATTTTGTATACATATATTGTATACACCTTCTGGATTTTTTTTTCGGGTTGTTATAGTCACCTAATGTATACATCTGTTTGGTTATTGTTTTTTTATTGAATCTGTACAAAACATATATTGTATACACCTTTTGGTTATATAAACGAAATGTATACACATGCTGGGTTTTATTGCATCTGCTTTGTATACATATCGTATACACCTTCTGATTTGGATACATATGGTTGTGCACCTAATAAATTGAACTCGTTTTTCTAAATTATAAAAGAATACATCAATTACATGTATACATCAAGTATTTTCTTCGTACGACTACATGTATACATAAACTATTCTTGAAAAAGGAAAAAAAAACTTATTTTTTATTTTATACATCAAATGTATACATAAACTATTATCTATAATCAAATACATGTTACTTCACAATATATGTCAGAATGTATACATGATACTTCATAGTATACATCAATATGTATACATGGTACTTGATCACAATATACATATCAGAATGTATACATGAATCTCAGAATGTATACATGGTACTTCATAATATATCATGATAGATTTTCGATTTTGATCGGAGAAATTTAAGAATATGGAAGAAAAGAGAGTGAAAAAATGAATGAGATATACACAGTAATGGAGAGATGGAAGAAATAAGAGAGAGAAACATTGAAGAGATTTCTTTACTAGAATTTTCTATTTGTCGGGTTCCTGGATCCCTAATTTTAGGGATATCACGTAACAAAATAAAGGGAAAAAATTTGTATCCCTAATTTTAAGGATACAATTACTTGAAATAAGGAAAAAGAAAGATATGCTCCCTTATTTTTGCTCACGCAAACTGCAAATTCGGCTACATAGTACCAATAATTTTAGGCCTAATTTTTGCTAAAGACTGTTGGGTTAAAAAAATGTCAATCTTATCTAGAATTTGTAGCTATATGTCAATTTCCCAAAATAAAATATGCAAACATACAAATTGGGATACAATTTTCCATTGGTTGAGGCTGGTAACTTGTAAACAGCCCTGGGCTGCCTGGCTTACCCGAGGTGTCGTAGTAGAACGGACAATTTGTATGATTGTTCTTATTCGGGGGTGGTCTTTAATTTTTGTCCCTAAAATTGGTGATCTTTAATTTTTGTCCTTCCCAAAACCTCTTGGTTCCGGGTGAATCCCCACTTAGTCAAAAAAAAAAAAAAATTAAAATCGCAAGGTAAGATTTTGATACGCAAGGCAAAGTAAGGCAGAGTTTAGAGTTTGTGGCCAAACTCTGCCTGATCAGATAGAGTTAGAGTTTTGCTTTCAGGCATGAGGCAAACTCTACCTTAAGGTAAAGGTTTGCATTAAGGCAAAAATATATATATATATATATATATATTTGCAAAACTCTGCCTTAAGACCTAACTTTTGCTACGAAACTCTGCCTTGTGATTCTTTTTTTTTTTTTACTGAGTCGGAGTTTGACCCCAAATCTCATGGTATTAGACGAAAGACAAAAATTAAATACCAACGCCTTTGAAGGACAATCTGCACAAAAAAAATGTATTAGAACAAGAAAAATGCCCTTTTTTTGCGCGGATCGCCCTTCATTTGGGGTGCTCTTTAATTTTTGTCCTTCAAATTGGTGGTCTTTAAGTTTTGCCCTTTGCCTAATCCCCCGAGGTTGTGGGTTCGAACCCCAGCTCAGTAAAAAAAAGAAGGCAGAATTTGCATGGACAAAATTCTGCTTTGGAAAATTCTGCCTTGCGAAATTTTTTTTTAGCGAAGGGCAAAAGTTAAAAACCACCAATTTGAGGGGCAAACATTAAAGACCACCCCCAGTGAAGGACAATCTTGCAAATTGCCTGATAAATGTAGTGGAATAGCCCAATGGTCACAATAAAATATGGGCCCAATGCAAATTAGCAGGCTGCTCTTTAATTAATTTAGAGGAACTTATTGATTTCTTTAGGCATAGCTACACTTTTGCTAATTACATTTTGTAGCTACAGTAACGTGTATTTAAAATCGGTTGTATTTTCGTTGTATTCAATTCAGATGTATTCGTGAATTCATTCGTAACAACTGTATTCAACTTATTGTATTTAAATTCGATTGTATTCAAACAACATAAATGCAAAAAATTACAGGGATATTCAGCTGTATTCAAAATTCACTGTATTCATTTGTATACAAAAAAAAAATCCTTCTAAATACAAGCGAAAAATACATAAAGAAACACTCTATTTTACGCTAAAAAATAACGAATACACTCAGATATGAGATACAATAAAAAAAATACACTAAGATATGAGATACAAGAAAAACAAAATACACTCAGATATGAGATACAAGAAAAAAAATACACTCAGATTTGAGATATAAGAAATAAAATACACCGCCGGAGATTTTTTCATTGCCAGTGACGACACCGTCGTCCAGTAAGGATCCAACTAAAACCATTTCTTTCCATGTATTCAACACAAAAACAAATACATCTCAAGCAACAACAATGATAAATATTCAGATCTGAGAAATACATACAGATCTCAGCAAATACACTCAGATCTGAGAAGAAGAGATTAAAAGTACGGTCTGTTGGGTCCCACCTTAATGCTTTCCGCTTTTTTGAAGACATGGTTGGCTTCAGAGGCTCTAAAGAAAAATCTAGTTAGTAGGTGAACCAAGTCGATCGTTTTGTTTTTAAAAATAAACTAAAGCCGAGTTTTCTTCAATTGATACAATTACGTGTAAGAGAATGATTAGTAGCTTTATTATCATAAAGATAAAGGGAAGACTAGCGTTTTTAGTCCTAGAATTGTTGAAGATGACCGGCGGTGGAGGCGGCTAGCTCCGTCGAAGATGACTGGTGACGGCTGGCCGACATAAGAGAGAGTGAAAAAGGAGACAGAGTTGAGGAAGAAGAGAGAGGGGTTTGAGGGAAAAGATTGATACAATGGAATAAGAGGAGATGAGTTTTGAATTAGTTATCTTGTGTAATTGAAATACAACAATTAGCTACTAGATGTATGATTTGAGCATATTTAACCTTCAATTAACTCAAATGTGTATCTTTTTTAAAAAAAATATATAAAAACTATATTATATTTAGACTATTTTGAAATACCGTTCTCCTGATAGTACTATCTTAACATAATACATGTTTAGTTAAACGATGTAACTGTTAATAATAAGTGAAATTTAACTAATCTACATAGGAAAGCACAAGTTGAAGAAGCATCGCGAGAGACATGCAAGAAATCAAAGGATTGAATCTCGATGTAGCCTGTAATGAAAGATCGAAAGTGGACCGAAAGGCCGTAGGGCCTAGCTTAAATAAAAAAAAAATTGAGGCCATACGGTCTTCCATGAAATTCCTCTACGGATTTCATTAATTGTCTCTCAAATTTTTGTTTGATGTCAAAAGGGAAAGTTTAGCTATCAATTCTCTGTTTTTGAAGAGAGAGAATGTTTCTTGTCTCTTGTCAGGTAATATCAAATGTAAAGATTTGATGCTATAACTATTTTACAATAAATATAGTGCATTAGGTACAACCAAGAAAATCACATTTATAACTTCTACTAACAATAAACGATGAGTTAATGCCTAAAGTACCCTTAGTAATAATTAACAGTCAATTTAGTTTAATGAGTTTTTTAGTTATTGGATCAAAATAGCTCACATTGCTTAACTAAAGGTTAAAATTGTTCAGTCGGATAACATAGAGACTAAAACAACAATATAGGGACTAAAAACACCATTTTCCCTTTAATGAATTAAAATTTAAATATATTTAAGCAGATATAAAAAGGATCAAAATCAAATTATAATTATTTGCAAAATTAAAAGCAAAAATTTCCATTACGCTAATTTGAATATTGGTCCATTTGTAGTATTTTCACATCATTCTAAACTAAAAAGAAGTGTGGACTTTAATTTTTGACGCGGAGTTTAGATTTCGCTCGAAAAAGTTTACATTTAGCTTGGCATATGTATCATAACATCTCACGAGTTAGACCTGACACGACAAACTTTCAACACTCAACATAATTTGAAAAATGACATAAATTTTAATTTCACTCGACAAACTTTACGCTTCATTCGGCATATATATGATAACATCTCACGAGTTATGGGGGACACGACAAAATATTCAACACTCAACCTAATCTTAAAATTCATAGACAACTTATGCTGCATAATTTAATTCATACAAAAGCGAGACAACATTTCAGTTTCCAAAAATAAAATATTATTGAACTTATGCCCAGTGAAGCAAATCTGAATATTTTCGTTAAATGAGCTGCAAGAGCAAAAATTAAAGACCACAGATATGAGGGACAAAAAAATTAAGACCAATGAGTTTGAAGAACAATCCGTGCAAAAACTTCATTTTAGATTCCCACTCAAGAAATACAATAAAAATATTTCATGCGGTCATAGATGAAAAAGAAATGAAATTACTAATAAATAGAGTTGAACCTAGTAAGGAGCCGTTTGGATATGATTTCATCTCATGAGATGAAATCATGTTTGGACATGCAATTTGAATTTCTTAAGTTACAGTTTTTTTTATAAACATAAAAACCTCACAAGTTATAAAAACTATCAAAATTTTCTCAATTCTTATGCAATCTTACCAAATGAGTAAATCATAGTTCATAATAAAATTAATACGCTACTAGAAGACCTTTTTAAAAAATACAACATCAATTGATCAAACTTTAGTTCAATAAAAAAGAAAATTTAACATGAATAGTAATGTAACTACTCTTTAATATAATCCTCCCACATGGTACGAACAATATTTCTACCAACTTATGGTTGATAAATTTATACCTTCTACCAAACATGGTACAAAAAATTAGTGCTGGGATATCCCAGCTTATACCATGCACCAAACGACCCCCAAAGGACAACTAAGGGTATTGAGGTAAAATCAAGTCGATTCTTGACGAATTTTTTCGTTAAGTCAAAGCACGTCCATATATAGGTAGCAATTTAAAGAAGTTTGGACCCCTTTTCATGGAGTCCGTTTGGATTGGCTTATAAGTTGCTTATAAGCTGTTTTCAGCTTTTTTGAGTGTTTGACTGGCCAGCTTAAAGTCATTTTGTGCTTAAAATAAGCTCAAAAAAATAATTGAGCCCATTTGACTTAGCTTATCTAAAGCAGCTTATAAGCTGAAAACAACTTATAAGCCAAAAAAAATTAACTTATTTTTTTTAGCTTATAAGTCGTTGGCAGCTTATAAGCATAAGCCCATCCAAACAGGCTCATGGTCTAGCCCGTTTGACCCAGATTAATGGGACACGAGTCCATTTATTGACCAGGCCCACTTGTTTCATAGTTGGGCCGGATGACTTCTGCCATGACGGTCCAAAGCCTTTAACTCGCAGTTCAAATTCTTTCTTAGAGTCTGTTTGGATTGGCTTATTTAGGCATTTTCAAGCCAAATAGCTTTTAAGCACTTTTAATGGTGTTTGATTTGAGTAAAATAAAAATGTGTTATCAAAAAAATAAAAATAAATCAAAAGTCATATAAGCCAAAAGTTATAAGCCCATTAAAACGGGCTTTAATAGTCTCGAGAATTAAGTTCATAGTTGCTTTAATGATAGTTGACTGCTAAGTTGATGCAGACTTAAGATCGCAGATTTCTGTGGGTTCAACTATTCAGATTTTTTGTGTTAAATTTTTTGTATTTTTAAGATTATAAGTTCATATCTATTACTTGTTAAAATTTAAAACTTTAGTGTATTCTTACACATAAATTTATTCTTTATGTTAAAATAGTGGGTTCATATGGACCCAATAGTGCAATGCCCTCTAAATATGCATAAATAAAGATAAATAAATAAATAATACAAGTTCTATTTGGTTAAATGTAATTTTTCAGTTTGGCAAAAAAACAAAAGGTACGAGATTTGCTTTAAACACCAATAAAGCAAACCTTTTAGGTGCAAAATGAAAGTTTTATTAGCAAATAAGTTAAGAAATTTAGTTCACAAAGTCATTTTAAGCTAAATTTTACACACCCAACTTGCTATAAATAAGTGAAGAAATTTGCTAAAGCAACGTAAATGCAACCTTCTTAGGTGCAAAACTGCAACTCAATTGATTGATTAAAGCAAACTTGATTATCCACAAGATTAGCATGATCATTACACTTTTTAGTTCATGGGACTCATGCACTTTTTTCTTCTTTAACTGAACAACTTTGCTAATAATAGAAAAATAAAAGGGGCCCCTCAGCAAAAGATTCCAAAATATGTAAGTTTCCTATTGCTACTAAGAGCTCGTTTGTATTGGCTTATAAATTGCTGAAAACAGCTTATAAGCTATTTTTAGTTTTTTTAGGTGTTTGACTAGTCAGCTTAAAGTCATTTTGTGCTTAAAATGAGCTCAAAAAAATAATAGGGCCCGTTTAGCTTAGCTTATCTAAAGCAGCTTATAAGCTGTTTTCAGCTTATAAGTTGCTTTTTTTAAGTCCATCCAAATAGGCTCTAAGTCGTACGCCCTCTATTCCATAATAAGTGATGCTTTTAGATATGCATACACTTTAGGAAATTGTTCACTCTTAGAAAATTATGACTATTTTTACTAACTTACCGTTAATTAATGCCTAGAAAAAGAAAAGCTATTTAATGATTTTTTATTATAAATAAGGGTAAGTTTGGAAGAATAAGATCAATTTCTTCTTGAATTCTAACACACTATTTATTTGAAACGAAATGAAAAAAATCTAAAACACCACTTATTATGAAATAGATGGAGTATTATTTACTTAGGGCCTGTTTGGAAAGCCACCCAGATAATTGGAATTGGATATAATTGGGTGTAACTACACAGTTTGACCTGTTTGTTTGACCAAGTAATTACATTGTTAGGTGGAATTTGGGTGTAATTGAGAGGGTGTAATTACACTCTCCAATTCTCAAAAAGGGAGGGGGGGGGGGGGGGGGGGGGGGGCTAAGAATGGGTGTAATTACACCCTGTAATTACAAAGTTATTTTTTAGTTTATTTTATTTTATTTTAATTTCTTTTCTTTTTAATTTATATTATTTAGTTTCTTTTTAATTTTATTTTAATTTCTTTGCTTTTCTAATTTGTTTTTTTTATTTCTATTAATTATTATTTTTTTATTTTTTATTTTCACTTTTTAATTATTTTTATTTTTTTAAAAATATATTTTTCCTTTTATATTATTTATATTTCATTTCCTTTCTTCTCATTCCCAACCGTTACTTCTTGTGGTTCCATGTAATTGCTCGTATTTTTTATTTTTTTTATTTTATTCATTTAGCATAACCGTATTATTATTCTAATTTTTGAATCTACATCTCTTAATATTAGAAAGAATGAGTCATTAACAAACTTGGCATATAATGAGTGACGTTGTTAAAGTAAAATTTCGTTGTGAATGTGCTTATAGACTTATATTTTTCCTTTCTTTTGCATTATAGGAATATTTATTTATGTTTGTTGGAACTTACTTATGTAATGTTGGAATTTGACATAAGAGTATTATGTTAAAAAAAGTTCTTTTAGATTTTGAATTTAGTTTATTTTTTCGACTTTAATTTATTTGCTTTAGTACTATTGACTTTTTATTTCACATTACTTGTTTTTTATTTTTCACTTACAATTGATAGGATTTTTGTTAAACATTTGAATAATGTTGTGACATTATATTTATAAATATTCTTTTTTTTTTCAAACATCCAATCCCATGATGTTCTCACAAAAACAACATGCTTTTAAGTTTTAAAATCAATAAAAATAAAAATATTATTAATTTGAAATTATATATCAACTATTTTTTACAATATTAGTTACAAATATATAATTATTAATTAACATATTTTCAAGAAACAATGTGTTATTAAATAGCTAATTTAATATAATTTATAAAGGCACATATTTTTTAAATATATTTTTTTTTATAATTAAGTTTTCTTTTTAAATTAAACTAATTATGTAATTACACTTGTGCAACTAAACAAATCGCTTGTAATTACATTATGACAAACAAACAGATCATTATAATTATTAGGCTGTGTAATTACTAGGCTGTATAATTACTAGGGTAATAATTACACCAATTTCAATTACAAGGTGGCTTTCCAAACGGACCCTTAGTCTATTTAACATTTCTATGAAAGCAATCAATGTCCATGTGTTATGCATCAAGAACACCACCTCCTGCTCCCCCCTACCACCTGCGAATTAAACAAAGTCACGTCCTTCTAAACCCAGCTATCTCTGCACGTGGCACTCTCTCATTGGCTAAACCACCTCCCTACAACAAAACAAAAAAATTATACACACCGATAGATTGTGCGCCCCACAAATCTCATCTGCTGTGAACTCACTCTATTCCTTTCTTCCATCAGACTATACATACAGAACTTCCTGTATCTATAATATACGAGTAGTACAATATTTGCAGTCGTGCGTACAACACCACGTAGAAATGGTGAAGTTGAGCTGAACCTTGGCGATGTGCGAAAATCGAGGTAAAGATTACTGTCTACGTAATGCCTACGTCACCACCTGAAGAAAACCCTAAATCATCATCGGCGCCGCCGGTGAGGAAACGGCGGTTGAGCTTATCGGAGATATG
This sequence comes from Lycium barbarum, assembly GCF_019175385.1. Lineage (NCBI taxonomy): Eukaryota > Viridiplantae > Streptophyta > Magnoliopsida > Solanales > Solanaceae > Lycium > Lycium barbarum. Next base: position 116,776,184 of record NC_083342.1, read on the forward strand.
GTATAACAAGGATTCACAAGCGTTGAAGCAATTAGTGCTTCAAATGCGAGCTCAATCATCGGTTTCAAATTCAACTACTCCACCTTCTGAATCCGAATTATCTGAAACCCTAACCCTAGACGACCCGGAACCGACCCGGTTCGGTTCCGGACCCGATTGTACGGCGTTGCTTTCTGATAAGTTGTTGCTGAATGTGCTTTCCAAGGTTGAAGAGAAGCAGCATGTTTCGAATTCGTTGGTTTGTAAGCGTTGGTGTAAGCTCAGTGGGAAGTTGGTTAGGTCTATTAAGTTGTTAGACTGGGAATTCTTGGAATCTGGGAGGCTTAGTTATAGGTTTCCGGGTTTAATTGACATTGACTTAAGTCGAGCGTGTGTCGAATCCAGGAGGAATTCGGGGATTGTGATGAGTCATAGGCTCGTTTCGCTGCATTTGGGTTCGGGTTTTATTGATGGAGGGTTTGTTAGGAAAGAGGGGTTTTTGAGGAAAGATGTGGTTGATGGAGGGGTTAAGGTTTTAGTCGAGGGTTGTGTTAATTTAAGGAGAATAGTATTGATGAATGCAAGTGAAGAGGGGTTGAGTTGTTTGGGCGAAAAGTGTGAAACTTTGCAGGAATTGGAATTGTATTTCGTTGATGACTTTGCGTTTAAGGGGTTGTTTGGTTGTAGGAATTTGCAGATACTGAAATTGGTTGGTTGCATTGATGGATTGTATAATTCCATGGTTTCGGATATTGGGTTGACCATTTTAGCTCAAGGGTGTAAGCGTTTACTGAAGCTTGAGCTGGTCGGATGTGAGGGAAGTTATGATGGGATTAAAGCAATTGGACAGTGCTGTCAGATGTTAGAGGAATTGATACTTTGTGATCATAGGATGGATGGTGGGTGGTTGTCAGCTTTGTCATATTGTAGGAACTTGAAAACTTTGAAGCTTCAGTGTTGTAAGGTTTTAGATCCAAGTCCTGGCCCTGATGAGTACTTGGGTTCTTGTTCTACTCTCGAGGAGCTACATTTACAGCAGTGTCAATTACGGGATAAGCAAGGTGTGAGAGCGTTGTTTCTGGTTTGTAGGACTGTCCGTGAGCTTGTCTTAGGGGACTGTTGGGGATTAGACAACACTATATTTGCTGCTGCAAGTGTTTGTCGGTATGCACACATTTTTGTTCTGTTTATGTATTGCGTATGCCAAGTACTATGTATGTAACTTTAACAGATGGGTTATGAATTTAAAATTGATGTATTATAGTGTTTATGAGAGTGTAGAAATGGAAAATTCGCTGAATGAAAAGAAAAATTTCATCTTTAACAATTGACTGAAAAACTTTTTAGCGAGAATTGCTCTGTTTGCAAACACACGAAGATACATGCCTATTCTTTAAAAGGATTTATATCCAGCCTTCAGAAGAGACTTCTATGGTCCTTTGATTATTAAAATTCTGTGTTATTAATCTCACAGAAAAGGAGGTCACTAATCAATGTTGACATGAGATAAATTATAATCATTAAGTGCACAAAGTGTTCTATAATCAGTTTGAGACGTTACATTTCTTTCTATATTATCTCTATTCATATTTGGCTGTTTTTATTTAACGAAAAGAAATACCAACTGCAGTCAAGTTCAGCTTTTACGGCTAATTTGATGCAGAACATTTCCCTTTTAAACAGAAGATTGCATCTAGCTTGTCAATGAACTCTATAAGTAGAACAATAACATAATAAATGTGCTGATACTTCCAAGATTAATGGAATTTATTTTTCTTCTCTAGGAGCTTGAGATTACTCTCTTTGGAAGGATGCTCGTTGCTGACGACTGAAGGATTGGATTCAGTAGTTCAGTCATGGAAAGAGCTTGAAAGGCTAAAGGTAGTCGCATGTAACAATATAAAGGATAGTGAAATAACACCAGAACTAGCAACTTTATTTTCTGTTCTCAAAGAGCTAAAGTGGAGGCCAGATTCTCGGTCTTTTCTTTCATCAGGTCTTGAAGGGACTGGAATTGGGCAGAAAGGTGGAAGATCGTTGCGGAGGAAGTAAAGTGTGGACAAACTGATGCCGAGAAATTGATTCCTTTGTACACTTTGAGAGGTTTAGCCGTGCAAATATTGTGAAAATGCAAGTAATAACATTTAGCGGTTTTGGCATGTGTATTCCGTCAAAACTCCGAGGATGCTTTGGTAGATCTTTTGCTGGTTTATAACCAATCGACCAATTATCTTTAGGTTTAGAACACTAAATTTTTCTCAGTTTTGTACATGGGTTAGCCTTTCCGTACCAAATACAGTGTTAGCTCTAGCTTTGTGTTTTAGATATTCACTTACTTCTTGCACAACTGGAGGATAATGTGTACGAGATTCTTAAATCTGATAACTGTACCGAATTTTCTAGGAATAAAGAAGGGAGTCATACACATTCTTTTTACACTGTTCCAGTTCATGTTTCATGTGGCATTGCTATTTTGAACTTCTGCTGTACTTTATCTTTCCTCTCATTAACGGAAGTTGGAATTCTTTCCGTCTAGGTGCTGGCTAGAGTATGCACTCTGATTTATTATCTCTACATGCAGGTGCTGGTTTGGATAGTCCCCCTTTTGTAAAGTTACCTTTACTTTCTAAACTTTGCATCCGACATGAATGATCTCACTATGAATCTTTGTATTTGTCAACCTTCTGATGAAGGCATGTAGTATTGCTCATGTAATTTGCTAATATCTTCTAGAACTACTGAGACAATTTTGAAAATGGACCTTTGCAAGTTTTCTTATTTCTTCCTAAAGTTTTCCAGTATATGAAATACACTAATGAAATTGGGCCTTCTCAACTTCGAAATTATGCTGCAAAAGGAGGACAGCCAGAATTTTCCTACATTATACTTGACTCTGCCAAATCTCAGGCTGTGATGATCTGAACCTCATGATGAAGCTGTGGACGTGGGACATGAGTGGTATCACTCTGAGCAGGTACTTTAAGGCCGTGTCCTGTATATGATCTTCTGGCAAATGCCACAGGTTTCATTGTTTTTCTTTCCATCCGTTTTTTTGCTTCTCCCCAACTATGATGATTCCCCACACTATAATCCTATGAATAACAGAAAGAAAGGTAAAGTAGCCACAACATAATCTTGCAAGAAATACCACTGTAGTGATAGTTTCATACAGGATGGCAGCTAAAAAGCTTCTTGCTCTTACCTTATTGGAGAAAAAAGGTATTGAAGTGCATCTGAAGGCAATTTATGTATTTATTTCTTAAATTCTCTCTCCAATGCATTAAATCCGCAAGATAAGTTCTTTTGACAGAATTGCTTTTACGTGGAATGACTTCATCCCTTCCAATACTAGTTGTCCACTGAGGAACTGTTTGCCTTACCACTGTGCTGTAACATCTCGGTGCTGCAGGTCTTCTATCTCTTCCAGCAAGCATGAATTTGCAATATCATATGCAATGACAATGGTGATTTTGTAGTCTTCCTTATTAAAAAAATGGTGATTTTGTAGTCTTGCCAGGTCTCTTCTTTTCTTCCTTTCCAATATTTTTTTCTATAATCAAGCAAAAATTTCTGTTGTCACCTAAGAGGATCTCCAAGAAGACTAAGAGTCGGTATATTTTATGCCATTGCCTATATTTAGCTGGTACCTGGCCGAACTGAAGAGCTGTCCTTTTTGTTTCCAGTTATTTGCTTCCTCCACCGCCTCCACAGGTTTGGATGACTTCACGAAGGTTTTAGAAATTCAGCGCAGTTTATCCACGAAGGATTCTGCCTGCATTTAGGTGGTATGGTGGTTTCAATTAGGAATGAGTAAATGGTATCATGTGAAACTTGAGCAAATATATGATCATTGACTAAAATAAGAACTAGTTATACCATTTGAAAACCCGGGCGTCAATCATCAGTGATATAGTGTGTTTGATGCTTTAGCAAATATGTGATCATTGACTAAAAATAAGCAGCTACTTCTATTACAGTAACTTTTTATTACTCTTGTACAAGAAGCATTATATATAGGTAGAATGAATCTATGTGAATTTGTAAAATATTGACTGAGAATGTTAAAATTTGCTGTTAGATAGCATTCTAGATATCGAAAAACCCGTTCTAGGGTGTGTTGCACATGTTGCTCAAGTGATTGTAAGATGTGTTGTAGAGCTGTACAACTTTGCTTAACATGAGTTCCAGCTATGTCTTGTGCTCTTCGTGAGTGTTATTGAAGCTGCTTTCTTCTTATTTAGTTGCAGGACATGAAAGCTAATAAGTTATCCAGCTTTAACTGAGAGTTGTTAGGTGGTTCTTCAATGCGAGCCACTAAGAAATGTTGAAATTTCCTATTGACTTCCTGAATTTTAATGATGGATTTGGGGAGTCTAAGTAAGTCACTGTTTGAGACGCGCTTGCTGGTAGTTGGAGTTTCTTGCTTCGAGTACCCTGAGGTCCAACCAAGTTGGCTTCTATCTGTCGGAGCTAATTGAGCCTTTTGCTTTTTTATAAATGGCGATATCCTCTTCTTACCATAACATAGAATTTGCCTCTTAAGTTTTGCTATGCTTACATTGTAGAACAGTTCTCATCATCAGCTATATTTACATCGTAGAACAGTTTTCATCATCTGTTATGTTTACATCGTAGAACAGTTGTCATGTTTCAACTGGGAAGAAGACGGGATCCAAGTGTATCATCTAGCAGCAGCTAGTTTTGCATCTCATAGTGTATTTTTACTATTCATTGGATCTACTGAAGTAGATGTATATCGGAAATTGATTCTTGCAACTGAAGTAGAATTAGATTTCCAAGGTGACGGATATATTCGGTGAAAGATAATCTCGTCATTGGATTTGTAGGCTACTTGAAGGCAGGAAGCAATTATCAAGGATGTGAACTGAAATTTTCTTTTCTTAAACGGGCTTGCGCTTGTTGGTTACGCTATTTTCGCAAGTGAAATAGGGATGGAGCTATTAGGGCAATTTTGCCCTTCTTTTGGGTGGTCTTTAAATTTTGCCCCTCATATTTGAAATCTTTCAGTTATGCCCTTCGGCTAAACCCCATGGTTCCAGGTTCGAAACCCCACATAGTCAAAATTTTAAAAAAAAATCGCAAGACAGAGTTTAAACGCTATGCTCCCACCGGCATACACTTGTGAAGGAATTACCAAAGTTATGCTGGACCCGGCATACTTATGCCTTATGGGCAGACTTGGCATAAGTATGCCGGGTCTGACATAACTTGGTAATTCCTTCACAAGTTTATGCCGGATCCGGCATAAAAGTTTGCCCATTAAAAGTATGCCCCCAACGACATAAACTTGTTAAGGAATTACCAAACTTATGCCGGTCCCGGCATACTTATGCCTTATGGGCAGACTTGGCATAAGTATGCCGGGTCCGACATAACTTTGATAATTCCTTCACAAGTTTATGCCTGGTCCGGCATAAAAGTTTGCCCATTAAAAGTATACCCCCACTGGATAAGGGTACCTAGGAAGAATTTCATTGTCCTCCTAATATTATTACAGAACTAAAAGGCTTCATGGTAAAAACTTTGTGTGTGGCCTCTTCCACTCATCGTCATGCAAATGCTGTCAACAATTATCATAGTGTTAATACTCATGAAAAACTAGGCTTAGATATAATGGAACAAAATCACGACAACTGCTCTTTTCTAACACTACCCCATAATATATTAACAAGAGCAGTTATAATATATCCAATATAGGAAATGTAGCAAAGAAAGTCTTTAGGCAACATTGACACAAAAACCACTTGAATTTTAATAGAGCATTTTGATGTCACTAAAAATCTGTAAAAAGTTGACATGAGATCTCAAAGTTATGCCGGACCCGGCATAAACTTATGAAGGAATTACCAAAGTTATGTCGGACCCGGCATACTTATGCCAAGTCTGCCCATAAGGCATGAGTATGTCGGGTCCGACATAACTTTGGTAATTCCTTCGTAAGTTTATGCCGGGTCCGGCATACACACGACCCAAACCTTGACTTGTAGTTTTTTTTTAATTTATGCTTGTGGGGGGGTTCGAACTCAGAACCTCATGATTTCTGCGTGAACGCTCAGTGTTGCAATGCAAAGGGAAAAAATTAAAGACCAGCAATATGAGGGGCATAATTTAAAGACCACAAATATGAAGGGTAAAATTTAAAGACCACCCCAAAAGAAGGGCAATCCACGCAAAAAAAACTGTCAAATATGGCTCAAAAGATGTAACCCGCTCAATTTTTTTGGGTTGGACTCAAGATAATTTCATGTTGGGCTGATTTTAGCCCAACTCAACACAGCCCATTTTAAAGTGGTCTTTAACTCAGTCTAATTCTAGTCCGTTTTTAAGATTTACTTAGATTTGAATTTATTGCTAGAAATTTACTTTACTTTTTTTTTAATTTTTATATACGCTTTTCTTGTATCATGTATCTTATAAGTTTGTGGTGCTTTTGATAGGCAGGAAAATATTTTTCACGAAAAATGCTTTTCTCAAAGAACATTCCACGAAAAACCTGCAAAAAAATACTTTTCTAGAAAATAGACTTCAAAAATATCGGGCCAAGTTGGGTGGGTCATGACCCAATCCATTTTTAGCCCATTTTAAGGGCAATTCGCATTATTTTGGGGTGGTTTTTAATTTTTGCCCAGCAAATTTGTGGTATTTAATTTTTGCCATTCGCCTAATACAATGAGGTTTGAGGTTCGAATCAACGCTTAGTAAAAAAAATAAAATCCGCAAGGTAGAGTTTTGTAGCAAAGTCAGGCCTATTCGGATAAAAGTTAGGCCTCAGGCAGAGTTTTGTAAGCCAAAGTTAGGCCTCAAGCATAGTTTTGCAAGCTAAAGTTAAGCCTCAGGCATAGTTTTGCAAGTCAAAGTTAGGCCTCAGGCATAGTTTGCCTAGCGAATCTAAACTTCTGCCTTGCGATTTTTTTTTTTTTTTTTTTTGTCTAAGTGGAGATTCGAACCCGGAACATATGGGTTTTGAGGCAAAGGCCAAAAACAAAAGATTTCAAATTTGAGGGCCAAAAATTAAAGACCAGTACTTTTGAAGGGCAATCCGCACAAAAAAATAAATCAATTTCAATCCAAATAACTTTTGAGTCAATGTTAGCACAATCTATTTATCACCTTAGCTCATTTTGATTGAGCCAATTTCAACCCAACCAGCCCGTTTGATACTCCTACTCTTGGGAACCATTTGGTAGGACTATGTTTTGTTGCATCATATATAAATTATTTTATGGATACGCAACAACGCTTGGGAGAATTTGTGGGAGTAAATGAGGGGACACACTAATTTATTAGGATGAAACTATTTTTCTTGGAAAGTCAACTGCACTTACAAATGTTCTTTATATGGGGTTATGGAGGTTGCCTCAGTCTTGAGATTGATGCTCAAATCTGTTCTCTATTCAACTTAGCCTGTCGAATCGCCGTGGGCTTCTATGTTTCTGTTCAACATGGAGCTGTTAAATTTGTTCTAGGCCCACTTAGCTTGTTGGGCTCTACTCTGTCTCTTTTACGGGCAATTTGCTGGACTGTCCTTCGCTGGGGGTGGGGTGGTCTTTAATTTTTGGCCCTCAAATTGGTGGTCTTTAATTTTTGTCCTTCGTTAAAAAAATTTGGTTTCAGGTTCGAACCTCCGGTCAGTCAATTTTTTTTTTAAATTCGCAAGGTAGAGTTTGGATTCACAAGACAGAGTTTTGCCTTTGACCCGAAGGTAAAATTCTGCCTTAAGCCAGAGTTTTAAGGCAAAATTCTGCCTTGCGAATCAAAACATCTTTCTAGCGATTTTTTTTTTCACTGAGCTGGGGTTCGAACCCAGAACCTTAAGATATTAGGCGAAGGACAAAAATTAAAGACCATCAATTTGAAGCACAAAAATTAAAGACCACCCCAAATGAAGGACAATCCGGGCAAAAATCTGCCATGGACTGTTCCTTAATATGTTGAATCTTACTCTTTCATGTTTTCAAGCCTACTCTTCAACCCCCTTCTTTAGCTCTTCAAACCACTCTTATTTCCTTACAAAAAGAAAAAGAAAAAGAAAAAGAAAAAGAAGAATACAAGAAAAAACAAAAACCAAAAGAAAAAGGAAGTTCAAATTCACTAGTAAAATCCAATATCAGGTGACACGTGTGAACCAAGAAAGCGTTTGAGATATAGTATCAGATATGTCATCAATTGTGTAATGATTTCTTATGAAACTTATATTAATATTTTATTTAATGTTCTTAACTACCCATTGTTCGCTTCGTATTCTGACTAAAAGTTTAGATTCTTTATAAGATTGGATTTCAACAATTTTCCGTCATAGATACCCAACACTACTCGGTAGTATGCATTTCATCTAGCCATTCTGCGTTCCGTCTTTAGCCGATTTTAAGTTATGCGTCCATTCGCCGACAACACAAAAACCATTATTTCTCAAGCTCAAAACGATAAGAAGGAAAATAGCACTTCTCACTTTCTCTATTTTTCTTGTACAGTCATATCTAATGGTAGAGTTAGGACTTTTTACTAAGAGAATAAATGTGTAGACAAAAATTTATCATATACACACAAAAACAATTTTAATATTATGTATAGCACACAAAGACAATTTTAATATTATGTATATTGTATAGTATAATTAGCTCCGTTACTGATAACTTTGCGGCTTTGCCCTGCTATGTGTCGCGACTAGCGAGTAGAGGTGACGTGTGGATTGCCAATTTCTAGCGTGTCTGCATGAGCTTAGCTTCTTAGCATGCATTCGCACGTGTCTTTATCTTACGCCATCTGCTGCTCCCCACGTTCAAAAACATCTTGCTATCCCACCAGATATTTCCAACAACTAATATAGCCATCATTATTCGATTATTAATAATCACGTTATCTAACATGATTTGGCAAACACCGCAAGTATATATTTTTTCGTGGACAGCCTTCTGTTTCCATTTTCTTCATAAAAACTCGTCCAAAAATTAATGGTCGTCTGTGTTTTTACAATCAAATCTATGATTCCAATCCTTTGATTTTTAAAAGTCAAAAAGTTTGTGGTGTTTGGCGTATGGCAGCCAAAATTCCAATTTCAGGGTTGATTCATGGTTTTTGAAATTCTTTTTGGTCATTCTTCATTTTGGTTAGGTCATTATATTATTTTTAAAACGGGATCTTGTTAGTACTGGTTGTTTGGATCTAATTAGAGCTTACCAACGAGAGTTGTGCTTTAGTGACAAGTACTTTTTCATCCTTAACTAGAGGTCCTGCACCCGATGTGAGATTTCTCTACATAAATCCTCTCTACATAAATCCGAATAGCTGGGCCCTAATACAAATTCCGGATAAGGTATGCGAAGCCATATAAAGGAAACTAGACAGGGCTTTTAAATTCATATTCTGTTTTATCTTTACTTTTGACTTCAAAAACAAATTTAGGAGCAAGTAAAGACATTAATTGATACTCTTTCTTTTCACTTTTAGCTACATCAATATGCTTACAAGGTTTTAGTGTAAGTAGTGACAGAGACGGAGAAAAAAAAATTAAATTTGATGAATTTAACTTTAAGATTTTTAACACTAAATTTGTTGTGTCTTTAACATTATAAGTCAATCAAATATTTATGTAAATTTGGTAAGCGTTTGTATATAAATTTGTATCTCGTATCAAAAATATTAAATTAGAATGAACTCGTTGCTCAAAAGCTACTTCTACCGCCGATTAGTGATGATATCTTTAGAAAATGTATTACCAATCCTACAATCGATCCATCAAAAATTCAAAACTGAGACCAAATTAAGACGAACCATGAAGCATAGATTCTCTGATTTTTATTGTAATCCAGACAAGCCATGTGTCGTGGAATCTCTGTTGAGTTATATATCCTTCTATCGTCATTCCAATGTAAGGTACGTGTTACCAGGGGCGAATTCACGTGTAAGTGAGGGTGTTCACCCGAACACTCTCGGCAAAAAATTACAGTGTATATATAGGGTAAATTTTCTGTATTTATGTACATATATTAACTTTTGAACACCCTCAGCAAAAAAAATTACAGTGTATATTTAGTTTTTTTTTTTTCCGAACACCCTGAATGAAAATCCTGGATCCGCCACTGCGTAACGCTGTTACGTGTATATATGATGGCCATATGTAAAAGGGTACCGTATGCCAAAGAATTACTTTTGAGAGTTGACGATTCTCCTTGCTTTCAGAATATATATAGATTTCCAATCAGATAATGTGATGATCACATATATATAAAGTCCAAATTTATGCGATAAAATGGTGCAGCCATATAAATCCCTTTTATATCGTACGGTCTACTTAAAAGAATATAAAGAATATTTATATCGTACGGTCTACTTAAAAGAAAATTATATCGTGCTGGAAGAAATACGGATATGAGATAAACGTCAATCTACCCCCAATACTATGGACTTGATCTTCAAGCCTCTTGGAGTATATGTAGCTCTATGAAATGTTAATCTGAGCATAGATAAATTTGGGATTTAAAGTCACCGGGTTTAGATCTAAAAATAGTGATATTATATGTTGTTGGAAATGTATTGATTCATTTCCTATTTTGGCTGCTGAAGAACAGAGAAGAGGAAGATGTATATCTTCCCTCTCAGCTTTTACTAATTCACCAGCTGGCAGCCTTAGAGCTCTTCGATCAGACTGTGATGGATATAATCAAGGCCCTTCGGTTGTCATCAAAGATAGATAGGGGTCTTTCATTGGATTCTTTAGGCACATGTTTGAGTTAGTCAATTTTGTTATTGATTAGGGAAATAGTGTATAGACTGTATAGGAATATGTTATTCTTTCAGCTCAATACTTATATAAATACATTACAATACAATGAAGAAATACAGGGGAAAAAAAATTCGCAAATACATTCCTCCTTTCAGTTGCAGCAAATACAGTGAATACACAATGAATGCTTTCTAGAGGGTAAACTCTTGATATTGATCAAGATTAGTAGTTAATATATTAATTATAACTAGAAGCTTGAGAATCAAATAATCAATTGGAATACAGACTATCAAGTTTCATTTTCTTATTTGAATGTTAGAATTGATAATTAGACCTACAAAAGACAAGATAAAGCTGAGGAGAATTAAAACATACTCCCTCCGTCCTAGAGCCCGTTTGGATTGGCTTATAAGTTGCTTATAAGCTGTTTTTAGTTTTTTTGAGTGTTTGACTGGCCAGCTTAAAGTCATTTTATGCTTAAAATAAGCTCAAAGCTCGTTTGACTTAGCTTATCTAAAGCCTTATAAGCTGCTTTTTTAAGCTCCATCCAAACAGGCTCCTAATTAATTTATACTCCATATACGATGATGTCTGCACAAAGTTTAAAATCAAACGACGATAATTATCTTCGAAAGTTATTTTTCTTTATTTTGTGACAAAAAAGTTACTCAATTATTCACATTTCACTTACAAAGTCACTTAAACAACTCCGATAATATTTTTAGAAGACACATGAATTAGGACAGAAAGAGCAATTTCTAATACTTGTCAAAGTTAAACGACCCTGATTTTCATGTTCTTTTTCTTTTCTTTTTGATAATGTATAAATCTGCTATATCATTAGCAAGTATCTACTTGTAACATGTCTACTTTTGAATTTTGAAAGATGGAATAAATTTGTAAACATATTACCGTTGAAAATATTTTAATGTCATAAATATGACTTAAATCCGTCCAAGAATCATATAGTTTTGACATACGTGGCATACTTACGTACGTCCACTTGTATGCAAGAGAGAATGTGAACAACTCATAAGATAAAGTTGACGATAATTAGTTAAGGCATCTAATGATTGTAGAACTTTTTTATGTGCTGTACTTCTCACTTTTCATCTAGCTAGCTAATTAAAATGCCCTCCGCCCACAAAAATGACTTTAAAAGATCCCCCTATACATATCTTCCAATCAAAACTCCCTTTCCCTCTCTCATCCATGGACCCCTCTCTCTCTTTCAAATTCACTATACTCTTATCTCTGTAAAACTAGTTATGTGAGGCTAGTGTTAAGTTCGGGCTCAAACTCAAGATATAAAAGTAGATATTTTAATTAAAGAAATATAATAATCTATACATAGTTAATGAACTTTTAAGACAAATACATAATTTAACTTGTGCAGCGGATGGAGGTGCTCCTCTCTTAATTAGGGATTAGGAGTTCGAACATGGATATGGAAAAAATCTTTGGAGGAAGCGCTCCCCCGAATAGGCGCGATACAGTGCGAATTATCTGGATTAATTGGGCTCAAATGCGGATATCGAGCACCAACCAGAAAACCAAAGAACATGAAAAATGAGGTAGGAGGTTCGATAGCTTTTCAAAAGTAGACCTTAAAAATAAAAAAAATAAAAAAATTGACTTAAATAAATAAGATTAGGACCTAAAAGTAATTAATTAAAAAGTTTTAAAAAAATTTGGAAATTATTGTGAGGACTACAAAAGTCCCCAGGTTCGATAGCTTTTGAAAAGTAGACCTTAAAAACAAAAAACAAAAAAATATACTTAAATAAACAAAATTAAAACCTAAAAGTAATTAATTAAAATTTTTTAAAAAAATTGAAAAATTATCGTGAGACTACAAAAGTCTCCACATTTGCTCTTATATATAATAGTAATATGCATTAAATTATATACCAACTTCTCTTTCTTCTAGTTTTTCATGTCTGAAAAGACTCCTTCTTCCTCACCCACATAATATATGTTGAATATGACCAAAAGCTGTAGCCAACTGTCAACCCATTTAATTTTCTTATATCTACCCTTAGTCATCCATTGTCTTCTCTCCAAGACCAAAATTATCATTGAAGCTCTTCCACACTTAAAAAAGAATATTGTTATTTCGTTGACTTGTCACCAGGAAGAACATCTTCAATATGAACCAGTGTGTACCGAGTTGGGATCTCGACGAGTCTCCCAATCCTCCAAAAAATCCTATTCAAACTCAATCCAATTCTTTAGCTCCTGATGTCCCCTCGTACGTGCTCTCTGTGACTCTTTGACAATATATTTTTTCATAAATTTGTGACTAATGTAATATTTTGCATTAACGACTTAAAATTCTGAATTCGACAGGTTGGATTATGAAGTAGCGGAGCTAACATGGGAAAATGGTCATTTAGCAATGCATGGATTAGGTCCTCCACGGGTCCCTCATAAGCCCATATCAAGCTACGGAGGCACCCTTGAATCCATAGTAAACCAAGCAACCCGACCCAACCCCCCTCATCACCACGGTAAACCCGTCGTAGACGGGAACAAACACGGTGGTGATGAGGTGGTCCCTTGGTTCAACAACCACCAAGCCAACGCCTACACTCCTCCAGCTACCGCCTTAGTCACCATGACAAAGGATGCCTTAGTGCCATGTTCAAGAAACACCGACCACCACGGACGCTCCGTCCACATGCCGGGGCTTGACGGCTCCGCACACGTGGGGTCATGCAGTGGCACAACCAACAGCAGAGACTGGATGGCGGCGCCACGCATGACAGTAGGCCCCACTCAACATGAGTGGAGCAGCCGTGCGGATATGAGTGTAAGTGGAAGTGCAACTTGTGGAGGAGATAGCCGCCAATTGACTGTTGACACGTTTGATAGAGAATTGGGTACAACTATGTTCACTTCTACATCTATGGGGTCACCGGAAAACACCAGTTCTGACAAGCAGTGCACTAATAGGACGGGGGATGACCATGATTCCGTTTGTCACAGCAGACCTCAGGTAAAAATATATTCTCCTACTAAGTTCTTTTTGTGCATAATTTCATTGTGTGATTCTGCATGTGTCTTGTATGGATAATTTCACTGTACGGTTTACCAAGTTGGGACCATTTTATTTAAAATATTAAACTATTAAAAATACAGATTTTTATTTATTGAATTTACTCTTCAACATGTTTCATGTGCAACCTTGATTCTTTTTCATGGCCGTACACATGAAAATTCTGTCTTCTCTACTTTCGTGTTAAGTGTGTGACCATCTTATTTATAACTTTAAGTTGTTAGAGAGAGGATAAACTATTAATTTTAAAAATAATCTACAAATTTAGAAACTATAATCGTATATATTTTTGTCAATAAGAATTTTAGAAATTATTTAAGACATTTTAGTAAAATATAAAATTGTTAAATAGGGTCACATATATAAAATGAAATACATATTTTCTAGTTGAGATGTGACTGTTCTTTCTTAGAGTTATATAAAAATTTAATAGTTTTGATTATTTATTTATTAACCGACAGAGGGAGGCAGGTGATGAGGAGGATGAGAATGACAAAAAAGGGTCTAAAAACTCTTCACCTTCCACAAAGAGGAAGAGGGCAGCTGCCATCCATAACCAGTCTGAACGAGTAAGAATCTCTCTATTTAATTTGTCCTTTTTGCTACAAAACAAATACTTATGATATTTTGAGTGATTATGTTTTCTATATATAGAAAAGAAGAGACAAGATTAATCAAAGGATGAAGACACTGCAAAAGTTGGTTCCAAATTCGAGTAAGGTAATGGAATTTAGAGCTTATTATCTTTTTACGTATGTTATTCCCTCTTTTTGATTTAATAGAATATTCTATTGTAGATAGAATTTCATTCTCATCTAAATTTAGGAGTACAAGATTTATAATTACTCCCTCCGTCTCAAAAAATTTGTCGTCCTTTCTAAAAATACTTGTCTCAAAATATTTATCGTTTTATTGAACTAAGATAAATTAAGTAGCTTTTTCCTATTTTACCCTTATATTAATTAGCAATATTTAGGAGGTTCTCATAACATTTATTGAGGAGAGATTACATGATAAAATATGTTAAGGGTAAAAAAGTCAAAATACTACCTTTATAAATGTTTTCTTAACGGCGTGCAAATGAAAAATGATACAAATATTTTGAGACTGTGGGAGTATTGTTTAAGTTGGATTCTTCGGAACTTTAAATTTCGGCTTTCGGGAACATAGTCATTCACGATTGCCTCTGACCTCTTGCATGACAAAACACATAAAAAAGGAAAACGTAAGAATCTTTCAATCCCGTTCTAATATTATTGTTAGAGTATATAATATAAATATTGTATATTATTGGCAAAGGCGGGTTCACGATTGGAACTTTTGTATTCAGAATTCTACCACTTCTCGTCTAATTTACTTATTTTAAATCGATATTTTGTACTTATTTAGTGGAAACTTTAGCACAAGTAAATGATCTAAACCAGAATTATTGAGTTCGCATGAATACTTAGCTCCTTTACTAAATCTGCCCATTATTATTCTTAGCTTAATAAGCTTGTAGAAATTAAGAATAATATCGAGACAAATGAATATAGTTTTCTGCATGTCGTTCTTCATCCCTGTTATAAATATCCCTAACTAGCTTTGGAGCCCTTGGCACATCCTTTTGGCATGTTTTCTCCCATTTACTTCTTAACCAATTATCATAATTATTTACTACATATCTTTCTTGTGTTGTTAGAATATTAAAAAGTATTACTACTATATTACTATGTTATTAAATAAAAGTAAGCCTTATCTAGTTTTTTCTGTAATTAAAATGAGACAATTTCTTACAGGAATTTGCATATATGGTATGCACCACGATTTTTTCAGTAGTACCAATGGTACGGTTGAAATGTCTTAATTTTACCCCTTAAGGGAAAAAAAGGGAAGAGGGGGGGGGGGGGGGGGGTTGTGTGGAATTCAAAGCAACCAAAAAAACACAGCCATTTTAATGAAAGTATCAGTGAAGATTGGCTATAGCCTATAAGAGAGCAGCTTTAAGAAAGAAAACAAAAAGGTACAAGTACAACAGTAGAGGGTTTTAATGAGTGTGAATAATAGGACTTGGAGACAATTTAGCTGGAAGTGGTCCTAAACTTTTTGAAAGGGCATTAAATATGAAAGTGAATATCTGGGAAGGAACTAAATTCTAGGATCTAAGGCCACATATAGACTATGGTGAAGGAGACAAATCGACAAAGGTTTGTTGGTTGAGAAGACAATCTTGTTCGACCACATAAATTTGAGGTAGGACATTAAACAAAAAAAAACTCTCTTTGTGGTTGTCTTGGTTCAATCACTTATAATGAGCTTTCTACGTTAATATTCCTTTTTTTCCGACTAGATGCTTAGTATTCATTTTGGAACCCGATTAATTCATATTTCCTTCGCGTATGATATATTAAAAGGAAAAGCGCTACTTATCAACGTTTTTTCATTCCTAAAATTCGAACTTGAGACCTCTAAGTAAGGATGGAAGAATCATATCCATCACACTACAATTTTTTATCATCCTCTTTTCAAACTATGCGTATAGGACCATCTTTAGCGCTGAAAAATTTTATGAAAAAAAAATTGGGAAAAGAAAAATAACCAAAACCAAACAATGTGTCCTTCAAATGTACATATGCCTGCACTATAGCTGGGGTGGATGTGAGCATAATGAATCACAACCAATGTCCGTATGCCTGATTGTGTTATTTCTCTATGGTTTTGTATTTGTAAATCTCTTAGTAATCATTTTCATACTTGTCATATACTATAATGTTTGGTAGCTGGGAAGGAGAATTTGTGCCGCAATTTAAGGGTGCAGCGGAATAGTTGAAATTTTTCCAATCCTAATTAAAGGATTCGAGTTTAAGCATTGAGAATGAATTTTTTCGATAGAAAACATTTTTCTCTTAATAGGTTGATCTGTGTATAAAGTAGGCAAAACCTATTAACTTTGGTTCACATGTTGTATATTTGTTGAGGAATTCACCGAATATTTATATAGTATATGATAAACTTTAGAATCATAAAACTTCAAATTCAAAGTCAATAAATTTCAAATCGTGGATCCGCCTCTCGCTAACATGGTCGATTGCGGATAACTGATAATTAAACAGAAAAAATGTCATATGAACCTCCATTTTTATGATGCAGACAGACAAAGCATCAATGCTTGATGAGGTTATAGAATATTTGAAGCAACTACAAGCTCAAGTTCATATGGTGAGCAGGATGAACATATCACCAGCCATGATGTTACCTTTGGCAATGCAACAACAGTTACAAATGTCTATGATGGGAATGGGTATGGGTATGGGCATGGGCATGGGAGTTGCCGGAGTTCTGGATATCAACCGCCCCAATATCGCCGGACTTCCGCCCTTTCTCCACCCTACAGCCGCCACCGCCGCCTTCATGCAGCCCATGACCTCCTGGGACAGCTCTAGTGCCACTGCTGCCGCTGCTGGTGGTGTTATCCCTGATCCTTTAACTGCCTTACTCGCTTGCCAATCACAGGTAAAGAGTTTAACTTTTATATACTATTTATGAAATTTTTACCTTTCAAGTTACTTAAAAATCATGACAATTTTATTATAAATAGTATAGTAGATTCTAACCCTCAGAATTTAAATGTGTAATATATTCAATGCAAGAACTTAAAGATTGAACATATCAAATTAAAATTCTGAATATCGCTACAAGTACCCTACCTATACTAAATAGAGTTAGTAATCTGCAAAATAATGCAAATAACCATCTATAACATGTTAAACTAAATTGATATTTCAAACCCTTCACACTCTGTTTTGGATGTAGAGAGGTCAGAAAAAATTGGGACTGAAAATAGTGATTAATTAATATTTCTGTTTAATTAAATTCTTTTGCTTATAAGTTAATAAGAATGGATTGTAAAAAAATTGGTATTCTAAATTTGCAGCCAATGACCATGGATGCCTATAGTAAGATGGCAGCATTCTACCAGCAATTTCAACAGCCACCTGCAGCCTCTGGCCCTAAACTTAATTGATATAATATAGTTGTCAATTTTGTAAAGTTTTTAGACTTTTCTTGATTAATCTTTACAAGATTATTGCTGGAGAAGTATGTAAATTGAGATTTTTTTTTCATTGTTTTCTTCACATTTTTTTCAGTAGGTGTTTAGAGGTTTGAGAATTTGTATCTTTATTCTGTACTCCATTTGCTAGTCAACGACTCAACGGGATGGTGAGTGTAAACAATTATGTATACTTGATTACGTACAACTTTTAAATGGAAGTGTCTTTTCCATGCATGGATATTAATTTTCTTTTTCTAGTCTAGATGCCTCCAATGAGCAAGTGGCTTCTTACTTTTTCTCTTTTTGAAAAGTGAGAAAAACAATATTCTCATTGAAGTCATTTTATACCTTAGGGCCCTTATTCCCTAATAAGAATCTTTACGTGTTATTCTTATTAACCTTATTATGATTTTTTAATTGACTATGATTAGATTAGCGTACCATGCTTTATAAGAGTACTATTGATTTGAAAGAATTGGAAAAAATGAAACGCAACGAAATAAAGTGACTACAACTTTTAATTGGATTTGCTTGCCATCGTCATTCAATCAGAATGGATATGAATCTTGGAATTAACACAAATAAGCAGTGCCGGCTCAAGTGCCAAGCAAGTCAAGCAATGCCTTGAGGCCTCCAATTTTTTAGGGCCTCGGTTCTTTTACCGAATATCCTCTTCGTTTTATTTTATGTGTCGTAATTTAACTTGATATGAAATTTAATAAAGAATTTTTTTTTTTTTTTTAGTTTTTAAATTTTTTTTTTTTTTTGATATAGTACAACCCATAAATATTTGTGTGGCTACAAATCATTTCAATAAGGATAAAATAAAGAGTTTAAAGCTAAAATGGAAAAAATTAATTTTGTTTTGATATCAAGTAATTATCAACTTACTATTATCATTTTCTTTAAGATGCAATTTTTAAATTTTTTTAACCTCATAATAGTATAGTAGTATTATTTTATCATTATTATTATCAAAATTCAAGTATGTCAATTATAAAGCATGAATCAAGTTATTCAATATATATATATATATTTTTTTTTTTTTTTAAATAAGGCCTTTTATTAAAGTTTAGCTTTAGGTCCCAATATTTTTGAGCTGCCCCTGCAAATAAGAGGAACGAAAAAAAAGCATAGAGGAATAAGACTTAAGAGGGAGATTATTTTCTAATTTCTTTTTCTTCACTAAATGGCTTTACTAAAATTGACTTTCATTTTATTTCTTTTCTTTTATCCCCTTCACCTTCAGGACAAGATACCAACCACGGATCCCCTCCTTATTGTGCTGAAAACAAAGCGAATCTGTATTAGCTAGGATACAAAAAAACCAGCTAAGTATTATAAAACTGATAATTGATTCACTTGGTGGTTGGATTTTCCCATCTATTCTTTTTTCGACTTTCACGACAGATACTTAATCACATTGAGGACCGGCAGATTTTGTCTTAAGGAATTTTTCCTAAAATTTAGACGTAAGCACCTTTGGATTATTTTTCTACAACTAAGATTACAATTGATATTCGAATTCAGCGATTCAAATTGTGACGTGTATTAATGAAATATGTTAACTATAGGGTCCTGTGACGTCAAATAGCTAGAAAGTGTATGTAGTGTATCACTTTTTTCTTTGTTGTTTGTGTTTTTCTTTTTCCTAAAATAAAAGGAAGTTGAGGATTAACTAGTATAACCGTGATTAGTCATTAGTAGGGGTCGTTTGATAGCGTGTTAGAGTTATGCATGCAGTAGTAATAGATGAATTAGTTATGAGTGAATTTATGTATCACTTTATGCGAGTTTTAGTTATATGGATTTTCAAATTTTAAATCAAACACGTTATTAAGTGTGTTGAACTTTATACATATAAAAACAATACTACCAAACATAATACTCCCTCCGTCTCATAATAATTATCACCTTAGCCAAAACAAATTTGTCCCATGATAAGTGTCATCTTCGAAAATCAAGACATAAATTGACTAGTTTTTTCACTTTTATCCTTAGACAATAAAGTAAACATCTAAATGATGATTGGAAAAGCCACATAGTAATTTGATATTGTTGGATTCCCAATGTCAAAAGGTTTATTTCTTGTGCATGCTCTAATCAAAAGGTAAAAGTAATGTATTTTTATTAGATAGGAATAATTTGGTAAACTTCACATTACATTATTGGTTTCTTAATATGCATGTTTTTAGCTAAAGTAACACCTATTATAAAATGAAGGAAGTGTTATTTATACGAAATTTAATATATGAAAAACTTAGCTCATAATCAACTAGCAACTGACATATTATATGACATAAAGCTTTTAGATTTTCACAAGAGAGGAGACACATTAAACGTGTAATGTTGGCTAAAAGGAGCACATCGAAATGATTGGATCTTTTAATACGTCGTGTCAAGCTTGGTTTAAGGGATCACCACAAGTTAGAGAGAAGGGAGATCATTGTAGCATCATGCATAGATGATAACATCGTCTTATAACCAAAAAAAAAAATGTAATAGTAACGAAACGATCAAATTAATAGCTATTTAAGACAAGATATAAAACTTACTCTGATCCATTTTTATATAATTTAAAAGTTTTATTTTTTCAAATTTTTTCTTAATTAAAAGATAAGTGATTTTTTACCTAAGATATCATTAAATAAAAAATAATTTAATAAATACCTCTTACGTTCTAGGTGTGACTTAATTTTTTGAAGAATATGTCAAAATTAAAAACATCATATATTTTTACTGGATGGAATACTCCACTGTAATTTTTATAAATAAAAATAAAAACGTATACGACAAAGATGAAATAGGGAATCAAAAAGATATTTGTTCCTCTAGATGTTTGATGATTGCTTTGGAACCATAAAATTTGTGTGGGGGTTCCATTTGGCTTGTCGCTTTCTAGATAAAATAATTGATACTGTTCCTGGTCTTTTATTTTTTATTCGAATTCGAATGATTAATAGAGTCATCACTTCTTTAAACAACTTTAGTTGAATTTCAAGCGGTTTGAATATGATTTGAAATCATGAGATGAAATTATATTTAGATATGTAATTTAGATTT
The DNA here is from genome assembly GCF_019175385.1 of Lycium barbarum. Classification (NCBI taxonomy): domain Eukaryota; kingdom Viridiplantae; phylum Streptophyta; class Magnoliopsida; order Solanales; family Solanaceae; genus Lycium; species Lycium barbarum. Next base: position 116,797,061 of record NC_083342.1, read on the forward strand.
TTTAAATTATATTTTTTTATATAGACATAAAATTTTTACAAGTTGTGAAAACTATCAAAACTTTCCCAATTTTTATACAATCTTGCCAAATGAGTAAGTCATAATTCATAACAAAACTAATATGCCACTAGAAGACTTTTTAAAAAAATATAACATCAATTGATCAAACTTTAGTTCAATAAAACGGAAAATTTAACATGAATAGTAATGTAACTACTCTTTAATATAATCCTCACACATGGTACGAATATAGAAGTTAATGAGGTTGTTAAATGGTTGGTGGGAGTAATTGTTAAAATATCTACCAACTTATGGGTCTATTTTTACAAAATATAAACTTATGAGTCAAGTTTTACATTTAAATTTTTTGAAATCATGATTTGAAATCCCATATCATGCCTTTTTGGATGATTTGGGATTTCATCTCATGAGATGAAATCGCATGTCTAAACACTGATTTCATCTCATGATTTGAAATCTCAAATTATGCCTGTTTGAATGATTTGGGATTTTATCTCATGAGATGAAATCGCATGTCCAAATGCCTACTAAAATTAAACTTGCTAGTTGGTTATTATTGCAAACGCACTAATGATTGGGAGTACAGGGATGTAAAGTCACCTAGTCCATTAATTTAGCGAGTTCCATCTTAATCAATTCCATAATTAATATCTATGGATTTTGTGAAGTTGGTTAATGATTTTTAAAGCCCGTTTTACCTAATAAGCACTTCCCTAGATCATAAGAATTTCCTTCAAAAACTGAAATTGATTGATGAAAACATTATAATCACATAATATTGTACCAAAACTAGATCATTTCTGTAAAGAAGTGAATATATATATATATATATATATATATATATATATAGTAGTATACTTAATAAAGATTTGTACTTGGTATTTGAAAGTGATAGGACATAAACATGTCATATTTGGCAAAGTATGCAAGATTTTGTATGTCCATGTACAGACAACACAACTTTTATTACGATGTAACATCATTGTAGCATATGATATTTCAATGGCTTGACGTAATTGTTTTAATGCTTAATGTTGTTAACACTAAATTTATTGTATTCGAAAATATGAGTTCAGAAGTTGATAGTTACTTCCTCCAATTTATTTTATGTGTTTTTAGTTTAACTGGACATATAATTTACAAAATAGAGGAAACTTTTAAAATCTTGTGATCTTAAATGAGAGATGAGTTTAATTTACATTGTCATTTGAATCTTTTGGCCGTAAGCATTAAGAAATGTAAACCAAACCGTAAGAAACATTAAAATATATTACTTTTCACATGTATATTTATGTATGGTATAAAAAAAAATATTGAATTCGATTCAAAACGGTAAAATCTATGCTACACTACGTGCACCACTGGCCATTGCAAATGAGCGGAGAATGCAGGAAACGCTTGGTCTGTGGCATTACCACATATACCTTATTCAAAATCTCTTTATCAAATTGTCTTGTTTTGTTGGTAACGTCATTTCACCATCACTATTAGCCTATTGGAGTAGTTAATGATACTATATCAAACTTATCCATATTTCCAAGTTTTATTGCCATGGTCCCCTTTTTAACTCTTCATTGATTCGACTCTTCAACAGTCAACTATTAAAGATGGTACTTCAATTACTATGATGAACAAAAATAGAAAAGCTTAATACCAATAATTAAGAAGGTAGGAGCATGTATGTATGTCTATATATATATATATATATATATATATATATATATATATATATATATAAAATCTTTAATTTTATGAATATATGAATTTTGCATTCTGTTGGCTCTTAATTATTTTTCATTAACCTGCGCCTAATATATAGTTGTATGATACTCTTACACATTTGAGATATTATTCACTTTAGGACTTTATGAGTTTTTTCCTTAAAAAGTGTCTCGCAGGATATATGCAAATATTATACATCTTATGTACTTAAATTCTTCTTTCATATTCGACGTGGAAAGATATCAATCTCCACTCAAGTGAAACTCTTGTATGTAGTCCAATCTTCTTTTCACAGAGGGATTAATTTATCAAACCCCCTTCAACAATTTCACTTTCCAATTAGTGCTCACATTTCATCTTCACACATTAAACTCCATCCTATTAAATTTGATTAAATAACAAATCTCCAGACCACATTAGAGAATTGAATTCCTAATAAACTGCGTTATTCACATGTAAAATAAAAGAAATGAATCCATGATAAATTTGAAAGATTTAACTCATCTATCAATTAGCGAATTTTATGTCGCATGCACAAATTTTTTACCGTTTCAATCTAAAGTGTCTAACTTTATAAACTTACCGTGGCTTAAAAAGAGTTCCAAAATCGGCTATCTGTGCACTTTCGCCTTATCAATCCTAAGACGACCGATTACAAGAATGACTTTAGAGGTGAGTAGTCTTGAACTTTTGACCTCACTTGCCCTATGATGAAGCATTAAGTTTAACAAATTTTGACTTTTATAACGGTTTCAAAAGTTCAAAACCATCCATTTTTAAGACCATTGAGTGTAATTTCTGTGAGCCTTTAAGATTAGGCCTACGGTATTGGGCTTGAACTAAAGCTCCCAATATTGGGCAATTTGCACGATTGTCCTTATTCAGAAGTGATCTTTAATTTTTACCCTTCGCCTAAAATATCTCGAGGTTCTGAGTTCGAACTCCGACTCAGTAAAAAAAAATTCGCAAGGCAGAGTTTCGTAGCAAAGTAGGTCTATTCGGGCCTTGAAAAAAAAAAAAAAAACTGCCTTAAGGCAGACTTTTGCCCCAGTAAGCTTACTTTGCTACCAAAACTCTGTCTTGTAATTTTATTTTATTTTTAGTTGAGCGGAGGTTCGAACCAGAACCTCGGGATATTTTCGATCACTTTTTTAAGTAAAGGCCAAAAATTAAAGACCAACGCCTTTGAAGGACGATCCGTGCAAAAAAATTGCCTGATATTCGGCTTATGTGAACTTTTATAAAAGTCCAGCTTAGGCTTTATATAGAGGAATATCTTAAAAGAGATAATAAATACGAAATGCGGTGAACGTGGATCGAACACGTGACCTTCAGATCTTCAGTCTGACGCTCTCCCAACTGAGCTATCCCCGCTATATGAACTTGCCCAATAATATCTTTATTTACATTATCTGCTGTTCACCTCTCTGAATAATGCTCTAGTTTTGAGGACCAATATTTACTCCCTCCGTCTATTTTTACTTGTCCATGTTTGACTAGGCACACCTCTTAAGAAGTAATCAATAAAATGATAAGTTTACTATATCACATTTGAATATAATGAATTCAATATTTTGGGAAATACATTAATAGTTAATTATAAGGGTAAACAGGAAGTACGTAGTAAATTATCTCTTGGTATTTTAAAACGAAACAAGTAAAAATGGACATCTATTTATTTTTAGTATAATAGACAAGTAAAAATGAACGGAGGGAGTAACTTTTGTTTCCGCTTTTGGTTTTGTAAGAATAAGCTATATAGCAGACAAATGGCTTCAATCTCCAAATTATTCTTTTGCTTCTTCTTACTTCCCGCTCCTCATGCTTTCTAATTTGATCTTTGCAATTAACTAAATATTGAGGTTGTCAGTTTAGGACAGTGGATGAATGAGAAGGCCCTTAATTAGTGATATGAATAATTAAACAACGTATGCAAATTTCATTAATTTGTCACGACTTGTGAAAAATTTAACACAACGGGTAAGATGACGATAGAATGTCTTGTAAGACCAGGGAGACCGATGAACAATAAAACGATAGAGACAAGCCACGACGATCCGGGAGCAATTTAAAGATAGGCAAGATAAATATTATTATGCCAAAGTCATACCAGCTAATTTGATCTTGGCGAGAAATTAAACAGTGAGGTGTCAATTGAGAACAGAGAGATGAATTGCAGGGCCCCTAATTAATAATTGTACACCATGCACAAATACATCAATCCATCAAGATTTATGAATAATTTAACACAATAGGTAAAATGAAAATAATACGTCTTGTAAGTCCGTAAAGACTTAAAACCATAGAAGAATAAAGACAAGTCATGCCTATCTGGCAAGATTTACAAACAATTCAAAGATAAATAGTATAAGATTGTATCACGTAGATATGTAAACAAGACAAGTGTCGCATATCCGGCAAGGTTCAGGAGTAATTTAAAGATAAGTTAAATGAGGATCATACTTAAGCCATGCTTCACCGGTATAACTAATGAAAAAAGTAATTTTCATTCTTTCGATGTGAGTGTCGAGACTAGTTAAGCACGCATTCCTTAAACGAGGAAAGTTAAATAACTTTCTAAAATGTCGTATTGGAGCTAAGACTTATTCTATCTTCCTCCAGTGCTCGAGTCCCTACCTTCTTTCCTTCAAAAACTATTTTTAGCATAAATCGATTGATAACATTTACTTCTCAAATTGTAAACAGGATGGGTCTAAAGACTTGCGAGCAATTTTTAGCAAGTCCTTAACAACATATGCCCTTAGCACCTCCTTAATAACATATGCCCTTGTACTGAGAGTTCTCTCTGATAAATAATGTAAATATGTAGTCATAGAATATTTTGTAAATCTTTTAATTTAGGTTAGTATATTTTGTATCCTATTAGGACATTGTAACTATGGTATATTTACCGATTCCATCAATGAGAATAATCACGGAATTAATCTCTTTCATGGTATCAGATACTAGGGTTTCTTTTCCTCCTCTTCCGCTGCCCTAATTTTTCCGTCGTCCTTTTCCTTCTTTTTTTCCCGTCCACCTTCTTGCTTGCCATCAATGGCAGACACCAAGTTCCATCCTGTTATGGTTGTCTCCAACATCAAGAATCACATTCCTATCGTTCTTGAGATGGAAACGGATCATTATTCGGCTTGGGCCGAATTATTCAAGCTTCATGCGGGTCTCACCGTGTCCTTTCCCACATTCTCCCGACCGGAAAGGAGAAGGCTCCTTCCACCGACGAAGAAAAGGAGTTGTGGTCCACCTTGGATGCCATGGTACTTCAATGGGTGTATGCAACCATCTCCACTGACTTATTGCATATGATCATCGAAGAAGATCTATCGGCAAAGGAGGCCTGGGATCGCCTCCGTAATCTTTTTCAAGACAACAAAAACTCCCGTGCCGTTGCATTGGAACATGATTTCTCTCATGTCAAGTTGCGGGATTTTCTGAACGCTTCGGCGTATTGTCAACGACTCAAGACCTTGGCCGATCAACTCAAGAGAGTGGGGGCTCCGGTGACCGACAACCGCCTCGTTCTTCAAATGGTGGTTGGCCTCACCGAGGCGTACAAGAATTTGGGCACCTACATCCGGCAAAGTAAGCCTCTTCCATCATTCTCCGAAGCTCAGTCAAGTCTGTGCCTTGAGGAAAAGGCGTTGGCTGAAATGCATGATGACTCGCCCACGGCTATGGTGGCTAATACCCAACGTGAGTTTGATGACTCCACTACTATGGAAAATTCCGGTCGTTCTCACCATCATCGGGGCAAAATAACCACAAAAATTGTGGCTCTAGCGGCGGGAAAAATAACGGCGGTGGCCGTGGTTCTGGCGGTGGCAGTTCCAACCGTCGCCATGGTGATCGTGCCTCAGGCGACCGGCAGCAGTCCCCCATGCAGCAGCAGTCCTCTTCACCGTGGCCATGGGGGTGGATGCCGCAATGGGCTCCCCCTTGCCCGTATCCCACCCAACAGTGGGCTCGGCCACAGCAATAGTGGCAGCCGCAGCCACCTTTTTTCTGGTGGCAGGTCCATGGCCCAGCCTGGAATTTTGGGCTCGCGGCCACAGCAGCAGGCGTATGCAGCAGCAAGCCCGACGACGCAGTGGACTCCGACTGATATTGAATCGGCCATGCACACGATGACGTTGAGCCAACCCGATCCAAATTGGTATATGGATACCGGCGCCACATCCCATATGACATCCACAAAAGGTACTCTCTCGTCTTATTTTAATTTGAGCGATCATAATAGTGGCATTGTTGTTGGTGATGGTAAGTCAATTCCAATTCAAGGTTGTGGTCGTGCTAAATTGCCTCCCCCGAACCCTCCATTATTATTAAATAATGTCCTTCTTGCTCCAAAACTCATAAAGAATTTAATATCGGTTCGTAAGTTTACTACTGATAACTTTGTAAGTGTTGAATTTGATCCTTATCGGTTTTCTGTGAAGGATTTCCGGACAGGGATGGCTCTCATGAGATGTAATAGTAGGGGTGCTCTTTATCCATTATCCACCTTCAAACACCCCATCCATTCACCATCAACTTTTGCTGCCTTGTCTTCCACACGTTGGCATGATCGTTTGGGCTACCCGGGAGCTTCTATTTTGGATTTTCTTAGGCACAATGAAAGCATTGAATGTAATAGTTCTAGTTCATCTAGTATTTGTCATTCTTGCGTTCTTGGTAAACATGTTAGGTTGACTTTTGCTAGTTCTATTTCCGAGACTATATTTCCGTTTGACATTATTCATAGTGATTTGTGGACTTCTCCCATTTTGAGTTCTATGGGGCATCGTTATTATGTTTTGTTCTTGGATGATTTTACTAATTTTTTGTGGACTTTCCCTTTGGCTAGAAAATCTGATGTTTACTCAAAATTCATAGATTTTAAGTCCCATATCCTTACTCAATTTGAACGTCCTATCAAAAATGTCCAATGCGATAATGGAAAGGAATATGATAATGGTCAATTCGGAAATTTTTGTGCGTCCAATGGGATGTCTTTCCGTCTTTCCTGTCCTCATACATCCTCTCAAAATGGGAAAGCCGAAAGAAAAATTCGTTCAATAAATAATGTCATCCGAACTCTTCTTGCTCATGCCTCCATTCCTCCATTTTTTTGGCATCATGCATTGCAAATGGCGACTTATCTCCTTAATATTTTACCAAGCAAGTTGTTGGGTCACAAATCCCCTTTAGAAGTCCTTTATCCACGGAAACCATCTTATTCTCATCTCCGGGTCTTTGGGTGTTTATGTTATCCCCTTTTTCCGTCTCCTACTATTCACAAGTTGCAACCTCGGTCAAATCCATGTGTTTTTTTTGGGATATCCACCAAGCCATCGTGGCTCCAAATGTTTTGATTTATCCTCAAATAAAATCATTATTTGTCGTCACGTGTTATTTGATGAGACTCAATTTCCGTTTTCTAAAATCCACACTTCCACTCCCACCACGTATGACTTCCTTGATGATGGTTTTTCCCCTTATGTGATCCGTCATCTCGCCACCGGCCACTCTCCACCGCAGCCGTGTCCCCCTCCCCCGCTGCTCAGTGGTTTTCCGCCTGGTCTGGGCCAGCTGCCCACACCACCTTCGGCTGGGCAGCAGCGTCTCCCTTCCTCTACGCTGGACCAGCCCGCACCTACGCCCAGCCAGCTTGCCAACAGCCTACAAAACTCTACCACTCCTCTTCCTATCCAGCAGCCCCCTACCCAAACGCGCATGGTCACTCGTAGTCAGCGCGGGATCTTTAAGCCCAAGCACCCATTTAATCTACATACGGCAGTTACCAGGTCCCCCATACCTCGTAATCCGTTAGATGCGCTACGTGACCCGAATTGGAAATTGGCCATAAATGATGAATATGATGCTCTTATTAAAAATAAGACGTTGGAGTTGGTACCCCGTCTACCTAATGTGAATGTTATTCGGTCTATGTGGATTTTTACTCATAAAGAAAAGTCTAATGGTGCTTTTGAGAGGCATAAAGCCCGTCTTGTAGGTGATGGCAAAACACAGCAGGTTGGCATTGATTGTGGTGAGACTTTCAGTCCGGTCGTAAAGCCAGCTACGATTCGCACTGTCTTAAGTCTAGCTCTCTCTAAGCATTGGCCCATTCATCAGTTGGATGTCAAAAATGCATTTCTTCATGGCGAGCTCAAGGAGACAGTATATATGCATCAGCCAATGGGTTTTCGAGACCCATCTCATCCCGATTATGTGTGGTTGTTGCGCAAGTCCTTATATGGGCTTAAACAAGCACCAAGAGCTTGGTATAAAAGATTTGCTGACTTTGTTTATTCCATTGGTTTTGTTAATAGCAGGTCCGACAACTCATTGTTCATCTACAGCAAAGGGCACGACTTGGCTTACATTTTACTATATGTGGATGATATTATTCTTACTGCTTCTTCAGATACTCTCCGCTGTTCGATTATGGCCCTTCTTGCCTCAGAATTTGCAATGAAGGACCTAGGTCTTTTGAATTATTTTCTTGGCATTGCAGTGACCCGTCACAAGGGTGGTATGTTTCTTTCACAAAGAAGTTATGCTACGGAGATTATTGAGCGTGCAGGAATGTCATCGTATAAGCCTTCTTCCACTCCGGTTGACACTAAGCCGAAGGTCAGTGCCGCTTCTGGCGATCTTTGTAAAGATCCCACTCATTTCCGGAGTCTTGCAGGTGCTCTTCAGTATCTAACCTTCACTAGATCGGATATTTCTTATGCCGTGCAGCAGATTTGTCTTCATATGCATGCTCCTCGAGATACGCATATGCTTGCTCTTAAACGGATTATTCGGTATATTCAGGGTACTATTGATCATGGTTTGCATCTCTATCCATCTTCAGTTACTGATTTGGTTTCGTATACTGATGCTGATTGGGGGGATGTCCCGACACACGACGTTCAACGTCGGGTTATTGCGTGTTTTTGGGAGACAATTTGATATCTTGGTCATCCAAACGCCAACCTACTCTTTCCCGCTCAAGTGCGGAAGCAGAATATAGGGGGGTTGCTAATGTTGTCTCTGAATCATGCTGGATACGTAACCTGCTCTTGGAGCTACATTGTCCGGTCCCTAAGGCTACTTTGGTTTATTGTGATAATGTCAGTGCCATTTACTTGTCAGGGAATCCAGTCCAACATCAGCGCACCAAGCACATTGAGATGGATATCCATTTTGTTCGTGAGAAGGTGGCGCGCGGCCACGTACGTGTCCTTCATGTTCCGTCCCACTATCAGCTCGCCGATATTTTCACTAAAGGACTGCCGCAGGTCTTATTTGAGGATTTTCGGGACAGTCTCAGCGTTCGTAAACCTCCCGTTTCGACTGCGGGGGTGTGATAAATAATGCAAATATGTAGTCATAGAATATTTTGTAAATCTTCTAATTTAGGTTAGTATATTTTGTATCCTATTAGGACATTGTAACTATGGTATATTTACCAATTCCATCAATGAGAATAATCACGGAATTAATCTCCTTCACTCTCATTTCGACTTGATACAACTTTACCTTAATAATCTTGAGATAGTAATGATCATACAAGCAATATATACAAATAGGCGTTTAATTGTAGAGCCCGTTTGGATTGGCTTATAAGTTGTTTTCAGCTTTTTTAAGTGTTTGGCTGGCCAGCTTAAAGTCATTTTGTGCTTAAAATAAGCTCAAAAAAATAATTGGGCCTATTTAACTTAGCTTATCTAAAGCAACTTATAAGCTGTTCTGAAAACAGCTTATAAGCCAAAAAAAATAAATTAGACTACCCAACCCAACTTATTTTTTTTTGGCTTATAAGCTGCAAACAGCTTATAGGCATAAGCCCATCCAAACAGGCTCGTAATCCATAAGCGAAACCTCATTACACGAGCAAAAGTAAGTCTAAGACTTAAAATCTTAAAGAGTCCCACTCCATTCAAGCAATATTTATAGAACAGGCATTATAATTTCCTCTTCATTATGCTTCCAAATATGGCAGCGTCAGATAGAAGCATCATAGCTACAGTGGTGGCAATTTGAGCCCATATTTAGAAAATTAACCCGCTCATATTTAGAAAATTGACCCATTTAACCCACATTTTAGTGAGCTGGATCACTCATATTTTAGATGGATAAATATGGGCTTCAAGTATATTTTTAACCCATAAAAATATGGACAAATATGAATAAAATATGAATATCCATATAAGAACACACTAGACCCAATAACAACTCATTTCGAAAATGAGAAATTTCTTTCTTACCTCCCACACAACCCACCCCGCCATGCCCACCCCCCCACACCCGGTCACAATTTTTTTATTTCATATACTTTATTTTACTTTTATAAAAAATGAAAAAAAAAAATCTTACCTCCTACTCTGACTCCTACCCCCACCCCAAGCCACCCCACCCCCTCGCCCCGCTCCCCCCACCCCCAAATTTCAATTTTTACTTTTATAAAAATTGTAAAAACAAATCTTACCCACGACCCCACCCCTCGACGAAACCCCCTCCCCCCCCCCCCCACCCCCCAAAAAAATCATATATTTTACTTTTATTTTTTTTTATAAAAATGGAAAAAAATTCTTACCACACCCTAACCCCTCCCCCAAATTTCAGTTTCATATATTTTACTTTCACATAAAAAATGGAAAAAAAATTCTCACCTCAACCCCCCCCCCCCCCCCCCAAAAAAAATTCAATTTCATATATTTTACTTTTATAAATAATTTATAAAAAATGAAAAAAAAATCTTACCTCCACCCCACCCGAAATTTCTATATCATAATACCAATTATAAATATATGAAAAAATTAATTCAACTTGACAAAAGAAGGTTTGAATAGAAGCTGGCCACAGGTTCAAGCCGTACATCAAGCAACAATTTGAAGTTTCAGTCACAAGTTCGAGTGCTACGCCAAGCAAATTACGCCTAGCATTTAAGTGAAGGATCGAAGGGCAGGAGCATCATCCCCAGCTTTCAACGGCTACTTTTGGTACTAATCTTGGTCAAGTAAATCAGAGAAAACAGAAACTATTTACAGTGAAAGGTATACAGTTCAATCAACAGCATAGCAGAGAAAACATCATTGCAGAGAAACTTTCTGACAAGCACACAGCTAAATGAAAAGGCAGAATTCTAAAGAAGTTTTCAGTTACAAAAATCCATTTGCGACCAACAGTAGCATCACCAGTTTTCACTACAACCAGCATTAAATTATTTATGCCTACACACTATGAACAGGTCAGAAAAAGAGATTCAGCAAATTACAAACATAATACTACCAGGCAACAAAATTCAGCTAATGGATATCAGGTATTCCACCTGACACCACGTTCTCATCCACGGGTTTAGGGCCACCACATGACCTTGAGACGGATTCAAACAGCTTCTCGATCTCTGGGGCACATCTTGTAAATGGTCGACTCCAAAAGTTGTACCTCGGATTCTGTTGAACAAGCAATAATGCGTTGAGAAGACACCAAACGGAATGAAGATAGCATGAGCATAAATATACACAAAATACCTTTATCAACTCAATGAACGTGATCAGAAGACCCCATGGATGAGGTCGATTTACAATCAGGCGTTCTAATAGGACTCTGGTTATCTGCTCTTGGATCATTTCCTGCTCCATTCAAAGCAAATTAACGATTTAGAACGATCCAAAATGTAACTAGATAAATCAAATGTCTAAGCAGTCTTCACATAGTTCATATAGTAGTCTCAATCTGCTGAAAGCAGTGCATATTAAACATCCATAACACTGAACAAGAGAGGAATACAGAGGAAGACCTTGAACCAAAAACCAAGAATCAACAAATTGGACTGAAATAGTTTATAATATGAACCTAACATCCTCATCAGGCCATCCGTGGCACGTGAATTTTAAAGAACATTCAGACAGTGAAACAATATTATTATGGTAAATATTTTCCGCGTTTTAACAAAAATAATATTATTATAGTAAGTACTCTTCCAAACCCCACTTGTGAGATTTCACTGAGTATGTTGTTGTTGTATAGTAAGTACTCATTCAGCATTGCAGAAAATAATTACTCAGTTACATAAAATAAGGATGAGGTCCATAGACGAGGAATGCAACCAAAACACACACACCAAGAGGCGCATTCTCTTGGCGTGCAATAATGCAGCTAATGAGAAAAGCCGAAACCGAAGCAGAGCAAGCTTCACTCCTATTCTGGAAAGGGGGGAGGGATCTCTTTGATGTTTCAAAACTGCGAAGTGAATATTTTGATTAATTAACTATTGTAGCATATGTCACTTTGCAGTTTTCAAATATGTAAATTTCATTTCAAAAACATGAAAAATGTACGTCAAAAAACCGGGAGAGTTTGTGCGCGTTTGTGTCCGCGCGTATATAAATATTACGACCTTAGTCCAAACCTTGCGATATAAAATGAGACAGAAGTTTGTCACACGTGTGTACAAATAAATACAGCAAACCACATAATCATGATGAACATCATCATTGAAACAATTGAAAGCAAAAGAAATCAAGTGACAACCACAAATCTAAATAGGAAAACTAAATGAAAGTACTTGAGCACCTGGTTCGATTCTGCAAATAAGTAGAGCAGAATAAAGGAGAAGTAATGTGTGTGATTATTTGGGTATCGCAATTGGTTAGCGACTGCATTCAAAAACAAGTAACGGCCCTCGGTGTCCAAGTCCATTATCAAAGTCTGGAAAACATCTAGAGCAGCACCAACCAAGAACACAGCAAATGGAACACTACTGGGCATCGACTGTGCATGAGGAGTTTTTGCCTGCAGCTGCTGGATAGCCTACAGCAACACCGCAAAGGTAATAAATACAGGGTAATGAAAATGGACTAAACAAAAACATGAAACGCAACTACAGAAGGGCAAAAGCTTAACAAAAAGCTGATAGGAAAAATCATACACGCCTGGAATAAATTAAAAATGTAATGACAGAGCACCCATTTTGACTTCACTAGCACACAAATTTCTCGTGGAGAGAAAATTTATGGGGTACCGCCATAACGGGTAAAAACAAGGCAAGAAAGCAGTTGAACCATGAATTTACCTGCATCCCAACATAGAGTACAAGGGAATTGATAAGGGGTACATTGTAGCGTGTCCCAGCCTTGGCAGCTTCACTTGGCAATAGCAGCAGCTTCTGCTTCAATTCACTCAAAAATGGAGACCCCTGTTGCCTTGTCTGCGATCATTCAGGACAGTGTAAAAAAAGATGATCAGACAGGAAAGCCATATGCATATATATAATTTATATTCTCCTACTCTCACCCTACACATATATACATGCTGTGTACAGTGAAGAAACAAGGTTTTGTTTATGTTAGGATTACCTTCAGGTATTCATCTACATCACCCTTCATCTGCTTTGATTTAAGAGCTGCATCAACTTCAGAAAGAATGCGAGGGGATTGACTAATCTCTGCAAGTAGATCAATCTACAGACACCAAAAAAGAGGTCATTTTCAAACTAGGCAACGGTAGAGAAAATCATCCATAAGATTCACAAGACTAATTACCTTTAAGTTGGGAGTTGATGGATCAGGAAGCCTCATGTTGCGAGGAAATGCACTTAAAATTATATTTCGCATCTGTATGCAGCTTGGAGGGATAACATCACAGAAGCTGAAATGGTAGTCACAGAGAAACTCCGGAAAATCATGAAGGAGAACCAACAAAACCCTGAGAGTCCCTTTATACAGAAACTGGACCTAGCACATGAAAACGAAGAACATTAATTGATATCCGGGGTTTAAGCAACACATGACAGGAAAGATTGAAAAAAACACATATTTATTCAAAACCAACCGGTTCTCCTAGCTCAGCATTCCTCAGAAAGGGCTCCATAAACTGGAAGAGATCCACCAATAATCGTTGAAAATAAGGCCATCCCTTTTGGGCATTTCCAGCAAGTAGTTTTGGCATAAAACTTCGATGACTTACAAGTTCAAGCCATGCAAAGCTGAAAGCAACTCATTTAAGTTAGTCACTCAGACAAGCACACAAATGTACTTATAGTAGATTACATATCAAAAGAAAAAAAACCAATAACTAATCCTATTACAACACGCAGTATTTTCTTTAATGTAACAATTCCATGCCCAAACTAATTTAATTACCTATCCTCTCTGGAGAAGATATTTAATTTAAACACGCTATATATGCAATTATGTGTCTTGAATATGAAGCAATAATTTACCTATCCTTTTACCGAGTCCATTGCTTTTCCTTAAAGAATAATTTACTTTTGAGTGGGCAGTTACTCTACCATACCGGAAAAACTGTTACCTGAATCCTGGAACTTTGAGGGGCTGAAGAGCATGGAAAGCATTGGCTAAAGCTGTTAAAACCTGAAAGGCCCCAGCAGAGATCAGTTTTGTAACTGAAGATCTAGGTACGAACATAAACAAGGATAATAGGAATATACCTGAAAATTTGCACCGTCAAAAACAGGATCCAGGGAACTGAGATCCACTAGCCAATTAATGAAAAGCCTAAAATACGGTCTAGGATTAAAGGTCATCTTCTTTTCCTCAGCGTCTTTCTGGATGAATTTGACAGTCACAGCGAGAACCTGTCAATGAAAGCAAAGGTATATAAGTCCAAAGACCAGATAAGAAACAGTAACCTATAAGAAATTATAGAGCATTTCCGTACCTTTGGAAGCAGCAATAATTTACTAGATCCTTGATCCACGGGATAAAACTAGCCAAAGAGACAGATAGCAATCAGGCAACAACTAATCTAACGAAGGACAGTAGGAAGTACTTCAGGAAAATATACCAACCTTCAAGATTGAGAACACTAATTTCGCATAGATATCAATTGCAAGGAATGATAGAGGTTGTACTTGGTGAGATTGAGGGGTTGAACTAATGACCTCAGATGAAAGGCAATGCGAAACAGAAAGTTCCTGAATTATCAAGTAATTAGCTTGCAATAAAAGCTTAAACACTTAATAGTGCTTGACTAATTGAATAGGTAAAATTCACCGTGAGTCTGCGGAAAAAACGATCTGAAGTTTCATCGCCTTTTAATAGGCCACTCTGGTTTAATTGCAAGATATAATGAGCATGAGTTGCATCATTCGCTCCAGGAATTTCACAAATACGATACCACTCGGCAAACAGCATTGAGACCTACATATGTCAATGATCCAACAGCAACATAAGAGACCGAAAGGAAGAGATGGCAAAAGGCCAAGATGAAAACTGCCCCTTTTTCATTATATTGTACATGCTCACAGGAGGGCATCACACCTTAGATTAAATGATCCTTAATAATTCCTCAGTTAGAGGCCACTCTCACATGACAAAAGTGATAAAAGATGTTTTCCAACTTGCAAAACCAGGCTGGACACCATACAATTCGAACTTGCAGATACAAAAAAAAAAAGACTCTGCTTCTTGATGTTTCTGTTCATGTTACAGAGTATAGAACAGCATAAAACAAGTGCACCAGCCTTCGCTTAGTAGAATTAGCTATCAACAATCTTCTTAATCTTCTTAAAAAAGAGCTACATGTACTATTGTAACTGTTCAACATCTTATCACTAAAGATATTTTGCCTTTGGCTTTACGCTTCTTTGTACACCAACTGAAACTACTTTCCTGTGTTCTCTCCAGCAAACAATCGCATCAACATGAATCAAAGTAAGAACACTTTCCTCCAACTCTCCCCCGAAGCCTTGCAAGCAGGACGTGCAGGAGGAGTAATAAGAAATATCCAGCAAAAAGAAAACAACCAGTAAAAGAGATTCTCCTTCTTCCTAGTGTAGGTTCTCAATTGTACAATATCTTAGAAGCAAAACAGCAGAAATAGTGTAGGTTCTCAACTGTACAAACTCTTAGAAGCAAAACAAGAAAAATATGCTGTTTTGCTTCTAACTTATTGTACAGTTGTAATAGCACACCCTTTGTGCTAGATTATCTATAAAATTACTTCACTTCTAAAATAACAGCATCGAAACAAGAAATTAAAGTTGCTGGAACCTGTTAACAATTTCTTTATTCCAATTTTAACTATACTTTAGTCTTAACCAATACGGAAAAAGCTGCAAGCACATTAAAAAAAGGACATACCTGCTCGCGGAAGCCTGCAGGATCAGGTTCAACATATTCAGGAGCACCATAATCATCTCTGGTACCAGTAGCAGTCACGGCAATCTGTTCAAGTATTGACTGGAAATCAAAATGTACGTGAAGCAGAGATGGAATGCCTATTTTGCTACAATCATTCAACTGACTTCACTCAACAGTTTAGCTATGTTAAAACCTAATATTGACTCACCACTAATATTCTTACAAAAATTACATATTAGTACTTTATATTGTTTATATACAACATATAGTTACTTAACGGAGAGAACGTGATTCCCAAATTCAGATGGAAAATTTAAAGATAAAAATAAATTATATAAAAGGTTAGAAGTAGAATCATACAAAAGTTTCTCAAGATTGAAGGAGGCAAAAGGCCTTACAGACACTAAGAATGTGTTCTGCAAAAATAGGCAACAAAAATACTGTTTTATTGCTGGGGTTGTTTACAGTTCTCTTCTGGAGAGTTTTTTCCCTTTGCAGATCAAAGTTTAGCAAGATCTCAAACTAGATAGACATCATAGAAGCAATTTTTACATGTTAATGACTACAAAGTAAATAAAATGTTCTCTAATGATATCACCTTTTAAATTAAACAGTACACCCAATTTGACAAGGCACATGGCATGCACAGGTCGTTGGTTTGAGTCTCAAAGCTATTCATCACAATTTTGTTTGATAACTGAAAATCCCCGAGCGCCAGCTGGCACACGGCTTGAAACTCAGTGGAGGATGTGATACCCATCATAAGAAAATTATGTGCATGCTTAGGTTGTTTGTTTGAAGACACAAATAAGTTTTAAAAAAAATAAAAATAAAAAAAGTTCATTTTCTGACAAGCACAAAAGCTAGCCTTTTCTAACCAACTAATCTTCTATGATGAGGTGGTACACACAACCCAATAGGCCAATTTGCCCAATCAATATTGTGAAAAGGGATATTTTGAGAAACCTTTTTGTCTCTAGATTGTTTGTTGCTATCATCCTTCCCAAAAGTAACACTAGACAGTGCAGCAGCATTAGCTGCAGGGTTCTTAGCAATCTCCACTAGTTGTTGTAGAGACTCAGGAGAACCTGGCCTGGCTGCAATCTGCACCATGAAAATATAGATAATGACCTACCACTGTATCAGAGCAGAAAAAAGAAAAGGATGGTGTAAAAAAGATAAGACGAATTGAAAAGATAAGGGAATTGTACCTTAGCAAGTACATCAACAAGGTTTTGTAGCTCGGATATGACTCTAGAATCACTTATCACCAGTGTTTGAATAAGAGAAATGGCAAATTCAGTAGCACACTCTGCATGTCAGACAAAAAAGAATTAGTGTTTTTTACACTCAATAAAACATCAATTGAAAAACAAATTACATACTGTTTCTGCCAGCATCAAGTAATTTAGCCATGTGCACATTATACTCAGCAAGGTTGAGCAGTTCACTGCGTATCAAACCAACTGTAATGTCTTTGTTGAACTTCCGCTCCTCATCAGAGTAAATAACCTGCCAAAAGATAGTAATCAAATGTAGCAATGAATAAAAGTACGCTTCCAATCATCTAATTTCTCTGTATGTTCATTTATTGGAAGGGTCAGCAACCTGCATGAGTTAAACTAAAAGATACCACCCTGGCCAATATTAACACTATGACATGACAAACAACAACAACCCCGCATCAGTCCTAACTTCACTTCTTCATTTAAGCTCATTTCATCATATCATGATACTAAATAAAATAAAAGTGACGAATAATATTTTAAAAATTATATATATATATATATATATATATATATATATATATAATACCTATAATAATAATGATAATAGAAATCTTATAACCAGTCTAAAACAGATCCTCAACTAGTGGCTATCACCTATATGGATCTTTTCCTTACATTATGCCTTATCTTTAGCTAAGTGTGCAGTGTAATCTGCAGAAAGAAAGCAGCCAAAGCTATGGAGAAACTTAGGGAAGTGCCCAGCTCCAGACAAGGTGAAATGCTTCACATGGTTGGTGGCAAGGAGGGCTTGTTTGACAAATGAAGTTTTAAAGAGAAAAGGTGCCATCATAGTTTCCAGATGTTTCTTGTGTAATGAAACAGATGAAACCAACAAGCATCTATTTCTACATTCCAAATTCACTGCACAACTGTGGTCCTTAATTCTCAACGTAACAAAGACAAAATGGACTATGCCTTAACACACTGCAGATTTGCTTAGGTGTTGGATGAAGAGAGGAGGCAGCAAGAGTCGGAAGAAACGGTGGAGGATAATCCCACACTACATATGGTGGACAGTCGGGAGGGAGAGGAAAGGGAGATGTTTTGAAGATAGATACAATTCCATTCAGAAAATCAAATAGAATTGTATAGCAATTTTCTACTTTTGGCGCAAAGAAATAGAACTAGAAGATATCAGTTTGTAGATTTATTAAAATCCCTGTAAGTATTTCTATTTCCTTGTTCATGTTCCTGCTGTAACACTTTTGAAGGTCTCCAGCATGTCCTAAATGCTGAGGAATACACAAAAACCAGTTCAGGAAAAAAAAAGTCTGTAGTGATACCAAACAAGAATTACATGATAAGCCGAGGAAAATGACCGATAGTTATTCTTGCACCTGTGTAACATGATATTTAGTAAGTATGAAAGAGAAGTTCACACATACAATGTATTTATGAAACTTGCACCTGGTGATCCCATTCTAGTATACATGGCTGCAACTTCTAAGTTCTAAAAGGAGATGATTGCTTAAAGAAGAAAGAGAGCACTCATTCAAATGCTTGAGTTTCCAAATTACCCAGGAACTGCTTGCAGAAGGGACTTTTCGAAGTAATAAAGAACATCTTCTAAGACAACTTAATTTTTAAACTACCATTAGATTCCAACGACCAAAACTAGATGGCATTGTCATACCGGATAAACACGGCACAGCAGATGAAGAAATTAAACAGTAAACAGAGTGCTGAAAAGATAGGATTATAAATAGAGTGAAAACATTCAAGTTGCTTACAAAGAGGAGAAAAATACACTGAAATTATTTATCAAAAAACAAAGGAGAGACTATAATAAATAAAAAATAAGTAAATAAATAAGGAAACAACGAAGCTTGGGGTCACTTCCATACCCAACTAGTTAGCTCCTTAACAAAAAGCTTGCTGACATCACGGATAGAAGCCAGAATTGCAAGATGAGCACCAACATGTGCACTATTTGATGCATTTTCATACAACCCCTTGAAAGCCTGCACAAAAGAACACTTAGAACTTTAGAAATGAAATCATGGTGAACTGGAAATTATTTCCATTCAATTCAGAAGAAGATTAACCTTCTGGGCCACTGCCAAGGCAGCCTCATCTCTACTAATGCATTTCAGGATGATTGCCGGAACTTCAAGAAGAAGTGCCTGCAAACAAACATGTGAATATGTGGGTTTTTTATTTTTTTAGAACAGTAACAACATTACATGTGTAACACAGAGGATGTGCTGGGCCATCATTACAGTTTACAGAAAAAGCTCAGAACTCATAGCTCTCTCCTAGCTCCTACTACTGGGATTCTATAATGTCTAGTGAACATACGGGTTCTTTATACGGTGATCCGTATGGAGCCAACCACTAGGACCAACAGCAGCCTTCGAAGCTCGGGATCCTGGGCCCGCCCCTCTTACCTTCTCCACCTAAATACTAGGCTTAGTTTGTCGCATAGGCTCAAACCGGATGAACATATGGGATTTTTCCCACAGATCTATAAAAACAACCAGTTTTGCCGAGAATACTTCTAACGTACAGAACACACATAAGAAATGTAAGTGCAAAATCCCCCAATGTAACAGCATTCAAGGTTGCTTCACAAAAAAATGCTCGCCGGGGGGGGTACCTGAATTTCTGCCTCTTTAGCTTCTTCACTCACCAGGCTTTCAAGCTGTACAAGGACCAAATACGATAATATTAGCTAACAAAAAGGGGAAGATATTTGCAGAAAACAACCACATGGAATTATACCAAGTACTGAATGAACCTAAAGCACCACAAGATAAGAGAGAAAATAAGAAGGCAACTATAAACCATGACAAAAGACCTCTGATACAAAGTAGACACTTTGATAAAGTTTTTCAATTCTCTTCAGGCTTACGCCATTTTATACATTTTGGTATACTCCAGCACCCTCTTAGTACTGGGTTCACAGTAATAAAATTAAGTAATTAACTATACATATTATATAACATATGAAAATTTTCATCCTTCTGAATCTGATTTCATGTTTGCTCTCACTGCCTTTCCTCTTCCCCAATTCCAGAAAAGAAAGAAACAGAGCAGAGCTTCGCAGGATATTTTTACAGCATATTGATCCCAACTAGTAAATATTACTTACCATCTTTTACAAGTAACAACAATCCTAAAATGCAACTTGCCAAAAAGTCAAAGGAGCTATTCCCCTTTTTGGCACGCGCCACAAATCACCACATTGATTCATGCAAACCTAATTCTTCAATCCCCTATGGAGACACCACAAAAGCACAGATACGCATATAATTTTCTTCATATGCATCGATCATCATGACTCTGGAAACTTGAGCAGCATGACGTTTGGACCGAAAATGCTTGCATGTAAATATGGATATTTTCAAGCTATGTTAGCTTGGAATAGTGTGAATGTCAGATACAGGTATGTAAGTCCAAACATTAGCAAGTACCCCATTAAGGAGTTCGTACATCCACTGTAGCCATGTAAGATGTGGGTTCATGATGGCAAAATCAACATAGAGTAAACTATTAAACTTCGGTATCTGTAGGCGTGTTTACAAGGATAACAACAACAACACACACAGTGTGATCCCACAAGTGGGGTTCGGGGAGGGGGAGGGTAGACTGTACGCAGACCTTACCCCTACCTTGTGAGAGGAAGTTTACAAGGATCAATACAGATATACATAATAGCATTATGCACAATCAAGCTATCAGCATAAATCCAACAATACATATCTGAACAATAGTTTGCAGGAATTTGTACGGAAATAAACACAACTCAGCCATCCAAGCAGCGTGTTTGATTTCTAGAAACATGAAACACATTAACAACAGAAAATGGGTCTCAAACCTTTTCAGAGATAATCTGGTACTTATCCAACGCATCACCAGTAGTCAGCAGCGGCTCGGAGATACTATTTCCAGCACGTTCAGAGGTAGCTGTTGCATTTGATGGCTGTAAAGAAGCTCCTGACTCCTATAAGAAATGATTAAGAATTGTTGATCACAGAGGTTATTTAATCACCAAAATGCCTATATACAACTAGAACCACTAATCCCAATCTAGTGGGTTCGGCTATATGAATTCTCAACATCCAGTCTGCTCAACTTGGATGCTTTTCATTCCACTACACAGGAAAAGAACATTGGCCTACGGCATACAAAGGGAAGAAACCTTAACCAACCTTTGCAACACTTGATGGTTCCACTGGATGCAATTCAGGAGCTGAGACCGATGTGAATGGTTCAACGATAGCCTCAGTTTCAAAACTGTTGGAAGTGACAGTATCACCCATCCCAAGATGGGGAGAGGAAGCACTGAGATAAAACAGACAGAGGAGGATAGGAAAAAGAAATCCAAGATCACCATGTCAGTTGTGGAAGAGAGTCTAAGAGACAAGTCAATGAAGAGCCCATCAACATGAAAAGGGTAAAAAAAAAAACCTATTAAGTTGAGACGAAGTATCTATCTCTTCTGATATTTCCAATGGCTGCGGAACAGCACTTATTCCTGCATTTACAAGGCCAGACGAGTAAAGGTTGGGGTTCATTTGCCCAGTTCCTGACATATACGCCCTGGAGACACCACCACTGCCAGAAGAAGTTGAGGGAGCAGCAGGCACAGCGTTTGCGCTTTGACTTGATTGATTTTGCCAAGGCAAGCGGACAAAATCCTGTAAGACAAGCCGGAGGTGAGTTTATGGTTCCACGTTAATCAGCCAAGTCTCTTACAGAGGAAGTAACGGAAAACAAGTACCTCATAAACTCGTTGCTGAGAATGGGATAAGCGGCCAGGTTTAGGGCGAAGAGCTTCCGGTAACCCACCCATATGTCCTTGTGTATAAAGGCTTGCATCAAAGAATGTGGGACCGACACCCTCTCTGTGCTTCCTCCTTATGTTAAGCTGCTGAGCTATTTCTCCATCAATAGTCTGTATAGCCTGCAAATGCATTACACAGACAGAAACAAGACATAGAAAATGGCTCAGAGAGGATTAGTCAACTTTGATCCAGCAGAAGCACAATCAGATTTGCATACAATATCCTCAAGGAAATTTCTAGCACAATAAATACATGGGTTATACAGATTAGACCGCCTGTAGTTTTACAAAAATATTGTATCGCTACTTGCATGAGTTCATAACCAAAAATTCTGTCAAATCTAGGTTCATAATCATGATTTGCATCACCTTTATTATCAACAAACACCTTTTCAAGCACTTAGAAGAATACAATAGACAAAAACAATAGCAAGTTGAATGAAATTTCCACATCACGAAATAATCTAACTTCCAATCAAAATCTATCACATGGTATTAATAGTTTCCTATATAAAGAGTGTTAACATCACGACAACCAAAACATCAAAACAGTGACTATTACTATTGAAGGCTGTTAACATCAACAACCAAAACATCAAAACAATGAATACTACTTTAGAAGGTAAAGGAGGTGGAAAAAGTGCCCCCAGCAGGAAAAAAAGTGGTGAGAGCGTAGCACAGGATGTATGGGTTAGGCGCACGCCATGGGTTCAAATATAGGCATTGACAAAAGCCTGATAATTAGAGGAGAAGGGTAGTTAACTACCAGCCCAATCTGAGATACACTGAATCCTGAAAAGCAACTGAGGTCAAATGATATTGAACCAAACAATCATTGGACAAGGTTTTGAGCTGTTGAATGTTAGCAATCACACAACAAAGATTAGCTACCAGAACTTATAACAAGATACAGAATGCAGAGTTCGGGATGGCATTTTGACATCAACCTCCTAGACATAACACAAGGCAGATTCAGAAACATACCTTCTCTGTTGCTGCTTGTTCAATCATCGCACAGCCAAGATCGAGATTGTCATTAGTAACAAGCTGAACAGCTTGTTCAAGGAGCTCGCTTGCAATACTCAATCCCTGAAGTAAAGTACGAAGCTGGCCTGATATTGAACCACGTAAAGGTTCCTGAAACCAATTCACAATTATACCCCAATAACAAAGGAAGAAAAATTAGGATATTCTGAAGTACCAAGGTATCATCAAAAAGATCTGATGTCTAAATTAGACACCGAGAATGGTATTAATGTATTCCTCTACCTTGCATGTCACATGAGCTAGACTTCCTGACAGACTGGCAACCATCAAATGTGCAGCATTACGTATGCGGGTCTCATCCGATTCCATGGCATAGTCCTGCAATATGTGTTCTTAACCAGGTCGAAAAACAATTGACCTTCAAAGGGGGTGTTAAAATCATGTACGGGATGTCTCAGAAGAAAAAACCTTCAAAACAAGTTCCTTTGTCGTCTGAGTTGCTATAGAAACACTGCGCTGCACGATGCTGGACACTATCTCTTTGATAGCTCTATCCATTGCAATTGGAAGTACACTGCGGAAAGGAATCACACATGATAGAGGATTACAATACAATTGGTAAGTAATGAACCAACAACAGGAGGGAAGAAACTGCTATTAGAACTTCGAACCTCTGAAAATGCAACTGCAGCCCCAGAGCATGAAGCTTAGGATTGACAACAACTTGCTGCTCTATATTAGATGCAGCAGCAGGAAGCTATAAGAGAACAATTATAAGTGAGAAGAAGTTACCCAAGAACAATAACCAAAGAAATTGTCAAATAAGTAACAGTACCACTGACAACAAACCTGACTCACAGAAAATGGTGATTGCCCTTGTAAAAGGCCTTGAGCAGAAGGAAGCTGATCAGACAGCCCAAGCGCTGCTAGCTTCTCATCTTCCGTCATTGCAGCAGATGGAAGATGAAGTGGAGCAGCATACTGAATCCACCACACAATCAGTTCATGAAACTTAGTTACCATAAAAGCCATTTCGACACAACAAAACCAAAAAAAGCCCAAACCTGAGTTAAAATTCGTGAAGGGCCACTAGGATGAGGACTGGCAACCTCAAGTGGTAGTTCAACCTGGTTTAGAGAAGATATAATGCCAGATTTGACATCAGCAACCATCTGTGGTTGGGAAGATCCAGCATCCTTATTTGAGAAGTCAGGATTTCCTTCAACTTCTCTCACTCTGTCTTTAAGAAGAGAAGTTGGAACTACCTCTTTTAGATCCACACCAAGATTTTTGAACAGGACCTGGAAAGCGAATAAATAGGTTATACTCCTTCAAGTACAGTGCAGAAAGGTCACAAACCAGAACTAAAACACAAACCTCAATGTCAAACTTGAGATTCATTTTGAGATTTGGCATTGCATAAATCTCAGCAAGTAACCCAAGAATACCCATGGTCCATGGGTTAGGTGGTTGGTATGCTAGACTGCTTTGGCACGGTTCAAGAATCTGCAGCTCACAAAACAAATTGAATGTCATCAAAAATCCAAAATAGTTACATTTAAAAGGAGGCAGGGGAAGAGAGAGGAGGAGGAGGGGGACAAAAAGAGAAGTCAAGTAAGACCAACCTTCGAAGTAAATGGAATAACTGCAATCATCAAACCTTTTTCATATGCCTGCACAAGAGAGAAAATAAATAATCATAAGATTAAGACAGACCAATTCCACAACCTGAACAACTGGAAGAGAATAGTATTCATTAACATGCAACAACCTCTATAATCAAAGACTTCGGATCGATCTCCCGCGCCCTCAAGACTTGATTCCTTCCAATTGTGATTTTGCCTAGCCAGCTTCCAAGGTTTTTCAGCAACGAACGTTCTTCTGAACTTGACTTTATCAACTCTGAACCTAAAAGAACCTGAAAGAAAACCGAAACCAGATATGAAGCGAATGAATATTACTACCAGGCTTCAGCAGCACTGACTCAAGCAAAAAGCTGTAGCTATAAGACCTTGCAATTCTCGTAAGTTGCTTGGACAATCTCCTTGTACAAAGCTTTCGAATTTGCTTTGTCTAGGAACTTCAGGTACAAGTCATGAAAATTTGGCTCAATGCTTGCTCTGTCAATGAATCACCAACGGCATAAAAGGGGCATTCAAAGTTGGGGGAAGGGAAAGAAAGGGCAAAGTCAAAGCTACAAGGTAAAACCAAACCCCTATATATTATAATGATCTTTTTTCACCCGGAAAAAAATAGATTAAACACAAAGAAATATAGTGTAAACTTACCTTTTCATCACCATATACTGAGCAAACCACGGGTAGTACTGCTCTTCCAAAATTCCAGTGAACTCTTTTGCTTTAGCTTCAATATTTGCCGCAGATAAGTTATTGATAATAAATGAAATCTTATCCTGTATTTCTGATGCAGGAGCCTGTGAAAATAGTGAGACTTCACTTAGAAATTGACAGGCAATATTACAAGGACCTAGCTTAGTCCCTTCTTAACCATGCCATCTGTAATCCAAAAAACTCCTCGATACATCTAGACACTACTACCGATTTTCATGATTCGTTGCAAGGAAGAATTCACTAATTCCGTTGAAAAGCCAAGGATAAAAAGACATCAGGATGTCGTGTGAGTCTTGAGCAAAATAGAAGACAAAGAGACCATAGCCTAGAAAAGTGAGTGAAAGTAGAATGGAAGAGCAAACAGTAACATAGATAGACAACTGACAACTGTTTGATAGGGATAAGCTCACGATAGAGCAAACATGGACATTAACCCATATAAAACATGTTGGTGCAGGAACTGACACTAGAAAACATGCAGTCTCACCAAACAGATAATGAACAAGAGTACCTCTATGGGTTTTTCTCTTCTCTCTGCAGCAGCAACAAGTGTTTCAATATTCAAAGCAGAACCAAACCCTATAACAAATCAGTGTCACATCCATCAGCACCTCTGTCTACAACAGCAGCAGGGAAGAAAAAAAAAATGGGTCTAGGATAAGCCAGTGTATTACTTGCTGAGGTAACAGATCTAGATGGGCGAAGAAAACCAGGAGAAGATGTGAGTACTGCTGAAGTACTGCCTGGACCCTGTGGCTACAACCAGCACGAAAAGAGTCACATTTCATAATATGCAAAGACAAATCATAATATGGCCAAAGACGTCTCACAGAAGCTCGTTGCATACCTTCTGAATGCCAGCATTATCACTTGAAGGAACTGCGACAGGTTGCACTGCAGGTGATAAAACTGGCTTCAAGTAGCTAGAGAGAGCAGCAGAGGGTTTCCTCTCCTCTAAGGAACTCTGTTGTCTCTGAGGAAGCTGGTTTGAAGAGGATCCTTGTGTATTTTGCCGCAAGCCACCCTGTCCAGCCACTGGAAATGTTGAAACCTTGAAAAAAAAAAATGAAGGCCACCAATTATTTGATTAGCGCAGGATAGCTATAAAACTACTCTGTGAAAGAATTTCCACAAAACAACCACAAAACAAAGTAATAAAAACTAACCCATTCGGCAAAATGTTTTTTCTAAAATATTTTTAAATTAAGAAAAATAATCAGACCAGAATAACTCACCTCGGTATTCATCGAGGAAGATGGAATAGTACCATGGAATTGATCAACGGGGGGACTGTGGCCCACCTCTGATTCAGCATGTGATATCCTAGCGAGTGCCCGTTCAATGAACGCAACAAGCTCTGAATGAGTTGCTCGGAGATGAGATATTTGCAAGATATGGTTACAGTATTGCGGCCATTCAATCAGACGATCAACAAACTGTTCAAGTGCCATAATTCCAAAAACAAACATCTGCATGCAGAGAAGTTGTCAATAATATAAACCAGAAATAACATTTAAGATAAGTGTAATCACTGAAATAAACCTTTGAATCAGCAGGCTTGCGCAATGCATCCAAGACAGCTCGCAAGGCAATACCAAGTGCAAGATGAGTTACCAGCTGATTCTTAATAAGTGACCCTGCAAAAGCAAATTCACACCGCAAGGAAGAATTAACTCAACTAGGAAACAAAATCAGAAAAAGGGAAAGTAATTTAAACAAGTTTTAAGATATAAACTTTTAAATTTTTTAAGTCAATTAATGTTTTAAAATTATTTTTTTCAAACAATTAAGAGAAATAAGCAAAGTAAGCCTCAAAGTAGGAAAGTTTAGAAAGACAAATTTAACCTGTGTGCATGGAAATTAAAAGTGGGAAGATTCATTGGCGATATTATTGAATCTTTCTATCTTGCTGCAGTAACTTTGAGATTGAGTTAAAAGTTAAAACAGATGATTCATTGGCGATCAAGCTAAGGGTCCGTTGTAATTTCTTTATAAGAGAACTGCATGATTTTGTTCTCCATCATGTTTGAAGTCCCAAATCATGCAGTTTTCTATAAAGAAATTACAATGGGCCCTTGGCTTGATCGCTTAACTCAATCTCACAGGTACTGCAGCAAGAAAAAAAGATTCAATAATATCACTCTTCCCAATGGCATTCAAAGGAGAATATATCGTATAGTCCATTTATAAATAATCTAGAACGAGAATTTGTTTGTTAGCAGAGAAACCACATTATCAAGTCAAAGCTACTTTTATCAAGTTAAATGATTATTGCCTCCATATTAAGATGTTCCCAACGTTTCATTTTGGATACAATCAGCTCTTTGTTTCATTATGTGATGTCAAGATGTCTCAAGACTAAAATGAGTAACGTCTAATTAGGTCGCCAAAGAAGAGTAGCTACAGACTTAATGTGACCTTAACCAGTTCTCTTCTTCTCGTGTGTACAATATTCTATACAAGTCAAACCCAATTGCACTCTGATGAACATGCGATCGGTCACTGACATGTGTTTACCTTCTCATGATAAACGATCCCCAGACCTCGGAAGCAGTTATGGAAGCTGAAGGCGCCCTATAAAGTCAGTTGTTTTTTTGTGGCTAGCCTCACATGACGCATTTCTCACCCAAGGCAAACTCCAGATAAAAGGTTTATATATTTGCACATAGGAGTGGGCATTCGGTATTCGGTTCGGTGTTTCCGAAGTTTGGTTTCGAAATCGATAATTGAAAGTAGATACCAAATAAAAAGAACTGCAAAAATTTTGCCCAGTACAGTAATACGGTAATTACGTATTGAAGGAAAAAACATTTTGACAGGGTAGAGTATTGCAATTATCTCTTAACACTAGTCAAAGTAAAAACTCCTGACTTTTGGTTAAAGAAGAAGACTGACAATTAAATTGAAAGACTGATTCTACCTAATGAACTCCGCCTGTGTGAGCTCGCTCACATTGCCGGTCCCAAGCCCGGATAAAGGAGGAGGGTTGCCGAGGGTCAATCGGAAATAGCCTCCCTACCCAGGTAGGGGTAAGGCTGCGTACATCTTACCCTCCCCAGACCCCACTATTGTGGGATTACACTGGGTAGTGACCAAGACCACTGATTCTACCTAATGAACATAGAGTGAAAAGAACAGTGAGCAGAATTAATCGAGGCTTGGAAGTTGAAAGAAAGCTGATGAACTGTTTTGAAATAAGATTGAAATTAAATGATAAATGGGAATTGAAAAATAGTGTTGGCAACACAAATCCTTCAAATTCAGCAAGAAATTCAATGAGCAGACTAGTGCCACATAGTCAGACAATTTGACATTGTGGGTCAAAATAAACCAGAGAATCAGATAACTGAAACCAAGAAAAAAAAGTTACAAGTCGGTACTACTTCGGTATTCGGTAATACCGGTTGTCTGGAACCGGATAACGAAACCGGCTACCAAAATTACTGAAATTTACTCCCAAATACCGTACTGGTTACCGAATTACCAAATAACCGAAAGTCCCAATTCGCCTCGGTAATTCGATTTTCAGTAATTCATGCCCAATCCTAGCAGCAGATGTTTCTTGTGCAACAGCAAAGAGGAGAGCAGCAGTCATCTTTTTAACAGCGTCCTGACAAGATTCTGGCCCTTTTCTTCAATTTATATTCAGAGTTCAATTTCTAATGCCATTCACTGTGAAGGATCTTTTGATAAGCTGGGGGATTGAAGGTTTGAAGTAATCAGTCAGAAAAGTATGGAACACTGCCAAGCTTTGGTTATATGGAAGGAAACAAATGGTTTTTTGGTTTGTTGATGTAACTTACAACGTGTTAAATATGAACATAGTGTGTTAGAGTTCATCGAAGGTGGAATCTTCTTTTTGTTTTTGTACAGAAGGGTTTTGAACTTCGTAATTATCCAGGCACTAGCTTAGTGCCAGGCTTCTAGTTTTATTCTATTATTATACACCACTTTATCTGCTCAAAAGAAAAGCCCCAGACCTTTGGGCTTTGACTATGATCAACTTGGTTAATATGAAAAAATTGACCGTGGATATTGAATTCCAACAGTTAAATACTCTGATTCTTTTTTAATCCAAGCCCATTGGACTACAAATGCCTAACACCTTCATATGTCAATACTTGAAAAGTGAAGGATAAGGATACTGGGTGCAAACTTGAAAACAAAGATAAAACCTCAAGGGACATAAGGGCACAACTAACATCTTTAAGAAGTTATTAGGGAATGTAACTTTTGATATTTAATTAAACAACCGAAACAGATCTATCATTAAAAAAATAGTACATTGTATATCTGTGATAAGCACACTGTAAATCAAGAAAGGGCAGGGCAGGCCAGTGCACACAGCATCCCAAATTAGCAGGGTCCTGGAAGGACCGCACCCCAAGGGGTGTGATGTAGACAGCCTACCTAATGCAAGCATTAGTGGCTGCTTCCACCGCTCGAATCCGTAACCAATAGGTCACACGGAGACAACTTTACCGATGCTCCAAGGCTCCCCTTCATTTGTAACTCAAGAAAAACACATTAAAAGTCCAGCAGAATTTTATTGCGATCTAACAGAAAATCGGATAGATAACCAGTTGAAAGATTAAACACTGACAAACTCACCAAATAGAACAGCCGCAATTTTGAGCTGCCTTTCTGGGTACTTGGAGAGGAATTTGTATTCTTCAAACAGATTACCGATCATGCACTCGAAAATTGCTTGCTCCCTGCAAATTTCAACTATCATTTCAATATCTCTTAACTTCGCAAAATATTAATGAATCATGACTGTAGACTAAAACACCTCAGTGCACTAAATTAAGCCATTTCATCAGTATTCAATGCCAACTTGAAAAAACTAAAATGATATTAAAGTATTTAACTTCTTTTCTGAAAAATATCTATATTAAGATAAGTAACTTGTGTTTAAGATGGGAACTCTCAAGTATTTTGAGCATACCAAACCAATCTTATAGAGAAAAGTGAGAAATATATGTATTCTCACTTCACCCAACAATGAGCCCTCATAACACGTTGAAGTATGGCGCGTATTAAGTAACAGCCACATGGCTTTTCAGAGCATAAAGAGCACAATGAGCAAAGGAAAAGCAACTGCCATTCTGTCAGAACAAAAGAAGTGAAAAAGAAAAACAATGCCTGACCCATTTTCCTTGTGCAGGGTATTTAAAAATAATATAAGTGGTTCTTGTAAAATTGACCTCTTTTCAGTTGATTCTTTGAAACGAGCAAGCATTTGAACCGTTGCATCATTAGTCAGCTGACCAGAGAACATTTGATGAAAGTATATGTTGGCTTCCGCTTCAATATCCTCAGAAGTGGATGAATCAGCACCACCAACACTCTTAAGCCGTGAATTAGCATCCATGTATGTTATTTGCAACTTGTCCAGCTCCTCAGCTAAGTGGCGTGAAGAAACTAGGTCAGAATGAGACTTAAGTACCTGCACAATAAATATCCAAACATGAGCAAAAATGAAATTTAAGTGCATGCTGTCTAAGACTAATCAATCTCGAAAGTGGACCTTTAAAAAGGTAGAAGAAGTTTCTGAATAAATAGTCCAAAGAGCATTGGGAGGATCAAAGCGGCTGGAAGCAACATCTTGAGCTTGAGTACTGAGATGTACCTCCCTCAAGAACTTAAGGCATTCCTGCAAACACATATAGAGTTCAGCACAAAGCTTAACACGGGCCATGGCAGAGTAAAAGTTTCTCCAACATTGAGAACGGTGACAATGCAGAGTAAATGTTAAGAACAGCAACAATGCAGAACAATATTTTCAAATTTAAAATTTGTGGAAAAAACAAACCTCATAGAAGATATCTTTATATGTGTTTAAGTTATTGCTCAACCATTTGTCTAAATCCATGAGTTCTTTGTGGGAAGCAAGGGCAGCAAGTCTGATCCCGAAAACATAAGGAATCCTATCCAGTACTGATGATAGAATCTGCAAGACACAAAAAATCATGAGTTAACATACTGGAAGGATGAGGAAAGATAGGATACGCAAAACAGGGGAAAACGTGCATGAAGAGATCAATGTATATTTCAATCAACGAGCAGGTACAGTAAAAGAAAGTCCTTTGGATAAGCAAGAGAACAGAAGGTCTTAATGCCACCCATTCCTCAAACAAATGATATATAATAATAGAACTAGAAGAATTAATCATGAAACAAAAACATACTTTTATCTCTTCGGGCAACAAACTTACAAATACTATTCAGCCATTATGCCTGGCACACTAGAACTTTTTTCAGGGTTAAGGGCCTGGCATACTAGAATCATCTAGAATATTTAAACTGCAACCAGGGTTTTAAAGCAGAAAGAGCAAAAAACGATAAGATCCACGGGCTCAAAATGACGCGAGAAATGAAGAGCACGCTTCGTGGAAATGAAGCACACAATTTCCTGAAAATAAGATACCACTTACATATCCATTCGGTACATATAACAATCAAAAGTGCATTAAAATTACTAATTTAGCATCGAATATACAATAATGACGATATTAAACCAGTTCCTTAAAGTAAACATCAATATAATTTCAACAAGACCATCAAAAGAAAACTTTAATCACAAAACATTTTTCCATTTTCAACTAATCAACCAGAAAAAAGAATTATTTGCAATACTATACTCGATTTCATATTTGATCCTTTTAGTAAGTGTATCATACAGAGAACAGGAGATGCAAAAACAAAGATAGGAGTAGCAGAATAAGAGGACTTGCATAAAAGGAAAAAAAAAAAAAAAAAAGCCATTTCTTTGAAAGAGAGAGAAAAGACTATATGAAAGGTATAAAGAAATACAGGTGGTTCTAGAACAGGCATTACAAAATCGAGAAGACAGAGAAAATAAGGACTACAAAGATGACGCTGATAACATATGTGGAGACAAAATTTAATATTCAAATAGCCCAATGTCCTTTTTTCCTCCTCCTCTTTTACTTTTTCATCTTCTAAATTTGTTGATCAAAGTAATCAACCGCTTCTCGATGGAATCCTTTGTGCCTCATTGTCTGTGTAATGCATCGCTGCATCCACTAAGTGATGAAAACTCGCTTCGCATTGCTTCATCTCTTACTGACTGTAACAAATAACTATGCAGAAGGACGTTCTTTACCATATTACTAGCAGCATGCTATATTAATGATGCATTTAACAGCCGAACGTTAACATACTTGAAGTCTCCATAACTATGACTGGTTACAAACTCAAGTAGATAATCTTAAGAACTGAATACACCAATGATCATTTCGAATAACATACTAATGGTATCAATTTTATGCATCACGGTTAAATACTTAAATTTGGGAAATAATCCAACCTTTAGCTCTTGACAGGCATCCAAAACTTTGTGCATGTTGTCCAGATCAACGTTCAATGCTTGTACAAGACCCCAACACAAGATGCTAGGATTAACATGCCATAAATGAAGAATCATACCGCTAGCAGCAGCATTTTTTAGCATAACAGGAAAAGCAGCAGCGGAAACTTCATGCTGTAGGAGATTATATGCAGTCTGCAAGTTATTCAAAGGCATTTTGATTAATACAGATGAAAATATAAAACAATAAAAGATTCATAATCAGTGTCCATGCCCAGTACATTGATGTGGGCCATCCCAAGAAGCAAAACTTCTGGACAGTGCTTCAGAGGGTGCTCCAGAATGGATCGGACAGAACTTGCATAGCCTCTCTCGGCCAGCTGGCAAAGAACTTCAAGAAGGTCAAGACACAGCCACGCATGATTTGCATGTCCAATTTGAATTTTATGGTCATTCACTGCATCAACATACTCCTGCTCCAACACAGTGTCTGTTCAGACCAATCATACAAGATATGAGGTTGTAGATAAGCTAATTATTAAAGCATCATACCAGTTGCCTCCCAGAATGCGCGAAGGTAAATACTTCAGGAGGCACCGAGACAGCATACTTGAGTAAGGAAAGCTGGCCCTCAGCATTCTTCCAGATAGAACCACAAATAGCTCCAAGAGGAAAAGGATCCTACAATTCCGGCAGGATATACAACAAAAATATTCCAGAAGGTTAAATTTTTTTATTTATTTTTTATATTTTTTGTGGATGGTGATACCAATCTACAGTGGCCCATTGAAATTGCTTACTTCAACAAGAACGAGAAAGAAAGAAATAAACACATGAAGTAACACAAACGGAAGCGTAAATTCCAAAGAAAAAGCAAGCAGAAGAAATTATCCTACTTATAAACGGGGAAGTGGATAAGTAACTGAAGTAAATTGCATGTTCCATTATACCAAATATGCGTGAATCCCCTGTTTCGGGTCTAGAAACGTTTCCAAAAACTTTACTTCTTCCATGTTCCTTTTTTTCAAGCCACTAAAAAGAAAAGTGAAAAGTGGGTAGCCTCATAGATGCATGCATTGTATAGAGGGAAGAATGGAGGTACCTGACAGGAATGTTTGTAAATGGACATCAAAAAGGAAAAGGCTGCTCCATCGGGAATATAGAAACCCTCGTGATCTAGGTTTTCCATAACAGTTACCCAGTTAAGTCCAGGAGCCTGCACACAAAGAGGTGGAAGGTGATAAATCTGTTCCTTATCATCAAGCTATAACTGCACCATCAAAAATTACAAACTGATAAACAATTAAGGTGATGGAACTCACGAGTTGCTTTATAGCATCAATAAGGACATCGGCATTCCAAGAACTCAATGGTGATGGATCAGATGCAGTGCTGCTACCAAGAGCAGCACGGAAAGTTGAGAACACATTAAGGTTATCCTCAATGCCTGAACGGGTACGTACAACCATACCAAGTATCCTAGCAACAGTCACTTCAGTCAGCGGCAAAAATAAGGATAACATTTCTTTGCATTGCAAGATAGTAGCAGTGCATCCATAACCCAATTCATTCATTATGTCTGCTATGCTCATTTCTTTCTCCATTTCTGCCACAAGAGCATCAAAATCATCTTCACCATCATCATTTAAGAAATCTAAGTTCCTGCAACAAAAAAGACAAGGTAACGTCATGCTTATGTTAATGCACAAGTTACTAGATAAAAGAGATAAAAGAACCACAACTAAATTTAGACAAAAATACCTCAAAATATTAGCTTCACGAAGTTCGTCAGATAGCAATGGAGTTAAAACGAACTGGGCTTCTTTTGACTGGACGAGCGATAACATATGCATAAACAAGTCTACATGCTTAGAGAGGCCTTCAGATTGATCCAGAAACAAAAGAACATCCTGAATTCGCTTGACATCATCTAAAGAAGAGTTGGTGGAACATAATTCCGCAATCTGACCCATGCAATAATTGGTTCCTGCAAAATACCAGCAACAAAAGCACATCTAGATAAAGGAAATACAGCAACACATTCTTTTACCTCCTTTCCTCCACTACATGAAAGATTAAATTAAGACCTAAGTACTATTAACAGGATCTGGAGGAAGATGGACTCACCAAATTTCCTGACATCAACATTTTCTGAGTCTGACAATGCAAGGCCAATTCCGATTTTTTCAGATATTTCCAAGTCAAAATCATTTGATAGATTCACTAAAAACTCCTCACTGATTGCAGTATCCTTGAGGGATTCAGAAAAAACAGTGCTGAAATTTGGCTTGTCTAGGATGCATCTGAAAATGGAAGCAAAAACAGGATCCAACTTTGTATTCTTCAAGTCTTTCCCATAAACATTCAGATGATCAATGCAGGTCCGAAGCAGCAATATGCTCCCTTCAACTCCATATGCCAGATACTGCAAGGACAAAATGCAAAGAAAACAAAATGAGAGGATAAAGGTGTTATTTCAATATTTTTCCCTGGGAATAACAAAGGTTGATAACCATCTAGTTGCAACATATGGAAAGAGTCTATGGTTGCAACAATATTACCTGCTTATATCCTAAAGATACTTCATGATTTTTATTCAACTCTAAATCTAGCAGAGGATTGTGATTCCCACGAATAATTTCATGTTTTCACAAGGCGCTTTATACGCATTAAAAGCATGCAGAATCGTCTTAACAATTGGGCAGAGCCCAAAAGGCAAACAAAAAAATTAAGAGGCACTCAAAATACACAAGTTTATTAAAAATAACAAGAAGAGAGTGGGCAAGCCGTCCCACACCACAAACAGGAAAATTCTACCACACATACCAATATGAAACAAGCTTGGCAAGAGACAAACAGGATACTTAAGAGTAGTTGCAACTCCATTCACCGTATTAAAAAGATATCTATACAGAGTGCAAGCCGACATATCTTACAGAACCATGACCTCAAATATGATGCATCATGAAAAAGATCCTTGCAGAATAAGAGAGATGTCACACACCTAAGAATAAGCTCAGAAAAAAGTCTTAAAGTTACAGCCACGTCGGGACATACAGAGCAAGGTCATAACTAGATACCCTAGCAAATTGAAGCAGACCTATCCTGACTCTGAACAGAAAAATCAGGAATACTAAATCCTAAAAGCCTCATGGTTTCATCACTGCCTGTGAAGAATAAAATTGAGGACGTAGTTTTAGCTTTCTGGAATCTATCAAAAAAGGCCTTTTTGATAGAACAGTTCACTTCAAAACCCTAAAATGGTACAGAGGCTGGAATACCAGGTTCACACATGCTCAATACCTCCTTTGCTCACAAGATATTGCATCATTGTGTGAACGATTGGTGGTAATTTGATACTATTATCTGCCGATATTCTCTTCTTCCTCGACTCTTTACATATCAAAGGCTTCTAGAACACTGTAACTTCCAATAATCAATTTCCTATCTAAGAAAAGTAGCTTTTAAGCAATGTGTGTTTGGTGCCAGGAATATCATATAGAAAATTTTCGAAATCATCTCCGCCAGGGAAAGCTTCATGAAACCCTTGTATGGGAAAAGAATTTGAAAAAAATAGAACAAAGTAAATTATTTATTTGTTATGTGATGAGCCATCTGACAGATGCACGTCACAAATTCGAATCGTATCAAGAAACCAAGAATGGTATTTAAAAGAGAAGGCTAGTAGGGCAAGGCCAGTATCCACCAACTTTCGTAACTTGAACAATGGATTTCCAAGTTATGTGCCAACTTTCCCATTATATATCCATGGACAATGAGGTACACTTTAGCGCCTTGGTGCCTTCCTGGTTAATCGAGGAAAATTCACACATGTTCTGCACTAGCTTCAACACTAAAGTATCGCCTAATCAACCCTTTGACAATACACCGAGCCTAATGTAAATGTAACAACAATAACTAAACGTTAGTTCGACTATTACTATTACATG
Organism: Lycium barbarum; assembly: GCF_019175385.1. NCBI lineage: Eukaryota > Viridiplantae > Streptophyta > Magnoliopsida > Solanales > Solanaceae > Lycium > Lycium barbarum. The sequence goes on from NC_083342.1 coordinate 116,833,599, forward strand.
TGGTCCTTCGCCCCCATCATGTTGTGCTGTTAGCAAAGTCCGCATTAATCCGGTGAGATTATTGGTTCTTTAAACTACTTTCTTCCATAAGATTCTAGGGCTATTTCTCCACTTTAATACCTTCAATCATCATTGTCACACCTAGATCAGGGAGTTCGGAGGTCTCACAGAACGATAATCTATATTAGGTGACCTTATCTTATTCCCTCATTAATCCTCTACATTTTCTACTCGCACCATCTGTCCAGTGTCATCATTTCTAATTCTGTAATATATTTTGTAACACAACGAATAACATGCTTAAACAGAAATTCGAAGAACTATATATATGTGAATAAAGTTTCATCAACTGAGCTACAAAAGTTGCAAACTATTTCAACAAAATCAGATTCAAAACACGAAAAAAACAAAAGACAGTACACCTATATAAAGACCAAACTGCTTTTTTGGAATCTTCTTACAATAGAATACATCCCAGTTACAACAACTACTATACTACTGCATCTCAATCCCAAACTTCTTGAGGTCAATTATGAACCCTAATTTTAACAAAAAAAAACAATGAATGCATACAATCACTTCCACAGATATCATTTACATCAATGCCCCAGCAGCTTTGTATTTCCCATGTCTCCTCCAGAACACCCAAGTCCCACATTGATAACTAAGGCTCAAACCTTGAGCGCTCACCCACTTGTTAATATACACCAAAAACTATTATCTCACAGTAAAAAAAATAACATCCCAAAATTGGAAAGCTACACCTTCTAAAATACAAATTTATGGTCAATTACGGGATTAAATAAATTACACATTCCAGAAGATCAACTTAAGCCATTTATTTAGAAAGTAACAATAAAAATTTGACTCCTACAAATTTAAAACAGAAGTAGGAGCCTAATGCTTGTTGGCTTCCCAATTATGTATTCCAAATTTACAACTATAAAGCATCATTTTGAGAAGTTGAAATACCAGTCAACATTTATCATGCTTTTCACATACTAACAAGAAGAAGATATCAGTTGAAGGTCGACAACATACTTCCCAAACAAAGGCGACGGAACATGGAGAGGAAAAGGAAAGCGCTTCTGCTGTTATAAATAGTGGAATACCGAAACAAATGCTCCAAAGCAACCAAAAAATTGGGCCAACAGAACTTCGGCATTTATATTTAAACAGCATTTAGAGGTAGGTTAGGTCTAGACACTCAATTCGATGATGATTAGGGAACATAAAATAAGAGACCAGATATACTTGGAAATTTCTTTCTCAAGAAAATCTACGTCTCCTGCCTAACCCTCTGTGCTCTAGAGTAACAGATGGAACTTGAACACCTAGGTAGATCTTAGTAGCATGCCATCAAAGATAAAGAGAACCCAAGATGCGATCTAATTGCTAGATTACTACCTTCACCCGACCATATCCTCTTACTGATTATAGTAGCATCGAGAAGAGACAGGAAAACTTCCAAGTAAAGAACATTAATTGAAGAGAGTGCCAGCGAAGAGTAAAATTTGCATCTTATCAAATTGGGAGTCAAAGATAAATGAAACAGCCCAATTCCTTAACGGATAATGCCAAAAAATAATCACATAATCTTCCACTCTATCCAAAAAAAAACGTGAGTCGACATCAAGTGCCAAAGTCAAAGTAGTTCTCTTTGAAAACAACTGTACTATATCAAGTCGTAATGGAGATTTCAACAGTAAAGGGTTATTTTAACAGGAATTTCAACAACAAAGGTTTATTCTTATCTTTAAAGGAAATAATAAAAACGTATATAAAGTGGAACCATCCGCTAGATTTTTTAATGGATTTCCCAATTCTCCATTTCCCCCGAATTTTAGAAATCCTTTTACCCAATAACCAAATGATGCATAAAAATGTATGCAACCCCTATACAAAGGTACTTTTTATAATTCCCCTAAACAAATATACCTATAGTCCAATTAAAATATGAAGGAATATTTGTCAGAAAACCCATTACTCAAGAAGCGCGTGTTGCACGCAATGCACAGAAAAAGGGTCAAATAGGCTATGCTACATATAGTCAAATTACGTAAATTTTAATAACAATTTCACGATTGGAATACAAATTTGGATGTCACATTTACTCAAGAAGGGCATTTTAGAGCAAGTACAGATGTGTTTTCCACAGTTCTCTCGCATCTGATGCATAAAAATACATATAGTTCAACAAAGTAAATTTACTTACAGTATTCACGAATGGAAATTCCAATACTGGATATTTGAAGCAAAACCCATGCCTCAAGAAGGGCAATTTAAGCAATGCCATAACCTTGAAGGTCATTGTTCTAATAACCAATTATTCACTCACTACCCTGGTGCAAACATATCTATTACAGTGCAACAACAGCAGTTACAAAGAGGAAAAAAAATACAATATGTGAAAGAAATGACCATGAAATTTCCGGTAAATGCATGTATAGTCAGACAGATGGATTCCTATATCTGGACAACGCATATCGTCCACTTAAGTAAATTTTATTAATAGTATTCAAGTATGTAACCTTGATTATATTCAGCCACATGTGCGGGTACGAAATGTATGGAATTTTAATTGATTATATTCATCAAAAAGGCCGCATCACACCCACCCACCTTTTCTAAATAGCCGCATAACCCTAACAAGTTTTCTAGTCAAACAAAACAAAGACCTTCCCTACAAGGAGGGCAACAGGCACCGGCTCCCCATTTTGAATAACTTTTGAAGAAACAAATCGGAATTTTGATTTTGGATATTCGATCCCATTACTCAATCAAGGCAATTTATCAAACTACATCAGCTCAAGAACTGTTCCTTCGGATCGCCGCCAATTCATCCACTAAATCGATCAAAAAAATGTACACAAGAGTTGCTATGTGACAACAGAAGCTAAAAGATGGAATAAAAATCAAATATGCGAAAGAAACTACTATGAAACGGACTGTAAGAGCGCGAATAATTACACATTGATAGGTTTCTATTTCTGGACTACACATAGTCCAATTAACTAAATTTACTAACGATCTATACGAACGAAAATTCCACCCGTGGATATTCAAAGCAAAAACCATCACTAAGACGGGCAATTCAGTGCAACTACATCACACAATCACCATGAAGATCCTGCCTTCTAATTAACAATTAATCACCCACTACATAATACAAACATAACTATACAATAAGTTACAGTGCAATAATAGAAGTGACAAAGAGGAAACAAAAAGTCCAATCTGTGAAATAATCAACTAAGAATCCGACCATGAATGCATGTATAACACCTAGATGAGTTCCTATATCTTGTGAATTATAGGTGAAATCCAATGAAATAAATTTTACAGCTAGTAGTTACGAATTAAAAAAAAATCCGATTTTGGGTATTTGAAGTAGAAGCTGTTACTCAAGAAGTGGAATTAATAGCAACTACATAGCCTTGAAAATCGTTCTTTCCAGTTACCAATTGTTTCCCAGTACACCAATGCAAACACATCTCTACAAAAATTACAGCGCGGGGCTACAGGATATAATCAACTAAGAATCATATCGTACATGCATGTATAACACTTAGATGGGTTCCTATCTCGTGGGTTATAGGTGAAATCCAATTAAACAAACTTCACTAGAAGTATTGACTAGTGTTGTCAAATGGACGGTTTGGGCTGAAATTGGGCATGTTAAAATGGGCTGAGTTAATAAATAAGCAGGTCATTAACCTAAACCTAAACGGGTTGGGCGGGCTGTGATTTTATGGGCTGATTTCGCAACCCCTAGTATTGATGAATAAAAAAATCAACTTTGAGTATTTGAAGCAGAAGCCTAATACTCAAAGAAGTGGAATTAATAGCAACTACACAACCTTGGAAAATCGTTCTTTCCAGTAACGAATTATTTCCCAGTACACCAATGCAAACACATATCTCTACAAAAATGACAGTGCAAGTAGTCACTAAAGAAAAGACAAAAAAATCCAATCTGCGAAAGAAACAATCAAGAATCAACTGTAGATACGTATATAACCACACATTCAAGGTTGGGAGGCTTTACTAATAGTATTGACGAATAAAAAATCCAATTTTAGGGTATTTGAAGCAGAAGCCATTACTCAGGAAGTCCAATTAATAGTAACTACCAACTATTTCCTAGTACACAAACATATCTCTACAAAAATTACAGTGAGACAAGAAATCCAATCTAAGAAAGAAAACAAGGTTGTCTGCATATTCCAAAAGGGGGAACAGTGTATGGTCGGGTCATGATTTTATGGGGCTGATTTTGCCACCCCTGCGGCACTATTGACGAATTAAAAATTCAATTTTGGGTATTTGAAGCAGAAGCCATTACCCAAGAAGTGGAATTACTAACAACTACATAACCTTGGAAAATCGTTACAAATTATTTCCCAATACACCAATTCAAACGTATCTCTACAAAAAATAGAGTGCAGGAGGAGTTACTAAAGAGGAGACAATCTGTGAAATAATCAACTAAGAATCCGACTGTAAATGCATGTATAAACCTAGATTGGTTCCTATCTAGTGAATTATAATTAAAATCCAATTAAATAAATTTAACCAAATAGCAGTTAGGAATTAAAAGTTGTTACTCAAGAAGTGGAATTAATAGCAACTACACAAGAATCGAGTGTAGATAGGCATATGACCACACATTGAAGGGTTTTAGTGTACCTGACGAAGCTCATGGGAAACAGTGTCAGAGTTGGAACCGTTCAAGCTGTGGAGCAGAAACCGAATCTGCGAAGCAACAGTGGAGCCGAATGGAATCATTGCGAACAAATGGCTAGGGTTTTGTCTTACGCGAAGTGAAAGCAGTAAGGGATTTGATGGGTGAACGATCCAAGAGAGAGAAAATGCACAGAGGGTGAGGAAAACTGGAGTCCTAGACAAGGGTTTTTATATGTGGGGTAAACTTATTCGGTGTGCGTTATCTGCACCGGCTTCGCACCTTTCTTACTTTCACATGAAACGGCCCTAAAGTTATAGTCACCTCTTTCAATTACACCCATCAAATCTTCAAAAATATAGTATTGTACTCTATAAGAATTTATATAGATTAGGGTAGGAGAAGGACAAATGGTAGAGGAGATTACAAGATGGGAATTGAACTCTCACCAATAAGGTTTCAAGTAGCGAACCAATTGACCTACTAAAATCCCCTAGTAGCATTGTACTACTTATTTTGGAAAAAAGACTGAGTTTTAGCTTACAAAAAATTTGATCGAACAATCTTTGATCTTTTGCTTTTACAAGAAAACATGGAAATAAAAGAAATTACATAAGGTTTCGATGTGCCAAGCAATCAACTGAATAGGACATAATGTATTTCTATTTACACATTTGACATGTGTCATATGCTATTCAGTTTTCAATAGCTACTCGATTTATGTCATCGATGAGGTGATTTTAGCTACAAAATTGCAAGTTAAGGCACGTTAAATAATGCTCTCAGAGAAAATGTGTGCAGAAGAGATTTTTGTACAAATTTGAGGGGTAAAATATCTATTAAGTCATTTTTAAACCATAATCAAATTTAATAATTTATTAGTTTCTTTATTAATTGTAATCTTTTTAGACGGAAGCATACTCAACCACTTTATTATTTTTAAGTGTGACTTGCAGCCTCAACCAAGGGGCAAACAATGTGTCAGGTTGCTTTCTCACGCGTCGAAATGCACAAACATGGTATGTTAAAACAGTGGTTCACTAGAAGTATTGACAACCATTGTATCATTCCGACCTCTATAACCACGTGGCTTTTGGGCAATTCAATTTATCAAATAGGTTACAAATTTCATCTATGCTTATTGTTTAGCTCGCTGATCAAATACTAAAAGATATATACTAATCATGATTGTCAATTTTTTTTTTTAATGTATAAACATCAATGTATCAATTTGTTTTACGACTCGTATGCTCTCAAAGTTGTTTCAGCAGTGTCGAGGTTCATAAGCTTCAGAGTCTAGAATTAGGTAAGTAACGAATACTAACCAACTTATTTATGTTATGCGAAACTGAGACATTTTCTTTCACGTTTTGGTCATTTTGCCATTACCGAATCTTGAATATGCAATGTGAGCTCTTGAAATGAAAGAATACAAGTATACTAGTTACCACATATTGGTGCTTTTAATGATTATAGGTCACCAACACCCATCATGACCCATGTGTTCTGGTGAGCTCGACCTAGTGAAATCTTCGTGACTAACAAGAGAGAAATGCTTCGTTTGATAGTGTTATTTTTTTCTATAAAAGTTGCTCAAATATATCATGTGATCCTGACATTAAAAAATTATGGCAAGTAAATAAGTAATCATGCAAATCATATTAACGCAAGGACATGTCTAGTATTGTACGTTACTTGATCCTCGGGTTTCTTGATTTATAAAAGTTGATGCCCTTTGAGTATACTGCTGGAACTTAACAAAGACTAAAATGTGTTTAGGCTTCAACTTGTCGAATCGAATTGAAGTCTGTTGTGTTGGCCAAGTAAGTACGGTATACGAGAGACAATTGAAGCATGTAAAGAATATGAGTGTGTGCATGTGTGTTGCCCTCATAGTTTTGTATATCAGCTTTAAATATGTGAAACTTTTGCTAAAGTATCAGTTAGCTTTGAATAAAAAGTTCATAACTACGAAAGACAAATCAACTAACCCTTTAGAGAACACTTAATCTAGAAGTTTGTTCAAAGACCTATCCATGTAACAAAGGAGGAAGAAACAGAATACACATAAAAAGCGGGAAAATAAAAGCTAAAAAAAAAATACGGGGTATGACACGATAAGGTCATCTAATGTATATAGAAAGAGAAGAAACATATAGGGAGATAGCGTGGACCTTTTAGATTCCCTCATATTAAAATCCAAAATTATTAGTTACAATAATTCACAATCATACCCGCCAAAAACCGAGCACGCAGAGAGAAACCTCTCACCTAAGCAATTGAACATTCAAATGGGTTTACATGTCATCAAATTCACGTTCTCTTTACCTTGCAGGTTGTGGACACACTGAAATAGTATCAAGACATAACTTAAAAGTTATTTCAAATTGTTCATTTATCCTTATTTCTATATCATTTACTATACTTTGTATTGCCTCAACTATATTTCTAAATGATTGTATTAATTTGAGCATCAAATGAGTTCAATTTTATCACGACAACGTGGTGCCTGTATTAATACACGACTTTCTTAAATGTATGACATGCTTACAAAGTATGTAAGAGAAATTTATATTGAAACGTAATATAATGGAATGTATTAATACATCTTTGAAAATCACGAACACGAGAAAGAACTTATGAATTTATTTGAACCGAATGGGATAATAAATGAATCACTCTTTCATGTGTTTTTTTTCTTTTCCGGATAAAGAGTATGGGGGATTAGATCATTTTAGGTGCTTGCATCGCATTAACCTAATTCAATCTGCACCATCTCATATTAACAAGTCTATTCGCTTGTCAACATGCAGCATGTGAGAACAGTACAATACCAATTTAATTCTTGAATTTTGCTAATATAGGACCTTGTTAAAACTAAACATGAAAAATTTCACCCTGTTAGCGGAGGTTCCTTTTAGAGGAAGTGAAATCTGTTGCCATCTTACGATTTGAAAATAAGAAAAGGAACTTTATGTATTTTTTCCAGATATCTTATGTGTAAAAAGTTTAATCTACTGTAAAAGGACCATAAAACTAAAAATATTTTGTAAGTGGCCTGCTTTTTCTCATTAGAGCTAGCAGAATGATGTAATTTTTTGATTTCAGAAATCAAATTTTCAATTATATTATGTAATAAAATAATGTGCTCGCCTACAAATCCAATACTCTTCATTCTCGCACCTTCTAGAGCCGTTTGGATTGACTTATAAGTTACTTATAAGCTGTTTTCAGCTTTTTTGAGTGTTTGACTGGCCAGCTTAAAGTTATTTTGTGCTTAAAATAAGCTCAAAAAAACAATTGGGCTCATTTGACTTAGCTTATTTATTTATAAGCTGAAAACAATTTATAAGCAACAACAAAAAAAAAGTTAGACTACCCCATTTTTTTTTTTTTTAGCTTATAAGCTGTTTGCAGCAAACAACTTATAGGTATAAGCGCATCCAAACAGGCTGTAACCCCATCCATTATGGTATACTATAATTTATCGGCGAAGGCTCAAATATGCCCCTGAACTATACGAAATTGCACGCATTTGCCCGTCGTTAAAAGGTTGGTGCAAAGATGCCCCTAATGTTTTTTCTTGGCTATATATGCCCTTGAGTTAACGGAAAATATTGGAGGACATATTTGTTCAGTTCGCATAGTATAGGGGCATATTTGAGCCTTTGATAAATATTATGGCACAAAATATCATTGCATTCCAAAACATAAAAAAAATATTTGTAATTACAATCCATCCATCATTGTATTACATCAAAATTATACAACTAAAAGAGCAGATGCAATTACAAACATCTTTTAAAGATTGTTTTCACAACAAGAGCATCATTTTGCCTTTTCAAAAGATTTTTTTTACTAATGATAATACCATTTTTATTTTTCAATTTGTTGTTCTTTCTGGATATTTTTTGTCTTCTCAGTCCCAATATCTACACAATAATAGATGCAACAATTATCGCAATAAAACATAAACACAAAAAAGGAGATAATTTATATTAGACTTGTGACATATGAAAAAATGTCTCCCGCGGTGCTCAAAATTTTGATAATAGTAATAGAAAGAGTATCACATCTTAAGCATTTATACAGTTTCTTACGTAACATTCAATGTGGTTTGGCTCTTTCGTGAATTTCACGCATAACCGAAATTTAGTAGAATTATTTGAAGCTCATAAGTGAGATGAAGTGCAGTAACTCCACGTCCACAAACCCTTCCATAACTCCACATCCACAAACCCTTCCATAACTATTTGAAGAACTCGAAGCTTCCGACATTTCATAAACAAGTGAAAGAATAAGAGAGAAAAGTGAGGGGTTGTACGATAAGCGAGGAGTTTCAAAATGCAGTTACAATAAATTATTGGCTAGCATAAAGTGCACTACAAAAAAATCTGAGAACTATTTGTGCCGTAATATTCAGGAATTTCAAAGGCTCAAATATACCCCTATACTATGCGAACTGAACAAATATGCCCTCCAAAATTTTCCTTTAACTCAAGGGCATATATAGCCAAAAAAAACATTAGGGGCATCTTTGCACCAACCTTTTAACGACGGACAAATGTGTGCAATTTCCTATAATTCAGACATATTTGAGCCTTTGCCGATAATTTATTTAAGAAAAAAATAAAAATAGGAATGGAATAAGAACCAAAATGAAATTAGGGGGACCAATGTGGCAATTTAGTTTTCTGGTGGAGTAACCTCAAGCTGGATCCTTGCAACAAATTCGGGTCCGACGGAACGCAAAACGCTATCGCTCGACAATGGCGGCAATCGCCGAATCATCGGAACCAAATGCAAACTCGCCGTCGTTACCACCGGAAAGAGTTATTAAGCATGAAGACAAGTCAAGTACCTTGGGAGGAGAAATTGTCCCATGGATCGACAACGCAGTGCAACAAGCGCACCTTGCTCAGAAGACTGTAGAAGACACTTTTGAGAATGCAATTGCGGTCACCAAATCTCGTATCGATCGTATTTTAACCACCTCATCTGTCCACTTTAATCAAACACTTGTAAGGCTCCATTATTATCAGCTCTAGATGTATGCAATTGTGTTTTGATAAATAGTTGGTGGTAGTTTAGGTAGGAAACTCAAAAACACCTGATTGTTCAGATAGGAAACTTGCAAAAAAAGTGATACTTAAATGTGTGTTTTTGACCATTATCTCGTTAGAAATTATATGACTTCCTAATGCTGAGATTATTGAAGTTTGTCGTAGTTATAAATTATAGGAACTCTAATATTAAACAACCACATCTTAGTTTGTCAATGGCCATCACCACTATGTTCCCTTTGGCTCATATCTGATGAAAGAAATAGAAGATTGTTTCACATTAGTGAGAGATGTAGAAATCATTAAAAGATTCCTTTTATTTCACTTGCATTTTAGGCGTAAAGAGAGAATAACGTGTTGTGTGGATTGTTGGCAACTTGATAGATGATTGTGGATGACTAGGGTTGAGTCGTATAAATAGCTTGCACTTACTTTGAGTGCTGACTTGGTATTTACAGAGAAACATTTCGGTTTACGGAAAAATAATGGGTTTGTCGAGGAAGCCAATACTGCAATTACATATTTGTGTTATTCAACAATTATTGAGCTTGTTAAGTTGTTTTGACTTCTATGATGCTCTATGGTATTATGGATTTCGGAAGGAATTAAGCCTCACCTGCTTTGGACGTCGGATGACATGCGGCAATTTGGAATGAGAAGATTATATTATCCCTATCATCTTTGCTTTCGTTTGCCCTCTATCAGATCTCTTCCCACCATGGTGGAGAGTTTGACTTGTATTACATCAATTCGAGCATATAGTGCATGATGCAGCCCTATTGTGTGTTTCCGAGGCCTATTCCTCTTAGGAGAACACCTTACTTGTTCTACCCTCAAATAAGATGGTTTCTTTTAAGTAATGATTATGTGTTATTCATTCCATAAATAACTTAAATTGAGGCATGCTGGTTGCAGGATACCTTACAAGATCTGAAGTCTGAATATAGTATATATGAGGACTTGGTTTTTGGGAAGATCAGAGGTTAGTTCTTACCAATCGTCCAATTATTATCTTGTGTTTTAAGTTCTCTTCATAGCCTTAGCTTTGATCGATGGAGAATATGCTGCAGAGGGTCTTCTCCTTGCTGCCTCACACCCTATAACAACTACTGGAGCTGTTCTTGGTGTTGGAGTCCTGGGTCTGAAAAGTAAGTTTATTCAATTCTTTAGGTGCTGAATCATCCTTCAGGATAGCTATACACATGTAGTTTGAGACAGTCACAGTGGTATCTAATTAATACCTATTCCATTTGGGTCCCAAACAATAGAAGACTCAAAAGGTGATTTGTTGTGGGACAATGCATAACGCAATTGGCTCATTTTAGCCAAGCTAGAATTTTAGTAGTCTGTGATCAGCTTGCTTGGATTGGGCTTTTCTTACTTGAGTATTATAGGCAGGCATACAATAAATATAACAACAACAACAACAACATACCCAGTTGGTACAAAAGTCTGCCCTTTTGTTATTGCTTTGTTCTTTGATGCGTCAAAGTTGTTGATGTATCAGATCTTTTATTGGCAGTTTCTATTTAGTGTAACAAATTCATTTTGAGTGACGTGTGAAAAAATAAGGAAAACTATGCCAAAAATTGCGTTGTGTTGATGTCTAACTTCTGTCCTTTATTTTTATTTAGTTGTCACATTTTCTAGCACAGTAAATCAGCTAGATAGTGTCAAGCCATCTTCTTGTCAATACTTAGCCTTTCTTTTGGAATCTATGGAGAGGCATGGTAAATGTAATTACTGTACTGGAAAACTGAGCGGAGATCTATGTTATTATGCAAACTAAAAAGGGAGGTTAAAGATCTAAGCTATTATGACAAAACTAGAAAGGAGGTCAATGTAAGCCCTCAGGGGTTGGCCTGGTGGTAATTGGCTTGAGCCTTGGGGTGCTCCCTTTCAAGGTCTCAAGTTCGAAACCCACTGGGTGCAAACAATTTCTGAGGGCCATCGGACTGGGGTAAAACCCTGAATTACCCGTGGTGCACTTGCGGGAAACTCCTTGCCGAGGGCCTGTGCACCCCCGGGATTAGTCGGGGCTCAAAGAGACCCGGACACCCGGTGCTTAATCAAAAAAGAAAGGAGGTCAATGTAATTTAGCCTTCAAGATATTGTATGTAGAGACACCTACGTGTGTCCAACTGTTTGGTCCTTCGTCTTCTCCGTTTCCGTTTGCCTGAGTGATCTTTGCTGCGTGCAGGGCCAAGACGTTTCTTGTACTACAGTACGATGCGGCTATTTGTGAGTGAAAAGGTAATTGCCATTGCTAATGTTGTTCTCCATTTAACAGGAGTATATCTGAAATTCATTATATGCTTAGGAACCAGTGATGTAAGAGGACAAACTGCTTATTCTTTTATATCAAGTTTGAGGTGTTTGATGTCACTTATATATCGCTGGAAATCATTGTTCATGGGTGTACTGTCTGGTTAGAGTAGCTTGAGTTCCTTTGACAATTATCAGTAGCAGGTTATTTTGTTACAAATTGTAGGACATTAATGATGGATTTCTAATTTTTAATTACGGGAGCAGGCCTTGCTTTCTAGGGCAGAGACAAAAGTCAAAGAATTACAGAACTCAATTGACCGTCTGAAGGCTGAAAGTGCGAAATTGGAGGTACGGCTATTTCTTTCCCTGTTTGATTCTTTAAGTTATTGTTTTTGTTTGGATGGATCCATTTTAACTGGTATGTTTGGTGAGCAATTGTTTGTCAAGCTGGAAAAGTTAGTGAATGCCTATTGATTAGTTTATGTAGACAAATTGTTCAAGAAATGAAGTGAATCTTATTCTTAGCTCATCATTGCAGAATAAATCGGTGCAAGCTGAAGGAGAGATGATACGAGGAGGGATGAAACTAAGGTTTGCATTTCCGGCTGCATTGTTATGTATACTTCATGACTATCATATCTGAACAAGCTGGATTTTCTGTTCAATCTTAATGCTTTATACAGGCAAGCAGGCAAACAAATCCGTAGTGTCATTAAGTCAGCATATAAGATAGAAAGGCAAGCTGCAGGTTTGCAATCAATCTATCTCTGGTTATCCATGTTCAAGGAACTCATGTCATATGGACGAGCCATAGTTAATCCCCTCATGTCATATGGACGAGCCATAGCTGAGCAAAATCAAGTTTTTCTTTTTCTGTTGGTGATTTATTACGTAGGAGCTTCTCTAATTAATATATGTTTTCTCCAGGTCTGAAAGATGTTCTTAAAGAGCTTCCCCGAAGAGAAGTTTCAGGCTTCCGGTCACAAGTAAGTTCCCCAGAATGCTCCTTTCTAATATATCAAAATCAAATAGATTCATCTACTATTTCGTGGTACCTTAAGTTTGATATGCAAAAATAAGAAAAGAAACATATTTGTACGCTTTGAGCTATGAATTTGAGATTTGTCTTTACAAGAAAATTAAAATGGGAGAATACTACTGAGCCCGTTGGTTGACTATTTCTTCTTATGACTTTGCCGAGATTTGTCTTTACAAGAAAATTAAAATGGGAGAATACGACTGAGCCCGTTGGTTGACTATTTCTTCTTATGACTTTGCCTTGGAAATCCTACTCCCGTGCAATGTAATTTTGGGAGGAGAGAGAAAAACTAGGACTTTAATTTTTTCATCTTCAAAAGCCAAACTCTATTTCAAAAGATTCCCTTATTTTGATATTATAATCACCATCCGCCCCATTCCTCTGATATTAATATGCTTATCGGTTAAACCATGTTGCAATATATATTTATTTTTTGAGAATTGAAATTAAACATAACATAATGTCTGTACTCTTTTAACTTTGACTTTTCTTGGCTGCTTCGCCTATTTAATGAATTTTAACCACTTTATCGCTATTGTTTTTGCCTTGTCTCTTTGATTGAGAGTATAGAGAAGTTCAGGAATGCATAGTTTGGTATGTCTTGAGATGTGGCACCTCTAACTAGTAGCATTTTTTATGGCACTCCTAGAGATTTTCGTGTAGTTCTCAAACCACAAATGCCCTTCATTACTTAGAGAAGTGTAACCACATCAACAGATGTGAGAAGAAGATTAGGATAAGCAATATATTTCACAGGCATTTTAACTAAGTCTAGTATCAACATTGGAGATATGGATGCGAGGACCTTAGGAAAAATTGGGAAAAAAAAAAAGTCGAAAAGGTTGTTTGATTGAAGTTTCTTCAAGAAAGTTTTCATGATACTTTTTAGATGAAGAAGTGCTTCGAGGCATTTTTGAACAACTAATCTCTCCATCTCACAGAATTCTAGCATTTTAAAAATATTACAATTATTTAAACAGATATTCATATATTAACTTCTTTGACCACAGATAATACTAATAAAACTTAATATGGAAATTGCCCAGATGGCTCCTTGACCATTTCAGGTTCTCTTGCCAGCCAAATGGGATCAACTAGGAGGGAAAATACTTTCCTTTCAGAAAATTCTCTTTAGAAGATTAATGTTTTTTTTTTTTTTTTGTCAAATTGGTGGTCTATAATTTTTGCCCCTCAAATTGATGGTCTATAATTTTTGCCCTTCGCCTAATACCATGAGGTTTGGGGTTCGAACCCCAGTTCAGTAAAAAAAAAAAAATTTTGCAAGACAGAGTTTCATAGCAAAGTTAGGCCTATTCGGGCCAAAGTTAGGCCTTAAGGCAGAGTTTTGCAAAATTCCAACTGAGTTAAAAAAAAAATAATTTTTTTTTGCCTTGATGCAAACCTCTACCTTACGGTAGATTTTCAAACTCCGCCTGAAGGCCCAACTTTGGCCCAAATAGGCCTAACTTTGATATGAAACTTTACCTTGGGATTTTTTTTTAATTTTTGACTGAGCGGGGTTCGAACCCTGAACCAAGGGGTTTTAGCGAAGGGCAAACATTAAAGACCACCACCGAATAAGGGCAATCGTGCAAATTGCCCAAGATTAATCAGTAGAGAGACAACATAGCGTGTGTGTTTTTTATTTATTAATGTGCAACACGTGATTTATTAATGGCAGTTGAGGACTCTTGACTAGTGATGATAATATTTTGACCATGTGGTATCAGGCATGACATTTGGTGTATTTCATTTCATTATCTGATATGTGGTGGGTTTTTAAAATTGTAATAATGTTCAAATGGTTAAGATTCAAATGATGTACTTTTGAGTATTACCTTTAGAATCACCCGCAAGGGTGGCTTGACTCAGTTGGTTGAGCATGGGGCTTTCATAATGGAGGTCTCAGGTTCGAAACTCCCTGCCTACGACAGTAGGGGATTTGCCTTTTGAGTCGAGCTCGTCGCACCGGGCTTGCCTAGTGCGGGTTACCTCTTCTGTGTGGTTTGCGAGCTATTGCACAGAAGCTGGGTTTACCCTGTGCGCACCCGAAGGGTAGCGGCTGCGGGTTCCCATGTCATCAAAAAGCATTACCTTTAGAATCCAAAATGAGGGCTCCAATTTGGATATTCGCTCCTTCAGTTAAATTATCCAAAGCGTTAACATGCTGTGGGAATGTTGTGAAATTATGGTGTATGTGGCCATAGTCTAATATAGCATCTTTTACTTCTTTTTTTCAATGTCAAAAAATTGCATCATCTTCTCTTGATGACTTTGATTTCTGGTATCAGGTTTCCAACCTTGCTTCAGAGGCTAAAAAAGAAAGGAATGTTCTCACCAAGGAAGTTACAAAGATAAGCAATTATGGCATATCCATCTGACTGAACTGCACTCTTGTTTTATATGATCCAACACATGCTGGACGTTAGGCGCTAGATACTGTTTCTCTCTGTCTCTCCCTTTCATTTTCACTTAAGAAGCACTGGGGAGCTCTATTTTTGGTCATTCTATAGTGTGATTATCAACTCTGAACTTTGCTACATAACCCAGAGGAGAAGTTAAAGTTCAGCGTTCAGGGATTTTGCTTGTTTTCTCTTTCCTGAATAAGTGATGGTTTGAGGGTAGAAATATTTGGGCATAGGCCTTTACTGACTTGAGATCTCTGTTGCTGGAATCCAACCCCTTGCTTTGTACGACTTCAGACCCTAATTTACAAGCAAAAAAGAAAAATCTTCTGTTATGACTATTGTATTCATTCCATGTAAACCATTAATTCTAGCAGTTGGTCAATTTGAACTTGTTGATTTTGTTTTCACTAAACATGGCAGGCCAATGGAAAGCTGTGTCCAAATTCCAGACTTTAGCTGCCACTACACTAGGCAGAAACCAAAGGGGGTTGGTAGTTAAACTACAAACTGTTTCTTGGGTATTGTTGCCGAAGCTTGCAACTAGCTAATTGTCAACATCTACACAGCATTGTTTAATTTAGTTTCTATGGACATTAGATTAGGAGAGTGAGCTTTTTAGCAGCGGATATTTTAGCCTATGGCTGTTGGATCAGTTGAATCTGCACAAGTATTTTATGACATTGGAACTTATGTTATTCGATGTGGGAGTTGTAGAGATGTGTTGGTTGTGCTTAAAACAAGGCACAAGCATTAAAGCACATGTCAAACATCATACAGCTTTGTCTTGAAAATTGCTCAAAAACGTGTCATGATGATAGCAGCCAAGCCAAAAATGTTGAGTAAACCGATGAAGTATAGCCGTACAATAGCTGAATTTGCGAAGAAATGCGGGTCTGTGACAAATTGCAAAGTTCGTTATTCCTAGAGTTTACCTAAGCTGAAAGTGGAACCATGACCATGAGAATGGCCATTGCAGGATCTTATTAGAATTTATCATCTTGAAGTTGCTTATGGTGAAGTAGCATGTGCGAACTATTAAGGCCCGACACTTCCGATCCCCCGTTAGGATTACCTTTATCATTCTTCGTATTCTTGGGTGTGCCTGTTAGGCAACCTGTTTTTTTTTTTTTGGGGGTGGGGGGTGGGGGTGGGGGTGGGGGGGGGGGTTACTGGCGGGCATTTTATCAGAGGTTTCTAATTTACCCTTATGTGATTCCGGTTGAAGCATATACCCGGGGAGTCAGGGGTGAGTGTAGGGCACACGATTTTAAAGTGGACTCCTCATTCATTAAATAGAGAAGATCACCAACATTTCGTGATTGAACCGATATATCAATACTGATTCGATTCTAGCTCTGAGAATGCAATGAGCATTCTCAATATTTGGGTTGGATATCAGTTCAGAGGCAGTTAGAAGCAATACTGATTCGATTAGAGCTCTGAAAATGCAATGAGCATTCTCAATATTTGGGTTGGATATCAGTTCAGAGGCCGTTAGAGGACTGTAGCATTAACGTTTCCTGTAGGCTCTATTGTCGTGAACTTAGAATCAGTAGTATAATGCACTCTCAGACTAGTTCTAGAGCCCGTTTGGATTGGCTTATAAGTTGCTTATAAGCTGTTTTCAGCTTTTTTGAGTGTTTGACTGGCCATCTTAAAGTTATTTTGTGCTTAAAATAAGTTCAAAAAAATAATTGGGCCCATTTGACTTAGCTTATCTGAAGCAGCTTATAAGCTGAAAACAGCTTATAAGCCAAAAAAATAAGTTAGACTACTCCAATTTATTTTTTTTAGCTTATAAGCTGTTTGCAGCTCATAGGCATAAGTTTATCCAAACAGGCTCCTAATGTAACTATATTATTGAAAGGGGCCTCCGGTTGTAAGTAAGTTTGTTTTAGTAAGTCATTTTATTACAAAAAAAAATAAAATAAAAAAAATCGTAGAGTTTATGTTGGTTCATTTGGAAAAAGTAATATTGTTCATTTTAGGCTTAGCAATGGATTTATTATAGTAGCAAAAAAGCAACATGAAAAAACAATACAAGAAGTTTCGGTGGGATACCCTAGAAAGGCCTCTACTATCCGTGGTATACATTCGGATTTTCGTTATATCTAGTTGTATGCTAGTTGTGAAACGAGCTAATTGATAATATGCATGATGAGGTTTCGTGGTAAACTTTTTTAAAAGATTGATGTGTTAATTGATGAAATCAACGAATGAGTCAAATCAAAAGTTGAAACTATGGGTAGGATAAGGAAAAGTAAGAATACATGCGTCACTTGTTTAGCTCCCACAATACGAATGAAATTGAAGTGAGATTAGATGATCTATTGCTACCTAAATAAAAATTAGGTTTGGTCTTTTAGCAAATCTCATGATCAATAAGATATAACACACAATTACGTCATTCGAGGGAATTGGTTTTTTGAACAGTCCACTCGTTTTGTGGCGGCTTTTACTTTTCACTTGATTCATAACCTACGTGTCATTTAAGACTCATTCTTCAAGATGTGATGGTCGAATGAAGTACTATGATAGTATTAATACTTATGCGATGGGAAATATATAGCAGGTGGAAGATAAGTCCTATGGAATGATTATGGGACGGGCAAATATTATGTGGAAGCAAATATTCTTCTCTAATGCGCCAATGCAAACTTATCTAAGAAAAATACAATACGAATATTAAAGTAAGATCCATCTGGGTGATCCCTCCTAAGATCCATCTGGGTGAAACCAACTAGTGGGGATCATTTTAGGTATCTACATACCGTTGAAAGTAGGGCTCAGCATAAATACCGAAAATCGAAAAAATGGACCGAATGGAATTATTTCGGTTTAGTTACTATTTTTTTTTTTTCAAAAAATTCGGTGTTTGGTTAAGGGTTTCCGATTTTTTGGTATTTCAATTTAACTGAACTTTTACACTGTGAGTACGGTTGAATAGGATCACAACTGTTTGTCATCATCTTGCAATTTGGAATATACATAGTACACAACTTTTGTCATTTTTTCAAGTTTGAATATGGCTATGAGGTTGCGGAATAAAAATATTAGTGCTATCATAAACAATAGGGGTGTACATGGACCGGGTTGGTTCGGTTTTTTTAAAGATCAAACCAAATCAATTGCATCGGGTTTTTAAATCTATAAATCAAACCAAACCAACAAAAGTCGGGGTTTTCAACCTCGGGTTTTCTCGGTTTTTTCGGGTTGCTCGGGTTTTTCGGGTTTTTTCCGGTAAAGTCTTCATACAAAACATATAACTTATACTTCAAGTATTTCTTTAGTCCTAATAAGATATAACGATCTAATTAAGATATTTATTAAGAAAATAACATAAAACGTGATGAGAGATGACATTGTACTAAAATATTCAACGAAAAAAATTAATGAAATGGCATAAAATAAAATTATCATAATCTAAAAGTATTAAGTCATGCTACAATAAATACAACTAATTTATAAGGCATGTAAAAAATGATCATAATCTAAAAGTACTAAGTTATGCTAAAATAAGTACGGCTACTAAATATTAATTACATGACTAAATATTAAAGAAAAAAATAAAATTAAGTTATGCATTTTCACTTTCTAAACTAATATAAAACTAAAGAATAGATATCAAAATTATTGTCATTCCAGTGTTAGATATGAATTTCTTTTGTTAGCATTAGTATTGATTTGATTTTTGTTGAGTTTTATTTGAGTTACTAATATCATTGGGCTATAAAATTTATTAAACCATTCAAAAGTCTAATTCCAAGCTTGAAATAATATGTTAAAAGACAAAAAATTATGAAAAAGTTAAAGAAACATTTATAAATAAATATTTCTATGTATAAAATGTGTTTGAAATTTTATAAATGTAATGTCGGGTTGGTTTGATTCGGTTTGACTTTTTTTAGTTAGAACCAAACTAAACCAATAGTGTTCGGGTTTTTTTTTTTAAAACCAAACCACTAGTCGGGTTTTTTTCTCGATTTAGTTCGGATTATCGGTTTGGTGCGGTTTGTCGATTTGCTTTGTACATCCCTAATAAACAATGAAATGGAACACAGGAGTAGAATAAAAAAAAGCCCATTAGTTAGCTTTGTTTTAGTTGAAATTATTCGTTTTCTTTTGAATTGTTCCAAAATTGTAGTATTAACTTGTGGTGCAATAGGATTACATACTGTGAGCCTGTGCAGAAACTATGTTAGACGAGAAATGAAAATGGAAGTGAATGAAGCCCAACTTATTTTTTTAAACTAAAAAGCATTAAGTAGCCTATTTTTAATTAAAAAAACAGCCCATTTTACAAGCAGAAATATAGCCCATTAACCAGGCTCATACCCAAAAAACCAAATTAGAAAAATCGAACCGAATCCACTTGTAAAAACCGAACCGAAGAACCGAACGCTCACCTCTAATTGAATTTAAGATGTCGAAAAATTCTGATTTGTCCTTAAAGTCAAATTATTTAGTTGCTGAATGAAACGGACTTGATTGGGAACGAGAAGGAATTAAAAGATTCATATAGATTATGGCGGTTGATTTGAGATTGAGGCATCATCGATTAGTTAATTGGGAGTGAACTTGTGAATGAAATATAATGAAAAGGTTAAAAACAGATCTTCTTTAATGGGATTGAAATCCTGCACCAAAGTAAATGCTAAAAGAAGCTACAATAATTAGACTCCAAGTCCAAGTCCAAGTCCAAGTGTCCAACCATGGCAACCTATTGCCGAAACTCATCGAGTAATGAGTATACAGCATTAAACAGCAATCCCAAGCACAAAATGAAAATAATATTTTGTATTGAATTTGCAAGAAAAAAGAAACTTAAAAATAGGACGTAATTATGTCACTCTGTAGTTTGTTGCCTTCCCTCATTGGCAGTAGCAGAAGATAAAAAGGGCAACTGTGTAGTAGGACTATGAGAAGAGCACTCATTAAAATATTCAAGCATATCCAGTTACCAATCCACGCACGTGTAATGCCAGCTCCGTTCTTGCATCATTGCCCTAGTAAATGTCACCGTCCTTAGCTCGGCTATATTCCATTCTAATTACTCCTTCATTCCCATAACAAGTGTCACTTGAATAAGTATCATTTTAGGAAATCAAAAACATAAAATGATTAGATTTTTTCAATTCTACCCTTAAATAAAAGCTGATAAATTAAAATAACATCTAAATGACGATTAAAAAAGTCATATAGTAACTTGGTATTGTTGAATTTTTCATGTCAAAAGGATTACTATTCATGCATACTCTAATCAAGAGGAAAAAGTAATTTATTTTTGTTATATAGGGGCAATTTAGTAAACTTCACATTGCATTATTATGTTCTTAATATGCGTGTTTTTGACTAAAGTAACACTTATTATGGGACGGAGGGAGTATCATATCAGTAAATGTTTTTAATAATTGTCAGATATTTAATTTCACTAATTGATTAATTCAGATTTGCTCTGTAAAGACCCCACTAATTTAGATTTATACAACAAATCTTACTATTTAGAAAACACTCTATCAAGAATTTATCCATTCTTAGCAATTGAATCCAGAATGTCTTCAAAATGAAGGGCTCACATCTTGGCGGAGCCACACTATGCCGAGGGTGTTCATCCGAACCCCCTCGGAGGAAAAAAAAAATACTATTTTTACAAAGTTAAAATTATTTTTTATGTATATATCGTAAATGTTGAATCCCCTTAGACTTCTTCGTATGCTTATTTTTTTATATTTTGAACCCCTTCAACGAAAATTCTGGCTCCGTCACTGCTCACATCCATCTCATTGCACTCCTTACTACACTATTATATTAACTATTAATGAATATTAAAAGCAACTATGAAGAGAGCCTAAATTTGAACTCATTTTATTTCTACAGGCCAGCGATGCATCGAATCTGCTGACTGAATAATCTTAAGTTTGATTATGCTCAGTCTCCATGTGATTACTGCTAAATCCAACATGACGTAAACGTAAAATATTCAAGTCTATCCACTCACGTGCAATGCCCACCTCCCATCACGCACCCCACCATAATTCAATAATTCCCTCACTCTCTACCTCGCAATTGGTAGTTGCACACTTCAATAAAAGTACGTTGCTCAAATTCCCATATATTACACCAACAGAATAATAAAAAGATTATTACTCTGAACTCTATTTCCTTAATAACAAAATCCCCAAAATAATACTCTCTCCGCACCGAAAAAAGAATTCACTTAATCATTTGCACATCTCTTAAAAAAATATTAACTCCTGAATAAAAATAAGTAATTTAACTAAACTACCCCTAATTAAATAGGTATTGAAATTTGATCATATAACACTTAAGGGGCAAATCTGAAAAAAAAAAGGTTAATTTTTTTTTAATTTGATAAGTAAACATTTTTTTGACCCAATAAAAAAAGGCTAAGTGAACATTTTTTTCCGGAGTACTAAACAAATTCAAAAAAAGAAGAAGAACGTTTCATATTCTAAAATTAGCATGATATTCCATCCCTCTCAATTACCTTTCTTTTTTTAATTTTACTCTTATTTATATTTAAGTTAGAATACTCTCCATTATATATATATATATTTCATCTCCATTAATGATAAAATTCTGTTAAAATAAAATAAAAATAAAAATAATAAATTGTGCCTTTTAAAAATCTTTTTATTTTATTTTTTATTGTTACATGGAATAAGGGAAGGGGAAACGGGGAAAAGGGTTAAAAGGAGATTTAAATCCTAACTAATAAGGTGAAAGTTCAGGTAACCAACTAAGTTATTAGATCATTTCAATCAATTAATTGTGCCTTGAATTTCTACGATAAATAATTTCAAATAATTATTTTAATAAACACGACAAATAATTTGAGACGGAGAAGCAATAATTCCCTCACCCTCACCTCCCAATTGGTAGGTGGACACTTCAATGAAAATGCGTTGCTCAAATTTCCATAAATTACACCAAAGAGAATAAAGAGATTAATTATTCTGAACTCTATTTTCTCAACAAAATCCCCCGAAAAAAGTTTCAGATTGTAAAAATTAGCATAAAATGAGTCCACGGTTAGCTCAACAAATGAAGACACGTGTCTCTTCTCTCCTGATGACGTCAGCACACCCGAAAATGACGTCCGTACATCTCCTCCTCCGTAGAGGGTGGCGGCATTTGTGCGGACATTTCCTTCTGCCGTCGGAGTTCCATAACTTTCCGGTGAGAATTCGAATGCTGTGTTAACACAAAAGTGGGGCTAGCAGCGGGTCGGTATTCGGGTACTAACCGACCCGATTTGTACCTAACGCCACACGCGTTACATAGTGTTTTTGGGCCTAAAGGCCCAGTTCTCCATTGCGGTGTCTTCTCCGAAGCGCAATGTGTGCATCTACGTGGCACATCTTCATCCATCATTGAAGATGATGATGATGATGACGACCTTTGTTCTCTGGTATGTACTGAAATACTACTCTCCTTGTTGTTCTTCATTGTAGGAGCGTTAGGGTTAGGGTTTTGTAGTGAGGATGTTGTCCAGTTTGAAGTTGAACGAGAACGTTTGCTTCTTGACCTGCCGTGAAACGACGTAGTATTGGAACTGAGATGATTCATTGTTCCGGTAACGGAGTTAGCTGGAAAGTTACTGAATGAATCTTCTACGAAGTTTGATAGCCATTCTAACTCAGCTACATCATCACTCTGCAACGAAAAAAATGGTCTCAATAGTTGATGTAAACTACGTTCTTATTGAACACATAATTAAGTAAATAACGGTATCTAAAAAAAGGGGCTTAAGTAGTAATTAGTAAATAGAAATTATTATATATAACAATTTAAGCTTTTAGATGAGTTGCTGCACTGAATTCACCCTGCCATGGAAAAACAGAAAAATTGGTAAATAGAACAGTGATTTCTCAACAATTGATGTAAACTAGTCAGTATTGAACACATAATTAAGTAGATAGAAAGTGTATGCTTAATCAGTAAATAGAAGCTATTGACATGGTATAAGAACACACATCTTTTTCCTTTTGTTTTTTATTGGCCCATTTTGGAGGATGTATAATGTTTCCACGCTGCGGGACTCGAACCGTGGAGGTGAATTACAAACTGAGCAACCCTCTAAGAACACAATTTTAATTACGTATGTTTAAGTGTGTTGTAATTAAGGAGTTTGGAATGCTTACAGGGACGCAGAGGTTATCGGTGAAGTCGTCGGAGGAATTAGGAAGGAAATTGTCGTAGTAATTGGCGGCGGCGGAGTTGTGGGAGTGAGGTTGATGGTGCTGAGAGTCGGTGGTGGTGGTGGAGTTGGTGTTATTAATGGAGAACATTTCGTCATTAGAGAAATCGAGAAGATCATCAATACGAAACAACTCTGGTGCTGACACTCCGTAGACATCCATTATTCTAGAGCTTAGTTAGCTAGAAATTAAACTGAAAATTACAGACGAAAGAGTAGTGTTTATGGGTACTCTTCACTCTCTCTCTAATAACAGAGTAGTATAATTTAGAGGGAGAGAGAGAGAGAGTGTGAGGGGGGAATTGGAGTGTGAGTAATAGAGATAGATATAAGGAGTACAGTGCAAGTGAAGGTAGGCAAGACGGGAGACAACCCAACGTGACCACTAACATCACGAGTTTTTCTCGTGGTATTAGGCCTCTACATGCCAATTAATTAGTTTACTTAATTTAATTAATTCGAACATAAGCGTAAACATTTAAATTATCTATTTTGAGCCCGTTTGACTTAGTTTATAAGTCGCTGAAAATAATTTTTTTGAGTATTTGACTGGCCAGCTTATAAGTCATTTTGTGCTTAAAATAAGTCCAAAAAAATAAGTTAGCATGTTTGACTTAGCTTAAAAAAAGTAGCTTATAAGCCCAAAAAAATAAGTTAAGCTACCCTAACTTATTATTATTTTTTTTTGGCTTATAAGCTATTTTTTTTAAGCCCATCAAAACAGGCTCTTTATCATCTGTTATACTTTTGTTGTTAGCTTGTCGTCTCGTATTTGAGCATGCCATTAACGAAGCTTCAACATGACATGACTCACGGAACTCTTTCTTTATCTCTTTCGATTACGGTAGTCTTCAATTCTTTCCATCAAAATAATCGAGTCGTTAATTGGACTCTATTTAACTTTGAACGAAATTATCTTCTAACTGATAGTTCTCAAACCTCTGGTATTGTGGATTTAACTAAGATGATACATTGCAGACTCTAAGGGAAGTTTCTTAATTAAAGAAGGACATAAGCTTCTACGCGACGTAAATTTCAAGATTCTATGACTTAGAAATTATGGAGAAATTTCCTTCTAACGTACAAGCTTTTTTATTGAAGTGATGAATTTTAAAACAACGGTATATAACCAAGTATTTTTTGACCAAAGACATTTTAGGGGGATAAATGCTTATCAATATAGCTATGGAACCAGAAGCATACTTGTTTCTGTTAGGGGCAGGCATGGTACGGTATATACCGATTAACGTATCGAAATCGAATTTTTTGATACCGCGGTTTCGCTACTATGATATTTGGTATGCTTTTTTGAAAAGTTTGGTATTTGATTCGGTATTCGGTATTGATAAAGAAAATAGCGAAATACCGAATATCATACTGAATTATTCCATATAGTTACATATATATATAGTATTAGTACAAACTAATTGTTTAGACGTTGAAATTGCTTGTAGTTTCTTTTAAATATTTTCACATGTGTAAGATGTTAGTGTGATATAATTGATTGAAATGCCCTTTTTGTGTAATTGATTAATGAAGGACATTGCTTGTATTTTTTTTGTATATCTTTACACGTGTAAGGTGTTAGTGTGATATAATTGATTGAAATGCCCTTTTTGTGTAATTGATTAATGAAGGACATTGCTTGTATTTTTTTTGTATATCTTTACACGTGTAAGGTGTTAGTATAATATAATTGAGACGTTTCTTGAATAGCCGAAGTCTTAATTCTTTATTATATGTATATATGTAAGTCGTAGTCGAATGAACTATAGTTACCGAATTACCGTACCGCAAAATACTGAAATCGAACTTAAAAATACTGAACCATACTGAATTAATTTGGTATGGTAATGGTATAGTATTTTTAAATACCGAAAACCAAAATTACCAAACCGAAGTTTCAAATACCGTACCATGCCCACCCATAGTTTTTGTGCTGTCCGTTTACCATGATTTAGTCTTTCAGTTAAAACTGTAATTACTATTAGTAAATGCGAATTGTTTTAGTTTAATCATCTGATATTTGACATTAATTGGGACAACTAACCATTCATGCCAAGTAGACTCTTGTAAGCGGGTAAAACGTTCTATGAGCCCGTTTGGATTGACTTATAAGTTGCCTATAAGCTGTTTTCAGCTTTTTTGAGTGTTTGACTGACCAGCTTAAAGCCATTTTGTGCTTAAAATAGAGTTGTTTGGCATAGCTTAGCTAAAACAACTTATAAGCAAAAAAAATGAATTGGACTAACCGAACTTATATTTTTTTGGCTTATAAGCTGTTTCCGGCTTATAAGCTGGTTTTTTTAAGCCCATCCAAACAGGCTCTATATACTCTATTTTCAAAGCTCAAATTTGCAATTTCAAATTAAAAATAGAGGAATTTAAATCATCTCATCACGCTCTTCGTCGGTGAGAAGGTTGAATCCTAAAATAAATATAGTGTGTGTTAATAGTATTATTATGAGTGCATGGTTGCTTTCATGTGCAATTTGGGTGAGATTGTGGTCCTTCGTGCTAGTGACCTCCTGCACTTTCCTGGGAGACCTACATATTACCTTTCTTCTCTCCTAACTATACTTTCACTATTAATTATTTCTTCAATTCTTATCCACTGTATCTTTTCTTCCCCTCCTATATATAGTGCTTTTACCTGTCGACTTTCACAATTTTTGTAGGTATTTAGCAAAAAAGTAAAAAAAATGTGACCTCCCCCCCCCCCCCCCCTCCTCTTGATCACATATAGCTGAACAGGAAACATGAATTCCAATCCACTCCTTTTTGTTTTCTTCTCATATGATGTTTGGTACCCGCATTGAAACTTGACTAATCCGAATACACCTGGCGTAGAACTTATTCGGAGGAAACATAAATTCCAATCACTCGAAAACAATAATGACTGGGCTAAACGTGTTGAGTGTTTTTTTAATAATCAAGAAATTTTCGAGTCAGTCAGTCGAGAACGTACAATTTGAAACTTGATGGATAATACAGCCGCGCTCTTATCTTTTTCTACATAAAACCCTTAATTTTTATTTGTTTTAAAGTTGAAACTCGTGACATGTCCCTAACCGACACATCACATGTTGCGCTATAATCAAAAGACCAAAGTTCCGAGGCCGGGCCACAAGTGTTATTAGAGGGCCTCGAATTAAAAACTATCTGTTGAGATTCAGAGTAATAGCTAATGCCATCAAATGGCAAGCCATATATATACATATAATATAAGAAGCTTTATTCATTTTTCTCTCACATTTATTTTAGAAGCCTACTCCCTTAGCTTAATTAGCAGTATGTTGCTCGATTTTGCACCAGCTCTTCAAAAAAAATCTGGTTCTTTTCTCGGGATTCCTTTATCATCAGTTGTTTAGTTCCATAGGTATCATTTCCTTTTTTATACTACTAATTTTGATTCCTATAACTTTGGTGAATAATTTAAAGAAAAGAAGATCAAGGAAATAATAAATAAAAATAAAGAGGAAAAAGATGAAAAGAGTGACACAGTTGCAGAAGGCGCACTCTGCATTGCCTCCCGGGTCATGTGACTCGGTTAATCATATCACATGATCAATTAATTGGACTGTGGAAAACTGCTTCCATCTAATGAACAAAAATAATAATCAGATCCAGAGAGAAACTAAATTTTCTTCTTTTATTTGTCCCTTGTCGGTGCTCATCTTTGTTCTCTCTGTCCCCCCACCCCAGCTCTCTTTCCTTACAAATCATACTATTATGTTAAGAATTTGTACTGAAACTGTACTATTTTGTATAGTCGGAGGACTATTAGAGTTTCATGTTAAAAGAATAAGGGCTATTTTAATTAAAATTTAAGAAATTATTTTAGACTTTTTCTCACTTTTAAAGTGGCTTTTAAGCAGTTGTTACTTTATTTATAAGATAAATATATGACACATAGCAGTGGGGTGAGAACTTTTTTCTTTCTCTCTTTTTTCTTTACTAGGTGAAGTAGTTGTCTTGGCTAGGTATTGAGAGGAATCTGCCTAGGCTGCGAGTTTATGGGACTCTCCGTATTGGCCATAATGAACTTATTTATTACTCTTTCCGTCATAGAAAGAGTTAAATAAAGTATACAAAATATTTTAAATTAGTTATAAGAATTAATATCCGTGTATAATATTTGTCGATTTTTTCTTTAATTTGCTTTTAATAAAACCAAATCAAATTAAATATTAGTGTTAATCTTTTGAAATTTAAAACCCAACAAAATCAAACCCTAATAAATAGTAGGATCAATTTATTTAATCCATTTTCTGTTTAGTTCGATTTTTAACAAAACTGTGAACAGAGCTAGTATGCCTGACAGGTGGCACCAGCTAGGTGGTTCTGGCTTTAGATTGTTGATCCAGACAACAGTGGCGGAACTAGGATTTTCGCTGAAGGGGTTCAAAATATAAAAAAGTAAATATACGAAGAAGCCTAAGGGGGTTCAACATCTACTATATATAGTAGTGCATACATGACTTTTTTCCTTCTCATCTAAGGGTTCGATATCTTTTAGGGGTTATTTAATTTAGATTTGCACCGAAAAATCTTATTTTAGGAGTAAAATATTTTATATCAAATGCAATTTCATTTTTTAAATTAAATTTGAGACCCTTAATTAAAGATGGAGAAATACTTACTCCTCGAACGTAACCTTCGGTGGTATTGCATACATGATGCATAGCAGTAGGGTAAGAACCTTTCTTTTCTTCTCTGTCTCTCTCTCTTTTTTCTTTACTAGGATAAGTAGTCCACAATAATTTAAACTTGGCTAGTAGTGCGAGGATTCTGCCTCGGCTGCTAGTTTATGGGACTCTCCGTAGTGCCCAGAATGAACTAATTTATTACTCTTTCCGTCATAGAAATAGTTAAATAAAGTATACAAAATATTTAAAATTAGTTATAAGGATTAATATCCGGGTATATAATTTGTCGATTTTTTCTTCAATTTGCTTTTAATAAAACCAAACCAAACTAAACATTATTAATCTTTTGAAATTTAAAACCAAACAAAATCAAACCCTAACAAATAGTATCAATTTATTTAATCCATTTTCTGTTTGATTCGGTTTTGTGAGCAAGTATGCCTGACAGTTGGCACCAGCTAGGTGGTGCTGGTTTTACATTGTTGATCCAGACAGTGAGGTAATGAAATTAATGATCATTTGGAGATTAAACTTTTTACTACTCCCATCTCTTTCTCTAATAAACAAAGTACGGTTATAAGGTCAATTAGAAGTGAAACAATGAAACTGCATACTGCAGGTGGTACTGAAATTGAGGGGAAGATAAAATGTACGGTTCGTACCTGCAGAGGGAGGGAAAAAGTCTCTCCTTTGTAGAGTTTTTTTACTCCACTAGTACTTACTAGACAAAATAACAAAAGCAAAAGGAAAAAAAGGGAAAGAGAATAGACAAGAGATGATGCATCCAACTTGTGATTGTCTTGCCATTCATGGCAAAGCTTCTTTTAGCCCATTAATTTGCATTACCTTACCCTCTCGCTCCTTCCATTATTAGAGGTATATAGAGATTGAGTCAAGATTTTGATTTTATGGATTCTAGATTCTAGAAAGTGCAGTTTATTGTCAAGTTCGTAGAATTGTGTTGAGCTAGTAGCCTTTCAAACCTACTGAATTATGTCGCATTCGTGCGCGAAAAGGATACCAATTACCAACAACGGCAAATTTTAAAACAGGCTCTTGAATTCCACATAATTTAATATTTCTAAGTCGAACTTTATATGTATGTGCCAAATATGAATAGTGATAAATCAATTAGATATATATATATATATATATATTATAACGTCTAAATCTTTTTTCTAGTACTATTACGAGCGGAGCCAGTAAGTGGATGAACTTCCTTCGGCGAAAAGTTATACAATATATATAAGATTAAAATTATTTTTCATGTATATATATAATAGATGTTGAATTCACTTAGCTTATTCATGTATTTACTTTTATATATTTTTGAATTAATTTAGTAAAAATCCTGGTTTCACTATTGTTACGAGTATATACACAATATGGGTAGAGAGACACATGACAAGTGTGTCAGTAACATATTGGGAGATAGATGGATGAGGCAATAGTGAAACATGTGACATGCACGAGAGAAAGGATACAACAATTTATTTATTTTTTGGGAAAGTGGGGGTGCGGGGATGTGCTGATCCCTAAGCAAAATGCTCGGCACGTGCTTTCCCCATGTGCATCCTCTTTTTTAATTAAATTTTGTAACTTTGGATACTCTATAATATTCCGTCCTCGAGGGGCGGATTCGTGCATTCTACATTTCCTTTCTGAAAAAATATAGTATAGCATGATTTTGGATGTATCAACAATTGTCTCAACCCACCTAATCTATGTTACCAGGTAACCAAGTAGGCAAGTACCAACTAATGTCTAATGAGTTCAACACTACAATTGATTTGCTTTGATACTCCCTCCATCACATAATAAGTGTTATCTTAGCTAAAAACACGCATATTAAGAAATCAATAATGTAATGTGAAATTTACTAAATTATTCCTATATAATAAAAATAAAATATTTTTTCCTCAAGAGCATGCATGAGTAGTAATCCTCTTGACATTGGGAATCCAACAATACCAAGTTACTATGTGGCTTTTTCAATCATCATTTAAATGTTACTTTAACTTGTCAGTTTTTGTCAAAGGGTGGAGTTGAAAAAAACTAGTCAATTTATGTCTAGGTTTCCTAAGGTGACATTTATTATGGGACAATTTTTTTTGGCTAAGGTGACACTTATTATGGGATGGAGGAAGTATTTTTTTTTTTTTCACTCGGTGTCCGATACCCGCATTGGAGTCCGATTATATCCAAATTCGGGGGAAGCGCTCCCTAACAAGAATTTTTCCATACCAAGGCTCGAATCCGAGACCTCTGATTAAGGGAGGAACAAATTTGATATTTAATAGATACAAATGACTACTACGTTTATTTTTGACAAAAAAATCGTAGCAAGCATCTGGATTCAATAATTCAGCGCCCATATTATGTGCACAAGGTGCTAAGCTTCTAGGCAATTCAAAGAATTTTCTACAAGCCTTCGTTTGTCAGTTTTTTTTTTTTCCTTTTTTCAGAACACGAACCACAGTCAGTAACAGAGGCAAGATTCTCGAACCTGCATGCTCTACCTAAATTTGAATCCCCTTTATCACTGCTCTAAGCTTTTGATTTGTAGGTGAGGGGTCCAACATTTAATATATACACATAAAATAAAAATTTGACCTTATATAGACAGCGTAATTTTTCCAACAAATGGAGTTCAGATGAACCCCTGGGCTCAATGTAGATCCGGCCCTAAGTCCACAACGTACGAGTTCGAATCTCAAAGAGTTCGTGCTCACTTTCTTACTTGTGGTTGACTATATATGACGAGAAAAAGAAAATAACTAATTGGTGTTTCGATGAAGTTTACTGGGTGCAAAAACAAACAAATATTCCGCCATAGGTTTGGAAAACATAATGGAAGTAACAACCACATCACTTAAAAAGGTAATTTCCGTAACTCTTTCTAATTAGTATGGACTACTACTCTGAAAAAGATGAGACTAACATGTTATAATAGGTTAACCTATAATAATCGTACAAAAATTGTACAGTCACTGCTCGTCACTTAAATTAATTTATAAAACTCTGTGGTCTTTTCTCTGAACAAACGGTTAAAGATCCAAGTAGGAAAAAAGAACTACCACAGTATATTTTTAGGCATCATCATCATTATTGGTTCATTCTTCTCGATAGACTATAATGTTCGCAACATTTGATGCCATTATACTAAAAAGAACAACTGAATCAGTGTTCAATTCAGGTCAAGATTTGGTTAAATTATACAACTCCATTACACTCTGCCTTTCAGATAATTGTTGATGTAGATATATTGCTTCCCTCGTATTCTGACTGAACAAAATAATCAAAACTATAAATCCTCTTCCCTTCTTCAGTTCTCCCCCACACAGCATAATTCCAAACAATATGCCCCGAATCATACGCCTGTGGAAAAAAAATTACGCAGTCGATATTTAATTTATTTTTAGCAAGTAACAAGTCTCATTTTTCAGTTTACTAATTCTACATAAAAATGTCATTTGTGCTCAAGTATGAGCGGAGAACACACACAAATACCATGTGAGAGACCATACGTTAACAAGGCTGGCAAATTCACGTGTGCCCATATGGAGAAACCACTCTTTTCTACATTTCAAGTTGACTTTCTCTTTATTTGATTAGTGCTCTAATACACAAAACAATGGCCTCTGCACAAACCCCAACCCCCTCGTTAAAGAAAAGACTAAGTGCCTCTCCCCATTTCATATTATTTATTTATGCAGATGGAAATTATAATACAAAGGTCAAACTAACTCTTAGTTTCTCTCAACTTGGCAACGAAGATTTACAAACGAAAGCATTTAATTTTTCAAGAGTATATCTTTGCTCTAAAGTCCAAAGTAGAGGACTTTATTTTACAGCAGTCATTACCAGAAGATCCCTCCAACTCCAAGTATGCATCTCGAAACTAACTTGAATTTAACTGCAGAGTAATAGAAATAGGAAGACAAAAAACATCAATAGAAGTATCTCTGGACAGTTTAAACTAGTACGTCGAGGGTCGATCTCAAAAGAGTAAAGGAGAACAGCAATACCATGAAGAACAAAATCCACAATATAACGAAAGTGTTCGGCTTCTTATCGATATCGATGACAAATGTTCTTCTCATGGGACAAACATGTTTTTTTTTCTCCTGACAACTACTTATGGGTCTACAAGATCCACTTGTTTGCATTCCTATTTCAACTATTCAAAGTCAGAAAGAATGTATCTATCTCCTCACATCACTTCTTTCACACAGTCCATAATTGAGAAACCAAGCTAGGTATAGACGTAATTCAAGTGTTGAAGTTATACGTGCTTCGATTGTCTACCTTAAACTTCAAGAATGGCAAGAAAGAAAAAGTTCAACTATATACTAGGAAAAAAAGAAGTGTCTTCCTAGCTGTACACGTTTAATAACAGCTGAGGCTTCAATTTTAGGACTTCCATGGTTCCACACAGTTTGTCCCTTACTGATAGTGTTCGCAACTTGCAGTGGTTTATCTCAATATTGAGAAGTGGAAAATTTTGAAAGAGCTACTAGAAGCTTCAATACCATATCTATAACAAAAGAATAGCAGACCTATGTAGTATCTATCTTTTCATCAATGTTTTGGCACACTAGATGTGAATAACATTCTTTAAAAGAAAAATACCAACGAAGTACTCCTGGAATGTGGAACCAGCCTACCAATTTGAAAAGGAGGATAGACCAGCTAAAAACAAAACTTCAAATTTACCTATTCAGTATTCTAAGAAGATTTTACTTTAAATTTCCTACAAAGTGATAACAAGACTTAAATATTAAACTCACAACAAATCACAAGATTAAGGAGTAATTTCATGGGGAAAAACAAAAACCCATTCTGAATCGACAAGAGCTGGTGGGATCAATTCTCAAAAGGGCAATGAAAAATGCAACACAGCTATTGTAAGTCCATCAAACAATCGCATTGGCTCCATTAGAACAAGTCCAGATATATCTGCTGCCTAATCCTCCTGGCCCTCCTCTTTGACAAGCCTTATCATGTCATCAATTCTCAGAATAGTAATAGCTGCTTCCGTAGCAAACTGGTATGAAATTACACCGTATTAGAAAGGACAAAACCTAAACCTCAGCAGATGAGCATTCTAGTGTAGATTTACCTGTATTATTTTTACTTTGCTCATTGCAGGCTCAATCACTCCAGCTTCCAAGTTGTTTCGCACAGTGCCCTTTGATAGATCCAGTCCCATGCTGTATAACGCAACAAAACCTGATTATGATAGCTCATGGGAAGGATGGCAGATGCATTGATTAATAGCATTCATTCAATACAGCAGTGCTCAACGTCCATCAACAAGAAAAGCAAGATGTGTAGACCACAAAAAATGTTTAAGAAAGCAAAAGGCATAAGCAACACATTCTCATTCTGGTGAGGTGACGGCATGACACGAGTAAATGCTTCACGGGTAAGCCGATTGCTTTTCAGATCCCTTCTAGTAAATGCCACTTTGAACTTTTGGGCCACTAATCTAGAAACTTAATACTAGTCCAAGCTGTAGTAGCACAAAATTTTGGACAGAGAGTTGGCTCACAACTAGAAGCTGGTTAGCAAAGAAAAATGGCCAACCCCTGACCTTACCCTAGGATCAGCTAAGAACTGAAACTGAAGATGCTTATGCCAGTTATGGCGGCTGAGTAAGTTCGAGAAAGAGATGGCCAGGACCAGCCAGAGGCAATTATCCATCCCTTTACTAAAGGAAGGCCTTGGGTATGTTGAAAAATGTGACCCACAAGGATTTCCAAACAAACCCAAATACCTGATTCTTACGAAACTAAAAACTTGAAATCTTAGTAACATGAAAAGCATATACTTGAAAAGTAGTGCATCAACTTTGGTGTAGAAGCTTGACCAAACAACACAAAGATATACGGATTCCGAAGAATACCTTGACAAATGCTTCTTATCTGCTTTGGTTTGTGCAAGGTAGTGACATGAACGTAGTTTAGATACCAAGTCACTGGAATCTTTTGCAGCATTATTTGCAAGAACCTGCACCAGAAGAAATGCACCAAAATTGATCATACAACATATGAGGGGTACAAGAGCATCAGCCATTTTTGTTATATACAACTAGCAAGGACCTTTGGTATGACAAGTAAGGATTCAGCAAATTGTGCAATAGCCAGCTGCTCCCTTGACCCAAGAGTAGTAGCTAGGTACTCCAAGTAGACACATAAAGCAGCCTCAACAGCTCCACCACCAGCAACGATCTGTTTTGCCACGGTACCAATTGATCAGGCATTTACACTAACACATAATTTCGCTGCTTCTTTCTCTAGCCAAGAGGAAATGGAGATTATGGTAGTAAATTTTCCCCATGGCCAAATTAAAATATTGTGCTAGAAGATATCCACAAGCAATTAGCCGTAAAAACCAGCAATTAGCCGTAAAAACCAGGATGCGCAGTTCTCCATATCGAAGTATAAGGTCATTGAAGTACCAGAGACTGTTATACTATTTTTAATATATGGAGTTACACCCCTTAATCACGCCCATGTAATGACACTAGTACATCAGTTCATCACACGAGTTAAACTGATAATCTACACCTATTATAGATCTAAACATAGTCTAGCAAGTATAAGAGAATAAACTTCCTTACAGCATGCCTATAAATTTCGATGCCCCCAACATAACCTGTTATCTGTATAATTTACATCAAAGTAAACACTGGCAACTGCATTTAGTAGGAGTTTGTGGATACAGGGACTTACAGTTGTTGACTCTAGTGTTCTCTTCACAATGCACAAAGCATCATGGAGGGCCCTCTCCATCTCATCAAGCATAAAGTCATTTGCACCTCTAAGTATCAATGAAACCTGATAAAGCAGCAGATCAATCCATATTCATAACCTTTGAGTTTGAACACAAACTTCATTTTGGAAAGAAACGAAACACCCTAAGAGCCACAACATTTTCTTCAAACACAACAAATAAGAGTCGCAGGAAAAACTGCAAGAATAGGCCCAAACTATTGTGCAGTTTTAAACAAGTAATTAGCACATCTAAATAAACTCAAAATTCAGTGCAATTACATACCGAACTTGAGGTTTTAGTTCCTTTAACCATAATGACATCATCATCAGCAATCCGCTCCTCCACTACCTCATCAGCATGTCCAAGAAATGATGGTTCAAAAGTTTCTTCTCCTTCCATATCCGCAAATGTTGAGACCTGTATATCAAAATACATGAGCACCATGCCATGTTCACAGAAATGATTATGCTAGTACTACCAGAAATCTGTATTGTTACATGCCCAAAATTATCACCACTGTCCTACTCATATATTGCTTCTCTTTGGTCCTGCAACCACCTGCTTGGGGGCCAGGCGGCCAGCAGCTGTGTAAAGAGGAAACAGCTTATCATACATTCTTCTTTCACAAAGTAAGAGATTTCATGTCCTCCCAATTGGGATCCAGTTACTCCACACCTATTGATAAACCAAGTACAAACTCACTGAAAGTTGTCTCTATCTTCTTGATCCTAACTCCATTCAACTACAAATCTATAGCCTGTTTGTCCTTCATATGACACTCCACTTGTTCATCTTAAATATCAAAGCTAAAACAGAGTTCCTTAAAGCAGTCTATTGCGGATTACATGGTCTTCTTTGAGGCTCTATCTATGCGTGTGATATTTGTTTGTATATAATCCTCTGCACTTTCTTAGAGCTAAGTTAATAGTAACCTTTAAAAACATATCCATTGCGGATTACATGATAGAACTCTCCAGACAAATTTTTCAACACATGATCATGAAAAAAGTGCATGCTAAACTAGGTATCACCAAGTCAGATACCAAGTCTTTTCTTCTCTGATTAGTACAACCTTAAATTCATAGAAAGACTAAAAATACTTTGAAGCAACAATAAGAGGTAAGGTATAGTTTTCCAGACCAACAAATGAGGTTGCTCCAGTTGGAAGAGAACTCCACGTCAAACCAAGAGGCTGGGAGTTTGAGACAGAGAGGAAAGTGGAAAAGATCCAAAATTGATCCTCAGTAGGGGGAGGAATTGACATGACCCAAAAATAAGAAAGTACTAGAAGATATTTCCCAGACCAGTCTAGTGAACATACCACAGTGGCGCCAGTTGCCTTGGCAACATGGCGCAAATCCTCCTTGCGTACACGTCTAACCGCAATTGCACCAGCTTCCACAAAGTACTGAAACAGGAAAACACGAAATTAGATCGTTAACTGCACCAGCTTCAGCAATCCCACTTTATACAGAAGCACAATTTGTTTAGCAGAGATAAATTATAACGGATATCGACGTTGCTAGCTGAACAGCCTTTCAGAACAAACGCTACCATGACCACCACACATGTACATCCACAACAAAAGCTAATTTTTTTATTTATTTTTCTTACTTTTTTTCTAAGGTTAATAAATTAAACGGCTAAATTTTATGTCAACAACAGAAGAGCTAAATTATTTGCAAGGATGCTGACATCACATCAAAAACACCAGTGATTCGACATTCCAATGCAGCTAGTTGTTTTTCATGGTGATGGTGTCCAGGCCAGCTTGTGCGCACCTTTGACTATTCCACCAGGAACCTATTACCTCCCCACCAGCACAAGTATCGGGTAGTTCTGCCCACCAAGGCTTCGATAGATCGGAAGAAATCACCTAGTTTTTTTTTTTTTTGCTTCTGCTGAGATTTGAACTTGAGACCTCATGGATCTAAACACTTCACTGACCACACCCTTGGGTGCATGCATCTAAGTTGATTGTAACGATACTAGCACAACAAGGGTCCTAGTTATCAAGAATGTGCAAGGAAAGATTAAGAGAACCACTAGTATGTACAAAATGAAGCACAGTTCATTAACAAGACCATTGCTGCCCTTTGAAGGAAACTTTAGTATGAGCTTAGGTATACGAACTCATTCTCAACTGAGTAAAAAGCATTCGAAGGAGACAACAAACCATGAAAAGAAACAACTAAAGTTAGCAGCTTGCCTTCAGTGCCATGTCATCAATTCCTTTTGAAGTCAAGACGACATTGGCTCCCGCACTCAAAAGTTTCTGAATCCGTTCTTTTGTCGTATCAGCTTCTCTGTAGACATAGATATACATTAGGGCTGAATTACAACATGCTGCTGTGGTTTAACCAATATGCTGTAAATCATAGCTACAGAATGTCTTTGGTTATTACAAGTGATTTAAACAAAACAGCCTTGTGCAATCATTAGAGACAACAGGGTTATGTCAAAAACAACAGCCTTGGCCTCATCTCTAGTTAGGTACCAGCAGTAAGATACCACAAAAAATCTAAACTATCACACACATGTTGGAAATCCACATCAATCGTGAAGCAAAAATTACAAAACTCAAGGAACCGATAACATTTTTAATAAAATTCCCAACGATCATGGACATATGTAGCAAATATTAGCTTGCTATTTCTTTGGTTTCAGTTATGAGAAGTTGACAAGTACAAAGATGTTTTGATGCTAACACATTGATAGCAACATAATAGACGAACGGTGCCAAAAGATCACCTTTGGCGAATCCTCTCAAGCTCTCGAGGATCAGTTACCAACACTTGAACACCCATCTGCATTTTTGTCTTTTGAAGATTGAAGTCAAGACAAGCGATCCGTGCAGGCGCAACCCTCAGAGGCATTCCTTGGGCAGCACGGCCAGTATTCAGAGCATAACCCTTCAATAGATAGCTATCTTTTGCACTTTTTCCATGTGCTTTAAGTAAATTAATACCCTGGATAGAAATAAAGTTTTATTTCCATTAGTACTTGATCAAGATGTTAAAATAATTTAGGGAATCTACAAATCAAACTGCCCAAACTAGTCTACCAGACCAAAGTTGTTTAATATGCTTCCAGATAACAGACCTATGGAGCAGACCTTCCAAATAATATTCCTTGACTATCAGAACAAATTTTCTTGAACGAACAACTCACCTTAATAGGATATTTAATTTCACCCCTCACATTAGTCATCTTGACTGCCTGTACTGCTTCAACAACCTACAAATACACCATTGGCTAAGGCAATATGGTACATGGGAATGATATTTCACAAAACATACAGGTATAAAGACCCTTCGACAGCAAAAGGCATTTTGTTATACAAAATAGTTGCACATATATGATAAAAAGTGTTGACATTAGAACAAGAATAGCAACGAGAAAAGATCTTCAAACGCCGACCTTACATAAGTATGAAGAATTATGCAGGGAGCAAACATACAAATATTAAGCAGGCACATCCCTATTAGACAAACAAAAGCACAAACATAATTTTAGGGATATAAAGAGAAGTTAACTAAAAGGTCAAGATTGCTAACCACATAATTTCAGTAATCTAAGTGATGACGTACATTTTGAGAATTATGTGAGAAGGAAAGTGAAAAAGGAAGCAGCTTTTTCCAATAATCATGAAAGCACAAATGGGACAAGAAATGATAGTTAGGCAGCTATGACATTTCAGAACACTATACAAAAAACTGCAGGAAGAAGTTTAGCAGTGTTAGGCCCACTCTTTCCCCCTTACAAAGCATCACAAACAATAGGAAAAATGAAGTTCCCTTCGGTGCTCTTTTATTTTCCCATCAAACCACAATAATTGTGTGTTAGCAAAGTATGAGATTGTTTATTAACCAGAAAACATACATATCAGGCGTCTAGGAGTTAATTGCCTAAAAGCAGCAATATCAAAAAGACAGCAACCCGCGGTTCAGACTAAAGCAGGTAATAAAACCAAACCATTACATAACACATCCATAGGTTTTAATGTTCTGCATATGGAGACCGCACACAAGGTTCGCAGATTAAACGGGCCTCACAAAAGCTAGAGATTTTTCTCATTAACGTTGCACGATACGATTTTTCTTAGCTTGTTCGATGTACTCTCGTGTTGTACAGTGACGAGGCTAGGAACAATATTAATAAGCTTGATTCCAATAATCAAAAAACTTATCCTTCGGGTTTTTTCCATGAATGGGCACAGTTGATTTAATCAAGATAATCCAATTTCAGCGACCACCATACCATATTAGCAAAGAAGTCACTGTCATCTGCTATCAACTTTGATGACATGCTTGTCTTGGCACAGTTTACAAGAGAATCTTTTCCAAGCTTATCGACCTGAAAAAACAGCGGACAAACTGGTAAGATCATCAACTGCATGAACATAGCTATCAAAGGAGAAAAGCGTTGAAAACCAAGGTCTGCTAAGGTTTCAAGAGAAAGCGCAATTAAAATGTCAGTTTTATATCAATGAAAGGCTTTAATAAAAAATAAAAAAAAAACATACATCTATAATAACGCAATACACAAAAATATATATAAGTATAAACACAATAAATAACTATTAATGCATAAGAATTGAAAAACTATAATTTATCGTTATTTCTGAAGTAAAACACATAAACCAAGTGAAAAACTATTTAAATTTTCTGAATTAGATGTAAAGATGTAGTTATAAGTGTCCAGGAAATAGTTCTGTTATGCTAAAATCTAATCGCCAAAAGATTCATTTATACCATTTCCTCAACAACAAAAATATCACTATGCCAATGATATTTATTGTCCAATGTTATGCTCTTAACGACAGAGTCCATGGGGAATGAGAGGCATGCGTTAACCTTGGTGCTTGCACTAAAGCACCACGTAAGCAAGGCGGCAAAACTTTCAGCCCAAGGTTCATAATGCAGTATTTTAACATGATAGATAAAGGATTAAACTGGTTCTTACAACTAGCAATGACATAAGTCACAAGACACTCGAAATTGCAAGTGCACCCTACATTAACAGTTCCCCTAGGGATGAGGCTACCTTAATATTCATAAATTTAAGAAAATGTCCTTTTCTTATAAGGTCTGCAAGGTATACTCTACAGTTCAAAGATAATGCAAGTTAGATTAGTATTTGAACGAACTACTTCACATATGACAGACGCATCAGCATAATACACACGTGAAGGCAAAATACCACAAATCAATACCTTAACAGCCAATTTTTCTTCGACATATTTGCATGCTTCCCTCATTGCTAGCTGCCAGAAACCAGTGCAGTATAACATTAGAAAGGCTTTGGATTTTTGCAAAAAAAAAGGATTGTCGTGGTTCTTTTTAAGTTGCATATGAAATGAACAAAGATAGTTACCCTGTATCCACTGATTATCGAGGTTGGGTGAATTTTGTGCCTCACCAACTCATTTGCTCCCTGCAAATATTAACACAGAGAATATCAACAAAAACTATGTGCACCAACTGCTTGAGCTGAAAATACTTAGAGAAGTTTCTGCATTGTAATAGATTAGCAAGAATACCTTAAGTAATTCTGCAGCTATAATAACGACTGAGGTTGTTCCATCACCAACTTCTCGATCTTGGAGTTCAGCCAACTCAACAAGAACCTGTGACATAGTGCATTACAATGGTCCATCAATTTTTCTGAAGGTTTATACATTATGCCTGAGCGAGAAAATTGAAGGTTCATGTGGTTACCTTGGCAGCTGGATGCTCAACTTCTAACATTTTCAAAATGGTAGCACCATCATTAGTAATTGTTACATCGCCAATATCATCAACAAGCATCTGCAATTCATAGCAATACCAGTGAGTCAACAATCAATTGACCATTCAAACAACAAATACATGAAAAAAATCACTTAAAATGTTGAACTCAAGACCATTTTATTCCTTTAATAAGCCAGATCAAATTGTTCTTTATACTCCTAATATATCTAAAATCTTTCAAGCCGATGGATATGTACATAACAAACTCTTATGAGTTTTTGTAACAGACAAAAGTGAGAAATTTTGAGGTGGTAAGTGACTCCAGCTCAACAGGACAAATAGACATATGATGGGCATTAAGTTAACTATTTCGATGAATTTGAGTAATAAGTATAATCCCATCCATATTTTAAGATATTAAAAGTTTTAAGCGCATATACGTAATGATTATCCAGCTTGCACCATCCCCGGTACTTGAAATTAAAATCCATCTCCAGATTACAAAACTAAGCTTACTCCTGACTTCCAAAGTCAAGATAAGCACAGAGCAGATTATTCTGTTAAGAACTTATGCCACTTCGCCGATGTCTGGTACATGATAGTTTTGGTAATAGATGTTTATTAGCATCATTCTACATCTATTATGACTATCACAAATCAGGGCATTAAGCTTCAGCGTTGATTCAAAACTAATTGTTACCCCACCAACTCACTTGCTAATCTAGTCCCGTTGCTTATAAACTGAACAAGTGCTTGAACAGAATCCTTACTATACGCACCTGCCTGAAGGATTAATTGATAAATACATGCAAGAATGCTCTCAGTATGGGCAAGCTTAGCAAATATGCTCACTCACCTTTTTGTTAGTTTCATCCTTAAAGCATTCACGTAAAGACAAACAAATTGGCTACAAAATAACAGCAACTCAAGAGGCTGGCCGGACAGCTCAAGCTTTGACAAAAACTTTTCTACATGGCTTTGCCCATATATTTGAATATGCTAGTTAGATCTCACTTTAGCATCTATGGATTCTACCAAAACAATTGCAGAGCAAAATGGAGAGTGCTAGCAGTAGAGACGGCTACACCATAATGCAGAATAAGACGGAAAATGGCAAATTATAAGGACAGGACTAGTTTCCACCACCCCAGACTAGTCGGCTTGGCATATGAATAGTTAGCATTCCATTCCACTACATTTTGAACCTGCTTCATTCGAATACTCAATAATATATCTTTTAATTAAAAAAAAAATTACAAGATAAACATCTCAAAACCCTGACTGAGAACATCCTCCTATAACTGGCAACCAGATAAATAACCACAATAGAAAAAGTCCAAAACTTTGACAAGTTGGGCAATCTGAATGCAGACAAACTCTTCAACAACAATTACACTAGAGCAGTGTAGTATACCTTTGAACCTGGTTCATTCCAATACTCAATAATTTCTCTTAAACATCTCAAAACCCTAACTTGGAACGTTCCTCCTATAACTCGCAACCAGATAAATAATTACAAGAGAAAAAGTTGGTAACTTTGACAAGTATCACAAGCTGAATGCATACAAACTCTTCAACACTAGCAGAGAGAGATAGATAAAGTAGTAGGAAAAAGGAGAAAGGAAGGAACCTTATCAAGGCCAACGGGTCCAAGTGAAGATTTGACAATGTTGGCTACTGCTTGACATGCAGTCACTGAAATCCACAAACACATAATAATCACTAAGTAAGTAGAAAAAAAAAAAAAAAAAAAGAGAGAAGTAATACATGTGGGAGAGAGGGAGATACCGTTTTGGGTGCGAACATCCTGACCGGACTGACGGTCGCCGGAAATATCAAGAGTTTGTCCTGAATACGCCATTTCCCACTGTATATGTGGTGATGCGAAAACCCTAGATCGTAGATTCTGGACGAATACGAAAGG
The DNA here is from genome assembly GCF_019175385.1 of Lycium barbarum. NCBI lineage: Eukaryota > Viridiplantae > Streptophyta > Magnoliopsida > Solanales > Solanaceae > Lycium > Lycium barbarum. The sequence continues at coordinate 116,876,367 of NC_083342.1, forward strand.
CTTTTCTGCTGCGGGGGAACGTTCAGTGAAGTGGGGGGACTACTGCTCCTTCATGAGGGTTTTAGGTTTGTGCCCTTGAGTCACAATAATATTTGGCCCTAAATGTTTTTTTTTTTTCTTTTTCTTTTTTTAAGTTTCTAAACATACAAAGACAAAAATTCCCTACCCTCTATGTAATAAAAAAATTAAAATTAGTGATTAAATATAATTAGCACTTCATCTGTTCCAATTTATATGACACATTTTTCTTTTTAGTCAGTCCCAAAAGAATAACACATTTTCTTATTTGGCAACAATTTAACTTTAAATTTTACTTTTTACGATTGACGAGATGATTTATGATTATACAAATATCTTTGGCTTGTTTTAGACCACAAGATTCAAAAGTCTTCTTTTATTTCTTAAAATTCGTGGCCGATCAAACTACATCACATAATTGGGACGGAGCGAGTAATATGTTAACAACATGATAACTTAACATAATGATGATTTAAAATAATATTGATAATTAGCTTATGAAAATTGAAAGTTATTATGTATCGTGAATCATGTTTCATGTTCTTTAATGGTTAGTTCATCTTCCTCCATTCTGCACCTCTCACTATGATATTTCCATCAATTCATGGTTATATGTCCCATAAAATTGAAATCCTCAAACTATTTTGTTTAGAAAATCCAGATAAGCTAGTTGATGCAGACCCTGGGGATTGGTGGCATTATTGTGAAGGAATCACCGTTATGATAAAAAAAAATGAAGAAAACGCCAACCCTAAGTTTTTAGAATGGAAAGAATAGAACATCTTGGTGAGAAGTTGGTTAATTGGAACCTGACTGAAGATTTAATGTTCTTTATTATGGGTTGCAAATTCGGCCAAACAATTTTGGAAGCGCTTTGAGGACAATTATCTGCAAGCTAAGGATAAGAAATTTCAATTGAAGCAACAAATTCAGAGTATCAAGATTGATCAGAATATGTGAATACATAAAAGAATTCAAAGAATTTTGTGATAGTCTCACTGCTATATACAAAACATTAGATGAAAATAAGAAGGTTATAAATTTTGCTAAAGGTATTGGAAACAAATACAAAACTTTCAAGATTGTTAAGCTAGACAAGGCTCTATATCCAGCCTTTTAGTTTGTTAGTGCACTGAGAGGATGCGATATGAGACAAGAAGATAGCGATAAGGATTATGTTGATCAAGCTATGACTTTTCAAGTTCATAAAATACAAGGTTCATTTGGTAAAGGCAGATGCAACTCTATTAGAGGAAGATGACAGATAAATTCATGCCACATTTGTGGAAGAAACAACCACGATGCTACCTTTTGCTTTATAGGTGAGGTATCTTCTACCAATCTCAGCATGAAACCCTACAAGGATTCTCCGCATTAACAATTAACGAGCCATCAAATAACAATATTTACATGAACTCTAAAGCAAGCTTGGAGTTGTATCATTGCCAACGTCTAGCTTGAGGGGGGATGATAGGGAAGTCATGCGCGCGTCGGCAAGTTAAATTTCATAATGAATTAGTATTAGATACTCACTCAGTTTAGGTAGATGTACATAAAAAGAATTAGGATTACATTGTAGAGTTCAATCTCAATTTAAATAAAGAAGGCATGGCTATATTATGAAGTCATTGCCTTACATAGAAACACAAGAGAGATATGGCAGGGTGGAGAGAGAAGAGAAAGGCTTGGGTTTTTTCTAAGGAAAAGGAGTAATTTTTTTTTTCTTCATAAAAGCTATATTTTATAAAAATAAACAATGATATGGCATCAATTTATATAGATGGATCTGGTGTGTCTTTCATGTTAGGGCAAGTGAGCAATAAGCAGTGTTGGAGGGTTTAAAATACTTGTTTTGGTTGAGTTGAGGGGTTTGGATGAAACCTCGTGAAGTACATGTACCAGGATGACAAATCGCAACAAGTAAAATCGTATGCCAGGTCATTCCGCCTTTTATAAAATAACCGACCGAACCAAATCGAACATGATTAGAGCTTAATTCATGAGGAGATTAAATAACTCAACCAATTCATAAGGAGATTAATAAATAAAGCATAAAATCCTTATCGTACATGATTGTGAAAATAAAAAGGCTTAATACATTCACAACTGCTCAAACTCGTTAGAAAGTTTCAATTAGACACTCAAATTATGACTTGTCCTAATCGAGCCCCTGACCACATGATAAAGCATTCAAGTATATATCTCAATAGATCTCTCAACTATGAGCAATTATGCCGAAAATTCATTCAACTTTGTATTGCAGCAATAAAACCATTCAACTAATTAGAGCTTTTCTCTTATAAAATTACTAAGCCAAGTTTGCCATAATAAAATATGGCATGACAAAATAAATTAATATTTGTATGCAATGTAGATATGGGGTAAAGTTTACTAATGGCCTCCATAAGGGGTGATCTTGATTTTTTTGCCCCACTTAACAATTTTTTTAAAAACAGCCTCCGCTTTAGAAAATTCGTTAAGATTTCAAGTTCATGATATTTCAAGACAATGAACCTGCTCAATTGACCACAAGTTATGCCTTATAGACAAAAGCTAGAACTTAAGCTTGATGGGCGTCATAAGTTTTTCCAAAGAACTTTTTCAAATTAAGGTCATTTTTTAAAGATTTTGTTAAGCGGAGACAAAAGATTAAAGACTGTGGTGGCACTACACGTCATTTACTTGTAGATGTAAACCCCACAAATAAAATAAAATTAAATAAGACCCATATCTTATACTCGACCCACCCACTCACCCACAAATTAAAATGGTCTCCATCTAAAACCCTTATTTCTTATTCTAATTAATTATGCTGACAAATTTTTTAACCTTAGTCGATCGTCTAATACTGTTTGTTAGCTAGGTTGAATTACATATACTGTATGTAACTTGTGATTAAGTCCTTGAACGGATGTTGTATGTAGCAAAGAGTGAAAATAGGATCTCTTGCCTACGTAACCATTGTTTTCGAAGTATTTTTCTAATCAATTTGTTTCCACCAGCATAAAAGCATTATTTTCATTTGTAGGACAAGAAAAAAGTGACAAGAATTTTCCAGAATGAATCGTTATCCGCGTAGAGGGAAATATGGGTTTCCGATGGAAACCTATTTTGATTTGCGAATGGGTGGGCTGGATAAAATATATGAGTTCTCTAATTTCATTTTAGAGATATTTTTTTCAAAAATATATAGCTTTGGAAAATATTTACGACACGCATCCTAATATACAATATTATATTTGGGGGGAAAAAACATTATACGTAATGTATCAACCTTGTATAAAGTGTATAGTAATAGTGTATAAAAGGTGTTTATACAAAAATATGGGCTAAATCTAGTGTTTATACAGAAGCGTTGATATTTTCAGACATAGACAGAGAGCGTAATTTTTCTTATGTTTTATTTGTGGGATCCATGTCTACATGGCATAAAAAAAAATTATTTTGTCATGTTATATTTTTTTTTTTAATGACAAACTTGGCTGAATGATTTTACAAGAGACACTTCTTAAGTTAAGTGATTTTATTAATACAAAACAAAGTTGAATGAGTTTGCTACATAATTTCTCATAGTTGAGTGACTTTTTGGGAGATTTACTCTAAACCGTACCTATTAGACCTCCAGTTCAATTTTTATTTTTATTTTTGCGCGTGTTCTTGGCTATTACGTGGATAGGTTAATACTTAAAATATGTCATTTTATTTAATAATAAGAATTAATCTTAATAAATTGTAAAACGTCAGGCATGTTCCAATTAAGAATGACGTGTGTCGGTTAAGGAGATTAATATTAACTTAAGGAAATCATAATTGTTAAAAAGCAAGACAAAGGTAGGTAAACAAATGGAAACCATACGTGGATATCAAAGAATCAGGTCATAGTATTGAATCCCATCCGATGTAAGACACCAATTAGAAACAAATCGAGAACTATTCAAGAAACAATATAGTTGGGAACTTACCCTGATTCGTGGCTGATATTAATGGGATCAAATTTATAAAAATAAAAATTTTAGGGTAAAATTAAAAAAAGAAAAAACAAAAGTTTTTTTTTTTTTTTTTTTTTACTCAACATAGTGGCATTTGTTAAACCTTCATCACGGTAGGTAAGGATTCATACAATTGAAAGGAGAATAACGAACCGACTCAACATAGTGGGCATCTATTAAACCTTCATCACTATGGGTAAGGATTCCCTTCATCACTATGGGTAAGGATTTACTTTCACTAAAACTTTTATTCACAAAATTCATCAAACAAAACAAAATGAAACAACCTAACTCATTATGGTCCTGGTGGTGCTGGAAGTGGGAGTTTGCCGCATTTACACTTGGTGCAGACACAATCACAATCACTGTTGCATCGTTTTTCTGTTTCTATTTTTTTCTTGCTCTTGCCCTTTCTACTAAGACCTCCAACCTCGAAATCATAACCATAAAACTCCCTTTGTTTCTTAGTTCGTATGGTACGACAAGCAAGCACAAGATCCAGATTTCCAGCAACACCCTGATTTTCCTCTTCATGCGCTGGCTGAAGAGGTACAAGCACAAGAGCCAGATTTTCAGCAGCACCCTCATTTTCCTGTACTGGCTGAAGAGGAGCTAGATTTTCAGCATTTTCCCGTGTTGGCTGAAGAGGAGCCAAATTTTCAGCAACACCCTTGTCGTACCCCATTTTAACCGGGTTAAATTAGGAGTACAACATATTGGTGATTCCTATTTTTTGCTTATTTTAAGGAGTCGCCACCTAATTGATTTTAAGGTGAATTAGGACACCTAATTATTAATTAAGGTAAAGCTAACTAAACCTCTGTTAATAGTCTGCTTAATCAGTGTGATTCTAGGTAAGGGCTCTATATTATCTTAAAGGGAAGGGGTTAGGCATCCTTTAGAATCCGCTAACTACGGTTATCCGACCAAACTTAGGTTAATTAATTTAGATTAAATATAATGCTTAAATCTTGAGAAAATAGGCTGTAAATGTTATTAAAAAATTTAAAGGAAAAAAAAACATAATGGTGCTATTAAACTAACTTGTAGAAATACATAGTAGTCCACTTAAAAATAAAACTTATAAATGTTGTTAAGCTTTAAATAATAATTTTATTTTAAAAATGAGAGTTGTAAAATATAATGATTTGTATATAAATAGAAGCTTTTTAAGAGAAAACCTAGCCAATTTAACTTGGAATAAAATGACATTATATCAGTATAGTAGTGTAGGAAATCTAGACTTGTTTTACAAATAGAATGCAAAGATGATGAGTTTCTTTCTCTTTTTTACTAATTTATTTAACTATGCTCGGCTAAAAATATGCGTGCTTGATTCAAACTTGAAGAGCTATTTATAAAATATACTTGAATTTATATTTACATATTAGTAATGTCTTGAAATTTCTAGGATAGTAAGAATAAAATATGATTCTCTTAACTCGAAATATATGCTATTTCGCAAGTCAACTTTTTCAAATAAAATAAAACATGAAAAGAAGAGAATAAAGCTTATGGAATTAATTATTAGTCTCCCTTAAACTAACTACCCATTGCTAAAACTAAACCTACTAATTAATTAGGATTTATCTAAACTAATAAAACAAAACAAACAAAAAGTTAGTTGCATAATACAAATTAAATGCACAAAATAAATAGAGGAGGAGATAATTTAAATGGGTTCAACCCATTTTTTAAGAAGGGTTGCTGCAATCGGGCATGGGCTCAGCCCATTTTAAAGGATGGCTGATCCGCTACTGTTGGGCCTTGGCCCAACATAGATTTTATACACTGCTGCGGATGGACTGGACACGGACTCGATAAGAGAGTTTCGCTGGGCTTTAGCCCATCGTTGAATGCGGAAGAAGACGAGTCGCTCGGACTCGTATGCGAGATGTCATGCATTAAAAAAAAGGAAAAGGATTAGCATATAATCAACGAATGAGGTCAGACATGTAAATATAACTAAAAAAACAAATCAACAGATTATGTATATACTGTGTATATTTAGAAATTTCTCATGTATACCCATTCATAAGGATGTATAGAAGGTTAATATTGGAAAGCTTTCGCCCCCGTCCTCCCTTAAATGTATTAACTGAGATATGCTGGTCATATACATATATATACATAATTAAACACAGTACACACATTTGCTTAAAAGCTACAAAAAAAATAAACAAAGATTTGATTGGCTGGTAGAAGACGTTGCTTCACGAATCTATATGCTTGATTAAGTGAAGTTTACATTAAGATTTTGATTCTTGCAAGATGACCTTTTGTACACGCTGTAGTATAATACCATTTGGAGTGCATTTCTAGTGGATATAAAGATCAAATATTCATTAAGATATAAAAATCAAATATTCATTAAGGAGCATTTCCCTAATTGCTGCTCACCTGTGCACAACTCGAGAAAGAAAAAAAAACCATTTATGTACAAATGTTACTGCTAACATCTAGTGTTAAAGTCTGTACATGAAGCTTAATCATATGGAATAAGCAGTAAAAAAAAGACTTGTAAGCTTATTCAGTGTAAATACGGATTAGTTGAGCAAAAGCTGATGAATGTATTACTAGGATACCTCGTGACTACAACAACAACAACAAAGGGGATGGCAGGCTTTTAACTACGACAATTATCAATGATTTAGACAATTATGAAGTTGAGGATGTAAACATTTAAACTCATTTGTCATGCCAAAACGAAATAGATTAGGACAACATTTGAGGATGAGAATTATTTTATCAAATGGAACATTCTTAAGCAAACAAAACGAGTTAGGCTATGTATTATGGAAAGAGGCCACCATTTTACAGAGAACTTTCGTATTTATTCAATGAGAATGCAGAAACATAATGAAGGAAAACGCTAAGCTAAGAAGAGAGACCAAAAGCTTGTGCTAGCATATATCAAACAGAAGCAGGGGCATACTGCTTCCATATTTCATACCCATACCATAGCCAATGCAAAAGTTAAACATCCATGAAATTTAATTAACTGACCATATGCTAATTCAAACATTCAACTGTCGTTATTGTTGTTATCGTATTGCTGATACTAATTTTGAACAAACAGAAACAGGGGCTGAAAACTACACAACAAACATTAAAATATAATGTAACCGTAGCTAGCTTATTTGATCACATATATCAATTAAACGAGTGAGGAATCAGTACGATCAGCCACAGGGGAACTAGAAAAAGGACTGAAATAAAACTAAACTAAGTCAACACATAAGCATATAGCCACTGTTAACTACTAAGCAAGATTAAGACATAAGCATTTTATCAAATCCCACCAGCATATCACATGCTTCATAACCCATAAACTGAATTAATATAAGAATATGCTAAATCACGAAGACAATATACTAATACTAATACATAACGACTAAGAAGCTAAAATGTATGGGGTGAAGAGAGGAAAGAAAAAAAAATGAAACAGAAGGGGAAGGGATGGTGTATTTTCAGACCTGTAACTAAACAAAATCAAGTGAAAATCTCTAATCACAATAACACACCAGAAACTATCCCCATAGACAAGATTCAGACCACATAGAGGAATTGACTTGGAATATGATTAATCGACACAAAAATTCAGTTAGACTAACAATCTCCGTTGAACTTAGCAAAATGGCTCAACAGGCATAAAATCAAACATTTTAATGTTAAAGCCTATGTGTGGATCTAAACACATAACCATATGAATATGCTTATTGATCAACAAAAGGGTAAGGAAGGGACAAGCCCACATGAGCAGATTCAAAACGTAAGAAGAGGAAAAGAAAATTCATGGGCATCTCATATACTCCAAACCAAAAACAAACATACCAACCTACGCTTGAGTTTCAAGTGCCTCTTTTCCATCTAATGATATAGCATCAGAATCAATTTTAAATGACACAATTTCCCTTCCATTTTCAGGAAAAAGCTGTTCAGCAATAAGCTAATTACCAGTGACTGAAACAAACACAACAAAAAAAAACAAGCATTTGAAGAAACTACCACAGAACTAAACTTAACTAAGCACATATACACAAATTCTACAAATCTAAACAGAAACTAGAAACTAGAAATTAGAAAAAAGAAAGGAAAGAAAATCAGGAATTTTACCTTTTTGTCGTGCAACGAACGGGATTTTAAGTCTTTGATCTACCTCCGAACACTACCAAATCTAGCTTGCATATGCGCGGATTCGAAGCGATACCGAAGGCAAACGAAACAAAAAATTGATGTAATATTTTTGACTTGATAAAAAAAAAAGATTATGACTGCTAAAGGACTGATATTTAGGGAATTCTAGGCGGCTAATGCTTTGTTTAGGAGGATTTTGCGGCTCGAAAAACTTGATTCTTAGGGAATTTCATGAATCGAAAAAATATTCCTTTATTTTTTTAGGGAGTTCGGGTTCAAGATCTCTCTTCTAAGGGATTTCTTGCGATTCTCAGCCTTGATTCTTAGGGAATTTCATCAATCCAAAAGACCTCCCTCTAAATGGATGCAAGGACTGGTATTTATAGTTGCGAGCTAGGGTTTCTTGTGACGAAGAGAGAGAGAGGAGCGGGGGGGACAAGACGAAGTGGGGAACAGAGGGAAGTGGGAGCGGGGTGCAGGCGGCGGTGGTGGGGACGAGAGATGATGAAGGAAAAGAGCGGATGGGGAAAAAGGGAGAAGAGAGAGAAAGGAGAGAAAGAGGAAGGGAGAGAAGACGATGGGGGGGCGGCGGCCTGAAGGAAAAAAAAGGATTTCCTTTATTTTGAACGGATCCGGGTCGGGTCCAAATGATTTAATGGACTGGGTTGGCTAAAATATGGGCTGGTTGGGTAATTATTTGGGCTGAATTTTATGAATTGATCCGAAAAATAGTACGGGTTCTAAAGAGACCCGTTTAAAATTAATCATATACTGAGTGTGTTAAAATATCCCCTAATATAGAGTATGTGTTTATTAATATTTAGATGAAAAATGACGCCGTAATAGTCGGGTGATAATATATTTGAGATTCAACAGTGAGTAAATGCTATTATTAAATTACGCGAAGATAAATGTGATGCGTGTGCATAAGCTGGTAAAATGCCAAAATAGATAAAAATTGTGAATTAAAATAATAATAATAGCTAGTAACTGTAATAGAATAATGAAACGCTGGTATTGATAAGAGGCTAATAAATTATAGTAAAATATAAATATATTTTAATTTGTCGAAAATATTAGAAGCGTAAATAGGTATTCCGGGGGAGAGGCGGGACAAAATTGGGTGTCAACAACCCTCATTTTTGTGTGCTGGATGAAGAGGAGCCAAATTTTTAGCATTTTCCTTTGGTGGCTGAAGATGAGCCAGATTTTCAGCAACACCCTCATTTTCCTGTGCTGGCTGAAGAGGAACCAAATTTTTAGCATTTTCCTGTGCTGGCTACAAAGGAGCCATATTTTTAGCAACACCCTCATTTTCCTGGGCTGGCTGAAGAGAAGTCGGATTTTCAGCATTTTCCTGTGCTGGCTAAAGAAGGGCCAGATTTTCAGCAACGCCCTCATTTTCCTGTGCTGGCCGAAGAGGAGCCAAATTTTCAGCATTTTCCTGTGCTGGCTGAAGAGGAGCCAGATTCTCAGCCGGCTTTTCAGCATTTTCCTGTGCTAGCTGAAGAGCAGCCGAATTTTCAGCAACACCCTCATTTTCCTGTGTTGACTGAAGAAGAGCTAGATTTTCAGCAATACCCTCATTTTCCTCCTCAACACCTTCATTTTCCTATGCTGGCTGAATAGAAACACAAGACAGATATGGCAGGGTGGAGAGAGAAGAGAAAGGTTTGGGTTTTTTCTAAGGAAAAGGAGTAAATTTTTTTCCTTCATAAAAGTTATATTTTATAAAAATAAATAATGATATGGCATCAATTTATATAGATGGATCTGGTGTGTCTTTCATGTTAGGCAAGTGAGCAATACGCAGTGTTGTAGGGTTTAAAATACTTGTTTTGGTTGAGTTGAGGGGTTTGGATGAAACCTCGTGAAGTACATGTACCAGGATGACAAATCGCAACAAGTAAAATCGTCTGCCAGGTCATTCCACCTTTTATAAAATAACCGACCGAGCCAAATCGAACATGATTAGAGCTTAATTCATGAGGAGATTAAATAACTCAACCAATTCATAAGGAGATTAATAAATAAAGCATAAAAATCTTATCGTACATGATTATGAAAATAAAAAGGCTTAATACATTCACAACTGCTCAAACTCGTTAGAAAGTTTCAATTAGACGCTCAAATTATGACTTGTCCTAATCGAGCCCCTGACCACATGATAAAGCATTCGAGTAGATATCTCAATAGATCTCTCAACTACGAGGAATTATGTCGAAAAGTCATTCAACTTTGTATTGCAGCAATAAAATCATTCAACTAATTAGAGCTTTTCTCTTATAAAATTACTAAGCCAAGTTTGCCATAATAAAATATGGCATGACAAAATAAATTAATATTGTATGCAATGTAGATATGGGGTAAAGTTTACTAATGGCCTCCATAAGGGGTGATCTTGATTTTTTTGCCTCACTTAACAATTTTTTTAAAAACAGCCCCCGCTTTAGAAAATTTGCTAAGATTTCAAGTTCATGATATTTCAAGACAATGAACCTGCTCAATTGACCACAAGTTATGCCTTATAGACAAAAACTAGAACTTAAGCTTGATGGGCGTCATAAGTTTTTCCAAAGAACTTTTTCATGTTAAGGTCATTTTTTAAAGATTTTGTTAAGCGGAGACAAAAGATTAAAGACTGTGGTGGCACTACACGTCGTTTACTTGTAGATGTAAACCCCACAAATAAAATAAAATTAAATAAGACCCATATCTTATACTCGACCCACCCACTCACCCACAAATTAAAATGGTCTCCATCTAAAACCCTTATTTCTTATTCTAATTAATTATGCTGACAAATTTTTGAACCTTAGTCGGTCGTCTAATACTGTTTGTTAGCTAGGTTGAATTACATATACTGTATGTAACTTGTGATTATGTCCTTGAACGGATGCTGTATGTAGCAAAGAATGAAAATAGGATCTCTTGCCTACGTAACCATTGTTTTCGAAGTATTTTTCTAATCAATTTTATCAATTTGTTTCCACCAGCATAAAAGCATTATTTTCATTTGTAGGATAATAAAAAGTGACAAGAATTTTCCAGAATGAATCATTATCCGCGTAGAGGGAAATATGGGTTTCCGATGGAAACCTATTTTGATTTGCGAATGGGTGGGCTGGATAAAATATATGAGTTCTCTAATTTCATTTTAGAGATATTTTTTTCAAAAATATATAGCTTTGGAAAATATTTACGGCATGCATCCTAATATACAATATTATATTTGGGGGGGGGGGGGGGGGGGGGGGAAAGCATTATACGTAATGTATCAACCTTGTATAAAGTGTATAGTAATAGTGTATAAAAGGTGTTTATACAAAAATATGGCCTAAATCTAGTGTTTATACAGAAGCGTTGATATTTTCAGACATAAACAGAGAGCGTAATTTGTCTTATGTTTTATTTGTGGGATCCATGTCTACATGGCATAAAAAAAATTATTCTGTCATGTTATATTTTTTTTTTTAATGACAAACTTGGCTGAATGATTTTACAAGAGACACTTCTTAAGTTAAGTGATTTTATTAATACAAAACAAAGTTGAATGTGTTTGCTACATAATTTCTCATAGTGGAGTGACCTTTTGAGATGTTTACTCTAAACCGTACCTATCAGACCTCCAGTTCAAATTTGGATTTTTTTTTCGCGTGTTCTTGGCTATACATGGATAGGTTAATACTTAAAATATGTCATTTTCTATAATAATAAGAATTAATCTTAATAAATTGTAAAACTTCAGGCATGTTCCAATTAAGAATGATGTGTGTCGGTTAAGGAGATTAATATTAACTTAAGGAAATCATAATTGTTAAAAAGCAAGACAAAGGTAGGTAAACAAATGGAAACCATACGTGGATATCAATGAATCAGGTCATAGTATTGAATCCCATCCGATGTAAGACACCAATTAGAAACAAATCGAGAACTATTCAAGAAACAATATAGTTGGGAACTTACCCTGATTCGTGGCTGATATTAATGGGATCAAATTTATAAAAATAAAAATTTTAGGGTAAAATTAAAAAAAGAAAAAAACAAAAAGAAGTTTTTTTTTTTGACTCAACATAGTGACATCTATTAAACCTTCATCATTGTGGGTAAGGATTCATACAATTGAAAGGAGAATAAGAAAATGACTCAACATAGTGGGCATCTATTAAACCTTCATCACTATGGGTAAGGATTTCCTTCATCACTATGGGTAAGGATTTACTTTCACTAAAACTTTTATTCACAAAATTCATCAAACAAAACAAAATGAAACAACCTAACTCATTATGGTCCTAGTGGTGCTGGAAGTGGGAGTTTGCCGCATTTACACTTGGTGCAGACACAATCACAATCACTGTTGCATCGTTTTTCTGTTTCTGTTTTTTTCTTGCTCTTGCCCTTTCTACTAAGACCTCCAACCTCGAAATCAGAACCATAAAACTCCCTTTGCTTCCTAGTTCGTATGGTACGACAAGCAAGCACAAGATCCAGATTTCCAGCAACACCCTGATTTTCCTCTTCATGCGCTGGCTGAAGAGGTACAACCACAAGAGCCATATTTTCAGCAGCACCCTCATTTTCCTGTACTGGCTGAAGAGGAGCCAGATTTTCAGCATTTTCTTGTGCTGGCTGAAGAGGAGCCAGATTTTCAGCATTTTCCTGTGCTGGCTGAAGAGGAGCCAGATTTTAAGTATTTTCCCATGGTGGCTGAAGATGAGCCAGATTTTTAGCAACACCGTCATTTTGCTGTGCTGGCTGAAAAGGAACCAGATTTTTAGCATTTTCCTGTGGTGGCTACAAAGGAGCCATATTTTCAGCAACACCCTCATTTTCCTGTGCTGGCTCAAGAGAAGCCGAATTTTCAGCATTTTCCTGTGCTGGCTGAAGAAGCGCCAGATTTTCAGCAACACCCTCATTTTCCTGTGCTGGCCGAAGAGGAGCCAGATTTTCAGCATTTTCCTGTGCTGGCCGAAGAGGAGCCGGATTTTCAGCATTTTCCTGTGCTGGCTGAAGAGGAGCCGAATTTTCAGCATTTTCCTGTGCTGGCTGAAGAGGAGCCGAATTTTCAGCAACACCCTCATTTTCCTGTGCTAACTGAAGAAGAGCCAGATTTTCAGCAATACCCTCATTTTCCTCCTCAACACCTTCATTTTCCTATGCTGGCTGAAGAGGAGCACATTTCTAGCAACGCCCTCATTTTCCTCCTCAAGATAGGACCCACCATGACCAAAATCAAATTAGTCATTATTATTAGTGGAAACATTAGCAGGATTAGCAGCGGTAATAGCACCTGATGAAACATTAGCAGGAGCACCTTCAGTTTGAGAAACAGAGGGGTTGGCACGGTTAGAAGCGGTACCTGATCGGGATTGGGTTTGGGTTCGGGTTGGGGGACCCGATCAGGGAGCACCTTCAGTCCGAGAGACAGAGCGGTTGGAATCGGTACCTAATTTGGACCTGGTTCAGGTTGCGGGACCCGATCGAGTTCGCTCCAACTCAGCCACTTTCTGTTTGAGAGTTACTATCTGAGCCTCGTGTTCATTATTCTGGTGCTTCAGTACATCAATTTCAGCTTGCTGCTACGCGGTTACATTCAGCTCACATGATTTTTCGAACACCCAATTAAGCATCAACTAACGTTCAGTATTGTTAATTTTTTTCAATAATATAGGGCCTTGTATAGTTAGTCTCCCTTAAGAGCTCTAAGGCGCGCCATCGTTCCTCACCAAAAATCAGAGATAGCAAACAACCATCGCACGAATGAAAGTCGAATCCATTAATACAAGTTTGACACTGAGGCTTGGGAGGCATTGTGAGGGAAAGAAGAGTGGTTTAGGGTTTCAAGGCTTGGGGGAGAGAGAGAGAGTGGTAATTAGGGTTTCAAGGCTTGGGGGGAGAGAGAGTGGTAATTAGGGTTTCAAGGCTTGAAGGGCATCTTGTGAGGGAGAGAGTATGGTAGCGGCCGAGGTGTCAAAAGCTGAAAGTGAAAATAAGTATTTTGGTGTTTTTCAAATTTAAAGTACAATTTCAAGTCGTATTTGGAATTTTATGATCAAATGGTAATTTTAGGAAAAAGTGAACAGTTAAAGTTAGCTATTTTGTTACGCTAAGTAAGCTTGTTTCCTTTCAATCTCAGTAGGTGGAGGCTATGCCAAAGTTCGAAGAGCTTTGATTGTGATACTATATAGTTTGTACGTGATTTTTTTTCCATCTACATTGGCATTTATTGCTCAAAAGATTTATGGAGCTTTTGGCAAGTAGCATGTAGAAGTGTAAATTTCAATACATTTGACATTCCAGTCTAGAGTGTATCTAAGGGACTAGGATCAGTTGATGACGTTTCAATTAAATTAATGGCTAAAAATCAAATTTTAATATAATGAGGCGTTAAATATACATATACATACACAAAAATTTTAGTGTTATCTTGTTTAATTTTTATACTTTTGTTTTAGTATAGTATTCGTAAAAAACATAAAACCCTTTTACTTCACATAGTAAAATTATTATTTATAATATTAAGAATTAATTTAAGTTAATAAGATATTATCCATGTGTTTTCAATACATTACTTTGGATGTTGTTGTAAAAAATTTATTTATTAAGATGATGATTTTGGTAGTTTAATTCAGCGTTCTAAAATATTTCTGTTAAAAAGTTAGTGTTTCTTTCTTTCTATTTTTTTTAAGAAATTCTATATTTTTTTAAAAAAAATCTTTAATATTGTATAAGAAGAAAATAAAATCATAAAATTTACTATTGAATTTTTTTCGAGACGTCAATATTTTGGGGGGCTTTGCTAGCCCACCTTAGTCACCCTGGACTGTGGACCACTGTGAATTGAAGTGAAAAAAGTTCCATGTTTGCAACTCTGATTCGTGTTTTGTCTACTTCACTGCTTTTCATAATTGTTTCCCTTGTGTTCTTTGATAATTTCTCAGTCCCGTCCTAAAAAAGAAAAAGGAAAGGATAGTGCTAGTCGTTTATGAGAATAGTGCTACAATACAAATGTATATTTTTTTAACTCTAATCCAAGGTATACATAATTACATACTATATATTTTTTATGGGGAGTGATGCGTCAGAGGTGAAGTGGACATTTAATCTATGATCTCAGGAGCCATATTTATTGTTAAGTCTCAAATATACAGAAAGTGGTTTCATTTACCAGTATTTTAGTACTTACAAAATAAAAATTGTGAACTTTCTTCGTACTTTCATTACGAACAAAGAGGACCTCATCCGTAATAAGTAATTACATTGTTGGAGATGTAATTACTTATTACGTATGTGGTCCTCTTTGTTCGATTAACTTTTGAATTGCACACATTCAACGTTTGAATTTCAGGTGCCTGTTTCTGTATCACTTGTCTAGATATGCTGAATAACATGCTTGTATTATAATTACATTTCAATCTTCAGTGGCCTAGTAATCAATGAAGTGGTTGAGAATAGTGCGGAGCTAGGATTTTTAGTTTATGGGTTCTGGAGGATAATCTTGTGTGCTTACTGTGTTTTGGATAAGATTATTTATACATATTAAATGATTTTTCTTAAAACAAATACAGGATTTGAACCAAAGATGATGGGTTCTACCGATCCGGTAGCTTAACATGTGGCTCCTGGTTGATAACCGTGAGGTCTTAGGTTCAAAATCCAACCAAGGCAAAACCACTAGGTAGTTTCATCCATCTGTCCAAGAGTTGGTTGATAGAGTCATTATAAAAAAAATTACATTTCACTCTTTTTATTCATATGAGACTTGTATGTCTGATTTTGTCTTTGATTATGTTTTTGAAGTACCTTATGCCTAATGTATACCTTGATGATGTGATTCGGGTTGTCACTGATATCAGGCTCTGCTTGGTTGTCGATTGTGCTCCTTATGCTTGGGAAGAATGGTAGTTGGGTCTCCTCCATCCGCTAATTCCATATGCAAAATTATTGTAAGTTGTTTTTCAAACTCATATGTTCTCACAGATATAACTGAAGAGATATAAATTTATCAGTCCTATCATAACTTAGAGTGTATTGGTCTAATGTGCAGCATCCTGTATGTCGCCAAATTGTCCGGAATGTTAAGCAGATACATTTTGTTCTAATAGGAGTCTGTTACCTAGTTGAAGCAAACTTGTGCCTTAATTTATGTGAATATGCATATATAAATTTATTTAGTTTTATCTCTATATCAGTGATCTGTGATTCTTCCCTTATTTTACTGACTTATGTTGTGCGTCCTGCTTTACTTTTCACCTGCAACTTATCTCCATGTTATCATCTGAATTTTCTCCGTTTGCTATATCAATTAGTAATAAGTTTCTTATCTGAACATTTAAAATACTGTTGTTTGGAAAAAAATTCAATATCATGTAATGCATCAGACCTATAATATTTATGTCAAAAGAAATTTACTCCTACTTTTGTCTCGAGATTAGTTCCAGCTACCAAATGTGGGAGAACATAAACTAAACCTTCCTTCGGTCTCTCAACAGCCATCTGAATACGTTATGGTATGAGAATTATCTTCACATTAACGTGCTCAACATAGACAAGCATCGATTCTGAAAGCTGTCATTGATGAATTTCACATCAATTCTAAGGACAATTTATCGGCACCTAGCACCTCATGTACGTCTAGATTTTTCTCAATTTTCCTGTTAGGAATAGTACATAAAAACTAGATATGCTGTACATAATTGAATGTAAATCAATATATAAGGTCTTTTTATGCATACCTGCTGAACATTTAGCGCTTGTCAAGGTAATGAGTGGAAAAGCTCTTCCACTTTACGCCCCATTGAAATTAGTTCTGTCTTACAGCCGTGGAGTGTTCTTTTGGTGGTGGCATGATCAACTTGAGGCGGAATGATTTTTTCAATTTAAGCAATTCATTGAACTCGTAAGAGTTATGATTTCTCCCCATTACTTTTTTCTATTTGTTTCATACTTTTTTTCTTTCTCTGTCTCCTCTTCCTTCTCTTCCCCAGTTAAAGGGCAAAAAGGGAACAAAAAAGAAATAAATGGGCCTTTTTGGTAACTTTTCATCCTAAAAATCCCAAGCTGATATCAAATAGCTATCGACACAAGAAGTTAAGTTTTCTCATCCCTTTTCCTTTACATACAAAAAGATGGAAGTAGTTGCTCTCCTTAGTGAAATTTAGACGCATAACAAGGAATGATTAGAATTAGACTTATTAGTATTTGAACTAGACCGTCTTCCTGTCATTTTATCTTCGATATGTGAGGTCCGGTGTCTATTGACATCTTTTTTTCAAGGAGCTAGCTGTGATGAAACTATGAGCAATTACTGTTATGCGAAATTTGTACGAAATACACAATGGTGAGCTGAAGTGCTTCACAATCAACTTGACAGAAGAGCCCTAGACTTCTAGCTAGCTGCTGTACATTTCTCCTTGATTGGCAAATCCTAGTCACTTGCTTTCTTTAATAAAAAAGTTTGAAAATCACTCCTACACGAGATTGGTTGGAAATACTAGTTTTTAGCTCAGTTCCTTCCTATTAACTTTGTCTTCTAAGCCCTAGTTAAGTAGTATAATCTAACTTCTGGATTAAGAACGTTTCCACATTAGTCATCTGTAGCCAGGCAACTTGAATATTGGATTGATAACTGATCTTTGTCTCTCACAATAACAGTTTTCATTGATGGTTTTGAAGATCCAATGATGAATTTTCTTTTCTCATCAGACTCTGATTAGTGTTCACAAACTTGTATGAACTGTGGTATTTGTTCTTCATAGAGGGTTGGTTATCAGAAGAATTTGATGGATCTTGCACAACCTCATTTTAAAGCAGATCAGATTCTTCCTCTTTTAAGGCTTCAATGAGTAAAGGAGGGGAGATTCACAAAAATGTGCCGAGGGAAGCCTGTACTGCAAATCATCACCCAATTACCCTTTCTTTTCCTTATAAGGGGAGGTATAATTGGGTGCCACTTGCACTTTCATTCTCCAAATGTTAGATTGTTAATCCAGAACCAGTATATAGTTTGAAGATTGACGACATAGGATATTCCCAAATGACTGTTTGACCTCATTATTTCCATTAGTCTAATTCGAAGTCAAACATGCTATTGATATGATTTCCACCTTTGGGATCAATCTTATTTAAAGAAATTTATTTAAAGTGTAAATAGCTTCACTGTCGTATAAAGAAAAAGAAAAGCCAGACAAAGAGTGTGTAAACTTTTAACATGTGGTTTCTCAAGTACTTGGGGGCACCTTGTGCATTTGGGATTCTTGCATAAGTTTTTCTGATTGGAAGTGTTATGTCAATGCTTGGCTATCTTTATTTGTAGCAATGTTGCATGTTCTGTTTTCTTTGATATTCAGTGTTTACTTGTCAATCGAGGAAAAGGGTTCGTCTTCTATATTGTAGAGGTCCAACAACAAATAGCAAAGAGAGAAAATTTGGTTCCGCAAATCTCACTGATATAGCTACTAGAGTATGCTGTGCAGACTAAATCAGAGATTCAATGATTTATTGGAAAATTCTTCCAAGCTATTTTCCAATGTTTGTTGTCTAAGATGCAACAATTTACAATATGGAGAGATTTCTTCATATCTTGAAAGTAGTACTAACATTGTGATGAGAGGCTTGTTTATATCTTCAAATTGTTGATGATTATTTGTGCAAAAAAAAAAAAAAAGCTTTAAAATAATAAGGAATTCCATGATAGTTTTCTGGGATAAGCATCAATTATGGTAATCTTCAATAGGTCTGTTTGACTCCAGGAATTAGCATTCCCTGTTAATTTTGACATTCAGTTCCCCAGGGTTCCAGCTGATCTCCAGATTTTTTTAAACTGCAGTGGATTGCCTATTAGGTGGGCTATATATTCTTGATGCAGCTTTGACAAACCGTTTTTTCACACTTGGTTTTGCTTGCAGTAGCATATAAAACAGGTTTATATCTTTGTCTTGTTTTCTAGTCAAATTCTTTGGGAGAGAATTTCTTTACAAGAAGTTTGCACCTGTTGCTTATGCCGAGGGTCTACTGGAAACATACTCTCTACCTCCCAGGGTAGGGGTAAGTGTGCGTACACTCTACCCTCCCCAGACCCCACTTTGTGGGATTTCACGGGGTATGTTGTTGTTGTAAGTTTGCAGCTGTGGGTGACTATAGTCTATATGAAAGAATGTACCTTACAGTTTTCACCCGCTGTTCTTTTTGCTGCATGTTTGATTCCCTCGGAGAGTTTCTTGTCTGGGTTTTAGTTTTCTGGATTGGTAATTTTATAGTGATAAATTTGATTTGAGTAGACAGCAGGCAGCACAGCTTACACGATTTTTTTCTGGACGAACTATAATTTTTTTTGATCTTGTCCGTTAGAAGTTGCCGGGGAAAGGAGATAATGGATAGGTGCTTTGCTTAAATGTTTCTTTGATGTCATTTATACTGTTTGGGTTGTTATGGATAGTTCTTTTGAATATTTCTGATTCTATATATCCTTATCTTCCATTGTTGGATCAGCAAAATGGTTTTTGAAATAGCAATTTATCTTGTATCAGATTATGTTCTTAGCGGAGCTACGTTGTTCCTTTAGGTTCACTTCTGGTAAATTCAGTACTAAAATGTCTTCTAGCAAGGAGAAGACTGGTGTAACTCAATTGGGAATCCACATTGCAGTATAGATAACAGTGACCAATTAGGTAATCTGTTAAGTTTTGTTCTATTTCTCTAAGCTCCTTTCGCCTGAGTTCCTTAATCTTATATTATCCAGTTTTCCTGGCTATGGTTCTTTAGTTGGTTTTGTGAAACTACATGGAAGAGCTTTTTAATTAGTGTCTAAATTGCGATCAAGTGTTTTACAAATGAGGAGATGCTTTAAAATGCTGTTTTGTTCATAAATTGGACTTCATCTCGCTCTGCTAGTAACTTCCTTGGTAAAGGGTGGACTGTGGACTCCTGTAAATATGGAAGCTGTTTGTTTCATAATTACCACATCAAATGCTGGTATATCTGCACCTATTGCCTATCTTCAAAAAGTTATTCTTTCCCTCGATCCTTGAATATTGATCCATTTGCTCCAACCTTGATGAAAAGACAGACAAAAGAATGCGTGGACAGTCTTGAGAAAGTTGCATTATAGACATCTGGTTAGCTCAAGTGATATGACGTGCTATTTTTAGGGGATGATGGATCACATTCCTATCCAATTTAATGTTCTGACTGAAAAACAGAACAGAAGGAAGCTATCACCAACTTTTGCTGCCTCCTTATATTTGGTTGCTCAGGAAGTAGTGAAAATAGAAGCGGGTTGATACATTGCAAGACATGATAGTTTGGGATGCTTCTCCGATTGTTGTGCTCGTGTTGACCAAACCCTCTAGTGCCATAAATTCCGTTGGAACATACTTGGGTTGCATTATGGCAACTTCACTAGCGAAATGATCAATCATAATATCAAAGCCATTAATAATAATTTCGACCATCTCACTTGGTGATGGAAGTTCTTAAAACAGGGCTTTCCATGGTGCAGTGCCGTAGTCAGCTACTGCCTACTGCATGAAGAAGAGATTCAACAATATTTATCCGAAGATAGGGATTTCTATGCATTGCTAGCATGCCAACACACCCTGCTTTGAACATTTTTGCTGACACAGATATATAATACATTTATGCTGCACATGGACACTCCTTGTAAGTGGGTGTTATACCTCTTGTTTTACTCTCAACGATCGTCAAGAACTGAAGATGCTGAAAATTTTCATTCCATTCGAGAGAGAGAGAGAGCTCATACTTCCGCTTTCCTTCGTGGCTTGCGTCCACTCCAACCCCGTTAAGAAAAGGAAAATAAAGGAAAAAGAAATAAATATCACTAAAACTGTTTAATTTATAGGAATAGCGGTGTAAAGCGATATGTTCCTTTGATGAATGATACCTAGTGATACTATTCTTGTATTGGAAGTTTCATCAGTTACTGTGTCAATACAGATGTGACAGTAACTACTTTTAGACAACTCCTTGAATTTGAAACCGTGAAGCTAATTTCTGGTAATGTTGGTGAAAGACAAAGATATAAGAATTGCTTTGCCCTGCTAAGGTACTCTTTCTCGGAATCTTTCATGGTACTCATATATTTGTTCCTTAAACCATTTGTACATAGGTTTTCAGCATCCATGTTTCATATATTTGTGCTCATAGATTCATCTTCTTACTCCCCTCGAATATGGATAAGCCGACTGCTCATCAACTTTTAGTATGCTCATGAGTGTTTAGTTCACTTACCGCAGTTTTTATTCTATTTCAACTGGACAATTCATTTAGCAGCTAAAAAGAGTCGAAAGAATCGGCAGCATAACGAAAATATATGAGTTCCCTAGCATTTGGCCTTTATATGGCGTATTTTGGCTGATGGTTATCGGCAAAGAGTTTAGCAGTGTGTCTTCAAGTGTGCAACCTTGTTAAATGGAAGTATATACTATTCTGTTCCCCATGATCCTATTTTTTTTTTTCATATATATGTAATTATGTCCGTGAATTGTGGTCTGGCCCTTCCCCGGAACCTGGTCAAAGCGGGGAGCTTAGTGCACCAGGCTGCCCTTTAATCCAATAACCAAATTACAGATTTATATCACTGTTAGTGTCTTCTGTCTAGCAAAACAGAAATACATCATTGGATAGCTTTTGTTCTGTTAACTATATTATCCATTTGTCTTGGGCTTTTCTTGTCTGTCACAAACTCTGAAGGCAGTCTCCACCTCTCAGTTTAGCACATTCAACTAAATCTTAGACTACGGTACGCTGAGAGATGGGAATAAGAACTCAACCTTTTTTTTAGGTTTCCTACCCTGTGTCCAGTATCCCCATGGAGTCCGACTAAATCTTATCTGCTATGTGTAAGGCCCACTAAAAGGGGAAGCACTTATTCCATATCCAAACCCCGAACCTGAAACCTCTGGCTAAGGGTGAAGAGATCCTATCGATTCTATCACAACCCTTGGTGGAAAAAGCTCAACTAGCTTGTACGTGGGTTGTCTCCAATTATGCACAATAGGAGCCATGACCTGGCCCCTGCCTAGTCAAGTAGTCATGTGCTTTTGGACTTTGGAGTACCATTTTAGTAAGACAGTGATAATCTTTATACTGTAAAATTCTGATAACTTTCATACCAAAACATGACTTTTAACATGAATATCATAAGCCTGGAATTTTTCTACCAATAAGCTGAACAAGAAAACTTGTTTTAATATTTGAAACTTGGTTATCGTGATAGAAATTGCAGTAGGTTGTAACTCTTTCATGTACTATTTCCTATCTCATTAAAGGCCCTGATTTCTAGTGGTGGATTATACAAGAGGGTTCAATAGCAGCAATTTTGAACCCCTTTGGCCTTTGCCACTTCACTAGAAATTTTCTTATATCAGGGGGATTCAATAACTTATATGTAACAAAAAAGATTGTTTTTGCCTTATTTGCACAATAAAAGTTTTCAACAAAGGCGATTCAATTTGTTGATCTTTTGTTTATCTAATTACTATATGTTTGGTGATTTTTTGTTTCACTTTTTTCTGCATGGTTTAAATTCTATTTGGATAAGAGCAACAATTTCTGATATACCATTACAGTTGATTGGCCAACTTTATTATGGGTTCTTTTTCTGCAGAACATAGCCAAAGTTTGGAAAGGTACATCGCAACAAAGTGTGAAGCACATGCTTTGCAGGCGATGGCCCCTCATTGATGATGAAATTGCATCAATGGCATAAACTTTAGGTCAAAGTAAATGGAACCCACCTGCAGTTCACCTTTTACGTCCAAAAAGGTCCCTACCACTTTTCCAAAAAATATGATGGGTGCTAATTATAATTTTGCCACAAGGGAGCAAAGGGTCCGTAACTGTACTTGTCAGCACATATCCGGCAAAATGAAAAAGATAAGATCTTTCGTGGGAGTCATGGAGGGTGAAAATTACATGAGAGAACTAGTGAAAACAGTGGAAGAAACAAGAATCTCGTGGGATGATTCACGATTGAGATTTTTCCGCTCTTAATTAAAAATCTCAGGTTTAAGACATGCCCTTGGAGGAAAATTTCAAAGGTAGAGCTTTACTCCTTAGTGGGTCTACCTAATACAAATCTGAATTAGTGGAGTCAATAAATTTTGAAAATTGAGATAGCCATTGCCTAAAACAGAAAAAAGAAGAATGAAATAATGGCGTGTGATGGAATCCGTGACTTTTGTAGCACAAAAAAAAAAAAAAGTTGAACCAAACTAACACAAAAAAAAAACACATATATAATTAGTACGTGAAAGGACCAAACTGCAAAAAAAAAAGTTTGGCCTTTCACGCACGAAATTCGTGCGTGAAAGAGGCCAACAAAACTCGGCCCCTCCTTCCCCACCAGAGACCCGAACCATTCCAACCCCACCAGTGAACCCGCCATTAAACCTCTATCTTAGTGGTCCTCAACCCCCCAAAACGTCTTTTTCGTATTGTTTTTCAACTCGAAAGTCATTATTCTTGGTATATTGAAGTGTAGGAACAAGTTTCTAAGATTAGATTTTGGAATAGAGCGGCGCAGAGGTCATTTTGAAAACTCAAAAAACTTTCAATCCAGGTATTTCACTATGAATTTTTATTACATTGCTAAAGATATTATTACCCTAAGCACGGTCATTGTGTAACTGTGGTGGATTTCCCGTTTTGCGCATTTTTTGTGCGTTTTTGGGCAGTCCGTATGCACTGTTGGGACTGCCTTTTTTTTTTAAAAAAATTTGTTTATCTATTGTTAATTAGTTAATTATTTATTAATTGTTTATTTAGTATTTGTTAATTGTTCGATTAGCGACTTAAGTATTTACTAATTGTTAGACTAGCTATTTTAATTGTTAGACTAGCTAATTATTTATTTAGTTTTTGTTAAGTCAATTGTTTATTTGCTAATAATTTCTTAATTGTTTCATTAGCTAATTAATTATTTATTTGTTAAATATACGATAATAATTTATTATTTTTTTGATTAGTTACTTAATTGTTTATTTATTAAATATATGATAATAACTTGTTAATTATTTGATTAGTTAGTTAATTGTTTATTTATTAATTATTTATACTAATTGTTTGCTAACTAATTGTTAATTATTTGACTTATTAATTTTTAATCTTTATATTTTAGGATTGAAAACCCTTTGTTTAGGATTCATAACCCATAGCTTAGGATTGAAAACCCTTAATATAATTTTCGATAAAATATTACATAACTAATATTACTTGTTAATGATTGATTTAAAATACGTAAAACAGATGGGTCACCACAATCCTTAATAAAAATTTCAATAAAAGATTACATAACTAATACTATTTGTTAATGATTGATTTAAAATATGTAAAACAGATGGGTCACCACAATTCTTAATAAAATTTTCGATAAAAGATTACATAACTAATACTACTTGTTAATGATTGATTTAAAATGCGTAAAACAGATGGATCACCACCCTCTTGATCCGGGGCCCTTCGACTGAGAGTTACTGTATCTTCAGCCCGAGCATAGGTCGCAACATATATGGACATTCGACCTGCAGCCTGAGGCTCAGGTCCGTACCCGGTTAGGGGACTCAGCATGGGAGATCTTAGCTGATCGCCCCCCACATCCTCGTGTCCTGGATATACTATGTCGGGGCGGTATCTATCGGTGCATCGAAGTTGGTCGGGTACAGCACGATAGGTTGCTAGTGACGGCATTGATTGAGAGGTGGTGACCGAAGACGCACAGATATCATCTCCGCACCGGTGAGGCTACCATTACCCTTCAGGATGTGGAGGTCATTTATGGGCTACAGGTTGATGGACGCTCATTGTATATTGAGGAGCCTCCTGTGCTGCCGCCTTACCGGGATGAGTTGACTAGGCTCACCAATTTCGCGGCTCTGGATGGTCATATTTCCGGCCAGAGTCGGCTTTTGTTTTCGGCCCTTTATGCTCACTTGCGCCTCACAGTCATGCAACATCCTATTGGAGAAGACACACCTGAGGCTGATGTTGACCGACGTGTGCGTCTATACCTACTCATTATATTCGGGGCCATCCTGTTCCCGAACACTTCGGGTTCGCATGTGAGCTTGAGGTATCTTCGGTATATCGACGATCTTACTGAGATAGGATGTTATAGTTGGGGTGCTATTGTGCTGGGCTACATGTATCGAGGATTCTGCTGATGTTCTATTGGCACGAGGGTAGAGGTCCCTGCATTTTGCTCGCTCCTTCAGGTAATATATTTAAGTGTGTGTAGTTAAACACAAAATATATTTTTTTAAAACGACGACTGATAAAATATTTTTTAAATGACTATATCAGATATGGGTATGGACTAGGTTGAGAGCTTTTCAGCCCATACCAGCTCACCCTCCCGCTGACTATCTTACTGTGCCGATGTCATATGCGCAGAGATGATCGCAAGGCGTACGCCTACGTGCGGAGACGCACCACAACCTTCTTCGGTTTAGGGACCAGCTAGACCGCATGACGGCGTAGACGGTATGTTCATATTTTGGATCCGCACGCTAGACCACATAGCTACTATTTTAGTCTTTTATTGTTAACTAGTTCAATTCTTTTTTTAGGCTTTTATATGGACGTCGTATGATCATATTTTGGATGAGCTGCCGCCGTTTTGTAGGGCTGGTCAGCACATGTGGATGTCGCGGTGTCCATTGATACATATGGATATCGTTGAGTATCACGCGCCCGACCGCGTGTTACGGCAGTTTGGGTATGTACAGAATATACCCGCGGCTACGGATTGAGAGCATGACCACTATGTGAGGGACGAGTGTGCGGGCGTCGATGATGCATGGCGACTCCATATGCAGCAGCAAGTCCGGAGTTGGGATGTGAGGATGACGAGCCTAGCGGTGGTCGGACATGACACTCCGATCCATGTGTATATGGAGTGGTACATGCGGATCACTCGCATCATTATTGGCAACTCCTCTAGGCGTCGTCCAGATGGCCTAGGATATGTAGCTTTTGCAGGAGCGTACGAAGCGCTGGTAAGTTTTATTAGTCTTAAACTTAAACCTTCGTCTTATGTACTACTTTACAAATTTATTCAATTGTTAATATTTGCAAACATATGCATGTACAGACCGTTCAGACGATGCGCTATGAGAGGAGCACTGCCCGTACGGAGGCTCCCGAGATAGCGGAGTATGTAGGACGGATGATTGAGCTTGCCGAGTATGTAGGACGGATGATTGAGCTTGCCGAGACTGGTATGAGACATAAAGGCATATTGCACAATATGGATAATTTACCGGGGTGACAACCTCCCTTTGTTTACCATCGCTATTGTTTAAGGCACTTGAAGGCAAATTTGTAATCAAAGTTTCACAATGACACTCTAAACAAATTGATGTGGGGGGCTGCGATAGAGCATCAACAACGAAAATAGGCTGCAAAAATTGATCTGATCAGGGCAGTGAATGAACCCGCATACGTTTGGTTGATGAAGCTCGTAAGTTGAAAAATGGACGTTTCATGCTGATGGAGGCAAAAGATGGGGCATGCTCACAACAAACAGCTCAGAGTCTTTCAATGGCTTGCTGAAATCTGCTCGAGGACTACCTGTCACCGCAATGGTGAGAATGACTTTCAAGCAGGTTGTGGAGCGATTTGTGGTTAGGACAAGATAGGTCAGAGCGATATTAGCTGACGGCGGGACATGAATGCTAAAGCCCTTAAAAAATATGGAGCATTATAGAAAAAAATGTGAGCATCACCAAATGACCGAGTATGACCCAATTCAATATGTGTATGAAGTTAGGACGGGTTATTACAACGGTAAGGGTGGAAACGTGCATACCGTTTATGAGGCAACAAGAACATGCACTTGTGGTAAATGTACCACATGCCGTGTTCTCATGCTGTCAAGTGCTTCGAGAGAATGAGAAAAACGGTAACAAGTTATGTGGCGGGGGAATACAAGGTCCACAGTTACCTTAGAGCATATTCCGGCCAATTCCACCCACTTGGTAATGAAGCTTATTGGCCAAATGAGCCGTTTTCGATGGTTGCTAACAAGGATTACATTGGGAAATTGGGCATTAACTACCCAATCAAATGGATGTTAGTGAAAGAATTTACTCTTGCAAGTGCTCTACATGTAAGCAATATGGCCATGACAAGCGTTCGTGTGGGCAACAAGGCCGTGGTAGTACAAGCACGTCTCGAAGTAATAGAGCCTCTAGAACTTAAAGATTGTATTGTTAGTGTAATTTATTATTGTATTGCTTTGAATTAGTATTGTAATTAAATGGAATGAATTATTTTTTAATTAGTATAAACCTCTCGTATTGGATGAATTATTATTAAATCAAATATTTATATTTGTACATTCAAATATAATAAAACACTTAAATCAAAACCCTATAAATATGACAAGTTTCAAAACTTACTTCGGGGCACTTTAGAACCCCTAAAACGACAATCCAAACGTTTAGGTGGACTTGATATAATGAGCCGACATTATTGTACGCAAAAAAAGATATTAAGTTTTATATAAAATATTTATATTTTGAGATTTTGAAACATGACTAATTTTTGCCCAAAATATAGAAAAAAACGTGATTTGAAAGGTAACACACAAAAAAAAAAAAAAAAAAAAAAAAGGCCTTTTTCACGCACGAATTTAGTGCATGAAAGGCCAAACTTTATTTTTTGCAGTTTGGTCCTTTCACGCACTAAATTAGTGCGTGAAACCTATATATGTGTTTGTTTTTTGTCAGTTTGATTTTTTTTTTTTTTTTGTGCTACAAAAATCGCGGACTCCGTGATGTGATACGGAGTGTTTTGAAATGATAAATATCTTATTCAGAAAATAACGTGTAACTAAAATAAAATTGCTTCAGTTGATTAGTTTAGGGAAAAATGCGGCTACTACAGCTAAAGTAAATGGTAACATTATTATTATGGTACATTTCACATCAATCTGTCTTTGTCCTTGATCCTAGACCTCATATTTTTACAAGTCTCATCTCCTAAAGGCGTAAATCTTGTTCTTGTTAATCTCTTCTTTTCCCTTTAATATAAATTTTTATTTGTCTTTTTCAAGTTGTGGGGTGCTTAAAATCATCTTTCAGGCATCCTGACTCATCAAATAGCTACCGAAAATTTGCTTAGCATTGATTCTGATTCGACATGGTGATAATTTGAAGAAATACTCGAGACTTTTTTTTTTCACTGAAATAAGTGTGAAAGAACAAATTATAGCGCGCGCTTAAGTATAAAGTGAGTTAAATATCATGAGATTTGAGGTTTCGATCTCAACGGAGGTAAACATAGTAGTAGGTAATTCCTTTTCATTTGTTCAAGACATGGTGATTAGAGTTGCTCGATAGTTGTTTTGGTGGGTGTTGGTACGAGACATTTAGTGGAATTAGTCAAGAGGAACGCACTTGAATTTGGACCCTGACATTGCGGTTATAAAAAGAGAAAAATTAACATATGATTGTTCATTCGACATTCTTCTAATTTGGAGAATATTTTTAGAACTTTTATTGTCTCTAATAATGTGCTGCAAATATTTAAATTTAAAGAGAAAAGAAGGGATAAAGTAGGAATTGAAGAGAAGGCACGTGGATGGGCATGAAGGTTTCGTTAGGGAGTTGTACTAAATCCGTAGGAGGAACATAGACAGAAAATCATACGGAAAATCTTGGGAGTTTAATGTGGGTTTGTGTTCCTGGTAGTGGGCCCAATGATGCTTTTTAAGGGCTGGGAAGGACGAAACGAAACAAAAGAAGAGTTGGGCTGTACCTCTTTTAGGAAACAAACACTTCAGTATGGTAATGGTTCGTACTTCTTACTGATAAGAAGTTGAAAGAGATATGGAACAGGGGTTCATTTGGGGTTTGGGGGTGGGGGGCGGGGGAGCGGGCTCCTCTTCTTTGTGTGTATAATTCATATACACATTAATATTTAGCTATTTAGCTATAATGATCTCTAGTTTCATTTTAATGACTTTGCTTGTTTGGACACGATGAAAATGTAAAGAAACTTTTGCTTCAAGTGGTCTTCAAGTAAATTGTGTATAACATGACAAATTTAAATCTTGTGATATTAAACATGTCATGTCATTTTTATAAGAGTGTTTTTAAGTGTAAAATGTGATTGTTGGAATTAAAAGTTGTTATTTATAAAAAGAAGTATTCTTGTTGAAGCATATTAAAAAAAAAAAAAGTTAAGACACATTAATTGAAATGAAGAAAAATTGTGTTCTTGTTTTAATTAAATTGCTCAGTTTAATGTACAAACTGGATACACGCAAGTTTTTTCTCTGCGATTATCTCTCATTGTTTCTTCTGAAAATTGTCAATAGGTGGAAAGCTTTACAAGGAATTATGTGTGATATTAGGGCCTTTCCTGTAAGTACATTTTCCTAAAGAGCTCCTATTAGATCTCACAGTTTAAGATTGGTCAAATTTAGCACTTATCATTTTCTCGTTTACCTTTTGTCTAGTACTCAAAGATAACTTTACAACATCGATCTGAGGCTTAGACTTTTTGTTGTATACGTTCAAGTACTTACTGTGACAAACCACTCCACTTGCAGAGTGTAACTTATTATTTGCCGAATGGTGAGTATATATAAGCCGCTAAGTATTGCACAAAATTCTAGTTACGCCACTGCTGGTATGAAAACATATAGAAATCTTAGTCTATAATAAAAGATAGTTCTCTAGGAAGAAACATAGGCAGGACAATAGGAAATAATGTGACCCCAAAAGTATTAAATGAGACATGAAAATGCAATGCTGACACAAAAATAATTAATCACATGAGAAACCAAATACAGTGGATGTGTTACTCTAAACATGGGATTTATCCGAAGATAATTAGCTAGGTTTCGATTGTAATAGAGACGCACCAATTAATATGAGTTCCAGCTGGATCCGAGTATAAAGGAGATTGGATAGCTTATAAGTAGGGTTTGAAGTTTGAAGCTTAGGATTAAGGAATCATCAGCAAATTGGAGAAAAGAATCCATATGTGCAACTCATGAAGCAAAAGTTGTTGGAATCCAATTTCAATGGGATATATAGAGCTCCACAAGCCATTCTTTTTGGGTTTTTCAATCTGAATAAAGTGTTTTAACTAGTACTAGTACTCTTTTCCCCATAAAATCATGAGTCAAAGCTATTAGTGCTCCTTCTAGGTACTAAAGATTGTCCTTTGGTTTCTTTATACTAATTCTACATTTAACTAACAATCCTTATTGGATTAACATCTAATCCTTGTCCCTAATCTAGCACCACCATACACACACCTTTTTTCTTCCTTCAAAAAGGCGTGCAGCCCGCTATGCTTGGAGCCTGAAAAATGGTCAGAACACATTGAGTTATCTTGCATTTCTGCACAAGACAGTTTTGACAAGTTGACCCAAAACCACTAAACGGCTCCCTTCCACCCATTATTGATTCGCTTGAAAGGAGTCACTGCTAAAAAAAAATCTCTATGTTCTCACTGAATAATGTTCGGTGAAAAAAATCTAAATAATAGTGTTTTCATATGAAAAAATTACAAAGTTTCCCAGCATTTCAAAGGAAATCCTGTTTCCCAGTAGTGAGTTGGTTCAGTGAGAATGAAATGAGAAAATCATGTTTTATAGCACAAATTTTCCATTGAATGTCGGTGGGAAAAAAAAAAAACCGCTATTTCTAGTAGTGAATTTAAGCCTCGACCAGTATACTAGATGAGGCTTTACCGTTATGGAGCGACTTTTTGCAAAGATGAGCATAAGAGGTAGCAAGCCCGATCGTTTTGACTACGGAGCTAGAAAGATAAATAGGTGATGGAGCAAATCTTAATATCTGAAGGAGCTTAACGACCTTGTAGTCATACAAAGCAAATTTTACCTTTAATTCAAGGCTCCTCTAGTTCTATTCAGAGACAGATCCAGGATTTTAAGACGACGGGGGCACTATTATTTTAACATAAACGCTAACAAATTTTTTAATGACAACTGAGGGATCATACCGTGTCAGACCGACCACTAATAGCGTAGTAGTAGCGAAAATATAAGTATATAGGTCAAATATGTGTAATAAATAAAATTTAACACAGTGAAGCAAATGAAAGATCTGAACGAGCTCCTTTAACGCTTATTGTTTTCCTAAAAATAGGCTCAAAAAATTAATTACAAGTGACATTCGGGTTCGATCCAGGGTGACATGTAAGGGAAGCAGTTGCAACCAACGTGTCCCAAAGACACTTTCGTTTGTTAGAGTGCACAATTAAATATATACTAATTTCTCAAGATATATACACATATTAGTAATTTTTTTCGAAGGATGGGAGTGCACGTGCACTCCAACCCTTCCATTTGGGTCCGCCTCTGGTTCTAGTAGGGGTGTCAAAAAAATATGAAAAATCGACCGAACCTAACCATATCGAACAGATTTATGGGGTTTTTTCAATAAAACCACAGATTTTTATTTAAGCTTATAACCGTTCCGAACAATTAGAATGATATTTTTTATTTATAAAAAATTCAAAAAAATTCCCAAACCGAACCGAATAGCCTTATATGTAGAAATATATTTTATATATTATAAATAATTGAATATATAAAATATATTTTATAAGTTATGTTTCAGTTATAAAAGTGAATTTGGCCACTGGACTTTGGAGTACTTGATGGGTTTAGTTAAAAAGGATATCCCAGACCCAAAGTTGTACAGTCATAACTCATATGCATACCATATACCACGCAATTCATCGACGGCAAACCTATTGTTGCTATTATAATTTGAGAAAAGACATCATTTAACCTTTAAATTTGGCATTAAATTCACTTTAGCAACTAAATTTAAGTTGTATTTATATACCCCCCTTAATAACTTTCATTTCAATTATTTTCCACCCTAAAAAAATAATACCACTCTCACAAGGTGAGGTGTATTACACTCGCGCCACGTCATTGCCATGTCAAAAACTATCAACACTTCATTTTTTATTTTTCTTTTATTATTTTTTATCTTTTATTATCATATTAGGGTAGAAGGATAGTAGGTAGTCGCGTCTATCCTCCCTTAAGAGTAGTTATGTTGTTCTATAGTTTCTTGTCTCTTGATTTCTGTCAGTATCTGTTGGTTTATAATGACTTATTTACTTTCATTGTTTTCATTTTCATAGTTATCTATATCAGTTAATTCTCCTTTTACCATGACTTTCTTGCTTTGTTATTCCTTGCTTTCATATTGTTTTCGATACGCTTGATCATATCTAACCTTGTGTCTTTTCCTCTCTTTGTCTCCTCTCTTGAGCCGAGGGTCTTTCGGAAACAGCCGCTCTACCTTACAAAGTGGGGGTTAGGTCTGCGTACACTCTACCCTCCCCAGACCCCACAAAGTGGGATTATACTGGGCTTGTTGTTGTTGTTATTATTATTTTTTCTCTTTCTCTTTCGTATTCTTCACCATTTTCTCTTTCTTCTTCTTTCTCCTCATCGCCGCTGCTGCTGCCGCCGCCACCGCCGCCGCCCAAAAGAAAATTATTTTTCTTTTATCATTTTTTCTCTTTCTCTTTCTTCTTCCACTTCTCCCTTTTCTCTTTCTTCTTCACCCGCTCCTCTTCCCCCACCCCACTATTCCTCCCTCTCCCCCCCCCCCCCCCGCCACACGACTGCCACCTCCACCCACCTCCATAACCACGACTGCCACCTCCACCACCGCCTCCCGCTCCTCTTCCCCCACCACACCTAAATCAGCCCAACTGAATCCCCCCGCCCCCGCCCTCCACCACGACCTCCTCCACCACGACCTCCCATATTTGTCATTTTCATTTTCCTCCTTATCCTTATTTGTTTATTTGTTTATAGCTGTAAGTTGGCAAAGGTTTAACAAAAGCTCCAAGCCTTCATCTTAATCCTCCCAAGCAGCCACAATGGGAATTTGGAAGAAACGCCAAACAAACAATGTTGAGCCCAAGAATTAACCGTCGGACCTTATTTCTTTATGGTCCTCTCAAAATAATTTATGCCGGACAAAAACAGATTAAGAACCAATGAAGAAATTGCACGAATTGCCCTTCACTAAAGAAATTGCACGAACTGCCCTTCACTAAAGAAAAAAATTTCTTCATTGTTTTTAAACAATGAAGAAATATTTTTAAACAATGAAGAAATTGACTGGTTAATAATATACTTCCATGGTGGTAGCCGTGGTGGAGGAGGTGGTGGTGGTGGTGGAGGTGGCAGTGGTGGGGAAGAGGACCCGGAGGGTTAGAAAAAAGAGAAAAGACCCATTTTTATTTTATTTTATTGATTTATTGTATAATAATAATATATATATTAGTGGGCCCATCTTTTTATGTCATTTACTTGCCTAAATTTCTTTTTCTTTTTTCTTTTTTGTCACATCAGCATTAGAGGTGGAAAATAATTGAAATGAAAGTTGTTAAGGGAGGGTATATAAATACAACTTAAGTTTAGTTGCTAAAGTAAGTTTTCGTGCCAAGTTCAAGGGTTAAATGATGTCTTTTCTCTTATAGTTTTGCTGGCAAAATACATCAAAACACCCCTAAACTATACTCAAAATGTTGATATCACGTCTAAACTATACGAGCAACCTATTACACACCTAACATATTTAAAAGTGATATTTTTTGCTCCCTGATACAATATGACCAGTTGCATTAGGGGAGAGTGTACACACTCTCTCCCCACGTCAATGCCACATCAGTACCACGTCAGTCCACGTCAAAAAATTCTTTAATTTTTAATTTTATATTTTTTCCGTTCCCCTCCTCCTTCACCCTCCCTTTCTTCTCCATCAAGAACTAGAAGGTGAGCAGTAGCAAATACATATGTAGGTAAGCTTAAATAGAGAAAGAAGAAAGAAACCTCAGTTCTGGCAATGGCAAATAAAGCGTGAGGAGTGTTCCTATAGGCGGGGACATTGGAGATTCTTCCATCGTAGACTATGATATTTACAACAAACAGATCTGAAAGATCAAATTCTAAAAAGAAAAATCAATCAGAAAATTCGAAATTCCTTTTAGTTATTCGCTGTTTATTGTCTTCGTGTTGTTCATCACGAGCTTCATAGTTTTGAGCTGCAAAATTGGTTATTGAATTCATTACCACCATTGAAGGAATTTTCGAGCTCAACGTCAAACCCAGATCCGGAAAGCTATGCTCAAAAAAAAAAAAAAAAAATGGCAAGGAGGAATCACTGCTCGTCCTCCCCGGTCACTGCCAAGAGCTCCGCCAGCCGTGAAGGTGGAGGAGAATGGAGGTGGGAGCGAGCGAGGGTGGTGGTGGTGAAATGAAGAAGAAGGGTTTGGGGGTGGGGTAGGGTGGCGTGATGGTGGAGGAGACGGGAGGATAGGGTGGCGTGAAGGTGGAAGAGACGGGAGCCCAAAGGGCAGTTCATGCAATTTCTTCATTGTTGTCCATTGAAGGGCCGTCCGTGCAATTTCTATACTGCCATTTGAAGGGCAGTGCGTGCAATTTCTTCACTGCCATTTGAAGGCAGTCCGTGCAATTTGAATGGGCAGTTCGTGATAGGAAATTTTCCCTTTTGATGCAAATTTCTTCAATATTTTTCATTTTATTTTATAGATAGATTAGATGCAAATTTGGTGACCGGAAATGAAGAAGATCGGGAAAAATGGAAGCTCATCGGAAAATATTGAAGTTCATTATTATTTTATAGGTAGATTAGATGCAAATTTGATGACCGAAAAATAAAGAAGATCGGAAAAAATGAAAGCTCACCGGAAAATATTGAAGTTCACCGGAAAATATTAAAGCTCATTGGAAACAATGGTGGTTATGCAAGAAAGGGAGTAGAAAGAATGACGGGTGGGGCGTGAAGAAGAAGAGGGGAATGTGGTGGTGGTGATGAAATGGAGGAGAGGCGGGTTTGGGTGGTGGGGGTGGTAGTGGTGAAAATGGAGAAGAAGAGTTGAAAAAAAATAAGTTTTTATTAAATTAAAAATTATTTTTACTACTTCACTCGCCTATTTATTAATTATCATTATTTTTTTTGCCACGTCAGCTTATAAGGTGCAAATAAATTCAGTTTTTAGATGTTCAGGTGTGTAATAGGTCGCCCGTATAGTTTAGGTGTGATATCGACATTTTGGGTATAGTTTAAGGGTGATTTGATGTATTTGATAGTTAACCTTTCAGTTTAATTATTTGATAGTTAACCTTTCAGTTTAATTATTTTGTGTAGTTTTTTTAATAGTTTTTATGTTAGTTGTTAGATATTTCAGAAGAAACAAATAAAAGCTTTATTTGATGGTACTACAAATAGTTTTGTGTAGGTCTCCAGAGTTCCATATAAGTTACTTTGGCATGGAGATAAATTACAATATACTCACCATAGCATTGATTCTTAAATACTTGTTAGTTGGTTATATTCTGATTTTCTATTTAGTACAAATTAAATGATCTACGATAAATCTATTCATTCTATTTGGCTAGAAGGTAGCTATAGCTAATTAGCCACCCCCCTGTTGTTTCAAAGCAAATATATAAAGGCCTCTCAGTTATTCATTTAATTATTGTATTAACATATAAAGCTAGGCTGTATTCTTAGGTGATATTTTAAAAGTAAAATACCCGAAAATTAACTGAACCGTACCGATACCGAAGATAAACTGACATGATTGGGATGGTTTTAGAAAATCTAATTTTGGTTATACATTGTGAAGTAACCGAAAAATTGAGATGGTATAATTTTTTAAAAATAACCGGCCGAACCGTCCCATTGACACCTTTACGTTCTAGTCCTCTTTCATTTTTTTTTTTTAAAGGAAATGCCAAAATCATTCTTAAGTCATTTCCAATCTATAAAAAGATGATGTTGATACTTGGAGAATACCGGTGGGTTAGAATATATAATTGATTCCGATCTACAGTATATTGATGTGTAGTACATGTGAAGGACCAATTAAGTATAAATTGAGAATATGAAATAAACTTTACAACAATCTATATTAGGTACGATCTCTAGTGGTGGGGCGATCTTTTTTATTCTCATTACAAATCTCTATAACCAGTTAATTTAAAACTAAATCATAGGATAGGATGAAAACTTTTGATGGATGGGACAATTTAGAGGCAATTCTTAAATATGTAGTATTTCTTTAAACAACTTTTACATGGCATTTTTAGCAATGCCAAAGAAATTTAGATAAATATATAAGGATAAACAAAGATTAATAAAGTGGAAATAAAGAACAAGTATAGAAAAATTAAATTAAACAAGTAAAGCGAGTAACTTTTGAAGGTGCCAACTAAAATGTTCACAGGAAGACTTGATTGATCATTACTCATTCTCAAATTAGATACTCCTAAAAAGAAGTCCTATCAATCCAAGTGTGCTTAGTTATTGATTTACTGATTCTGAGTGTACTTTTATTTATCATGCATTCCAATTTCCGAATTTATGTTGTATGCACTAGTAGTATAAATAATGTTGATATCATTACGTTAAATTGATCTACAAAATTATATATGTAACTTTCATGTTAAACATAATATGATAACCTAAAAAATAATATAATAGTATGTGTATAGCCATATAATGTGAAAAAAAAAATTACACCGTAAATTTATACTCCTATAAATTAAACTCTATAGTTAATCGATTCTTTTTTTGGTACCAAAGAAAAGATGCAACTCCATATATTGAGCATATACTAAAAAATCTATTAATTCTATCATCATGTCCACCAACAAAACCATTCAATCAAATCTCCATTCCTTTCTCCATTGTCCCTATAAAGAGAATCTTTCATAAAAGGAAAGACGTGACCTTTCTGCCTCCATGTTGCCACACCAACGAAGTATATATAATCATTTTCTTTTTCCACCATATAATTAATCAATTAATTGCTATATATATATATATTCTCAGCCTATATTGATTTTGGAGTATCTGTTCCCTAATCTTCTATGGAATCAGTACTTAAAATCAACTGATTCAGTGCACTAACAAAATGTGGTGATATTCTCTAGGGTTCTTCCCTGTGTGACAAGTAAATCACCTTTTTTTCCCCCAAGGCCAGAGGAAAGCTACCAATCGTAAAAAGAAACTGACAGAACATGTTCTTTGCTCCCCATTATCTTGTCTCCCTTCACTAACTAGCTAGGCTAATTTTCTCTCACCTACTAGGCATTTAGGCATGTGATTTGAAATCATGATATCATATTTTGATTTCAATCGGTGAATGCAATTTGCATAAAAGTTTAACTTCAACTTCATATTATGATTTCAAATTCAAATTCTCCAAATAGGTATGATCTTTGATTTGATTTGGGATTCCAAATCAGATTTTAAAATTTTAAATGTAAAACTTGACCCATAAATTTATATTTTGTAAATCATAAGTTGATAGATATATTTACCAACCATGTTTATCAACCATTATATCAAATATTAAAAGATCTGCAAGTTGGTAGTATATGTATAACAAATTTCCTCTTAGCAATCATTTACTAGCTGCATTTACTTATACAACTCATGTTCAATTTTCCTTTTTATTGAACTAAAGTTCGATCACTTGGTGTTGTAGTTTTTTAGAAAGATCTTCTAGTAGCATATAAATTTTGCTATGAACTATGATTTGCTCATTATTGTATAAGAATTTGGAAAGTTTTGATGGTTTTCACAACTTGTGGGGTTTTTATGTGTATGAGAAAAAATACAACTTAAGAAAATTCAAATTGTATGTCCAAACAAAACTTCAACTTCAAATCATTATGATTTTAAATCACTGATTTCATAGCATGATTACAAATTATGTTCAAATGGCTCTTTAATTTTTTTTTCTATCTCATGTCTGGCATCTGTATTGGATTTCGGATACACCTGCATAAAACCTATTTAAGGGGGGAAGCGTTTCTAACAGAACTTTTTTCATACCTCTAAAATTCAAATTCAATACCTCTGATTAAAAGAGGAGGAATCATATCCATTTCATCGTAACTCTTACTGATGCTTAAACAATTATTTCAATGCGCGGTATAAGAGCACTTTTATTCTCTGTATCATTGTCATTAGGTCATTTTCATTTCAACTGTCTAATCCGGTATAGTTCCACCCGCCATTGCAATATGCACTGTTTGATAAAAATAAAGATAACGAAAGAATTAAGGATTCTTGAAATTTGAAAATAATAAAGATGCTGGTTAGTTCATCAGTTTGTAAGCAATCATTGTTGAGTTAGTTTAATTTGTAAGACAATAATTTCTTGCCTGCACCAAAAAAAAAAAATTTTTTTTTTTGCCTAGACCCATGCCCACCCGATGCATCTAGAGCTAGATTTATAAATTAAATTTTATCAGTTCAATCTTTAAATTTTTAATATTAAATAAATATATTATACTTTTAAAATTATTAATTCAAATAAATATTAATTTAAAATTTTAGTATATATATATATATATAACCACTCATCGAACCTATGATCGAAAGTTTCCATCTCAATCCTCTCTCCATGAGTCAAATCAGTCAATGACCGTAAATCCTAAACTTTGTTCTTGATAATTTAACCCAAACCGCGAAAAGGAGTATAAAATATATATGAAAAAATATTAA